>NW_026947511.1:44661333-45303250 GCF_034190915.1 Cavia porcellus | reverse complement strand
GAACCAAGAGAGTCTGTTCCTCAGGTAGAGCTGTTACTTCTCTCGGAACTTACTGACTCAGTTTCCCTCTGATTGTACACCCCGCTTCCCTCTGCTTGGCTCACCTGATTACTCCCGCCCCGAATTGTAATTAGTTAACACCCATATCTCTCCCTACCCTTCGTCTCATTCATTTGGTATCTGCTTCTTGAAATGCAGTAGACATAGTGCTGTTTCAGTGGAAAGAGCCGTGCTGTCCCTGGGTTTGTCCTCCAGAGCAGATGCCGTCCTGACCCTTCTGTCTGTCCGTATGGCCGCCTCCCACTTGCTCAGCGCCTGCGTTGCTTGACACAGAGCGGCAGAGGCGGTCGGGGCAGCCGAGGGTCAGGAGCCCATGCCCTGGAGTCCGACTCCCCATGTTTAGGTCTTAGCTCCTTTACATCCAGCTGGTGGCTCCGAGGAAAGTTTTCTAACCTCTGTCTCTTCAGTATCCGGTAACCATAAAACAACAGTAGCATTGCACAACTCAAGGTAGTCGGGGTAATTCAGCAAGACAGCACCTGGAAAGCTAAACTGAAACCTCCCCGCAGATGCTGCCGCCTTCTTCCTCACCGGTCTTGGAAACAGCCTTTCCCTCTCCAGCCACTCTGTTTACCCACCAATCATTATGAGTGTACAGAAAAACCCTGCGACAGGTGGCACAGAACAGACGCCTTGGCAGGTGGCTGTGGGGAGCTCTTGCAGCACCACAGCCCTCGAGCCTTTATGGCGTGGTGTGACCCCTTTAGAACACTTGCGACGCATGAAAAGTATTTCCTACTCAGGAAGCAGGAAGATGGCAAGTTCAAGGGCAGCCCAGGTGCCTTAGCAAGACCCTGTGTCAAAAATGAAAAGGTCTCCGGGCCGGGGGTGGTGCTTTAGTAGAGCATTTGGCTACCATGCGTGAGCTGTGTGTTCAACCCGTAGGACTGCAAAAAAGGAAAAAATACAAAGAAATATTTCCTTCTGTTTCTTCAATGAGCTTGAGGTAAATGAGCTAGCATGTAAGCTTTTTAATAAGGCATTCATTTTTTGATAAATGAGAGTTCTTTCCAGACGCGTGGCCTCCTGGGTTGTAGAAACCCAGTGAAAAAAGTTGTGTTTGTAGGGTGATTAACCTTTCTCCCGTTGGCTTCCTCCTGGGTAGATACAGCTTTGATTGACGAGGAAGTTTTCCCAATAGTTACTTTTGCCGACAGAGCACGGTATTTATGTTCTAGCACAGTGGTTCATAACCCTTGCTGTACATCAGAAACCCTCTGGGGAGGTTTAAAAATCTCTGGGTGCCTGAAACTCCACTGTAGGTGCCATGCGTCAGAGCAGGGGCCTTGCTGTACTGAGGAGTCTCCGGGTTGCAACAAGATTGAGAACAGCCAGAGGTTTTTGTTGCAGACAGAGTCTCACTGTGTAGCCCAGGCTGGCCTTACACTCCTGGTGATGGTCCTGCCTCAGCCTCACGAGTGCTGAGGTTCCAGGCATGCGCCACCGTGCCCAGTTTAGTTCATTTGAATTTAGTTTTAATCTTGGCTGATCCTGAAAAGTTAATTTAGTCTTTCACCAGCAGGATCAAGAAATTTCTTTCTAGGATTTTGATCTTTATTCTTCTGGCTTCTAGAACTGCCCTGCTCAAAAGCCTTCGGAGCCTGTGCTGGCCCCGCATCCTCTCTTTTGGCTAGAAAGGCACACAGCTGCCTAGTAAGGATTTTTCAGTGCAGCTTGTTGCCAAGGCAGCCTGCGGCAGGTGCTTTCCAGTGGGCACTCTTCAGTTCCCGCCTTTTTCCCTTGCCAACCTGCGCATGTCGTAGCTTCTGCACAGAAACCGTCCCCTAGCGCTTGGTGGTACCACAGATGTTTCACCACCGGTGTCCGGTGCGGTGTCCCGTAGCCTCTGGCCAGTGTGGCTGCTGAAAGTTGGCTAGTGCGACTCAGGAACTGAATTGAAAATGTTTTGGTTATAAAGTACATATAACATAAAACCTACCACTGCCACTTTTTTCATAATGTGGTAAAATACTCATCACATAAAATTTAACATTTGTGACCACTTGTGCTTTTTTAAATTTTTGGTACTGGGATCGAACTCACGACCTCGCACTTACCAGGCAGATGCTTCCACTGCTGAGCCAAGTCCGTGGCCCCTATAACCACTCATTGTCACACTACTACATTCATGGTGCTGAGTGACCATTGGCACTGTTGGTCTGGGACTTTTTGGGAGCCTTGCATGTGGCTCACTGTGGTACTACTGTTCTGCGAAGAGCGGGGCCTGCTTTTCGAGGCCGGCTGCCCAGCCTGTTCAGGGGCCCGGCAGCCAGACCGGGTACTGCAGGGGCAGGTGCCATCCAGTTGGAAATGAGTCGGAAAATGAGATCCGCAGCCTGCCCCGTGCACGTGCCCGGCCGAGAGCTCGGCCTTGGCCGTAAATTGGCTCCTTAATTCTACTGTGACTCGTTCCTACATGAGTTAGTGAAGTATCCCAGGCACATTACAAGACAGAGATGATCTAATGAAGGCCTGTTGTACACTCTGCCCGGATGATGAGGTGTCACCTCTGCCACCGCTGTCTGTCGTTGGTTTCAGACATTCTTTCTTGTCTTGAAAGAAAGCAGTTTTCCTGTGGGCACTAAAAGCAAGTATCTTAATAAATGGGGAGAAAGAAAAAATACTCATTAGGTTCGTTTACCGACTTTCTTCTCTAATTTAAGATTATATATTTGCCCACAATATACTGGAATTCTCGGCTTTGTCCACAAAGTCAGGTTACCTTAAGAAATATTGTGTATATTGGGCGTGGTGGCGCACGCCTGTAATCCCAACCCCTAAGAGGCCTAGGGGGCAGAGGCGGAGGATCATTGTGAGTTCAAGACCAGCCTGGGCTACACAGCGCGCTCAAGGCCAGCCTGTATCATAAAGACAAAAAAGGAGAAAAAAAGAGACTTCATTCATGTGGCAATGAAAATGACTATCGTAATAACCCCGAGAGGAGAAGCGGGTAGGCTGGGCTTCACTGCAGCCCCTCCTGTCTGTCGCCAGGAGGGCTTCCTGTCCCCCCAGATATCAGTGGGAAACTGCTGCCCACCAGGGTGGGTCCCGCCGCGGCCTGTTACTCAGCTCCCGCCTGCTGAGATTTTTGAGAAGTTCCTAGAGCACTCAGGAGTGACCGGTATATCCCTCTTTTACTTTGCCCTGACGCCAAGTTACTTTTCATTTTTTTCCCTTTATCTATTCATCCTGACTGCTGTTTGCTACAGTTACAAAAAGTTTGGTCCTAAAGTATTCTTAGACCTCTCCTGTCACGCGTTTCTTCATCTGTTTTAGAAAGCCAGGCACAGTAGTGCACGCCTGTAATCCAAGCACTTGGGAGGCTGAGGCAGGAGGATTGTTATAATCCAAGACCATCCTGACTACATAGTGCATTTAAGGCCAGCCTGAACTACACAGCAAGAGCTTTTCTCCAAAAAAAAAAAAAAAAAGCCAAATGACAATAATAATAATATCGGAAGTTGTAGGGCTGGGGATTTAGCTCAGTGGCATAAATATCTGCCTTGCAAACACGCTGTCATGAGTTCATCCCCAGTACCAAAAAAAAAAAAGCCAGTATCAATATCAGAAATTGTTATTATTACAATTAAAATGCATTGTAAACTGACCAGAATATCCTCGACCTAGAGCAGAAGAGCAGAGCCTGTTTACGCAGGGTAGCCCGCTGTGGACTCGGCTGCATGCTGTGCTGTGGGAAGTCTTGCTTTGGTCTGCCTGTGTGGCGCCACCCTTCTGCAGCTCTGCTGGCTCTCGGGGAGCTTGTGGCAGTGTCTGCTGAGGTTTGATGCATTCCTGTCTTCACGCAGGTGCTATTAGCTGCTCCATACATTTTTCCTTTGCCCCGTCTGTGCCCTAGCTTGCACTTGGCTGTCCTAGTCCTTGGTGCATACTCCCCTTCCCAGGGCACTGTCTGTGTGCCCTGCATGGCAGAAGTGCTCCGGAATAGGGCGTCTGAGGGTTTCATGAAGCCCAGGGTGAAACCAATCAGCTCCTCCAGACTGCTGCTGTTGCATGCAGACTTGCCGTGGCATACGGAGGCTCTGGGTTTCGAGGGCAGGGCAGAGCGGTGGAGAGGACAGGGGAGCACACTGTGGCCGGACTTCACTCAGCTGGTGCCCAGCAGCCCGATCCCTGGAGGCACCAAGGGTGGGATAGTGCCTAAGCGAGGAGCTGGAGCGGATGGCACACAGGACCTGCAGGAACAGGTGCCCGCCTCTAGCTGGAAAGCAGTATAGAGCAGTAAGAGCCACTGCCCTAGTGTCCCAAATTATGTTTTAAAAATAAAAAATTCAAGCGCAAGGGATTCAGGAGGCCTTCACAGCAGAGTTCTGGTTTAGCTCGGATCTCGCAGGTTCCTAGGCGGAGGCCAGACCTGGCAGGAGGGAGAGTAGGCAACGTTCCTGTGCGCAACCCGCAACCCACGTCTTCGAGAGCTTGGGAACACAGAGCTGCCTGGGGCGCTCAGTGCATGTGTTCAGAAGTGGGAGGCAGAGGCAGTTAGAGAACACCTGCGTATCAAAGCCGGAGGGCCACGGAGGCGAGGCTGAGGACTGCGGGTTAGATCGGTCAGGGTGTGGTAGCTGGACATGGGCCCCCAACTCCCCGCTGTCCGGAGCCACCCGGACCCCTGGGAGCGGAGTATTCCCCCGGTAACTCAGGGTGACATTATGCAGCTCAGAAACTCACAGGTCAGAGGGCTGCTGTCAGCCTTGGGGCTGGAATAAAACTTGATTTTTTTCTTCAACTAGAAAGCAGACTTAAAATGGCAACTTCAGCGGTTTTAATGGAGGGATCATTTTGGTGCATATGTTGTCACCTTTAGGAGGGGAGAAATGACCTGGTTTTTTCTTGTAGGAGACACAGATACATTCTTCCTTACGGTTCCTGGAGAGCATGAGGGAGCTAAATTGTTGTAAACTGAGTGATTTTAAATGAGCAAAAAAAGACCCTTGACTGATAAGGAATCCAGTGTGTTAGGGAAGGCAGTATCCGTCTCACCCCAGCCTGCTCTGTGCCTGGAAAGACCTGCCTGCCAGTACCTTGGGCTGGGAAACCAGGAATACGCTCCCAGCCTTCAGAACACACTGATGTTTGCAGAGGGGAATTTGTTTACACTTTAGAAATAACTTACGTGAGTGGGTGTTTTCCGCAGGCCACATTTGTTCAGGTCCAGGATGGTGTTTAGCACCCTCTTTTCATAATCAGCCCAAGGGGAACTATGGCAGGCTCTCCAGAGGTTCTGCTGTAATTCTGCTTGTTGTATTGTGAAATCGGCTGTGAACAACAGTGTCTACAGGAGCAGGCATGGCTGTGTTCCCGTACAGGGTTACAGATTGAACAGGCAGCAGGCTGGGGTTCACTGCCTCCTGTCTACAATCTTCTTCCGTTCATAGATTTCTTTTTTTTTCTTTTTGTGGGTTTTTGAGACAGGGTCTCCCTATGCCGTTTGTCCTCACCTTGAGCTCACCTTGTAGCCCAGACTGGTCTAAAATGATCCTTCTGCAATGATCCTCCTGCCTCAGCCTCCCGAGCACTGGGATTACAGGTGTGCACCACCACGCCCGGCTCCATTTATGTAGATCTCATTTCTCAAAAACAAAACAAGTCCAGTTGCCAGTCACCTCATTGCATAAGTAATTCATTCCCGTAGCTTAGGCAGCTATGGCTTGCAGAAGCCATTGTTTTTTGGTTGTTATATTGCTTTTATACATATAATCATAAGCAAAAGCAAAACGTGTTCCATCCAGATCCATGTTCTCAGATACTCCGCCTGCCCCTTAAGCGCTGGGGGTGGTGGTGCACAGGCCGAGTGGCCAGGCCTGGAGCTGCAGAGCAGTCGAGATGCCACTGCGATGCCATCGGGCCTGGCGCAGGGCGGGCAGGGTTCTGGGTAGGGTGGAGTGAGGCCTCTTGACCTGAGCCGAGAGCTGACCTGAGAAGGCTCTGACTGTGCGGCCAGTCTCCCCGTCTCCGTGCTCCTCCACAGTGTCGGCATAGACACGGATAAACTGTTCCAGTCTACATAGGATCTCTCTCTCTCTTTTTTTTTTTTTCTTTCTCCTTTAACTTTCTTTTTTTAAGGCATGACCAAATGCCTGGAGAACTGGAAAGCATTTCTGATTAGTACATGCACATTCATTCTGAGTATACACGGAAGTGCCAGCCACCCGAAAAGTTTGGGCATTTGTGGCTTCGTAGCAAGAGCCTTTAGGATGAGCGAAGTTCTTCAAGCCTTCTGCCTGCGTTTTGTCTTTACGAGGCAGAACCCTGAGTTCAGCAGCTCAGTTACGGTCCCCTGCGAGAAGGCGCGGAGCAGAGCGCCCCCTGCCGGCAGACTGCCGCTCACCATTCCCTGTCTTAGGGACTGCCCAAACAGACGACCTCCCTAGCTCCTGTGCTCTGCTGCTTTCTCCTCCTGTGGAGCTCTGTGCTTTCCAACTCTCCCTGCTTGCCTGGGTACTGACGCTTTGGTGGGCGGGGCCTTTGGGTCTCCATCCTCTGAGTCGCCAGCTGAGACCCAGCTAAAGTTGCTTCTCTTTCCTGGTACACGATATTGACAGGTGCCCAAAATGACCGCCAGCTGGGTGTGTGTGTGTGTGTGTGTGTGTGTGTGTGTGTGTGGTGGCTCTTTGAACCCCTGTCCAGGAAGAGTGTGTCCTGTTGACGTGATCAGCTTGCAGCAATCTTGACCTAGATGATTTGACCCTGCTGGCTTGGTTTGGGTTTTTAGTTTTCATTCTTTGGATATTTGGTTTGTTTTCGTTTCCTTTTTGTTTGTTATTGTTTGCTTTTTTTTCCCCCCACTTTTATTTTGTCCCAACATTTTCCTTTATAGTCCACCATTAGATATTGATCAGTTGAAGCTCATTTTAAGACTCGTTGGAACCCCAGGGGCTGAGCTCTTGAAGAAAATCTCCTCAGAGTCTGTGAGTTGATGCTTTGATTGTAATTCTCTGCCCCATGGGGAGCCTCTGCCACTTGCCTTCCATTAGTGTGTCCCTGAGCCTGGTGTGTGGGTACACATGTGTGCCTGTGAGGAGATAGCCGTGTGTACGTGTGTGTGTGCATACGTGTGTCTGCTTGCATGCATTCGAATGTTGCGTTCTCTCTCTGTCTGAGTGTATACTCTGATCATGGGAGCCTCTCTGGGGTAATAGCATCCTAGTAATAGGATGCACTGAGATTAGAGGTTCTGGTTCATTACAAGAGACTAATGGGAAATCTGTCCTCAGGCCCTCAGACGTCATCATTTTTAGACGCTCTGTCTACACGCACTTGGCTGGCGTTAGAGCTGAGGATGTGAACTTCACCCTGTGTTAGGCTAATTTCATCGCTAGAAGAATGGGGCCCCTTTCTGAATGTCACTTGCTGGTCATTGTTTTAGAGTTAGACAGCCCGTCCATCCTGTGGAAGGTGTTTGCTTCCCAACCGTGCCACGCACTCCCCAAGCCCTCAGCCGCACAGGAAAACTGCCACCTCAGCCCCACAGAGCAGAGTGTGGTCACAGCCTTCCTGCGTAACCCAAGGAAAGACTTCAGAGCTAGGCTCGCCTGCCCCCAGTGACTCAGACAGAAGCCGTGAGGAGGTGACTCTGGCGCACTCTGCCTTTGCTTCCCATAGTGGGTCATTCCCACGGGCCAGGGACGCAAGAACAGCCACGAAAGCTCATTTTCCCTCTGTCTGCCGCCAAGCACTTGGACAAAGAGGAAAGAGAGCCAAGGAGCCCCCGAGCTCCAGCTGTGCCTCCTCAGGCGCCCTGCAGCTGTCTGACAGAGGGGCCCCTTTGCCCAGTTGGGACAATTGCTGGTGGCTTGAGGCAGGCCGGACAGGTGAGTTTGACTGGTCCCCAGGCCCGGCAGAGGGCACCGTCACCCCGCAGGTAGCCTGCGTCTCTGAGAAGGACCACAGGGCCCAGCAGGGTCTTTTCCTCCCCCCTCCAGCCAGACCGAAGGCATGTCTGGCCTGATTTCCTTGTGTTTCATTTACTTATGATCAGAAAGCCGCGGAGTGCAGCAAAGCTGTGGCTCGCCCCAGCCGCGTGCTGAGTCACTGGGCAGAGCTGAGTGTGGGTCCCAGATGTTCTGAGGACCTGATCTGAGCAGCGCATGCAATCACAGGCCCTCTCCAAAGCCCTTGCCAAATTACCTACCCTCAGCCACTCCAAGCAAAGTTTGCTTCTGCTTCCGAAAATGCAGAAGCTGGATCAGTGCATACAGAAGATCTGAGAGATGGCGTTAGGCAGAGGCGGGGCATTTTTAGTTTATATGTGGGTTTTTTTTCTTTTTCTCCTTTTTTTTTTGTTTTGTTTTTTATTTTGCTGTATTTGCTTAGAAAGATTGGCTTTTTTTAAAGGACATGGGGGCAGAGGGAGGGCTGGGAGGGCTCAGCTAATTAATGAGTGGTGGATTCATTCCCTGTCGGGAATGACTGCTGGCTGCAGCTCTCTGCCCTGCCCCTGCCCTGCCATCTGCCCCTCAGGTATGTGCTGTGTGTCACACGGAGTTCTGAAACACTGGCATGGTAAATAGTACTTATCTATCACTGCCTATTACATATTTATGAGCAAGACAGCAGCGGCTGCCTAACCTCAGGCGCTGTGCAGTGAGTGGGGCGGGAGCTCACGTGTGTCACCAGCTCCGTGCAGCCCGTGCGTAAGGAACTCGAGTACCAGCACACAGCACTTGCATGCATAGCGCTGTGCTGAGCTCAGGGCTGACAAGGAGTGGGTTTTCCTCCATAACCGCCGTGAGTGGAGCAAAATAGTTTCTAGTATTCAAAAGCCCGTGCAAGTTTAACTTGTTCGCCCAGGTACCCGTGGACTTTAAAAGCACGTGATAGCGTGTACAGAATGGAAACTTAGCAGCGCCAGGTGAGTGAAGCTGCTCGACAATTTTAAAAATTAGTCATTAGTGAAGAAATCCAGGAGACAGACGCACAGCTGCTGTTTTCATTGCTCCTAAAAGGTAGCAATGCCAGCATTGATGAGAAAAGCCAGGTAACCAGCAGTGGGGCATTGTAAGAGAAGGCAGCATGGCTTGGGGCAGGCTAGGGGGTGCCCTAGAAAGGGGGTGCTTGGTCACGGTGGGTGCCTACGGATACGGAGTTTGTCTTTTGCTGTCCTGGCACCTGTACTAAGTGAAGGAACAAAAATTCGTATTAAGAAAGCAAAAGCCTGACTCACTTTTCTGTAGAAATATGATCTTCCTAACTTCCCGACAGGAAGGAGATATAATCACTTACTTGACTAAAGGAGGCAAAATCAGCACATGTATAGGCCAAGAATTGCTCACAGAAAGGAAGAGAGAGATGGTAGGATCCTAACATTTTTAAAACCTGGGCAGTAAACTACCACTGGAGATTTGGTTTGTAGACCTCTGTTATTTCTGTTGGCATGCAAAGTACCATTTGGCACGTAATTTGTTTAAAAGGAAATCTGCAGTTTGTTGCAAGGATGTTAAAAGAACTCTAAAGAGTTTGTGTTTTGTTTTTCTTCCTTCCTTTCTTTTTTTTTTTTTTTAAAGAACCCTATTAGTGATTTTCCCATTGCCGGTACAAAACTGTTAACACCTGCAACTTACAGGAGGAGAGGGTTTCTTTGGTTCATGGTTTAGAGGGTTTAGTCCAGAGCTGGTTGCTCCAAGAATGAAATGGCCTGGCAGAGAAAAGCTGCTTATCCCATGGCAGCCAGGAAGTGGAGGCAGAGAGTGAACAGAGACACTGGGGGCAAAAATAAACCCTTCCAGGCCACACCCCCAGTGACCCACCTCCTCCATGTAGGCTCCAGCTCCTAAGAGCACGTTTGGCCCTGACCTCATTAACGTATGACTCCACTGATGAGTGTAGCACCCCGTGACCCGGTCATCTTAAACCCACCTCTGAACACAGAAGGCCTGGGGAGACGTTTTAAGTGTAAACTGTAACCACCACCTTTTGAATTTGCTGGGCTACCTTAGGGCTTACAGAGCAGGAGAGACAGAGCGGAGCCCGAGGGTGAGCCAGAGTCTGGGAGTATTCATGGAACCTACAAACATGCAAACTCACCGCTAGTGTGTGCGTTGAGGGTGATGCTTCAGCAGCAGGAGAGCCTTGTTAACAAGAAAGAGAACAGAAAACAGGTTTATTAAATATGTGGGAGATTTTAAAAAATCATTTCTGCTTTCAATACCAATGCATGATAAACTAACAGTTTCTATAATTTGTGGGGCAGGATATTGTGTAAATATCAATGGCCAGAGAGAGTGGAGAGGGCAGCTTGTTCACCTGCTGGTACAGAAGGGAAGCTTCATAGTGCAATACCTTCAGAGCGTTCTGGGCACTTCCTCCCAGCTGTTAGCTGAGTGACCCGTCCCCTCGTGGGACTGCACTGACCTGGCCCTTGTGGCGCACGCACTGATACTGCTGGCAGCCTGTGCCATGGGTTTTGCCCCTGCTGCTGGCCTCTAATCCCAGCCCATCTCCTCCTCCTCAGTCACCATCCTGTGTTCGTGGCATGTGTTGGAGATGTCCCACTGCTGATGTCTCTGAACTTGCGTGTGAATTTCTCCAAATGCGACCTGTGCCGCAGAAATTTAATCTCTCCCCAGATGGAGCTGTTGGATATTTTGTTTTGTCCAAAGCCAAGTCCAGATTTCCTTAGTCTTTTATATTTACCCTACTGGCAAACAAGTTTTAGCCATCAGGACTTGAAAACAGTTCTCTGGCTGGCATCCTGGATCAAAGAGCAGTCTGTTTAACTGTAAAGTGTTACGTAGTTTTTCTCACCTGCATGACCATCACTCCCCGGGTATGTGGCTAATAATTCCCGCCAGTCACCGAAGCATGCCTTAGTGTGCTAAGCATGCCTTGGGCTCTGGCTGGGGTGGGTGGAGAGCAGAGCTTCTGTTTTGTTTGGGGGCAGCTTCTGATCTTTTTTTTAAAGCTGAGTTGAACGTTATTTCCTGCACTGTGTGTTTAACAATGCCCTTGACCAGGCATCTAAGATATTAACCAGCTTCAGCAGATTATGCGTCTGACGGGGACGCCCCCCGCTTATCTCATTAACAGGATGCCAAGCCACGAGGTGAGGACCGAGTAGACTGGACAGGGCCGGCTGGTTAAAAGGCCGCGTTTCTCATGTCACCACTGGCTAACCAGCCCCAAGAATGCCCAAATGCTTGCATGCCCCTGCAGGGCTAAAAGACGTGCAGTGCCAAGACATTGATGGTCGGGGTAAAATGTCATCCAATCTGAGAGACTGAAAACACAGCATAAGCTCGTCAGCGGAAAACTGCTCCTTAGCCGATTTCCTGAGGGTAGTGCAGAAGGAATGTTCCTCCCTCCCAGGGCGGAGCTGTGGTCCCCTGACCAGAGGTGGGCAAAGACACAATCCTGTAGAGTAAATATGAACACTTAGGTGGGCTAAAGGCTTTCTCTCAGTTCTCAACCATGTAAGCTAATTCCAGTTGCAGGATCAGAGATGATGGAGACACTTCTTTTTAAGGTGCCCTTAATATTTCAGCGAGGCAGCCTTGAATCACAGAGGCCCTTCCCAGCAGCTTTGTCTGTCCCGAAGCTCAGAGTATCTCGCAGTCTGCGGATTTAACTTTATTTCGGGGATTGCTGTTCTCTGGTTTGACAGGTCTTCTCACTCTGCATTTCCCTCCTCTTATCTATGTGCTCAAGCAGAAGGGATCACAGCCATATGCGTGTCCTGTTCCCCTCCTGACTGCGTCTCAGTTCGGCTTCTCTGCTGGTTTTCAGCTCTTTGAAAATGACAGCTGAGGGGCTGGGGCTTGAGCTCAGTGGCACAAGCGCTTGCCTGGCAAGTGCGAGGTTGTGAGTTCCATCCCCGGTACCTCAGTAAATAAAGGGCAGCCGAGGATTTCTCATAAAGGGCTACTTCTTAGATATCTCAACCGAACAATGTTTTTAAGTATCTGATTCTAGAATCGGAAAGCTAGTGAGCTTCATTGGTTACAGTCTTGTTTATGTAAGACATAGCTGTGGGAGACTGCAGGAGGCAGGTGATGGGCATAAACACAGAAAGTCAGGGTGGCAGGAGGAAAGAAGTCTCCCGTGGGTAAGTAAGTTGGTCATGGCGTGGGAGTCAGCAAGGGGACTTTGTCGGTTAGGTGTTCCCAACAGTCAAGCCTCTGAAGGCCATCACACCGTTAAACCAAGTCATTCTGAAAACTCTTGTTTTTATAGGCAAGAAACTACATCCAGTCGCTGACCCAGATGCCGAAGATGAACTTTGCAAATGTATTTATTGGTGCCAACCCCTTGGGTAAGTTGACTGTCCTCATTTTGTAGCATTAAACTGGCCGTGACTACAAAAGGATCTGAAGACATTTTTCCTTTGGACCAAACAGGGCACCATTAATCGCATCTTAGAACGTGATAAATAATGGCATTTATTATCCACGTGTGTATTGTCGGGGCTCTTTTACAACCATGTGGCAAGTGTACCACATGGTCAGTGAATCCGGCGGGGGAGATGGGCTGGTGCAGTGAGGTAAACAGCGGATAGTGGGGACCCTGGGGGAAAGGTCCAGGGAAGCGAGGGGACGGAGGTGCAGGAGGCGCCTGTGACCTGTTCAGCTGCTCCTGGTTTGTGGCGTCCCCAGCCAGGGCAGAAGCAGCCAAAGCACAGCTGGGTGTTCAGCGGCTGCGGGTCCTGTCCTCACCCCTGCCCCTCATCCCTCGGAGGCCAAGCCGTCCTCCCTTTGCAGAGTACTCCCACCTCAGAGCTCAAGGCGTGGCTGTCCCGTCACCTCCAGGGTCCTTGGCCAGGAGCTGCCCTGTTCTTTGAGGAGGAGAGAAGGGCGGAGGGTGTCACTCTGGGCAAAACCCTGGGTTCAAGGCAACCAGACAATTCCTTTTTTTTTTTTAAACCAGATAGCTCTTTATGAGGAATGTCTCAAGATAACTGGAGTATCTTTTCAGATCAAAATCCAGAAAAAGATTAGAGATTATTCTAGATTAAGGCTAAAGAAAGCAAATCAAATGTGTGGCATTTGAACACATGAGTTCTAACAGCCAGGTCTGACATAATTAGAAAAAATTTAACAGAACAGAATTTTAACTGATATTTGACAGTTATTTCTCACGAATACTAAAATACAGTGATTATATGGGAAGATGTCTTTGTGCTAAAGGATTTAGACTAGAAAGTGACGTCTTTTATCATGTTATTTTAGATCAGTTCAGAAAAATACATATAAATATAAAATGTTCATTGTTCAGTCCACATGGTAGGCTTATGATGTTCATCCCGTACTGTTTCTACTTCTATATTTCTGTAAATTTAAATATTTTCATAGTGAATTTTTTTAAAACTAAAATTTTGTTTTATCCCAACACAGTGTCTCCTACACATTCCCTCAGGGAGAAAAAAAACTTCCTTTTGCTCCTTGTTTGACGATCTGTTCAACGAATGTTTATTTATCCTTATATTAGTAATTAAATAGTGGAAGGGGACCACAAAAATCTCAGATTTGAATTACTGTAGCTGTTGGTTTACAGTTTGATTCAGCTTGATTACAGTGGTAGCAGTTTGACATTCTACAAAAGTTTGTTCAAACAGAATCCCCACCATTGGTTAGTATGTGGTACTTACACAATATATTCTTTTTTTAAAATCTGTGCTGGGCTTGAAACCAGGACCTTGTACATGCTAGTGCTGGGAGTACAAGCACTGTGCCTAGCTATATTCTTAAAAACTGCAGAATACAGCCGGGCGTGGTGGCTCACACCTGTGATCCCAGCACTCGGGAGGCTGAGGCGGGAGGATCATTACGAGTTTGAGATCAGCCTGAGCTACAAAGTGAGCTGAAGGCCAGCCTGAACTGCATAGTGAGACCCCATTTCAAAAAAGACCAAAAAAAAAAAACCCTGCAGAATACACACACACACAAAGTAGGGCAAAGATAATATATCCTAGAGCAGATCGGAGAATTCTTCACTTGGACACAAGAGTTAAAACTGTGTCTTCATGTTAATACAGCATTATCTTTTATAGCATGTTAAAACTTCTCGATTTTTCCTTCCAACCTATGGTACCAACAGCTGTTGACCTGCTGGAGAAGATGCTTGTATTGGACTCGGATAAGAGAATCACAGCAGCCCAAGCCCTAGCACACGCCTACTTTGCTCAATACCACGATCCTGACGATGAACCAGTGGCTGATCCGTACGATCAGTCCTTTGAAAGCAGGGACCTCCTCATAGATGAATGGAAAAGTAAGTCCAAAAGGCAGTGCTAGCATGAACCCAGAGAATTCATCTTTAAAAACCTTTCTAGCTGGGTGTAGTGGTGCACACCTGTGATCCCAGCCCTCAGGAGGCTGAGGCAGGAGGATTGCTGTGAGTGCAAGGCCACCCTGGACTACATAGTGAGTTCAAGGCCAGTCTGAACTACATCATGAGACCCTGTCTCAAAAGTAAAAGAAAAAGAAAGAAAAGAAAAAGGAAACCTTTTCTACATGAACCACTAACCAACTCATTAGAAAAATAAAAATGGGGCTGGGGGTATAGCTCAGCGGCACAAGCGCCTGCCTGGCAAGTGCAAATTGGTGACCCTGGTCCCCAGTACCAAAAAAAAAAAGAAAGAGAGAAAGAGAAATAAAAATGGAATGGTTCTAGCCAGTTCACTGACCCTTACGGCTGAGGTCTTGCAGAATGAGTGTGTTCCTCTAATGGAATCTGTCTGTTATAGATGACGCCTCCTTGGATTTTTGAGATGCTTATGTCTGGTCTGATTTTGTGCACAGCCCTTCACATCTGCTAGAGCTTTCAGGTTCTCTGGAGTTTTGCCTTTGCAACATCTGTCTGAGATGAGCAGTGAGCAGGGTGTTGACAGTTTTGCGATGGATCGAATCGAGGCGAGGAGAGTTTGTGCCTCACTTGTTCCTTGAGACCTAGTCAGGGACACGGCCAGGAATAGAACCTGCGTCTCCCATGTGCAGTCTCATATTCCTCCCTTAAAACCCAAGTTCGGAACTTAAACCTCCAGAGCCAGGAGGCCCTTTGTCTGCCGCTTCAAGTGGTCTGTTACCCTTGAACGCTTTCTCCAAAGAGCTGTAAAGAGGACGCACTCGGTAAGGAAGGAAATGAGAGGAAGTGGGTCGTTTACGTGGGTCCTCAAGCCTCTGCAGAGTCCTGTGTCCTGCAGGGACATCATACATTAGTGACGCTGCAGTCCCTTGAGGTGGCCCTTCACCGCACCAGCCTGGACAGGAGGAGCTTGAGTTTAGAAGTCAGTGCGGCCAGCAGAGAGTCTGAACTCTGACATCTGCCTTTTCCTTCCTGCCTTCCAGGCCTGACCTATGACGAAGTCGTCAGCTTTGTGCCACCCCCCCTTGACCAAGAAGAGATGGAGTCCTGAGCGCCTGCTTTGTGTCCCGTCCATCCCACTTCACTGTGAGGGGAAGGCCTTCTCGTGGGAACTCTCCAAATCTCATTCAAGTGCCTCTCGTTGCAAAGATCTCCTCCATGGTGGAAGGGGTGTGTGTGTGCACGCGCAGCATGCGTGTGTGTGTGTGTGTGTGTGCGTGTGTGTTAGTGTGTGCGTGTGTGTTAGTGTGTGCATGTGCATGTCTGTCTTTGTGGAAGGATAGAAGTGTAGTAAGAGCAGTTACGATTACAGCGACATTACGTGGAGTTACGGATGCTCACAGCAGCCTCTCCTGACTCAGGCACACAAGGCTGCCATCTTGTTAGGGGTGTGTTAGACGCAAAGTCACAATGCTAAATGCCCGATCCCAGTTACGCTTTTGCCACATCTGGGATTCTGTCCCCTGTGAAGGAAAGTTTTCGTTGCCTTTCTGGTCCTGGCCACATACCACAGTGCAGAAAGGGTGCCCACCTTCTGGCCGCATCAGGTCTGCAGAGGTCCCCTGCGTTCTGCCCCAAAGGACCAACCGCCCCTGTGCCCGAGCCCATGGGCAGTCTGCTCAGTATGGTTCTCAGAACTTGACAGATCATGTTTGAAACTGTAAATATGTCTGTGCCTTAAAAGGAGAGAAGTCAGTGTCGCTAGTTCAAACACTGCTGCTGCTGAGTTCTGAGCCAGGCAAGTAGCGGGCTGTTGGAGATGGCCACTGCGAGCCGGAAGTCAGTCACCGGGCAGAAGTCACCGCGCAGCCCTCGGAGGCGGCCATGTCCGCGCATGCGCGATGGGCATCCTTCACCCAGGATGCACAGCAGGCTGCTGCTGTCAGTGTGCTGGTCACTCCTGGCAGAGTGAGGGCATGTGCTGCACACCTTGCTGTTTGCGCATGCCCAGCTGCCCGTCCTGTTCTTCCCTAGACCAGGCGAGGCCGCCCAGGGGGACTTCTCAGGTAGATGCAGCCCCATGTCAACTCAGCTGGTACAGGGGACGAGGGATTGCATCTTCTCTTAGGCTCCCACACTGTCGTGTCCAGGTGCTGTTGGTGTGGAAAAGGAGGGCTGGTGGACGGGTTAGCATTCTCATTCTTGTCATCGGGTATTGCAGCAAATTGTTTTCGGGGAGTTGTCATAGAGATGATGGGGGCTTTGCCCAGAGAGATCCCAAACTCTGAGAAACACGCTGTTGTCTTCACCCCCAGTGCTATGAAATGCTGAAAGTCAAAGTGGAAAAATAAAAGCTCCTGAGCTCAGAAGCTCCTTTGGCTATCTTTCTCTAAATATGTTTTTTTTTAAAAAAGGCCACACAGTGTCTCCCCCCCCCCCCCGGTGTTTCTGACCCCTCTGTGGAAAGGGTCTTGGCAGCTTAACATTGATTTTTTTTTTTTTAATCTTGGTTTGGGGAGAAACAAATTTTCTCAGAATTTTATACGTCACAGGGATTCTTTGAGTGATTTTTTTTGATGGGAAGAAGGGGCAAAGTATTTTAATATTTTGTATGTCCACCTTTATCAAGATGAAATGTGCTCAGGGGTGAAGAATTGCTTGCATAACTTTCTGAACTTCAGGCTTTTCCACTACCTGAGGGCCCTATATTTAAGCCGTTTGTGTTAATAAAGTGCAAAGCCAATTCCAGTGTCGGCTGTGTGACAGATCTTGTGTTCAGGCCGAGGTGTCTCTGTGCTCTGTTAGTACAGTGACACATGCACTCCCGGGGAACAGGGTAGGGCCCTGAGCCCGCAGGAAGGAGGCGGTTGAGAGCCGGGCCCCTCACCTGGGACCTGTCCCTCCTGGGAGAGCAAACATGACGCCTCACCTCCTTTCACGCAGTGCAGACCCTCGCCATCCACAGCGAGGCAGATTTCATCAGCCATGTGTGTGTGATTGTTAGTGTGACTGCTGTCGGGATGCCACCCTGAATGTGCTTCTAGAAAGATCTTTGCACATGGCTGTGGACACCTTAGGAGATCGAGTGCTGGACCCTGAGCTGGAGCGAGGAAGAGCTCCTTGGATTCTGATTCTGAACAGGAGCTCCCTTCTGATTCTCTTGACAGGGCACCACAGAGGGGCGGTGGGAAACTGCTATTTTATTTGTATTCCTGAACTGGGCTGTAATCAGTTACGCCATATAGAATGTCAGACAATACCACTGGTTAAAATAAAGCCTATTTTTCAAATTCAGTGGGTTCCTCAATTTTATTGTTGTTTTCTTGATTGTTTTAATTTAATACACAATAATGGCATTGTATCAATGTTTCTGGTCTGTGACCTGGCAGATCCTACTACTCCTAAAATTTAGAAAACATGTACAGAGCTGCTTAGCTGTGTGTCTTTGGTGAACAGAATCTGGGCCTTCGATGTGGACGGGGAAAGTGAAGAGTAAATAAACCAGGTGTGAAGTGGCAGGTTCCTATGCTTGGTGTGCGAGGGGCCCGGGGTGGGGTGAGATATGGCCCACCACCTGTTTTTGTGTAGCCTGCTGAAAAATGGTCTTTACATTTTTAAGTGGTTGAAAAGATCAAAAATATTTTTTGTAGCATGTGAAAAATAATGTAACATGCAAATCTCAGTGTCCATCAATAAATAAAGTTTTATCAGAATTTAACCACGCTCGCTTGTTCACATCTCGTCTGTGGGGCTGCCTTTGTGTCGCAGTGGTGGAGCGGAACGGGTGATACACAGACCTGTAAGACACAAGCTACACCGCGGCCTGGCCCCGGCCTCCTCACCTCTGTGGAACCAAGTCTGAGTTCCTTTCAGCTTGGACAGCCCAAGATTCTGTGTGTGTTGATTTTTAAATTGCCACTGAGAAAATTGGATGTGTGCCTCCTGTTTGTAGGGCTTTAAGCAAATGTGTTTTCTGACTCTGTCTTGTCTTCCTGGCCTTTGAAAATGTTCTTCAAAACTACTGGGTTGTACTCCAGGATTCAAGGGCCTCAGGGCCTCCCAGCTGAGCTCACAGCCTGGGCTGATGTGCTGTACAGATCCTCTCTGGCCCAGGAGTGACTCCTGCTGGTGCTGGGGGATGCTGGGAACTTGCAGCTGGGTATTTTGTCCGGGGCTATCTAGCCCCCCACTGGCACCTGATCAAAGGCAAACTGGCCACAGGCCTTCTTCCTATTCCCGGCCACTTTTTCTTTTCCCTGGTACTGGAGGCTGAACCCAGAGAGTGCTGAATTAACTATACCTTCTAGCAACATTCATTTTTACTTTGACAAGAGCCTCACCAAATTGCCCAGGCTGGCCTTGAATTTAATGACCCTCCTGCCTCAGTTTACCAAGTTGCTGGGATTATTGGAGTGCACCACCTCTCCTGTCCCGGTGACTTCTTAGGAGGGTGAGAAGAAAGGCCCGAAGCGTTCGGGAGGAACAGTAGTGTGTGGAGATCAGATAGCTTTTCACCTTTATACACCAGACCTGAGTACCTCACCGCCTTTCCAGGCTTGGAAGTTGCAAGCCCAGAAGCCCAAGAAGAGCTGACACAGGAAAAGCTAAAGTGAACTAGCTTAAAAAGAGGCCAAAATTTCATGTTACACAGGGCATAAAAGAAGTCAGACTGGAACTTTTTTTGCCACGGAGACAGGACCTCCTAAGTGGCCAGGTTGTCCAGACTGGGCTCAATCTTGTGATCCTCCTGTCTCAGCCTCCTGGAGTGCTGGGGTTACAGGTGTGCACCACCATGTCTGGCTCAAATATGTATTCTTAGGAAAATGATTCATATGTTTTTTCAAGCAAAATTAATTAACTTTTCTCCTTTTATTTTTGCAACATAACCAGTGGGGGGTTTTAGCAAACCATCAAAGTCTCATCCTTTCTCCGTGGAGCCTCTTGTTTCGGCCTTTACGTCAGTGCTGCTCCTCAGCCTGGTGTCATGCTGTTAATCCCAGCACTGCGGGAAGCTGAGGCAGGAGGCTATGCAGGGCTGCCCAGGGGGACGGTTGCGCGGGAGGGGTCCCTGAGCGCGGGCCTGGTGTGTCGCGGCCACTGAGGCCCTCTCTCCTGCTCTCACTCAGGGTGCCCTCAGCTCATGGCTGTCCCGTTGGGCGAGTTTGCTCGGAGACCCGTTGGGAGGACAGGATGGTCCAGGGGCAGTTTGTGGAAACCACCACAGCTGCCCAGGCTGAAGGACGCTGCGCTGCAGCTGGCATCACCCAGGCTGTGAGCGCACCCCGTGCATCCTCTGCCTCCTCCCCACATCCTGCTCTGAATGAGCAGGGCTGACCCTAGTTCTGCCCTTCTCTCAGGCTGCCTTTGTGTGGCCTAGAACCCCCTCCCTTCTCCCTCGCCTGCCTCTGGGCTACCTTGTTTGTTCTTCCACTGGGCCTTGACGTCATCACCTCCCAACTGTCCCCTTGCAGATGGTCGGATCACTCCCAGGGAGGAGGGCGGGGGGAGGGCGCGGGCTCCAGCGCCAGCTGCCCCAGGCCCTGTATCTGGTCAGCCCAATCTGAGCAACTTGCTTGGTCCCAAGCCTGGGTTGTGAGGATCGGGTGAGTGCAGGTGTGGGGGCCTTTGGCATACAGCAAGCACTCAATAAGTACTTGTACAAGGCTGTATACGTGTCCTTGTCACCACTGCCTGTGTCTATCACCTGGTATTGTGCCGGCATACAGTAGACAGTCTGCCCACTGTCAGGAGGTGGCTGTCAGCTGTTTTGTTTTTTGAGCCAGGGCCCCTCTATGCAGCTCAGGATAGCCTTGAACTCACTGTGTAGCCCAGGCTGGTCTCAAACAAACGGCCACCCTCCTGCCTCAGCCTCCCGAACGCTGGGATTGCAGATGTGAACCGCAGTACCTGCCTGGCTCTCTCAACTTTTAACATCCCGGATCACCTCGTTTTCTGCTGCCTGTTCTCACAGTCTACAGTCTTTAGAAACAAAAACCACTGAAAGAAACGAAGTACGGTCTATACAGATTTTTGCCGTAAGGACCCAGGTTGTCTGGAAGTTCTTTGTCTGAGAGGAGGCGCAGTTCGAGAGAGTCTGTTTTCTCTCTGCTCTGCTGCGGTACTGTAGTACTCAGGTCCGGTGCACAGCGATTCAGTGAGTTAAGACAGAGTCAAAAGATGACTGAAGGACCTGTGGCCGGTGCTCCCATCATTCTGCTTCCCATCCAGCAGGGGCTTTCCGATGGAACTATCAAAGGAAAGGGCAGGAAAGACATGCAAGTCGTCCTGGGATCCTGCACCTCGTCCACCACTCTGTAAATGTCTCTCAGGTTCCTTCCCTGTGTCAGGCCCTGGAGGTACGGGCAGAATGGAAGTGACCCGGTCACCCAGTGGGTCACCCAATGGAGGTGGACGTTGGGAGGCCAGGTCACCTGGCTGGCAGGCGGTGGGCGGGGGTGCGGCAGCTGGGCCCTGAGTCCTCCTAGGTGCTGCTTGGACCCGCCTGGCCGGCTCCACCACTTGCTTTTGGTGTGAACCACGAGGTCATCGCCTGCCACTCTGAAGACGTGGTCCCTCCTGGCCATTGCTCAGATGTGACAAAACTGCTGGGCCCGCACGGAGCCCAGTGATAGGACAGTGACTCTGGAATGATGGCAGGTGGGGACGGTCCCCATGCAGAGGCAGACGGCCCAGCTGCTGCTTGGTCCCTGAGCCCCACTCAGCACCGGCTGGGAAACCTCCCGCCATCTGGTCATCTTCCCACATCTGGGCCCGTGTGGTGGCATTTCCGTGGCCTGGACAGAGCTTGCAGGTGGCCAAGCACTTAGCAAATGCCCTAAGTATTCTCTGTGGCACCAGTAAAACAGGGTTATTGTTGAAGAGAAGGAACCTCAGTGTCCCTGGGTGTGAGTCCTGGAAACTGTCCCACTGCTGGAAAGACACGCGGCTTTCCGGATCTCCCCCCGCCCCAGTCCTTTGCTCTTAGCCACAATTATTTCCAGACAGATGTAGAGTGGGGCTTTCAAAGCATGTTGCAAAATCCTGAAAACCATAAAGGAAGAGGCTAATGAATCTGACGACACTAAGACCGTAAAACTGTCATACCGCGCACGCAGTCGGCTGGGATTTAGGAAGGACAGAAACTGAGCGTCGTTTATGGCCTTGTGGTTCTGGGTAATTGTCCTGGAAAAACTTGCTCACAGGCTCACAGGGAGCCAGCAGTTTGCCTTCGGCATCATTTGTAATGGTAGAAACAGCTGGAGGGAACCACAAAGCCCACCGGTGGGAGAACAGAACGTACACCGCAGTTGGTTCATTCAGGGAAGTATTACAGAGCAGAGAAAAGTCAGCTCAGGTGTTTTTTCTTCTTCTTCTTTTTTTTTTTTTTTTTTTTTTGCCCCCCTGTTCTCCGCTCACCCCTGCTTTGTGTGAGATACTGGCAAATTGCAGTGTCTGGAAACACTTTTGGTCTGTCACACTTGGCAGAGGCAGTGAGCCACTGGCACCTAACAGGTACTGCGGATGTCGCTGTGTATTCTGCACTGCACAGGCAGCCTGTTAACAGAGTGAAGCAGGGAGTCAGTGGTACCAGATAACAGCATCAGCAGCTATCACCAGCCATCAAGTGAGAATGGCACTGAATGACACACATGCACACACATGTACACACACATAGACAGCACAGCTGTATACCCCTCAATTGCTGTGTAAACCTGGCCTCGGTCATCACTTCTGTGAAATGGGTATATATCCACGATAGTACCGTCACTGGATAGTGCAAAGAGTAAGTGCATGAACCAAAGCCCGGTGCCTTGGAGCAGTGTGCAGCTCACAGAATGAACTGCAGAAGCTGCCGGGTGTGATGGTGCACATGTGCCATCCCAGCACCCAGAGGCTGAGGCAGGAGGATCCCAAGTTCGAGCCCAGCCTGAGCAGCTTAGAATTTAGCAATCCTGTCTCAAAAAAAAAAAAAAAAATTAAAAGGCTGGGAATGTAGCTGGGTGCAGAGGCCCTCGGTGCAGAGGCCCTGGGTTCTAGCCCAGCACTGTTTGCGTTTCGGCCTCCACTGTTACAATGAGCATAAGCATGGGTAATGGAAACTCTGTGATTCAGGTAGTGTAAGTAAATGTGAATGCGTGAACCCTCAGCAGCCGGCCTGGAAGGGGACATCGTCCCCGCTGCCACACATCACCCAGTGTGCCTCTGTCCTGTGGGGTCAGCCATGATACCTCAGTGCCTCTGTGTCACTGGAGCCTAGAATGAGAGGCCGCCCCATCCGAGGAGGGCCATGGGGCTGTCCTGGCAGCCCAGCTCCATGCCACCTGGCCTGACAGGCTGCTGTCCTCTCCAGGACTGAGGCTCCTTGGAGACAGGCGCTGACATTTGTCCACGGAGCCTCGGTCCCTGGGTGCTCGGCACAACCCGGCCGACTGGGTGAAGGCTTTGCTAAGCAGGTAGAGGAGACAGAGGAAAACAAGGCATCACTGCCCCCGGGCAGATCTGGGGAGGTTTTGTGGGACAGACCAGTCCCGAAGCTTAGGGAGGGAGGAGCCACTGAGCCAGTCCAGAGGGTGAGGGGCCCCTGTCCCTGTCCCTGTCCTCAAACCTGTCCCCAGCAGGCCAGGAAGCTGACGCTTTGTCCCAGAGGCTTGGGGCAGGCGGGAGCGGAGAGCAGGAGAGGCTGCCTTGTCCTAGAGATGAATCAAGGCCGCTCTGCCTCCAACCTGCCCGTCACCCTGCTCTGTGCTTCCCTGAGCTGCGCCCTCCTGCCCGGGACCCAGTCTGGTCCAAATGAATGGGTGAACAGGCGGACAGGGCGGGCAGCCTCGGGCATGGGATGGGAAGGCGGCCGGGCAGGGTGACCGGGGCCAGCAGAGGTGTAGTGGGCACCAGGGACCAGCTGGCGGTGTGTGCCCTCTGCAGTCCTCTCTCTATCCTGTTGCTGCATCCACCCACCAGACCAACAGTGGCATTTGGGAGCCACGGGCTTGTGACTCCGCCATGTGGCTGTCTGTGTCTGTGGCAGCCGGAAGGTGGCCGTGGTATGAGGTCCTTGCCAGGACTGTGGCACAGCCTGGCCACTTCCTCCCAGAAGGAAGGCCAGGTTCAGTGGGCTGTGAGACCTGGGGCAGGTCTCTCCCCCTTCTCTGGGCCTCCTTTTGTTATCCGTGGTGTGGGTGTGTCTGTGCACGCTGCTGGATGATTGTTTTGGCAAAGTAATTAGGCTCCCAAAGGGCTGTTAAATATGCATAGTAGAAAACTGATGTGTCCAGACAGGCTGATGACTTAACCTAAGGTCACACAGCAAATTAGGGGTGGCGCTGGACCCGGAGCCATGTCCTACCCCAGCAGCCGGCTCGGCTGGCCCTGGCGGATTTCTTTGGCCCTGACGTGGACTGGGCTCCTGGGCACGCACTGTGTCCTGATCAAGATGTTGACACAGAAGGGGGTGGGGCCGCCAGACTGGCAACCTCTGCCCCCGAAGCCGGGCTGTTAGGGTGACCCTGTCATCACAGTGTGACAGGTCGGTCACTGGAGCAGGAATGTCCCAGCCAGGAAGGGGAATGGGGTCACCTCCACCTGTCAGTCACTCACCGTGTGCCAGGCACTGGTGTGGGTTCTCGGAATTTGGTGACGAAGGCCTTGAAGGAAACGGAAGCCAGGTGTGGGCACAGGATGCGGCTGGGGAAGAGGTGGCAGCCCCGGGCTGTCCTGCAAGCAAGAGGGCCATGCTACCCAATGCCTGCAAGCTGGCATGTGTCACCTCACTGCCATCCCTGGCCAAGTGGGCGGGGCCCTCCCATCACCCCAAAGAGGAAGCCAGAGACTCTCGCCCACCTGCCTGAAGTCACACAGCTGTGCCTGGAGACCCGAGCCTCAGTCTCAGCTTTGTGCTGGTCACCTGGTGCTGGTGACCCCTCCCTGGCCTGCAGGAGAACACACAATCAAAGAGAGAGGACCTTGGGAACCTGGGGGGATGGGAAGGAGATGGGGGGCCACAGAGAGGGCGTGCACGGGGAGGAGAAGCTCCTTTACCACCCCAAAGAGCCCAGCCTCATGCTGGGGGCCAAGGAGCCACGCAGACATCGCACCTGGAGACCTGGCCACGAGAAGCAAGGAAATCATAGAAAAAACCCAACCTCCCAGATCGGGGAGCAGCAAACGGACAGTGAGGACCCCTCCTCGCCACCCACAGCAGACCTGATCTCCAGCCCATCCTGGGCCAGAGCACGTGGATTTCTCATCCTTCTTCAAACCACACAGCCCTTGCTCCACTCCCCTCGGGCCCAGAAGAGACAGGCCGCGCTGGTTCATTCACCCCCTGAGGCCAGGCAGGGCGCTAGAGGCCCGGCAGGGACACTGTGCCGTCCTCACCTTCCAAGTCAGTGTCTAATGGCTGAGATGGATATTGACCAGGACAGGGCAGATTAGAGTTATGATTAGGAGCAGGGTATGGTGGTGTACACCCACAATCCCAGCACCCTGGGAGGCTGAGGCAGGAGGATGGCAAAGTCGGAACCCAGCCTGGGCAAGGTAGAGACTTTTAGCAAGATCCATCTCAAAAAAAAAAAAAAAAAAAAGGTGGGGATGTAACTCAGTGTGAAGGTCCTGGGTTCAATTCCCAGGACTGAAGAAAAAAGAGATTATGATGGTCGGGTGTAGTGGTACATGCCTATAATCCCAGCATTTGGGAGGCTGAGGCAGGAGGATCATTGCGAATTTGAGGCCAGCCTGGGCTACAAAGTGAGTGAGCTCAAGGCCAGCCTGAACTGCATAGAGAGACTCTGTCTCAAAAAGACCAAAAAAACCAAACCATTATGGTGAACGTCACTGGCCATGGCCGAGTACCCACGTGCCCTTCCCAGGTGAGAGCCAGGGAAGCCGGGCTGAGCTCGCCTCGCCTGCAGAGCTGTCCCTGCCCGCGTCTCCCGCCAGGGGGCGCCCACGATGAAGGCGCAGAGCAAGGCGCCTGCCCAGTTCCGAATGCTTTGGGCAGAGGCTGGGTCCTGTGAGGGGTGCACCGCTGCGACCCCAGTCCTGCTGACCAGCCCGAGCCCCGGGACGGGACGGAGGAGGCAGTGGGGAGCACAAGGAGAGGCGAGGGCCACGCAGGAGGGGCGGCACCTTCTCCAGGTGCTCAGACGCGTTGTGTGAGGTCACGTGGGGACAGAATGAGGAAACCCCCCCACCGGGTTGGTGGCTTTTTCCACTCCTGTAGGCGCCAGTTCTGATGCTGACTCAGCGTTTAACACCACCTGCGAGACCATCTGGCTGTACCGTATCAAATGGTTAAATATCACCAAGTTCATAAACCCCAAACTATGCAGTTCTTAGCTGCTTTTCACCTGCATCCGAATTAGGGATTTTTATTCACTGATTGACCAGTTGATTTACTTTTTTTCCTTTTTTTGAGACCAGGTCTTACTATGCAGTTCGGATGGACCTTGAACTCAACTAGGCTGGCCTCACACTCGTGGCAATCTTCCTGCCTCAGCCTCCTGAGGTCTGGGGTTACAGGCGTGTGCCATCGTGCCTGGTGAGGCAGGGAATTTCATTTGTTCCTTTTTTGTGTTCCTCTCTGCCCTTGACCCACAGTGGACCTGAGGGAAGCAGATGCTGAGTGGATGGGTAAAGAAATCCTTGGATCAGGTGAGTGCTTGGCACAAAACTCCACGAAGGAGCTGGATGGGAGGCAGAGCCAGACAGAGGCTCCGTGCAGAGACAAAGGGCCAGGGTGCCGGGCCAGGCAGGATCAGCTCCCCGCCATGAGTTCCAGCATCTGTCGCACACCTACTGTGTGCCCAGAACTGAGTCAGGCCCTCCTCAGGTCAACTCTTTTGGCCTTGCAGTGGCTTGTGACTTGGGCACTATGATCCCCTGCCATGTTACAGGGAAAGAAACTGAGGTGGGGGGCTTGTTAACCTGTGCTGGGACAGGAGCTGGGCCAGCGCCCCAGGCTCCCTGCCGGTCCTGTGCCGAAGAGCCTGGTGTGTGAGGCCAGGAGTGGCGAGGGTGTGGGCACCGGCCCTGTGTTTGAGACGGAGGTGGCCTTGGGAGCTGCTCCATCGCATCCCCGAGGCAGTGGAGTCCGCTGTGTGGGGTCTTTTCTCCATCTGGGAGGTCCCAGCCAGTTCTCTACTCTGCAGCAGCTCACAGCCAGGCCAGGAAGGTGACGGTCACTCCCCAGCATGGCCAGGCACCAGCAAGTCCCACACAGACCCAGGAGCTGGAGAAGGTCAGGTTGTGTGGTCCTGTGATGCCTCAGGCCGCTTCCGCAAGCTCTGCAGGCCATGGTCGCTCTGTGTGACAGACATGAAAGCTGCCAGGACCCCTCAGCCAGCCTGGGTGGCTTGGCAGAGCACAGTCCCCTGTGCTTCTGTGACACAGACAGTGCCTTACACGTCACTATCACACGAGGTCACTTGTCACCAGGGGAGGTCAAGACAAAAACCAAAAACCGCTCCCTCTGAACACACAAGAAGCGTGAACATGTCCAAAAGACAGAAATGCCCAGAAGTCCCCAGGAGAAGGCTAATCTGACTGTTTCTTTGCCTCCTTGAGGGCAAGATTTTATTTTATTTTGGTCTTTTTGAGACAGAATTTCACTATGCAGTTCAGGCTGGCCTTGCACTCAAGGTGATCCTCCTGCCTCAGCCTCTCCAGTGTTGGGGTACAGATATGCACCACTGTGCCTGGCCACGATTTTTAAAATGTGCCCCTGAGCTATGTTCCCAGCCTCAGGGTGTTCATCTTTTAGCCTTTTCAACTTTAGTGGGCTTCTCTGGAGTAAGCCTGTCATACACCGGAGGCGCATGCATATCTGTCCTGCTTACTGTCACTGTTTCATGAGGACACGGAAGCTCGGGAGGGTTAGGACTTTGCCCGAGGTTACAGGAAAGGTGGTGACTGAGCTGGCTCAGTTCAGGCTGTGGCCCCACACCCTTCTTCCTCTTGAATGGGCCAGAGGAGGTGTTGAGGCAGCGGCTGGCAGGAGAGGACCTCAGGGGTCTTGGGGCTCAGGGGGAAGAGTTCAGCCTGGGACAGGGCTCCAGGGTGCCTCTGGTGACCTCCTCCTGCTCTTCTCCTCTCCCACCAGGACAGTGACGTCTCTGGCTGGACCCCACACTGCTTCCCTCCCCTGCGGGCCGCTGAGTAAACACAGGCCCAGCAGGGCCCGAGGTGGGGTTAGTGTCGGGGTTAGTGTCAGCTTGAGTCACTTCCTGACCCTGCTGCAGAGGTGTCCAGCTGGTCTGGAAGGATGACCACCCCCCTATGTCTAGAGGGGGCCTCTCTGCTATTCCTCACACCTCTGGGTTCACCTCTGTCACCCCATAGAGACTCCAGCCCTGGCCCGTGGCAAGCACAAGGCCCAGCCTTATCCCCCCTGGAATATCTGCCCGGGAAAAACCTCCAGTCGGCTGGACAGCTCTGTCCCCTGCGCCCAGCTTTGGGACCACTAGATCTGTCCCGGCTTCCCTTCTCTCCCTGCAGGGTCTCCAGGCCAAGGTAGAGAAGAGGCAGGGGTGAGTTGGCTACCCTGGGGTCCGGCCAGTGGCCCTGTCCTGATGGGGCTGAGGTGGTGTCCATGGCACAGCAACAAGTGTCCTCTCGGGGCCCCTGCCCAGCCTGGCCTCATAGCGCCCAGCTCTGCCCCTTCACCTGCCGCGTGGCCAGGGCAACGGACTGAGCCCCTCGGCACCTCTGATCCTGACCCACAGACCTCTCATCACGACTGAGTTGTGCGCGTAAACACTTAGAATATTGAGGGCCGTGTGGCAATGACACAAGTGCTCCTGAGACGAGAGGGCCTCCAGCCCATGGCCTGGCTGCAACGCTCATAACCCAGACATCATGGGTTACCAGCAGCCGAGGGTGTGCCGGGGATGCAGGCAGATGCAGGTGACAGACCTCACGCAATGCATGGGCGGGACTTCTGTGGGTCTTGTGTCCCCTCCCTAAATGGGGTCTCTGGATACACCTGACAAAATGGGCTGTGCACAGGGTGTGGTGCAGGTCTCTCTGTGCAGCCTCTGGACATGCTGCAGGCCGCAGGCAAGCCGTCTCAGCTGGGCAAGGTGGGGCGCACCTGCAATCCCAGCTGTATGGGAGGCTGACGCAGGAGGATGGCAATTTGAAGCCCAACTTAGATAACTTGGCAACTCGGATGGGTCACAAAAACAAAAGAAATCAACAAAAACAGAACTAGGAATGTAGCTCTGTGCGAAGACGTGGGTTCAATCCCCAGTATGGCAAAATAAATAAATTAGCACAACTTTATGTTCTGCTGTGTCTGTTAAAAAGTACAACTAGGGGTGAGGGAGCCATGAGGCCCTGGGTTTCATCGCCAGTGCCTCAAAAACCAACAGGCATTTGTCTCCCTCTGGCAAATGAAGCAGGTCCCCTCACCCAGATTCTGATTCTCTGTCCCATCTCCAGGCCGGGGAGCCCGGGCACTGTGGCCATTCACGCCTCACCTGTCACCTGGGAGCCCTTGTGATTTAATTTAAAAACAGAATCTCCTTTGGGCTTCACAAGCCACTAGGCACGGTGGCAGACGGCCCTTGTAATTTTTGTCATATTGTTATAGGCATCTGAGTTAGAAATACTACAGGCAGTCAGACAGGGCTGGGCCTTCAAAGGAGCCAGCAGAAGTTCAGAGCCCTGCAGCCTTGGAAGAGACAATCACCTCTGCTGTGGGCCAGACCTCAAGACAAGAGGCAAAGCAAATACACCCGCTTCCTAAGGATCCACAGTCCAGATAGTTCTCTATCACCCCTGAGAAGTCAGGAGTCTGCCTCCCACCTCCTACAGGAAGGGTCACTCTGTTAAGCTTGTGTGCTTACTACATGACTCACTCCCTATTGGCTCCTAATTTAATCAATTTTACCTGAGAAATTAATCTTATTGGTTGGCCACAGTTCTGTCCCGCCTTATGCCCACCTTGCAAATTCCCATTTTTCCCCACCTTTGACCCACTTAACCTCATGGTTTTACTCTATAAAAGTTCCTAGAAAAGAGAGTCCCTGGCAACCTGCTCAGGACCCCTTTTGTCTCTCTCAGATAGAGACTTTCTTTCTCTCAATAAATATATTCTGCTCTTAACCTCCATTGTTCCTAAAATTCATTCTTTGATTTTAGAGAACACGTACTCGTTCCGGACATATAGTAGGTCAGGAGTTTCATTCTAATACATCAGTTTCAATCCCCTATGGCATTAAGAAACCAGCAAAAACTGGTGAAAACTGGAAATTTGTACCTGCACGGACACCGACTTTCAGAAAATGAATGCTATTTATTTTAGGTATAAGAATGATACTTTTTTTAATCCGACATTTTTGTTTTTGTTTTTGTTTTGAGACAAGGTCTTGTTGTGTAGCACACGCTGGCCTCTAACTCCTGGCCATCCTCCTGCCTCAGCCTCCTAAGTGCTGGGATCACAGGCGTGCGGCACCACACCAAGCAAAAATCGTTATCTTTTAGAGGTTAAAAAAACAAACAAACAGGAAAAAAAAAAAACTGATTTGGTGCCTGAGTCTGGCTTCAAAATAACCGAGGAAAAGGAATGCGGATGAAATAAAGTTGACGGAGTTGATGGAATCGCTGACGCCGAGGACTGAGGTGGGGGCAGCTCCTAAGAGCCCCACTAGTTGTGGGGTTCAGTGTCCTCACATTGGCTTCAAACTCCGGAGCTCTTCGTCCAGCAGGTGGCGTGGCGGGCTGGAGATGTGGCTCAGGGGTACAAGCATTTGCCTGGCAAGCGATCTGGAGTTCGAACCAAAGAAAGAAAAGAAAAGAAAAGAAAGAAAAAGAAATTGAGAACTCCTGCAGCAGGTAGAAAAGAAATTGAGAACTCTCTGCTGCCAGGTGCTGGGCGGAAGTGCGGGAGGGGGCGTGGCCGAGGACGGGGCGGGGCCGAGACTGGGCGTGTCTGCGGGCGTGGTCTCAAGCGGGGCGGGGCTTGCTCGCCGCATCTGGCGGCCGCGGAGCAGGTGGGACGCTCGCAGGTGTCCCCGCCCCGGCGGGGAGGAGCGCGCGGCGCGGGGCGGGGCGCTGGGAACCTGCGGGCAGGTGCCACCGCCGCCGCGCTGGGCCGCCGAACTCTGGCGCCCGGCATGAGCTTCATCCGGAAAAAGGGCTTCTACAAGCAGGATGTCAACAAGACGGCCTGGGAGCTGCCCAAGACCTACGCGTCCCCGACGCACATCGGCAGTGGAGCCTACGGCGCCGTGTGGTGAGCCGGGCGCGGACCTCGGCGGGGGGGCTCTGGCGGGCGCCGCACCCCTCTGCGCCCCGACGGCGCTTCCTTGGCCGTCCACTCTCTGAGTGCCCCGCCCGAGGACCCCACGGCCCGCGCCCTTCCCGGCGCGCCGTGGCAGGGGTGGAGGCGCAGCTCCCCGGGAAGTGCGGTGGAGAGGAGGGCGGGCGCGCGGGCTGCTGGGGCCACCTGGGGCGCGCTATCGGTGCAGCCCTGGCTGCTGGGGAGACGGTTCCCGGGATCGGATTAGGACTGGATCTCCAGGCTGTAACCTTGGGAGGGACCCCGGAGGCGCCTCGGACAGATGCCCCTGGCTTCAGATGAGGACACTGAGGCCCCCAGAGCGGAAAGGAGCTTGCCCAGTTGCAGAGGGAGACTCCTGGCCTGCTCAGGACGATTTGGCATCAAAATGCCACCCCAGGACAGTGCCACCCCCTCCGCACTGCTTCCTGCCTAGCTTCCACCCTCCGGGTCCACACGCCATGGTGGGCATCAGCTCCTCCCAGCCTGGTCTCCTGACCAAGTCGGGGTGCAGGAGCAAGGGTGACCTGAGAGTTACCTGTTGCTCTGCAGCTCCGCCATCGACAAGCGGTCAGGGGAGAAGGTGGCCATCAAGAAGCTGAGCCGGCCCTTCCAGTCTGAGATCTTCGCCAAGCGGGCCTACCGCGAGCTCAGGTTGCTGAAGCACATGCAGCATGAGAACGTAGGCTGAACGTCCTGGGGCGGGCTGGGGGTCTGGGGGTCTGGGGGTCTGGTAGTGTGCTTGGGAGTCAGAGAAGGAGGAGGGAGAAGAGACCCAGAAATGGCTCTGGCCCCGGGCCCGGGGTGCTAGGAGCTCTTGGTGGGGCCAGGAAAAAGAACTTCCTGCTCCCCAGTCCTAGCTTCTTACTTGATTAGTAAAACAAGGGGTGTGGGGACCTGCCCTGCACACTTCCAGGGAAGGTACAGGCGGCATTTCTGGCAGATTGAGTTTTGGGAGGTACAGACTGCCTGACTGTTATGAAGAAATAGGCACAGAGGAACTTGGGGGTTTGTTCTGTGTCTCAGAGAGCCTGGGGTGAGCTGAGACCAGAATCAGGGCAGTGTCATCTCCACCTGAGAGTGACCCTCATGACAACAGATCCTCATTGAACACTCACTGTGTGCCAGGCGCTGTCATAAGAGCTTTGTGTCACCTAACTTGTGGAATCCTCCCAGCGTCACATGAGATAAATACCAGCAGCCTCATGTCACACCTGGGGAAACTGAGGCACAGAATGGCTTTTAGGTTATGTAGTCAGTCAGTAGGCAGAACTGGGATTTGCATGTAGGCAGCCTGGCTCCAGGCCAGAATGCATGACCATGACACTGTCCTGTGTGGTGGACAGAACTAGAAAACCCAGTCACCCAGCTTGGGCCTAGGATCCAGGATTCTAGGATTAGAAAGGCGAATGTTTCAAATCGTGATTTTAACCATTGTGAGAATTTTGAGCCCCATCGTGTTTTGAGCCCCATCTTGTGACCTCCAACCAGGGGTGATCTTGACTTTGGCTTTGAACCAGTCCTGTGCCAGGCAAGGATAGATGTGGCCGAGAGGCCCCTTCACCCCGAAGGACCTCTGGTACTTGGAGTTGAACCCAGGGCTTCACACATTAGGCACCTGAGCTACACTGAGCTATACTCCAGGCACTGTGTTCTAAGACACAATCTCGCTGAATTGCCCAGACTGGTCTTGAGCCTCCCGAGGAGCTGGGGTTAGGGGTGTGCGCCACTGCACCTCATTCCCTTTCCCCTTGCCCTCCTGTGGCTTTTGAGTTGAGGAATGGGTTTGTGCCACGTGCCCTGAACACAGACTTGGGCACGCACCCCCACCCACAGCTGAGCTCCAGCACTGTCACCCTCCCTGCAGGGACCCTTCCTCTTCCGTGTTTCCCCCTTTACTACTAAAACCAAGCAGCTGGGCTGCTTCTTGCTGGAGGAGGTGGACTGGGAGGGGGTGGCTGGCCCCTGGCAGTGGCTGGGCCTGTGGAGAGAAAGGGCAGTGCTGTCCAGCCCTGACTGGTGGCTTCATCCCCAGGTCATCGGGCTCCTGGACGTCTTCACCTCAGCCTCCTCCCCACGCAACTTCCAGGACTTGTGAGTTGGCCGCACTGGCTTCTGGGTGTTTGCAGCTCTTGCTGCTGGGGAAGGAGACAAGAGGGTCGGTCTCATTTACAGGTGGGGCCTCCTGGCCCTTCAGTCCCTGTGCCTTGGGCCATGAAGGTGACACTGCAGAGGCACTGCAGAAATAGGCAGGTGGGCGGAGTGGGGTGCCTGCCAGTCTGCTCCCCTGTCTGCTCTATGGTCTAAGTGTGGGTCTGGAGCTTGGGGCTCTTTCTGCACAAATCAAGGATCCATAGCATGGCTGCCCTGGTTGGAGTGGTGCCTGGCAGAGTCCCACAGAGCCCCAGCTGTGTCCAGCTCTGCCAGTGCAGTGCCACATGGGCCGGGACTGCTTGTTCCATATTGAGAAGTTAAGGTGCTAGCTGAGGCCACTGCTGGCTTACGCAGTTCCACAGCCGCCTCGAGTCCAAGAAGGTTTGGAGGGGGCTGTGATGAGGTCAGGAGATGATGCCCAGGTCCTGCTTGAAATGCAGGGGAGAGGAGGAACCGAACTTGGAGAGAGATAATAAGATGAGTGTTGGACACTTCACTTTTGCAGAATTTGTAAAATCAGCAGTTGCAAATAGATCTGCATCTCAGGAGAGGAGGGCTGTGCTGGCCTTGTGGATTGGGCTGCTGGACAGCCCACAGATGATAAACAAAGCCTAGCAATAGGGCAATGTAAGAGCCAGTCAGAGGGGGTCAGCAGAGAATTTGGAGGAAGAGTGGAGTTGGGGGAAGGTCAGACAGGGAAAGAGGGCGCTGTAGTGTGTAGAGAGCGCAGTGGTCACCTCGAGCCAGGCAGGGTGGTAGAAGGAAGACAGGAAGCAGAAACTAGTTTCTCAGAGCTGGGTGTGGTAGTGTACACCTGTAATCTTAGCGCTCGGGAGGCTGAGGCAGGAGGATCGTGAGTTCCAGGCCGCCTGGGCAACTTAACAAGATCCTGTCTCAAAATACAATTTTAAAAAAGGAAGCAAAGGAAAGGTGACTGGTCTAGTGAGACTTCAGCAAGTCTGTGAGCCAGGCTGGCTCAGGGAGCTGCCCTCCTTACACCCTTTTCTCAGACTCCTTTTACAACCCGCCACGCTTTGCTTTTGGACTTTGCTGTTCCCATCGGGAGTAGCAGCTCCACACTGCTGCCCTGGAGCTGTTTCGAAATCCCAGGGAAGGTGCAGCAGTCCACCTACCATCCTCTTCCCGCTCCTCAGAGCGGGTTTATTGTTTTCTTCTTGGAAGGGCAGGCCTTCTGCTCGCAGTTCAGCTGGCCACGACCCTCAGGGGACAACAGTGAAAGGCAGTGAGGGCAGGTGCTTGGGGCTCACAGCCAGGCTGCTGCGGGGAGCTGAGGGGGGCCAGGAGCAGGCAGCTCTGCAGAGAGGAGCACCGTTCTGTTGGTTTGCCTTGTGCACACTTGCCCCAGTGCCAGTGCTCACCCTAGCTCTGCCGACTGGCGGCCTGGCTCCCAGGAAGCCCAGAGCCCTGAGGGCCATGAGGGGCTGGCTTTGGCTACACCTTCTCATCCGAGGCCTCTGCAAGGCCCCGGCTCTGTGCCACCCAGCTCAGACCTGGGCCCAGGGGAGACTGGGGCCCAAGCCAAGAAGCCCCCGTGCTTTCCAGCTACCTGGTGATGCCCTTCATGCAGACGGACCTGCAGAAGATCATGGGCATGGAGTTCAGTGAGGACAAGATCCAGTACTTGGTGTACCAGATGCTCAAGGGTCTCAAGGTGTGCGGGGCTTAGAGTGGGCACCAGAGATCTGCGGGGGCTGGAGGGGGCGCCCCGGGATGGGGCGGAGAAGGTTGCACCTATGGTACCAGACGTGGAAACCAGTTCACTGAATTCACCCCCTTTTTCTCCCCCCACCCAGTACATCCACTCTGCCGGCATCGTCCACAGGGTGAGTGCGTCTTTGCTCCAGTCCTCAGGGGCCCCAGCACTTGGGGAGCTGGTGTTCCCTGGCCATCCGGGATGGAAAGGGTGGTGGGAAGGTACAGCTTTTGGAAATGCACAATGTGGATTTTTCAGACCTAGCCTTGGCCCAGGAAGGCCCGGGAGGTCAGGTGGGGAGTTGCTGGAGACATATGAACCCTGGGCACTGATCTCAGGCTCCAAGAATCAGACGCTATAGAGCTAGGTGGGCCCTGGGTAATATGTCACCCAGCCTTTCCTGGCGGTGGAACCCAGGCTTTTGTCCACAGTGGTCATGTGCTTTCCCACTGAGACACATCCTCACTCCTTCCAAAATTTTGCTTGAGACAGGATCATGCAAACCTGAACTTGTGATCTTCCTGCCTCAGCTTCCTGAGGAGCTGAGATTGCAGGCATGCGCCACCGCACTGGGCTCCAGTCCCTATTTTATATTATATAAGAGGAAACTGAGGCCTGGGGAGAGGCAGGGGCCTGGAGGCTAGGTCATCTGCCACCTCTGCCCCTCCCCCTAGAGCTCCTCTCTGTCCTCCCCCCAGGACCTGAAGCCCGGGAACCTGGCCGTGAATGAGGACTGTGAGCTGAAGGTGAGTGGCCGTGGACAGGCCCCGCCGGGTGAGATCAGGAGAAGGAGTCTGGTAAGAGCCCCTCGGATCTGCTCTGGAGCCCTGCCCCACTGTCCTTAATGAGCACCATCTCCCTGTATCCCTTGAGCCATAGATCCTGGATTTTGGGCTGGCCCGGCATGCGGACCCTGAGATGACTGGCTACGTGGTGACGCGCTGGTACCGGGCCCCTGAGGTCATCCTCAATTGGATGCACTACAACCAGACAGGTGAGCCGCCACCACGGGGACAGGCTGGGCCGGAAGCTCCCTGAGCCAGCAGGTGACACTTGATGGAGCAATCACTTGGTGGCTCACTTGCTCAGCTGTCCAGTGACATGCCCTCCACCCCCGTACCCCACAGTGGACATCTGGTCTGTGGGCTGCATCATGGCGGAGATGCTGACGGGGAAAACCCTGTTCAAGGGAAAAGATTGTATCCTTTGCTGGAAACGTCAGAGTCCGTCTGGGGACCTGCCTTCAATGCACTCCTCACTTGCATCCTTCTCCTTTGTGCAGCAGGGGTCCATGCACCTTGTGAATCATTTTAAAATGCAGGTACATGAAATGACCAGAGGGCATCTTGGACTCCATCCCCACTACCAGACAATTAAAAAAAAAAACCAAACAGGCCTTCATATCTGAGCTGGATGTGGTGATGCACATCTGTATCCTAGAACTGGGAAGGCTGAGTCAGGAAGGTCTGAAGTTTGAGTCAAGCCTTGGCAACTTGGCAAGACCCTGTCTTTAAATAAATAAATGGGCATAGGGATGCAGTGCAGTGTGAAGCCTCTGGGTTCAAATTCCCAGTCCCAGGAAAAGAAAGACCAAAAAACAATAGAAAATAAGGCCCTAAGAATTCCCCCCAATTTATCTCCTCACACAAAGAGAAGCGAGTGCTGTGTGTGTCATGCAGGTGTTTGGTGAGGAGGCTCGGGGTCTGCCCAGCCCTCAGTGCAAGGGTCAGGAGTCAGGGGAGACGGCAGAAAGCATTCAGGGTGGCTGTGTAGCTGGGAAGTCCACAAGGCCAGCACCCTTCCTTCCTGGCCTGGCCTGACGCCCTCTGGAGTGCCGGGTCTGCAGGCTGAGCCTTCTCTCCTGAGAGCCGGAGGTAGGAAATGGTCCAGGGCCTGGGCAGTGGCCACGGTGGCTGGGGATTGATGTTGGGGCTGCGGAAGGGGACAGCGAGGCTGTACCTTAACCGCTGCCAAGACCTGGACCAGCTGACCCAGATCTTCAAAGTGACCGGAGTCCCGGGGGCTGACTTTGTGCAGAAGCTGAAGGACAAATCGGTGAGTGGCTGTGGGCCCGAGCTGGGCTCAGCGGCGGGCTTGGCTGACCGGGCTGGGGATTGTTGGGGTTCACCCGCACCCGCCATGGCCTGCATCCCGCTGTGGCCTCCCGTGTACAAACCCTCACGCTCTGCCCTGAGCCCTGAAGGGCCTGATCCTCCTCCTTCTCCAGGCCAAATCCTACATCCAGTCCTTGCCCCAGACTCCCAAGAAGGACTTCACTCAGCTCTTCCCACATGCCAGCCCCCAGGGTGAGTCTGGCTGCTCCCTGGGCCTCTGGGGTCCCCGGCGCAGGCCAGGGGGCTCATGGCTGTGTCCCCACAGCCACTGACCTGCTGGAGAAGATCCTGGAGCTGGATGTGGACAAGCGCCTGACGGCTGCGCAGGCCCTGGCCCACCCCTTCTTTGAGCCCTTCCGGGACCCTGAGGAGGAGACAGAGGCCTCGCAACCCTTCGATGACTCCCTGGAGCACAAGAAGCTCACGGTGGACGAGTGGAAGCGTAAGAGCCGGGCAGCGCCTGCAGCCTCTCTGCTTCTCCTTCTTCCTCTGCCCGCCTGGCCGCCGCTCGGAGACTCCTGTCCCTTCTCTCAGAGCTGGCTCTCTCTGCTTGGTGACCCTGGCCTGGATCAGTTTCCTGTTGCTCGCTAGTGCCAGGGTGTGGCCGCCCTCCTGTGCCCAGCACCCCGGCCCCTCCTTGAAGCACCCCACCTTCCGCAGAGCACATCTACAAGGAGATCATGAACTTCAGCCCCATCGCCCGCAAGGACTCTCGGCGCCAGAGCAGCATGAAGCTGCAGTGACTGCCCGCCCGCCGCCTGGACGCATACTGGTCACCAGTGACCCTCAACTCTTCTCGAAATAGAGCACTCCAGGCAGAGGACAGAGTGCCTGCCGTGGGCGCTGTGGCTGCGGAACTGGAAGATGTCCATGGAGGCGGCTCTGACCACCCGAGCTGTGCTGCGTTGGGCCGGTGCACGGGGCCTCTCCTTCCCCACTGCAGCAGGACAGGGGCCGAGCTGGCCAGGGCTCTGTGACAGGGCTGGATCAGTTTCCTAGGCTGCTGTGATACCATGTTGGGGCTTAAACAGAAATCTGTGCTCTTACAGTTCTGAAGTCACAGGCTGTGGCTGCTCCGAATGGCCTGGAAGAGCCCTGGCCTGCCTCCTCTGAGCTCCTGGTGGCTCTGGGCCCTCCTTGGCTCTCCTCAGCTGCAGCTGCCACTCTGGTGTCTGCTGTCTATTCCTCCCTTTCTTGTCTCTGTCCTTTTGTCCTCTTGTAAGAACAGTGGTCCCTGCACTTCGGGCCCACACCAATCCAGTATGATCCGGTGTTGGTCCCCCACGAATCACATCTGTGTGTAAAAACTTTATTTCCAAATAAAGTCATTTTCTGAGGTTCAGGGGGACATGAATTTGCTAGGACACTGAGGACCTGGGTCAGCCTGTCCAACTCACTACAGGTGGCCTGAGGGACACCCCCTTGTGTCATGTGAACCCCAATGTGTCTGGCTGCTGCAAGAGGGTGGCGCAGAGAGAGCTACAGCTGCTGAGATGTGGGTGCAGCATAAGCAGCAGGAGGCAGCGGGCTCGTGGGCCGGGAGCCCAGGAGGCGGAAATGGGCCATTCCTTGGCTTTGTGGCACAGCTCCGTCCCGTTCCGTTTTGGGAGATCCTTCAACTTTCCAGAGATTAACTCGGAAGTGGCCAGGCTCTTTCAGTTCAGCTGATTCCCACTTGCTGGGGCAGTGAGGAGCCTGGGCTTGGGCTCCCGCCCTGGGCACCTAGAGACCTTGTTAAAATTCAGATTCTGGAGCCCGCTGTCCTAGGAATTCTGATTCAGCAAGTGTGGAGTTGTGACCTTACAATGTGTTCGAAAGCATTTGACCTTGACCCGAGTGCAGTGACTGTTTAGAGAAACGTGTGGCTGGTTTCAGTGCCACTTCTTGTGCCAGGGGAAACATACTTCCTGTGTCTAGCACCTGCCCGATGGGCTTCCTGTTCACTTTACAGATGTGGACACTGAGGCTCAGACCAAGCCTTTTTAGGGCAGTGAAACTGTTGTGGGCTGCTGTTATGGCTGTGCGGCACCAAGGGTGAACCCCCAAGTGACCTGTGGATCCTTGTGGATTTGTGTTAGTAACAGTGTCCCCATGTCAGGTCACACTGAGGCTAGAGGGTAATAACGGCAATGGGAGGGGCGGGTATGGGACCCCTGAACTTTCTGCAAACCTAAACATTAAAAATAAAGTATTGGAAAGCACTGCAGACCCTGCACCCCGAGAGATGGGTCTGCACCCTTCTTCCCACGCGGGCCTGGGGCTGCCTTCCCCTGGAAGGCCCTCCGTCCTCCTCTTAGACCCTTGAGGAGTCTGCCCCAGGGATCCCCCAGGGAACAGGGCACCCCCTCCCCCAGGTGCTCTATGGGTAGCATTTTGGGGTGCTTGGGCCACCTGCTGCCTACCTGAGCTGTGACAATGCACGCCTGAGTGACCGATAGCCCAGGGCCCTCTTGGCATTTCTCTGATTTCTCTGGTCCCCCTATAGTGGTGCTGCAGCCCCCTGAGTGAGATGGCACAGTGGGGAGCAGAAATGTGGGCTCAAGCCAGTCCTTGAGAGAAACCTCCCCTCCACCCTCTCCCTCACCCCTCTGTACCCCTCAGCAGGATAAGAGCTATTCTCCTCCCATGGGCTCACCTCAGACCTGGCACTTCTCTCCACCAGAAGGAGAAAATGCCCAGCACTGGGAAGGACATTTCAGCTTTGTGCCTCCCCAGTGGGCACTGGGCCACACCTAGTGGGAAGCCAGGTCACTTCCTGCTGGTCTGGGGGACTCCTGGGGCAGGTCTCAGGAGGCCTTGTGGCTGAGAGTGGCCCCATTGTCTAGCGGTCAGATAAGGAAGCCAGAGATGGAAATGTTCCCAGAGGATTGTCCTGGCGGGTGTCACAGCTCCTCCCTGAGGGCCACTAGAGTCTGGGGCCTGGAGGAAGAGAAAGCAATGCCAGCTTGCTGGTGTGAACTGGTGGGTGGCACACAGGGAGACGGTGAGGAACTGTCCCCTCCCTGCCAGGACAGCCTAAGTACACAGGGGCCAGCTTCCAGCGGGCAGGCCAGAGGCCAGAGGCCAGCTCTGTAGACAAAACGGCCTGGTGTCCCCAGCATGTCAAGGGTTTCTGCTGTCCGCCAGGGCTGGATGCTTCTCAGGACCTAGCCACACTGTGACCACTGCAGCCGCCTGGCTTGTCCCGCGCTGGGCCTCCCTGAACACAAGGCCTTCACACCGGGCTGCACCCCCAGGTCTCTAACCCTGCTTTCAGACAGGGCATCACTAAGTTCCCCAGGGCTCAAGCCTGAACTCCTTCTGCCTCAGCCTCCCAGAGTGCTGGGATTATTGGCATGCGCCACCATGCTGGATTCTGACTTCTCATCCTGGGAATCAGAGGGCCAGCACCATTCCCTGGACTGACCGGCCCAGGGAGTTGTCATGGTTATGGTCTCCATCAAGCCCCCAGGAGGTGGTCCTGGAATGGGGGTGGTTCCAGCTGGACAGCTGCCCTCCTGAGCCAGACCACATCTGGGTGCCAGTAGAAACTCTCTCGGCTGGGGCGCTAGCCCTGTCTGTGCTCTGAGTGCCTTCTCAAGCACGGTAAACTGGGGGTGATGGCATGCACCTGTAACTCTAGCACTCTGCCAGGCCAAAGTGACAGATTCCACCTGTAGAAAGCACGGCCCAGCTCAGCATGGACCGCGGCCCTGGTTCAACGCGGTGCTGGGCAGAACCTCAAACTTCCCGCTTTTCGTGAGTGTGCGGAAACTCTCCCAATCAGCTGTCAACAGGTCACTCTGCCCACCCCTTCAAATTCCACCCCCCTCAAAACCGGGACCTGGTGGCTCAAGCCTGTAATCCCAGCACTCAGGAGGCTGAGGCAGGAGGATCACTGCAAAGTCAATACCATCCTGGGCTACAAAATGAGCTCAAGGCCAGCCTGAACTGCATAATGCAGCCCTGTCTCAAAAAAAGACAAAAATAAAACAACAAAAAAAACCAAATACATGAAGTAGGAGAGCCTGCCAGAGCCTCACAGATCTGAAGCAGAGGTAAATGGGAACAGTGATGTTTTCAGAACAATGCAGCAAACCCAAAGGAAAGCAAAGTTCTGCAGGTCCTAGTGCTACTTTTTTTTTTTTTTTTGGTGCCGGGGATTGAACTCAACGACCTCACATTTGCCAAGCAGGCACTTACGCCGCTGGCTAAACCCCCGGCCCCTAGTGCTGCTTTTGCTTGTAACTGAGGAACAAAGCCAGGAGATTTCCCGAGCCAGGGGCTGTGGAGAACACCCCGTTCCCCACGTGACAGCGTGAGAGCGTGGCTCTGGTTGTCCCCGCTGGCTCTGAGCAGGGCCTGGCCCACCCTCCGCCTGCTCATGGAGCAGCTTTGCACCCAGACCCTGGCCACACGGATTGCCCCGCTTTCCTGGGCCTGGAGCCCCCTGTCTAGGTGGGATGGGTCCAGCCGGGGGTTTGTGGATCCCTCAGGTGGCGCTGGCCCACTGCCCTGCAGGTGACCTCAATTTTACCCTGGAAGCATTTAGGGCCGGAGGGGGTACTGAGGCTAGGCGGCCCTGTGTTGATCACTGTACTATTCTTTCTCCTGACATTATTTGGGTATGGGGTGGGTGGTGGTGGGGTTTGTTGTTTTATTTTTGTTTGTTTGTGGTTCTGGAGACCGAATTCAAGGCCTTCACACACTGAGTTGCCTCCCCACCCCCTTTTTAAATTTCTATCTTGAGACTAGGTCTCATTAAGTTACTAGATTGACTAAATTGCCCAGGCTGGGCTTTTTGTGGTTCTCCTGCCTGAGCCTCCCAAAATGCTGGGATTACAGGTGGGTGTTATCCGCATGCCTGGGTAGTCATTGTGTTCTTTCTCCCTGTGTCGCTGCCCGTGGTCCTGCAACCAAGATGCGTACCAAGGAGCCGCTGCCAGACCTTTGACAAGAAGCTGGCAGCAGGAGAGTTTTCCCAGAGGGCAGGACGGGCAGGCTGTGGAGAAAGCTGGAAGCGTGGCTTAGGCAGGAGGATTCTCCTGACAGACCGAGGGCAGAGGCCCGAGTGCTACATTCATTTGGGATCCTGCTCAGCTTCCCACCATCCTCCAGCCCAGCAGGATGGTGCTGAGCTTAAAAAACCAGTGTGGCCTGGGCTGGGGATTTAGCTCAGTGGTGTAGGCGCTTGCCTGACAAGTGTTAGGGCCATGAGTTTGATCCCTGGTACCCCAAGGAAAAAAAATCAGTGTGACCTCTCGGGGACCAGGCCAAGGTCCCCAAATGCCTGCATAAGGAGTACAGCAAAAGGATGAAATAGAAACAGAGACAAATTTAGTAATGCGTGGAGGTGGGCTGGGAGGTCCACACCTGGGACAGGCAGAGACCAAGACCCTCCAAGCCAGCAGCTATGAACAGGGTGCCTACAGGACAGGCGGGGCTAGGGGGGGTTTAAGGTCAGTAGGAGACTCAGAGGTCAGCGGCTGACTGGAGAGGGCGGAGATGATCTTATGCTAAGAAGGACCTTGCCCTGGAGTGTTTTTTAAACATAGTGCTTTTAGTTTTAGTTTTAGTCTTAGTGGATGGGAGAGGATGGCCCATCCCTAATGAGTTCATGGGAAATCTCAAATGGATGATACTGATAATACCAAGCCTCCATTGATCCCTTAGGGAAGTATGCAGAATTAGCCATCATGAGTTTGTGGTCCCCAAGTGTAGCCCACTGCACCTCCCTGGGATCCTCACGGCAGGGGTCAAGGTGGCGATGTAGGGTTAGCACTGGGTTCTGCTGCATACCCCCCCCATCACTCCCCAACTTTGTGAGCCTGGCTCTGATTTCTCCTGTGTAAAAATAAATAAATACAAAATAGAGTTGATACCCTAAAGAAATTAAGGGTAAGAAAAGAACTCAGAACAGTACCAGGGTACTTCTCCTTCTGGCTTGACCGTTCTCCCTCACTCACTGGCCTGTCCTCCCCACAGAGCTGCCGCTGGCAGGGCTGAGCCCTGTGGTCCCATCCGGCCCCTCACCTCCCGCCCACCTGTCTGCTAGGAGGAGCGCCTTTCCCATTCTCTCTTCCTGCCTTCAGCCTCTGCCCTTCCTCCGACGGCCAGGACTCCCACACGCCCTGCCTCTCCGCCAGGGCCACCCCGACCCGTCTCCCAGTGCCCAGTTCGAGCTTCCTCCTACCCAGGACCTGCTCGGACGCTGAGGTCCCAGCCTGTGGTTCTCCTCCACCAGCTGCCCACCTGCCATGGCTTGGCCTTGGCCTTTCCTGCAGAGCCAGACGGCCTCCCCAGGACCCCAGGCTTAGGGACCCTCCTGTGCTTGTGCTGGCTTTCCTCACCTGTCCATCGCCCCCACGCTGCACCGTGGTGGTTCCCTCCCTCCGCATTCTCTGTTCCTCACCTGCCCTCACCAGACCTCTCGCCCTGCTCAGACCCTGAGGCCACTTCCTCCTGCAGGATCAAGCAGAGCAGCCGCCTGGCCAGGTCCTTCCAAGCTGGCTCAGCCTGGTTCCCACAGCTCCTGACTTCCTGCCTCTTGAGCAGGGCCTGGGGAACAGCAGAGCGCGGAGTTAAAGCGAGGGCTTTGCATGCACAAAGCCCCGGGCTTGGTCCTGGCTCTGCCATGTATTAGCAGAAACAGAGCCAGCAGGACTGTAGTCTATAGGTCAATCAAATCTAATCTAACTCCAACCTTATCGTCTATCAAGCATCTGTCATCTATGGAAACTGTTTTAGGGAATCAGCTCCTAGGTGGCAGGGTTTAGCAACTCCGAAACCTGGCCCTTCAGGTAGGAGGTGAGGTCGAAGGTTTGCATCCAAAATCCACAGTGCAGGCTGAGCAAGCTGGAAACTCAGGGAGGATGTGACGGTCAGAGTCTTATGTCAGAAGCCCTTTGTTGGAAGCTCAGTTTTGCTTTTTTTTGTTGATGTTTGTTTTTGAGACTGGGACTTGCTATGTAGTTCACGTCGGCTTATTCATTATGTAGCTCAGGCTGGCCTTGAACTCTTGCCAATCCTCCTGTCTCAGCCTCCCAAATGCTGGGATCACAGCCATGTGCCACCATGTCCAGCTCAATTTGGCCTTGAACACTTTCACCTGATTGGTTGAGCCCCACCATGTTATGGTGAGTAATCTGCTTTACCTAAAACCAGTGAATTGTAACTGGTGAGACAGAGACCCACTATGCAGCATGGGTTGACCTTGAACTCATCTGTATAGTCTAGGCTAACTTGAACTCATGAGGATCCTCCTGCCTCAGCCTCCCAAGCGCAGGCATCACGGGCATGCACCACCACATCTGGCTGTAGCTGTTAATTGCATTTACAGAACTTCTTTGCAGGAGCATCCAGGCTCTTATGTATCCCAACAACTGGGCCCATGGATGGCTGAGCCAAGTAGGCACAAAAGTACCCATCATGCCATCATTTGGGGCTGGGGATTTAGTTCCTCTCAGTCTATCTGCTCTGAAATAAAATCTTCAAGGAGTTTCGAGGGTCAAGTCCCCTGGGGACACTGGAAACAGGGCGCTGTTTTATGGGTGTTGGGCTGCACCACTAGGTGCTTAAAAACACTCACGGATGATGACATCAAGGGGACACGGGAAATACAAACAGCAGCCCTGTGTCTGAGCTGGGAGGGACCACAGCAGGTACCACTCCAGGCCTCCCGGGGGAGCTGCGCTGGCCCCGCGGGGCTCCCTGTCCCACGGGGCTGCCTCGGAACCTTCAGTTCCTGTGAAAACTCTCCGCAGAGCAGAGTCACACAGAACTCTCCCTGGTTTTCTCCTGGTGACGGAGGAAGTTTCTCTGTTCCTTCCTTCACTTCCAGGCAGGGAGCCTGGAGTCGCGTGTCGCCTTTCCGGCAGCCTGCGGGAATTGCATGTTCACACCAGTACGCGGCTGGGTGGGGCGCAGGTAGCAGCTGAGGCTTCCTGGGAATCACGGAATAAACTGATATGCTGGTGTCTGACATGCTGCTGTGAACATCCCAGCAAAGAGCGGTGTTGGGAGCCGCAGCCCCGAGCCCGGTCGCCTCACTTGGCGGACGTGAGGCCTGTAGTAAAGAGTGAAGCCTGAGGTAGATTACCCCTCCCATCGAATATGTTAGTTTCCTGCTTACCGCGTAAGCAACCCGCTCAACAATATAGTCTGCCTGGCAACTGATGATGTTAGCCAATCAGCTTGCCTTGCTTACTTTAACATGATTGGACACTGTACCCGTATATATACCGGTGCCACCCCTGGGCGGAAGAAGAAGCCAGGTAGAAGCCCGGAAGTAGAAGCCCAAAAGGAGCCGCGGAGAGCGGACCGGTAGAGGCTTTGGGACAGACTGAAGCACAAAAGGAGCCGCGGGGAGCGGACCAGAGGAGGCTTCAGCTGGGAGAACCCAGGGCAGGCTGTACGGAGAAGGAAAATAAAAAGAAAAGGTTGTCCACTACCAGACTTTGTCGTGTGTCCTTCCTGCCGGCCGGGAGCGGACATCGACAGAGCGGCTCTCCTTCCCCTTCTCCTCCTCCTCCTTCCCCTTCTCCTCCTCCTCCTTCCCCTTCTCCTCCTCCTCCTTCCCCTTCTCCCCCCCCCCCCCCCCGTTCTCTGTCTCTCTCTCTGTCCTCTCTCTCTGTCTCCATCCAGTGGGGTTCACTGGTTGACTGCATCTTGTGTGTTTAACCCAGGCATCGTTATTAAAATAGGTGCCTCTTCTTGAGACCTTCATTGTTTAAATCCAACTTAATTGACGCCCTTCCCTGCCTGACCCGGAGGCGGCTTGCTGTCCCTGCTCCTGTCCTCTTTATACAGTGAAACCATAGCTTTAGCCACCTCCTTCACACCCAGGAATAAAACGATTCCAAAACTCTTCTCTGTGCACACTATTACAAGTTTAACGTTAGTACTCTGGGAAGCCGAGACAGGAGGATCGCATTTTTTTGGTATTGTTTTTCTGAGACAGGATCTTGCTGTGTAATTAAGGTTGACCGTGAATTCACTTTGTAGCCCAGGCTGGCCTCAGACTCACAATGATCCTCCGGCTTAGCCTCCTGAGTGCTGGGATTACAGGCATATGCTCCTGCTTCTGGCAGGATCACAAATTTGAGCTCAGCCTGGGCAATGTAGCAAGACCCTGTATCACAGTAAAAACTCAACAACAAAAAACTGCTGGGGATGTAGCTTAGGGTGAAGGCCCTAGGTTAATTCCCCAGTACAGAGAGAGAGAGACAGACAGACAGACAGACAGAGGGGGGGGGAATTATTTTAGATATACAGAATAGCTACGAAGAGAGCATAGACAGTTTCCATACATCCCAAAGCCACTTTCCTATTGTTTTTTTTTTTTTTTTTTTTGGTCTTTTTCATTTTTACCAATACCGGGGATCGAACTCACGACCGCCTGCTTATAAGGCAGGTGCTTATGCCGCTGAGCTAAATCCCCAGTCTCCCCCCCCCTGCTTTTTTTTCCACTTTCCTATTGTTGAAATCTCACACAAGTAAGAGGAACATTTTTCATAACAAACCGATGTCAGCACCTTTTAAAGTCCACACTTTGTGCAGATCTCCTTAATTTTCACCTGATGTTCCCAGACTGAGCTCCCTTTGTGAGTTTCCCCTTCCTCTGCTGTCCCAGGGTCCTGTCTGGGGGACGCCCCTCTGCACACGTCCTGAGCTTCCCCCCACCGTGACGGTTTCTCCGATTTTTTATTTTTATTTGGTACCGGGGGTTAAACTCTCAACCTCCCACCAGTACCAAGCAGGCACTTGTGCTGCTGAGCTGTACCCCAGCCCCTGTTTTTTGTTTTTGATGACTTTGACACTTTTTAAAAATTATTATTTAAAGTAAGACAAAACAAAATAGAAAACAGGCAGAAATAGTATATACTTTCAAAGAAAAGAAATAAATAGTAATAAATCACTAGTTGATGTATACATATTGTCCCCCCACAAATAGTTGTTCAAGATACAAAAGTGGAACATATAAATGGAAATTCAAGCAGGGAGACTGCAAACAGTTCTGTTCAACTATCCAACAAAAACTAAATAATATGGCTATCAATCCTGTACACTTAGACATGTATGCATTTATCCATATCTTCATTTATGTTGAGACCTGTTGTAGTCAGGGGTTGTACACAGAGAACAATTCAGATCAAGACATGGAGTTTATAATATTTTTATAATGGTCACCAGAAGTTAACACAGGAGAATGCAGGAAATCTATCCGCAACACCAATGACATAGATTATTTAGTTAAGAGTCTAAACCCCACGGCAATGTCCCACATGAGTCCAGATAAAAACCCAGAGCTCAGGACAATGCCTCCCACGAGTCCAACTGGAGGTCCAGAGCCCACAAGAAGGACTCACGCCAGTCTCTTACGGATTCGTGCTGGGAAGACCCAAGGGTCAGCAGTGGAAGCCAGAAAGTCCATGCCAGGAGGGTGAAGGAGTTGTGCTGGTGGGATGAGGGTTCTACGCTGAAGCTGAGAAGTCACACTCACAACAAAGACCAGGGCTGTCCTGAAAGACACCACGGCTGTCCTTAGCGACACAGAGGCCCCGAGCTCCTCCTCCGACAAGCACAGTCGGATACGTGCCAGGAAGCAGTGTGACAAGTTCATCGTGGAGACCAAGCAGCACATGTCTTCCCCTCCGGAGCCAGGAAGCAATGCTCAATGTGAAGACCAAAGCTCCTCCAGGAGAACCAACAGCTCAGACAGCAACTCGTAGGAGAACCCACAATATCTCCTTAACGCCTCAATCCCTCTCCACACCTCTCTTCTTCTCCACCTATTTATCCTGGCAACCCTCCTCAGGTGGAGCATCTTCTCTCAGTGCATGCTGATGTAATCCAGCTGGTGTTAAGTTGACCACTATTATCAAACCATAACAAGACCTAACAAGACTTATTAGATTAAAATCTTTCTGAATAAAGATTAATAATATTGTTGGAATTCACATCATAACACTCCAGAATCAGCACTGGGTACTGCCGTGCCCCTTTCTTTCCTTCAAAGTATTTGTTCACTTCATCATGTGTCATCAGATCAGTTCTCATAAACTGTTTATAGGTTTTACACAAGCATGAGTCTTAACATGTATTTCTATCCTTTCTATGTTAGAGGGAGAAACAGAACAAAGCAGGACAGAACTAAACATTTTCCTATAGACACATAAAACTAAAAAAACATAAATCTGCTGTATAAGGAGTTCTACCATGGAAACTGCTGTTTCTTGTTATCAACAGAATTGGCTATATCATCAGATAAAGGATTATTGAACATATCAGTACATAACAGGATTAACATAAATACAACTTTGTAGATAGTGTACAGATACAAAAACAGGTAGTAATCAAATCAGAGTGGATATCGTGGTGAATCATTGTCATTTTCAGTATAGTTGTCTATACTCCTCAACTTGATACCAGCAACCTAACAGTTTTGAATAAAATCTGTCAATAATAAGCAGCAATCAAACAAGTCAGATTTAACTAAGATCAGTCATGATACAACAGTGTAAGTCATACAGCGATTCTGATTGAGTTAATAGGAAATTCAAGATGACCACTGTGCTATGACCTGAGATCTTCGGGAGAGCTGTCTGTGCCCTCAGATCCAGTGCTTGTATACAAACTAGGACAGAACAACCAAGCAGAGTGGTACGAGTAATAAGGGTTTTAATTCCTGATACACTATTAGCTATATCTTCTGCTGTTTTTTTTTTTAACTATTCCTCACCTTTACTCCCCCAGAATAAACTGTGTATTTTTGGGTCTCCCCAACACTAATGGTTTTATATTGGGGAGGGGGCAACCTGCTATTTACCTAAGTGTTTCCAAACTTTCTCACTGCTGGACTGGATTTCTAGTTACATTTCTTCATTTATTAAAGCCTGTCTGTTCAACCTATCTATAAATACTGGTCTAGTTACCCCTATTACTCTCTGGTTTTCTATCACATCGAGTTCCGTTTTCTCATCTTTGATTTTGGTCCATATAACCTTCTTCAGGCTAATTATATTTCCTATAAAGAGTCTCTCGGTGGACCCTACCTCTTGATCCACTCTGCCTGCGATTCTCTCTTTTTTCCCCTAAGTTAGTGTATCTAGGCCATCTATATTAGAAATTATATCCAACCTTCTCTGCCTCATTTCTGTTGTGCTCTTTTTCTGTCATTAGTTTTCTGTTTCGCTTTCTGCTTCATTCATTGTGGCCTCTCTGCCACTATTCCTGAAATCCTGGTACTTGTCTCTCTCTTTAGATTGTCCTGCAGTATTCTCTGTAGAGTTGGATTGGTGGTTGCGAATTCCCCCAGTTTCTCTTTATTTTGGAAGCACCTTGTTTCTCCATTAATTTCTAGGGACAGTTGTGCAGGATATATCAATCTTGGCTGGAGGTTATTGTCTTTCAAGGCTTGGATTATTTCGCCCCACGCTCTTCGAGATTTGATGGTTTGTGCTGAGAAGTCTGCTGTAATTCTGAACGGTATTCCCTTGTAAATGATCTGTTTCTTGTCTCTGACAGCTTTCAATATTCTGTTCTTATACTGGATTTCTGGAAACTTGATTATTATATGCCTGGGTGTAGTTCTGTTTTGATTGTAGGTGGCTGGATTTCTGTGTGCCTCATACATCTGAGCATCTTTCCCTTTTCCTATGTTTGGGGAGTTTTCCTTGATTATTTCTGGGAATAGCCTTCGCAGTTCCTTTTTTTGTACCCCTGCTTCTTCATTCACATTCTTTATTCTCAAGTTATAGATCCTCTTGTCATCTTCTAGCCTTTGTATTGTTACTGCTTGTTTCCTATTTTTAAGTTTTTCCTTTCATGTTCCCACATTACAAGCCTGGCCTCCAGCTCAGATAATCTATCCTTAGTTTCCTTCAATCTGTTATGTCACCTTTCAATAGATTTTAGTTTCCTGGTAATTTCTTTGAACCTGCTTCATGTATTCTATGTTTTCTCTATTTTCTCCATCAAACAATTATCCCCCCTTTTTTTGTTCTTCCATTCTACCATCTGTTTTCTCTTGGGAGGTGTTTAGCATTAATTATTCTACTTATGTCTTGCTTTACTTGGTTAAATACTTCACTTTTGAACTTGTCTATGAGGTCCTGAAGATATTGCTTTATGTCTATTGGTGCCGTGCCTGATACTGCATGTTTTCTGTACTCATTCTCTGTTGGGAGCCGCGTCTGTGATAGGTCGCCTCACTTGGCGGACGTGCGGCCTGTGGTAAAGAGCAAAGCCTGGGGTAGATTACCCCTCCCATCGAATATGTTAGTTTCCTGCTTACCGCGTAAACAACCCGCTCAACAATATAGTCTGCCTGGCAACTGATGATGTTAGCCAATCAGCTTGCCTTGCTTACTTTAACATGATTGGACACTGTACCCGTATATATACCGGTGCCACCCCTGGGCGGAAGAAGAAGCCAGGAAGAAGCCCGGAAGTAGAAGCCCAGAAGGAGCCGCGGAGAGCGGACCGGTAGAGGCTTCGGAGTGAAGCACAAAAGGAGCCGCGGGGAGCGGACCAGAGGAGGCTTCAGCTGGGAGAACCCAGGGCAGGCTGTACGGAGAAGGAAAATAAAAAGAAAAGGTTGTCCACTACCAGACTTTGTCGTGTGTCCTTCCTGCCGGCCGGGAGCGGACATCGACATTTGGAGGCCCGCACGGGGACTGATCACCCCCGAGACGTGGAAGTGGACAACGCTCCAGTACAGAGCTGCGAGACAGGTGAGTTGGGGATAAGCCTGGGCTCTGGGTGGCGCGCACCTACAGGGCTTTTAGACTCCCCTCAGGCTCACGCGTAAGTGGCGGATTCCTTGGGCCTCACGCGGTGAGTAACATATTAAAAGATGGGAAACATGTTAGGTAGCAACACTAAGAGCGAGGGTGGTTGTGGAGAAAGCTCTCAAGAGCTTACAAAAGTACGCAGGGTATCTGAGCAGGCCCAGTCAGGGAGCTCCCGAGAGGGGTCCGTCAAGGGGAACAAGGATGCTAAGGAGAAGGACGGGGCTCTAGCCTCGGAGTCGTCTGACTCCGAGGACGAGGGAAAGTTGAATGGCAAGGAGGCCAAAGAGACCAGCTGTCAGGAGCCTAAGTCGCTCAATAAGGAGTCGCAGGGTTCTTTTCCAGCATTGCCCCGTGAATTGCGCTCTGCTCAACCTGGTCTGCGGAGGAGTAGAGAGCTCCTGAGCGCTCCCCGGCTCGAGAGGGAGGCGAAGCCTTCCGCCCCACCTTGGGGGCCGTTTCCGGAGGCGATTCCTCGCCACGAGGCGGCCGCCTGGGGGCTCTCTCCCCTTTCGCCAGAACAGGAAGTGATGCACGGGCCCCCATTTTCCGCCCAATCACGGCCGCCGTCTTATGCTCCGCCGCCGGCGGGTCGGTATTTTTACAGGCGGCTTTGGCAGGGGGGACGCTTGTCTCATGAGGTACATCCACCTGGGATAGATAGTGGCCCCTACGGGATATTTCCTGTACAAGTAGCTATGGGCCAGGGACGCAATGTATGGGAGCCTTTTGAGATAAAGCAGATTAGAGAACTTAAAAATGCAGTTACAACCTTTGGGCCGACTGCGCCTTACACCATTGCCATGCTGGAGAATCTGTCTTCTGGGCCCCTCACCCCCGCGGACTGGATTCAGCTGGCAAAGGCGTGTCTGCCCTCGGGCAGTTACCTGGATTGGCGAGCCTGGTACGCAGAGTTCTCTGCCGAGCAGGCTGAGAAAAACGCCGGTCGAGGAAATGGGAGCTGGGGATTTAGCTTAGCGGCATAAGCGCCTGCCTTGTAAGCAGGCAATCGCCAGTTCGATCCCTGGTACCAATAAAAAAAAAAAAAAAAAAAAAAAAAAAACGAAAAAGATAAAAATAAAAAATAAAAAATAAAAAACAAAAAGGGGGAGTAGGCCAAGGCCTGGCCCCAAAGGCACGATTATCCATGGCACTATTCACACACAATTTTTTAAATTTAAATAATGATAATCGCTCCCCAGCTGTGGAGCACTGCAACCCTTCCCCCAACCATAAAGGGTGGGTGAAGTGGAAAGATGTCCTGACAGGACAATGGATGGGCCCGGATCCAGTGGTCAGCTGGAACCGAGGCGCGGTTTGTGTTTTCCCACAGGAACCGGGACGAGAACCACTGTGGATACCGGAGAGACTGACACGGGCAACAAAGCCCTCGACTGAAGATCAGACCTGCCCTACTGGAGATCCATCATAGACCAACCAATAAGATGAATAGAAATAGCGGTAGCCCGAAATGGACAAGAAGATCCTCAGGCATATGCATGGCTTGCTCAATTGGCCCACGACCGAGTCTAGATATGGCGGGCATCCCTCATTCTCCTCCATAAGGTGACAATACACAGCAGGGTAGGTGAGTCAATGACGGGTAAGAGCGTGCCTCCCCAGCACGACTCGACCTAAGCCAGGCCCTACCCCATCCTGCACGTAAGCCGCTGGACTGTTAGATGCTGCCCAGGTCTAAATTTCTCTCCGAGGGGATTTCTTTACGGAGAGGAAATGAGTGCAAGCTTATGTGCATCCAGGTTCCGTCCAGTTTGTGCCTGGCCCTAGAAAAAGGACGAGGGCCTCAGGGCCTTGGCAGACCATGGCATGGCCAACCAGGGTCTAAGCCAAGGACCTACGGTGGACCTACACATAGGGCATAAGCCTCTGCACCCAGTCCAGGAAGGGCTACGATGCGCACATTCATAAAAAATAAAATAGGGGGAGATGTTGGGAGCCGCGTCTGTGATAGGTCGCCTCACTTGGCGGACGTGCGGCCTGTGGTAAAGAGCAAAGCCTGGGGTAGATTACCCCTCCCATCGAATATGTTAGTTTCCTGCTTACCGCGTAAACAACCCGCTCAACAATATAGTCTGCCTGGCAACTGATGATGTTAGCCAATCAGCTTGCCTTGCTTACTTTAACATGATTGGACACTGTACCCGTATATATACCGGTGCCACCCCTGGGCGGAAGAAGAAGCCAGGAAGAAGCCCGGAAGTAGAAGCCCAGAAGGAGCCGCGGAGAGCGGACCGGTAGAGGCTTCGGAGTGAAGCACAAAAGGAGCCGCGGGGAGCGGACCAGAGGAGGCTTCAGCTGGGAGAACCCAGGGCAGGCTGTACGGAGAAGGAAAATAAAAAGAAAAGGTTGTCCACTACCAGACTTTGTCGTGTGTCCTTCCTGCCGGCCGGGAGCGGACATCGACATTTGGAGGCCCGCACGGGGACTGATCACCCCCGAGACGTGGAAGTGGACAACGCTCCAGTACAGAGCTGCGAGACAGGTGAGTTGGGGATAAGCCTGGGCTCTGGGTGGCGCGCACCTACAGGGCTTTTAGACTCCCCTCAGGCTCACGCGTAAGTGGCGGATTCCTTGGGCCTCACGCGGTGAGTAACATATTAAAAGATGGGAAACATGTTAGGTAGCAACACTAAGAGCGAGGGTGGTTGTGGAGAAAGCTCTCAAGAGCTTACAAAAGTACGCAGGGTATCTGAGCAGGCCCAGTCAGGGAGCTCCCGAGAGGGGTCCGTCAAGGGGAACAAGGATGCTAAGGAGAAGGACGGGGCTCTAGCCTCGGAGTCGTCTGACTCCGAGGACGAGGGAAAGTTGAATGGCAAGGAGGCCAAAGAGACCAGCTGTCAGGAGCCTAAGTCGCTCAATAAGGAGTCGCAGGGTTCTTTTCCAGCATTGCCCCGTGAATTGCGCTCTGCTCAACCTGGTCTGCGGAGGAGTAGAGAGCTCCTGAGCGCTCCCCGGCGCGAGAGGGAGGCGAAGCCTTCCGCCCCACCTTGGGGGCCGTTTCCGGAGGCGATTCCTCGCCACGAGGCGGCCGCCTGGGGGCTCTCTCCCCTTTCGCCAGAACAGGAAGTGATGCACGGGCCCCCATTTTCCGCCCAATCACGGCCGCCGTCTTATGCTCCGCCGCCGGCGGGTCGGTATTTTTACAGGCGGCTTTGGCAGGGGGGACGCTTGTCTCATGAGGTACATCCACCTGGGATAGATAGTGGCCCCTACGGGATATTTCCTGTACAAGTAGCTATGGGCCAGGGACGCAATGTATGGGAGCCTTTTGAGATAAAGCAGATTAGAGAACTTAAAAATGCAGTTACAACCTTTGGGCCGACTGCGCCTTACACCATTGCCATGCTGGAGAATCTGTCTTCTGGGCCCCTCACCCCCGCGGACTGGATTCAGCTGGCAAAGGCGTGTCTGCCCTCGGGCAGTTACCTGGATTGGCGAGCCTGGTACGCAGAGTTCTCTGCCGAGCAGGCTGAGAAAAACGCCGGTCGAGGAAATGGGAGCTGGGGATTTAGCTTAGCGGCATAAGCGCCTGCCTTGTAAGCAGGCAATCGCCAGTTCGATCCCTGGTACCAATAAAAAAAAAAAAAAAAAAAAAAAAAAACGAAAAAGATAAAAATAAAAAATAAAAAATAAAAAACAAAAAGGGGGAGTAGGCCAAGGCCTGGCCCCAAAGGCACGATTATCCATGGCACTATTCACACACAATTTTTTAAATTTAAATAATGATAATCGCTCCCCAGCTGTGGAGCACTGCAACCCTTCCCCCAACCATAAAGGGTGGGTGAAGTGGAAAGATGTCCTGACAGGACAATGGATGGGCCCGGATCCAGTGGTCAGCTGGAACCGAGGCGCGGTTTGTGTTTTCCCACAGGAACCGGGACGAGAACCACTGTGGATACCGGAGAGACTGACACGGGCAACAAAGCCCTCGACTGAAGATCAGACCTGCCCTACTGGAGATCCATCATAGACCAACCAATAAGATGAATAGAAATAGCGGTAGCCCGAAATGGACAAGAAGATCCTCAGGCATATGCATGGCTTGCTCAATTGGCCCACGACCGAGTCTAGATATGGCGGGCATCCCTCATTCTCCTCCATAAGGTGACAATACACAGCAGGGTAGGTGAGTCAATGACGGGTAAGAGCGTGCCTCCCCAGCACGACTCGACCTAAGCCAGGCCCTACCCCATCCTGCACGTAAGCCGCTGGACTGTTAGATGCTGCCCAGGTCTAAATTTCTCTCCGAGGGGATTTCTTTACGGAGAGGAAATGAGTGCAAGCTTATGTGCATCCAGGTTCCGTCCAGTTTGTGCCTGGCCCTAGAAAAAGGACGAGGGCCTCAGGGCCTTGGCAGACCATGGCATGGCCAACCAGGGTCTAAGCCAAGGACCTACGGTGGACCTACACATAGGGCATAAGCCTCTGCACCCAGTCCAGGAAGGGCTACGATGCGCACATTCATAAAAAATAAAATAGGGGGAGATGTTGGGAGCCGCGTCTGTGATAGGTCGCCTCACTTGGCGGACGTGCGGCCTGTGGTAAAGAGCAAAGCCTGGGGTAGATTACCCCTCCCATCGAATATGTTAGTTTCCTGCTTACCGCGTAAACAACCCGCTCAACAATATAGTCTGCCTGGCAACTGATGATGTTAGCCAATCAGCTTGCCTTGCTTACTTTAACATGATTGGACACTGTACCCGTATATATACCGGTGCCACCCCTGGGCGGAAGAAGAAGCCAGGAAGAAGCCCGGAAGTAGAAGCCCAGAAGGAGCCGCGGAGAGCGGACCGGTAGAGGCTTCGGAGTGAAGCACAAAAGGAGCCGCGGGGAGCGGACCAGAGGAGGCTTCAGCTGGGAGAACCCAGGGCAGGCTGTACGGAGAAGGAAAATAAAAAGAAAAGGTTGTCCACTACCAGACTTTGTCGTGTGTCCTTCCTGCCGGCCGGGAGCGGACATCGACATTTGGAGGCCCGCACGGGGACTGATCACCCCCGAGACGTGGAAGTGGACAACGCTCCAGTACAGAGCTGCGAGACAGGTGAGTTGGGGATAAGCCTGGGCTCTGGGTGGCGCGCACCTACAGGGCTTTTAGACTCCCCTCAGGCTCACGCGTAAGTGGCGGATTCCTTGGGCCTCACGCGGTGAGTAACATATTAAAAGATGGGAAACATGTTAGGTAGCAACACTAAGAGCGAGGGTGGTTGTGGAGAAAGCTCTCAAGAGCTTACAAAAGTACGCAGGGTATCTGAGCAGGCCCAGTCAGGGAGCTCCCGAGAGGGGTCCGTCAAGGGGAACAAGGATGCTAAGGAGAAGGACGGGGCTCTAGCCTCGGAGTCGTCTGACTCCGAGGACGAGGGAAAGTTGAATGGCAAGGAGGCCAAAGAGACCAGCTGTCAGGAGCCTAAGTCGCTCAATAAGGAGTCGCAGGGTTCTTTTCCAGCATTGCCCCGTGAATTGCGCTCTGCTCAACCTGGTCTGCGGAGGAGTAGAGAGCTCCTGAGCGCTCCCCGGCGCGAGAGGGAGGCGAAGCCTTCCGCCCCACCTTGGGGGCCGTTTCCGGAGGCGATTCCTCGCCACGAGGCGGCCGCCTGGGGGCTCTCTCCCCTTTCGCCAGAACAGGAAGTGATGCACGGGCCCCCATTTTCCGCCCAATCACGGCCGCCGTCTTATGCTCCGCCGCCGGCGGGTCGGTATTTTTACAGGCGGCTTTGGCAGGGGGGACGCTTGTCTCATGAGGTACATCCACCTGGGATAGATAGTGGCCCCTACGGGATATTTCCTGTACAAGTAGCTATGGGCCAGGGACGCAATGTATGGGAGCCTTTTGAGATAAAGCAGATTAGAGAACTTAAAAATGCAGTTACAACCTTTGGGCCGACTGCGCCTTACACCATTGCCATGCTGGAGAATCTGTCTTCTGGGCCCCTCACCCCCGCGGACTGGATTCAGCTGGCAAAGGCGTGTCTGCCCTCGGGCAGTTACCTGGATTGGCGAGCCTGGTACGCAGAGTTCTCTGCCGAGCAGGCTGAGAAAAACGCCGGTCGAGGAAATGGGAGCTGGGGATTTAGCTTAGCGGCATAAGCGCCTGCCTTGTAAGCAGGCAATCGCCAGTTCGATCCCTGGTACCAATAAAAAAAAAAAAAAAAAAAAAAAAAAACGAAAAAGATAAAAATAAAAAATAAAAAATAAAAAACAAAAAGGGGGAGTAGGCCAAGGCCTGGCCCCAAAGGCACGATTATCCATGGCACTATTCACACACAATTTTTTAAATTTAAATAATGATAATCGCTCCCCAGCTGTGGAGCACTGCAACCCTTCCCCCAACCATAAAGGGTGGGTGAAGTGGAAAGATGTCCTGACAGGACAATGGATGGGCCCGGATCCAGTGGTCAGCTGGAACCGAGGCGCGGTTTGTGTTTTCCCACAGGAACCGGGACGAGAACCACTGTGGATACCGGAGAGACTGACACGGGCAACAAAGCCCTCGACTGAAGATCAGACCTGCCCTACTGGAGATCCATCATAGACCAACCAATAAGATGAATAGAAATAGCGGTAGCCCGAAATGGACAAGAAGATCCTCAGGCATATGCATGGCTTGCTCAATTGGCCCACGACCGAGTCTAGATATGGCGGGCATCCCTCATTCTCCTCCATAAGGTGACAATACACAGCAGGGTAGGTGAGTCAATGACGGGTAAGAGCGTGCCTCCCCAGCACGACTCGACCTAAGCCAGGCCCTACCCCATCCTGCACGTAAGCCGCTGGACTGTTAGATGCTGCCCAGGTCTAAATTTCTCTCCGAGGGGATTTCTTTACGGAGAGGAAATGAGTGCAAGCTTATGTGCATCCAGGTTCCGTCCAGTTTGTGCCTGGCCCTAGAAAAAGGACGAGGGCCTCAGGGCCTTGGCAGACCATGGCATGGCCAACCAGGGTCTAAGCCAAGGACCTACGGTGGACCTACACATAGGGCATAAGCCTCTGCACCCAGTCCAGGAAGGGCTACGATGCGCACATTCATAAAAAATAAAATAGGGGGAGATGTTGGGAGCCGCGTCTGTGATAGGTCGCCTCACTTGGCGGACGTGCGGCCTGTGGTAAAGAGCAAAGCCTGGGGTAGATTACCCCTCCCATCGAATATGTTAGTTTCCTGCTTACCGCGTAAACAACCCGCTCAACAATATAGTCTGCCTGGCAACTGATGATGTTAGCCAATCAGCTTGCCTTGCTTACTTTAACATGATTGGACACTGTACCCGTATATATACCGGTGCCACCCCTGGGCGGAAGAAGAAGCCAGGAAGAAGCCCGGAAGTAGAAGCCCAGAAGGAGCCGCGGAGAGCGGACCGGTAGAGGCTTCGGAGTGAAGCACAAAAGGAGCCGCGGGGAGCGGACCAGAGGAGGCTTCAGCTGGGAGAACCCAGGGCAGGCTGTACGGAGAAGGAAAATAAAAAGAAAAGGTTGTCCACTACCAGACTTTGTCGTGTGTCCTTCCTGCCGGCCGGGAGCGGACATCGACATTTGGAGGCCCGCACGGGGACTGATCACCCCCGAGACGTGGAAGTGGACAACGCTCCAGTACAGAGCTGCGAGACAGGTGAGTTGGGGATAAGCCTGGGCTCTGGGTGGCGCGCACCTACAGGGCTTTTAGACTCCCCTCAGGCTCACGCGTAAGTGGCGGATTCCTTGGGCCTCACGCGGTGAGTAACATATTAAAAGATGGGAAACATGTTAGGTAGCAACACTAAGAGCGAGGGTGGTTGTGGAGAAAGCTCTCAAGAGCTTACAAAAGTACGCAGGGTATCTGAGCAGGCCCAGTCAGGGAGCTCCCGAGAGGGGTCCGTCAAGGGGAACAAGGATGCTAAGGAGAAGGACGGGGCTCTAGCCTCGGAGTCGTCTGACTCCGAGGACGAGGGAAAGTTGAATGGCAAGGAGGCCAAAGAGACCAGCTGTCAGGAGCCTAAGTCGCTCAATAAGGAGTCGCAGGGTTCTTTTCCAGCATTGCCCCGTGAATTGCGCTCTGCTCAACCTGGTCTGCGGAGGAGTAGAGAGCTCCTGAGCGCTCCCCGGCGCGAGAGGGAGGCGAAGCCTTCCGCCCCACCTTGGGGGCCGTTTCCGGAGGCGATTCCTCGCCACGAGGCGGCCGCCTGGGGGCTCTCTCCCCTTTCGCCAGAACAGGAAGTGATGCACGGGCCCCCATTTTCCGCCCAATCACGGCCGCCGTCTTATGCTCCGCCGCCGGCGGGTCGGTATTTTTACAGGCGGCTTTGGCAGGGGGGACGCTTGTCTCATGAGGTACATCCACCTGGGATAGATAGTGGCCCCTACGGGATATTTCCTGTACAAGTAGCTATGGGCCAGGGACGCAATGTATGGGAGCCTTTTGAGATAAAGCAGATTAGAGAACTTAAAAATGCAGTTACAACCTTTGGGCCGACTGCGCCTTACACCATTGCCATGCTGGAGAATCTGTCTTCTGGGCCCCTCACCCCCGCGGACTGGATTCAGCTGGCAAAGGCGTGTCTGCCCTCGGGCAGTTACCTGGATTGGCGAGCCTGGTACGCAGAGTTCTCTGCCGAGCAGGCTGAGAAAAACGCCGGTCGAGGAAATGGGAGCTGGGGATTTAGCTTAGCGGCATAAGCGCCTGCCTTGTAAGCAGGCAATCGCCAGTTCGATCCCTGGTACCAATAAAAAAAAAAAAAAAAAAAAAAAAAAACGAAAAAGATAAAAATAAAAAATAAAAAATAAAAAACAAAAAGGGGGAGTAGGCCAAGGCCTGGCCCCAAAGGCACGATTATCCATGGCACTATTCACACACAATTTTTTAAATTTAAATAATGATAATCGCTCCCCAGCTGTGGAGCACTGCAACCCTTCCCCCAACCATAAAGGGTGGGTGAAGTGGAAAGATGTCCTGACAGGACAATGGATGGGCCCGGATCCAGTGGTCAGCTGGAACCGAGGCGCGGTTTGTGTTTTCCCACAGGAACCGGGACGAGAACCACTGTGGATACCGGAGAGACTGACACGGGCAACAAAGCCCTCGACTGAAGATCAGACCTGCCCTACTGGAGATCCATCATAGACCAACCAATAAGATGAATAGAAATAGCGGTAGCCCGAAATGGACAAGAAGATCCTCAGGCATATGCATGGCTTGCTCAATTGGCCCACGACCGAGTCTAGATATGGCGGGCATCCCTCATTCTCCTCCATAAGGTGACAATACACAGCAGGGTAGGTGAGTCAATGACGGGTAAGAGCGTGCCTCCCCAGCACGACTCGACCTAAGCCAGGCCCTACCCCATCCTGCACGTAAGCCGCTGGACTGTTAGATGCTGCCCAGGTCTAAATTTCTCTCCGAGGGGATTTCTTTACGGAGAGGAAATGAGTGCAAGCTTATGTGCATCCAGGTTCCGTCCAGTTTGTGCCTGGCCCTAGAAAAAGGACGAGGGCCTCAGGGCCTTGGCAGACCATGGCATGGCCAACCAGGGTCTAAGCCAAGGACCTACGGTGGACCTACACATAGGGCATAAGCCTCTGCACCCAGTCCAGGAAGGGCTACGATGCGCACATTCATAAAAAATAAAATAGGGGGAGATGTTGGGAGCCGCGTCTGTGATAGGTCGCCTCACTTGGCGGACGTGCGGCCTGTGGTAAAGAGCAAAGCCTGGGGTAGATTACCCCTCCCATCGAATATGTTAGTTTCCTGCTTACCGCGTAAACAACCCGCTCAACAATATAGTCTGCCTGGCAACTGATGATGTTAGCCAATCAGCTTGCCTTGCTTACTTTAACATGATTGGACACTGTACCCGTATATATACCGGTGCCACCCCTGGGCGGAAGAAGAAGCCAGGAAGAAGCCCGGAAGTAGAAGCCCAGAAGGAGCCGCGGAGAGCGGACCGGTAGAGGCTTCGGAGTGAAGCACAAAAGGAGCCGCGGGGAGCGGACCAGAGGAGGCTTCAGCTGGGAGAACCCAGGGCAGGCTGTACGGAGAAGGAAAATAAAAAGAAAAGGTTGTCCACTACCAGACTTTGTCGTGTGTCCTTCCTGCCGGCCGGGAGCGGACATCGACAATTCTCCTTTGCATTTACCTTTCCTGGATCAATGTTCTCAGGATTGGGGACCGAGGACCCTTTCTTGTTGCCTCCTCTTCTCATATTTTTTGTTCCTTCCATATTGGCTTATATAGGAGGCCCAGTTTCTTTCTTTGTCGGTTTCAGTTTGAAGCACACTGACTAGGTGTTCCCACCCACTGCAGTGTACTAGGAGGTACAGGCTGGGGCAGCCTATGTTGGGGCCGCCCCTCCAGGTCAACCTACTGAAGGCTTCACTGTGTTAGGGTGCACTGCCAGGTGCAGGGACTTAGTTTGGGCTAGCCTATTGGGCCTCAGTCCTTGGCATCACCCAGGTCAAGTGCTCCCCACCAATACTGCTTGAGAGGGGAATATGTGATTGAAATCACTGCAGCGCCCTGTTCTGGCCAGTCTGCCTGGTCCCAGAATGTCCTCTATTGGAGCCTCTTTGTCTATGGAAGGGTCCCTGTTCCTCTCATTCACTGCAGGTCAATGCAGGGTTCCCCGCCAGCTCTGTTCCCAATTCAGTTTGCTGATTCCTGCTCTCAAGGTGTTTGTGTCTCCAGTGAGTTGAAACTAGCCAGCTATCCCAGCTGCGCCAATTCAGGAGTGGCAGCGGCAGCGAGTTCAATCCATGAGTTCAAGTGGCAGCACTGAGACTTTAGCTGTTTCGATTGTAGCACCTGAACTGCATTTCCAATTAGTTTCTCTCAGCTTAGTTCGTTCCTGGGTCTCTCTGCTTATGACTCCCTATGCCGTACCACTCCTGGAATCTAAGCTGGCTATCTCAGAGAGCCTCCGTAGCTGCTGTTATCTATCTGCCATCTTTACTTGATCTCGACCTTGACACTTTTGAGGAGAACTGGTCTGGTATTTTACAAAGACTCCTTCAGTTGAGGAGTGGCTTCTATTTTTCTCATGCTTATCTTGGGGAGTTAGACCCCAGGGGTGAAGCAACCTTCTGGTCACACCCAGCCCCTTCTTCCATATGGACATGGACAGGTCCTCAGGGGCCCATTTGGATGGACATCTGAGAGTCCTCTCTCACCTGTCCTCTTCCGAGTTCTCTCCCAACCCTGTGCCCACCCACCCTCATGAGACCATGGTTGGTCTCTTTGAGTTTGTGTATAATAATAGAGATCAATACAAGTATATTCACTGTGTAGAGTTTGCCATAGGCACTCTGTTGGGTACTTTAAATATATAAATTCTGATCTTTATGCTAATCACAGTGTTATGGCTTGTGTTTAGATCTCCCCCCAAAGCCTCATGCAGTCACAGGTGGGGTGCACCTTTTTAAAGATGGCTACATCTAAAGAGACATTGGGATTGGTTCATGGTGCAATGCTAGGATCTAGGGCACTAGGATAAGGGTGTGGGTGTTGCCTGCCCTAGATATAAAGGATAGGAAGAACTGTGGCTGTCCCTTGTTGCTTTGCTGCCTTCTGCCCGCCATGAACTATTGTCTGCTATGTGTCACCCTGTGTTGGAGCCAGCCAATGATGGGCTGAAACCTCTACAAACTGTGAGCTAAATAAATCCTTCCTGTTTTTTTTTTTTTTTTTTTTTTGTCTTTTTGAGACCAGGTTTTGCTATGCAGTTCAGGCTGGCCTTGAGCTCATTTTGTAGCCCAGGCTGGTCTTGAACTTGCAACAATCCTCCTGCCTTAGCCTCCCAAGTGCTGGGATTACAGGAGTGCACCACCATGCCTGGCTAACCTTTCCCCTTTTAATTTTGGATGTTGAGTATTTTGTCTCAGCAAAGAGAAAAGTAACACACAAAGTACTCACCATTCTAGTCTTACAGACCCAGAAGCCAAGTCTCTGAGAATTTAAAATCTCCCCCAGGTTCTCCTTCTGCTGCACACCTTCCCCTCCGTGGTCCCCTTCCCTGGCTCCTCCTCTTCTCCTCGTCCCATGATGGAGTAGCCTCCTTCTCTGCCTGGCTTCCCTTTCTATTCATGCCCACTGCTCAGTGGTCTCTGCTCTATGGTTTCTCAGTACCATCTCTGCTTTGGAGTAACCAAACCCTGTCTCTACCTCGGATCTCTCTATGAGCATTCAAGGAAATCAACATCTTCCTTGAATGTTTAAAGGACTTGGTGGTTCTGCATCCAGTTGTTACGGACAGGCCGGTGTTGTGTTATAATAAACTCTGGGACAAAATAAAACACACGAACAATGTGAAAGAACTTGACAGCCCCAAAGCAGATGGAAAGCAGAGGAGGATGAATGGGTGGAAGAAGGGCGGGGCCGTGGGTAGGATTCATGATTATCAGCAGGACTTTGCCTGAGGCCTGGATCAGAGCAGGTGTGGGAGGCCAGGACTCAAACCCAGAGCTGCAGGTCTTACTGGTTGGACAAGTTCGGGGGGGAGGGGGATGTTAAAAAATAAATCAAGGCAAGGAAGAAGGCATAGAGGTTTCTTAAAAGTACACATAAAAAATAAAAATAAAAATAAAAAAAAATTTTTAAAAAGTACACATAAAACATGACCAAATCCTTGGTTGGTGCTTTATGCAAGAATTATCAGGGGGTACCACAGTGAGTATAGGAGGAAATAAGCAGGAAAAAAGCGATGGAAACTGAAAGAACTGAGCAGGAAGTTCGGTGCCACCAGCTCAAGGGACACAATTTAATGTTTATTCCTTCCAGGTGAACTACTTGGAGATAGATACTCTTTGGCTGTTTGGAGGAAGACAACAGAATCCATGTCCTTTATCATGGGTTATTCCCAATGCCCAGTATAAAAACATGTTTCGAAAAATTTGGTCGCCAGGGATTTAGCTCAGCAGCATAAGCAACCTGCCTGGCAAGTGTAAGGTTGTGAGTTCGATCCTTGGTACAAAAAAAAAAAAAAAATTCTGTGGCTATAAAGGGGTGGCACGTTACACACCTCCGGTGTCCACTTCCTCACATTCCATTTATTCTGAGGCGGCCATAGAATCCTTGCATTGTCCAGAGACTATGCAGTCATCACAGTGTGTGTCCAGCCCCAGCGTCCATCTGGCCCTCATTGTCTGAGCATTACTGAGGATTAAAGCCACGACCTTACACTAGCCTCACTCCAGCTCTTTGTCTCACTTTTTAAGGCAAGGTCTTCTAAATTGTCCAGGCCTGGCAATCCTCCCAGAGTGCAGAGATTATAGATGCACGGCTCCATGCCTGGCTTCAAACTGGTACCTCGGCTCACAAACTTAATTTGTTTCCGAATTCTGGAAAAGATGTTGGACTAGGAAAAAAGTCCAGCAGCAATTATCGAATTAAAAAGGCACAGAGAAAAAAATCACTAGACAGGCTTAATGGTAAAGAAAAGTCAACCTGAATAAAAAGTAATAAAATTTATAATAATCTGAGAAACAGGAAGGAAAATTATTTGAAAAATAGGCAAAGCTTCACTGGCCTGTAGGAGAACATCAATTCATCTAATATACATATAAGTCAGTTCCTAAAAGGAGAAGAAATAATGGGCTACAAAAAGTATTTGAAGACATAATGTCCAAAAATTGTCCAATTTAATGACAAATATAAACTTACAGATCCTAGAAGCTTAGCAAGTTTAGCTTACCAAATATGATTAACTGTACTCCTGAAACACTGTAATTGAGTTACTATAAACTGAAAACCTGGAAAGTGACCAATACTCACGGCATGGTGCATAAGGGCACTCGGGGTGTGAAAGGCAGCCAACTTCTCTCTGGAAATAATGGAAGCCAAAAGGCAATGGGTTACGGTACTGGACGTGCTAAAAGTGAAGCCCTGTAAGCCTGGGACTGTATACAGAAAGGATAGCCTCCAGGGTGGAGATGAGATGCTGATGTTTTCAGACAAAGAAAAGAACTAAAATGTTGTTTACAGCATCTACTAATTAGGGTTCACTAGAGGAATATTTTCAGATATATTATAATGACACATAATAATTGTAAGATATTTAATGATACATAAAATATTTATAAGGTACACGTACAATGGCTGCCTGCAGAGTCAGCTGTGGAAAAACGCACAAGGGCTGTCTATGTGCTAGACAGCCAAAGTTCTAGGTAAAAGCCAAAGGCCTGGAACTCACCGCCAAATCCTGTGTGAGTCTGTATCCGGAAGCTGAAAGACTTTGCTGAAGACTGCAGCCTCTGCTTTGGAAGCCTGGAGACGCAGGTCCAAAGGCGCGCAAAAGCTGGAGCTCCTCAGCAGGAACAGAATCAAGACGGGTTTTTTATTCCATCCAGGCTGGATGGTTACCGTCACCTAAACCTAGGCTGAGTCTTCCCTCTTCAGGAACTCTGTACCCAGACACAACCAGAACTGAACTAACCAAATGGCCAGGCTTTTCTTATTCAAGCTGACACCACTGTTAGCTATCACACAGCAGATGTACTCTGTAAGAAATGGTAAAGCCAGCTTTCAGAGCACTGTGATCCCAGCACTTGGAATGCATCTATCAGAAGGCAGTAAGAGCATCAAAAATGATAAAATGTAAGCAAATTTTGAGATACCTATGCAGCCAGGGAGGCTTCTCAGTGGTAGAGTGTCTAGTCTGCATGGGGTCCTGGGTTTGATCCATACAACACACACAACACACACACATACACACATACACACATTTATGTGTATTTAATTAAAATTATACATGTATGTATACACATAATACATATCTCTCTTTCTTTCTTTCTTTTTTGAGACAGGGTCTCACTATGCAGTTCAGATTGGCCTTGAACTATGTAGCCCAGGCTGGCCTCAAACTTGCAGAGATCCTCCTGCCTCAGCCTCCTGAGTGCTGGGGTTATAGCTATCTACCGTCATACCTGGCATATCTTTTTATATGTTCTTTAAAAGACATATAAATATTTAAGGAACATGCCACTACACTACAAAATTTATCATATTTATATGTTCATATGCATAAAAATAGGTTGAGATAAATGGAACTGTAATGTTGAAAGATTCTTGTATTTCATGTTACATGATGCAAATTAAATCTAAGTAAATTGAAGCATATAGAAATTCCTAGAGTATCCATTAAAAAATAATACAAAACAAGAATTAAAGAATGATTAAAAACCTCTCTTAGCCCCAGTTCCATCCCTAGTACAGTACTGCAAAAACAGAGTTAAAAAAAATACCCGGGGCTGGGGATTTAGCTCAGCGGCATAAGCGCCTGCCTTGCAAGCAGGCAGTCATGAGTTCGATCCCTGGTACCGGTAAAAACGAAAAAGACAAAAAAAAAAAAAAAAATACCCAGGCATTGTAGCACACATCCGTCATCCCAGCCCTCGGGAGGCTGAGGCAAGAGGATCACTATGAGTTTGAGGCCAGCCGGAGCTACGTAGTGAGTTCACAACCAGTCTACACTACAAAGCAAGACTCTGTCTTGAAAAACAAAACAAAGCCAGAACAATAACAAAAACCAACCACAACATAGAGCATTCAGTTAATTGAGAGAATGGCAAGAAAGAGAAAAGTAAATGAACAAGTCCAAAATGAGCAAAGTGGGGAGGGAAAAGCATGGAAGGGGAAGTAAAAAGTATCAACATGTAATACATATTTATATATGTGTGTGTGTGTGTGTCAATTACCACAATGAATATATTTATTATGTATTGCAAACATATGCTAATTTTAAAAAGAAGGAGGAAAAAGTGGCAAGAATGACAGGATAGGTGTTCAAAGTGAAGGGGATGAATGATAGTTTATTTAGACATTAAAGCCAAAATAGTAGGCCTAAATCCAACCATATTAACATTATATTAAATGTAAATGACCTAGACTTCAAACTGAGGACAGAGATTACATCAGAATATATAAAACTAAGACAATCATATATGCTGTCCACATGAGAAGTACTTTATGCTCTATAAACACACAAGTTAAAATGAAAAGGATGAAAAATTAAATACTAAGAAAACAGTAAGCATAACATACTTGAGTGCTTATAGCATATTCAACAAAAATGATCTCAGGACTAGAAGTGTAATTGGAGATAAAAAGGGGTGTTCATAATATGAAAAGGTCCAGTTTCATCAGAAGACATAACAATCATAAAAGCGTATGTGTCTAGCAACAGAGCTTCAGTGCATGAACATTGGTAGAACCAGTATTGACAGCATTCACAATGTATCTCTTTCTTTTCTTTTCTTTTAAAGAGGATAAAACAAAGCAATAAAATGAAACAAAAAAATGAGAAAATATTGGCAAAAACAAGACAGTAGGGAATCCACAATAGTGTCCATTATCCTGCCCTGCAGCATCCCAGTGTCGCAGGCTTAATCCACATTCACACACCCTATCATGATGCATATTGTTATTCTCTAAATCATGCTCAGACTCCCAGCTTTAGGTCTGCAAAGTCAATCAAGCAATACAAGCATTAAGTCCTTACTTCACTTCACTTGCTGTCATCTCAGCCTGTGTTCCTCGGAATCAGCCAGTTGCTTACGGGAGAGCAGAGAGGGGACGTGGTGGGGACTCTTCTCTCCCTGCCCACACATGGGCTGACTCATGGGGAGGGTGCTGCTTCCTGATTCTCTCCCAGCTGGTCCATTCTTTCCTTTTTTATGTTTTGTATTGTTAATATCCTCCCTTAACTATTTTACTGTATATATCATGCTCATTCTAAACTAGTTCATTTGTTCTAATACATGTCTCCTAATGGCATCTCTCATCTAGCTATGTGTAGGTTTTATTTTTCCCTTTTATCTTTGTTCCATTTGTAGGAAGGTTGGAGTATGACGACCTGAGTCCACTCAACAGCTCCCTATGCAGTTCCCCAGAGCAGGATTCCATAATGTCCTGATTTTAACAGCTCAATAAAGTGTTAAATAAAATGGAGATAGTAAGCAACTTTGTTTCAAAGGAAATGCTTCTAAAATGTTGCCTTTTAAAATGAATATTTAAGGCTGGGTGTGGTGATGCATACCTGTAATCCCAACACTTGGGAGGCTGAGGCAGGAGGATTGCTTAAAGTTCAAGGCCAGCCTGGGTTACAAAGTGAGTTCAAGACCGACCTGAACTGCATAGTAAAACTCTGTCTCAAAAAAAAAAAAAAAAAAAAAAAGAGAGAGAGATTTGAGGCTGGGGATTTAGCTCAGTAGCATAAGTGCCTGCCTGGCAAGCACAAGGTCATGAATTTGATCCCCGATACCAAAAAAAAAAAAAAAAAAAAAAAAAAAAAAGATTTAAAAAAATTGAATATTCACTGGTTTTGAGTAGATACAGCTTTTCAGGTGAAGGAAGGAAATTCATCTTTTCCCTAATTTTCTAGTTTAAAATACTACAAATGGGTATTATGTTGTATTAAATTCCTTTTCTGTGAAAATAATCTTATGTATTTTTTTCCTCTTTAAATCTATTAGTACAGTGAATGTATCAAATAGATTTTCTAACATTAAACTATCCTTAGATTCTCATGGCATTATGGCTTATAGCTAGATGTCCCCCTGAATCCCTTGTACTCATAGATGGGGAGTTGTGAAGGTGTCTGGATTAGGGTGTGTGAATGTGGATTAAGCCTGCGACACTGGGATGCTGCAGGGCAGGATAATGGACGCTCCGCCCTGGGCATGACCAGCACCCGGTCTGCAGTTTGCATGGACATAAAGAGACAGAAAGGAGGCCCTGCTGCTGCTCGTAGCGAGCGGAGCGTCCATTATCCTGGTCATGGGATGTCTGTCTGGCTTCTGTGATGCTGGATGCCTCTCTGTCCTGCTCCCCTATCAGATCAGGAACTGAAAATCTAAACACACACACACATACACACACACACACACACACTCTCTCTCTCTCTCTCTCTCTCTCTCTCTCTCTCTCTCTCTCCCAGGAGGCCCCAACAGTTTGGAGTCAGCTCTCAAAGGTGAGCTGAAACAAACCTTTTTCTTTTTTTTCTTTTTTTTTTGAGACAGGGTCTCTCTGTGCAGTTCAGGCTGGCCTTGAGCTCACTTTGTAGCCTAAGCTGGTCTCGAACTCCCAACGATCCTCCTGCCTCAGCCTCCCGAGTGCTGGGATTACAGGCATGTGCCACCACTCCCGGCTCGAAACAAACCTTTTCTCCTTTACCTTTTGGATATCCAGTATTTTGTCTCAGCAATGAGGGAGGTGACAAAGAGATGGTAAATCTTTCCTGGTCATGACACAGACTTGCAGATACTTCATAAGTGAGATTGAGGTGCCATTTCCTTTTCTTTTTTTTTTTCTTTTTATTGGTACCAGGGATCCAATTCATGACTTGGATCGAACAAATGCACCCACATCCTTTTTTTTTTTTTTAATTATTTTAAAAAATTTATTGAAAACAGAAATTCAAGGGGCTGGGGTTTAGCTCAGTGGCATAAGCACCTGCCTGGCAAGCAGGCAGTTGTGAGTTCGATCCCTGGTACCAATAAAAATGAAAAAGACAAAAAAAAAAAGAAAGAAAGAAAACAGAAATTCAAAGTCTTTACTTTTAGGACTATCAACAGATCCCCTATGGGTACACTCAAAATGTCCACCTCCCCACTAAATGCTACCCACTTTCCCCCATTACTGAGTCCCGTCACATTATTACTATCCGGCAACTATGTGGAAGCGTGTGGAATGCATGTGTAGGACATTTGCTCCCAAGAGAGGTCACAAGTTTTGTGCCCCTTGTCACAATGATCCTAGATTCCTGTTGGGTGTGTTGTAAACAGAGAAGCCATTCTTCAGGCCACCTGCTCTGAGCGCACCCCAATGCACCCACATCCTGAGGACTGATACCCCAAATAGTTCCCATCCCCCTAGGGAAAAGTCCATAAGAGTGCCCACTTTCTATGTGACTGGCTTCCCCATTTGTCCCTAATGTAATCAACTTTACCTGAAGTATTGATCTTATTGGCTAACTATAGTTATGTCCCAGCTTACGCCCAGCTGCCTTGTGAGCTCCCAGTCCCCCCTCCACCTTGAACCCATGGTTTTACTCTATCAAAGTCCCTAGAAAAGACCGAGTCCTGGGCAGCCTGCTTGGGACCCCTTCTGTCTCTCTTCAGACAGAAGCTTTCTTTCTTTCTTTCTTTCTTTCAATAAATGTATTCTACTCATCACCTCTGTTGTTCCTTAAATTCACTCTTCAGTTTTAGAGAACACAAGCTTGTACCGGACAGAGTAGGTCGGGAGTCTCAGTCCCCTGTATCACTAGGCACCACCTGCATGCCCACAGGAAGTGGCTGTGCCAGGGTCAGGCCACCTGTCCCAGGCCACGAGGTCCTGTCCTCTGCTCCGTGAGTCCGCTTCTCGGTGCACACCTGGGGGACACGTGGGTGTCGGAGCTGGACACCAGCATTTAGTCTTGGTAAACTGCAGTCTCGTGAGACATTTTATATATACATAAATATGTGGGTGGGCACGGGATGTAGATTATACACATATGCACATAGATATTCTGAGATTTAGATATATCAGCATAGCTATTTTTGTAACACTCTCTTAGGAAGTTTTAAATCTCTGCTCTCAATTTTACCGGAGGGTGTTTTTTTTAAAGTCTTTTTAATCCACTTTTGGCTCTATTGATCTTTTTTATTGCATATTTAAGTGTTTTCTTTAAAAAATAACTTTGTGTTCGTAATTTTAGTTCTTTTTTAGATTTATTCTGCTGTTCCTTTTCTAACTTCATAAATGGGGTGGCTAGCTCATTAATTTTCTATTCTCTCCATTTCTAATACAGTTACCCTCCTCCATACGTATGGGTTCCACATTGGCAGTATCAACCAACAATTTATTAAAAACATTCAGAAAAATTTCACCTGTACTAAAAAATATTTATAGGTTTTTCTTTTCATTATTTCCTAAAGAATTCAGCACAGCAGCCATTTCTATAGTGTTTGCACCAAATATGATAGGAAGTCATTGATTGACTGATTGATTGTGCTACTTGGATGGGACGTAAGACCTTTGCACTGTGCTAAATCTCTGGCCCTTTTATATGTTTTTATTTTGATACAGAGTCTCACTATGTTACCAGGTTGCCCAGTCTGAGCTCAAATTTATGATCCTCCTGCTTCAGCTTCCCAGAGTGCTGAGATAACAGCCATGGGCCACCACGCCTGGTTTCCAGAGATCATTTAAAGTATACAGAAGAATATATACAGCTTATAAATTAATATGCCATTTACTATAAGGTACTTGAGCCTGGGAAGATTTTGGTATATGTATGAGGGTCCCAGAACAGACAGACCTACTTCCCAACCCCCACAGACAGAGGTGTGACTACTTATATTTAAGGCCATTGTATAACACTTGATATGTGATAGACTACTTATTGTTTAGTGGTAAACTTTTTTTTCCAAATCTTCACTGAGATTTATTTGGGGGCCCATAAATTATTTCTCCCCCCCTAAGTTATTTCTAATAACTTTATTTTTGCATTTCTAAACGTTTGAGATTTAAAATGCATCTTTTTGTTATTCATTTCAATTCAACTGCATCACATCAAAGAACATGATATGTAGCTAACTAGGTTTTTATTCTTTAGAGCAGTTTTAGATTTATAGAAAAATTGAGCAGAGGAGCCTGGGATTTAGCTCAGCAGTGTAAGTGCCTGCCTGGCGAGTGCAACATCGTGAGTTCGATCCCTGGTACAAAAAAAAGTCTGGAAAAATTGAGCAGAAAATCTCTCTCTCCTCTTCCACTAACCTCAAGGCTTCTCCTATCAGGAGCACTTTGTATTTGTGCACTGATGAGGTACGTCTGTTACAATTTATAACCAATATCAATATATTATTATTGACTAAAACTCACACTTTATTTAAAAAATTTTTTTTAATCGGTACCAGGGATCAAACTCATGACCACACACTTGCAAGGCAGCACTTATGCCGCTGAGCTAAATCCCCAGCCCCAAACTCATACTTTACAATAGGGCCTTTCTTTGTGTAATACAGTTCTGTTGTAGTCAGGGGCTGCAAAGAGAACAATTATGTACAGGACACAGAATTTATAGTATTATTTATAATGATCACCCAGAGTTAAATACAAGAAAGTGCAGGAAATGTGTCCACACTCTAAAGACCTAGAACACCCAGCCGAGGGCCTGGATCCTGCAGCAATGTCCTGCAAGAGTCCAGCTGAAGACTGAGAGCCCATGACAATGCCCCCCATGAGTCCAACTGGAGGCCTGGAGTCCACGACAATGACTCCTGAGAATCTGCCCTGGGAAGGCCCCAAGGTCAGTGATGGAAGCCTAAGGTCTGTGTCCTCGGGGTGAAGGAGCTGTGCCAGCAGGCTGGGGGTTCGGCACTGGAGCCAGGAAGCAACGCTCCAAGTCAGGACCAGGGCTCCCCTGAAAAGTACCACAGCCAGCCTCAGCGACAAAGAGGTCCCAAACTTTTCTGATAACAGCCAAGTTCTTATCAGGTAGCCAGCCTGATAAGCTCCTTCAGGAGACTAAACAGCACACATCTTCCCCTCTGGAGCCAGGAAACGATGCTCAACGGAAGGACCAGAGCTCCCCCAAAGTGAACCGCAGCCACTCTCAATGACGAGGTCCCGAGCTCCTCCGATGATAACAGCTGAGTTCATGTCAGGGGAGCCAGCATGTCGAGCTCCCCCAGGAGAACCCCCGGCTCCACACAACACTTTGGAGAACCCACCGGGCTGCGCTTCCTCTCCGGGTCTCCTCAAGCTGCAACAGCCCTCAGGCGGGCGTCCACACCCGGCACCACACCCATGCAGCCAGCTGGGGTTAAGCTGACGCCTACTTCCCAATCCACTACAAGTTCCAAGGGTTTTGACGAATGCAAAATGTCACGTGTGCATCATTACGGGATAATACAGAATCATTTCATCATCCTCAGGCTCCTGGGCTCTGCCCATTCACTGTGCTTTCTCTTTGCGTCTCCGGCAATCACTGATCCTTCTGCCGCCTCTCTGGTTTTGCCTCTGCCACACTGTCACACAGTTGGAGCCTGCAGGCTGCGGCCTTCCTATAGTCTCCCCCACTTAGCTACATGCATTCAAAGTTCCACCAGGCTTTTCGGAGCTTGACAGCGCCCTTCTGCCAGCACAGAGTAACATTCCACGACACTGATGTGCCCGTTTGTTCATCCCCTCGCCTCCCAGAGAACGGCTCAGCTGCAGCCATTTGGGGGCCGTTATGAACAAGCTGCTATAAACATTTGTGTGCAGGTTTTGAGGGGCATAAATTTTTAAGGCAACTGCTTTAAGCTCCTAGGAGTAAAACTGCTGGATTGTGGTAAGCTTTTGTTCAACTCCTCAAGAAGCTGCCCAATCATCTTCCTCAGTGACTGTTGCACTTTGCATTCCCACCAGCAATGAGAGAGAGAGAGAGAGAGAGAGAGAGAGAGAGAGAGAGAGAGAGAGAGAGCCAGCCTGTTACCCGCATCCACAGCACCTTTTGTTACTCTTGGTATTTGCTGTTTTGGCCGGTCATAGCTGTGGCGCGCTACCTTGCTGTAATTTCCAATTTTGTGACGGCCACTGTGCTCTGTATCTGTTCAGCTGCTTCCTGGCTGCCTCTGGATCTGCACCAGGGAGGTGTCTGTTAAGACCTCTTGCCCTTTCTCTGATTGGGTTCTGTATTTTCTTACTGTTGAATGTTAGAGGTCCTTTGTGGGTTTGGGGTACATGTCCTTTATCAAATATATGTTTTGCAAATAATCTCCCAGCCTGCAAGTTTTCTTTCCATGATTTAGTAGTGCCTCGCACAGAGCAGAAAGCTCTAATTATAAATGAAGTCTAGCGTATCTGTCTTTTCTTCTATGATTGTGCTTTTAGCGTTATAGCTAAAACTTCACCCAGAGCCAGGTCACCTGGGTTTCTTTCCATGTGCTAAACTCACCTGACTTGAAGTGTGTGGCTTCTCCACCTTTCTGCATAGTATGATCCTTTAATTTCATTCATTTTCCACATTTTAGCAGCCACATCACTGAATCTCTCACTCCTCAACTCTCTTCTCTCCTGGGCAATCATCTTCCTGAGTCAGTACAGGACGAGCTCTTTCCTAATTTTCCAGAGCCTTTGTTCCGGCCCTTGGACAGTGATCTCTGCAGATAACATGGAGTGGAGATCAGGAGGCCGAGGCGGGAGGATTGCTGCAAGCTTGAGGCCAGCCTGGGCTGCACAGTGAAATACGACTCTGTCTAAAACACAAGGCAAATGATGTGAACGTAGCAGTCACTGGCTTCCTGAGCAGAGCCAGCCTTGGGAGATAAAGCAGGGAACAGTTTCCAAACTCTGCAACTCCTGCCTTCTTTGTGCTAAATATACACAGAAGGCACAGGATTTCACTTATCTCAGCTTCTCTACTGACTTTCCTTGGGCCTTAGCAAAGATACTTTAGTAGCCAAAACGTTCCCTTGAGGGAACATCTCTCCTAGCAGAAAGCAAATTTTAACTGGTTCTTTCTCATTTGCCTTTTCCGTCTGTCACTGAGTATTTGAGCTCCTAATGGTTCAAATAATTATACTCTCACTTCATATGTAAATAATATTAGTGAGAAATTTATTTGCTGGACTTGCTAGAAGACTGATTTTTTTGTAAATAATGACTGGGTTCTGATTGAAGTGTGCTGCTTACAAGGACAACGAGCCACTGAATCATTCATATGAATTTCTGCCTAACATGTTTTAATTGATTAATTAATGAGTCTTTTGAGATAGTGATCCTTCTGCTTCAGCCTCCCGAGTGCTGGAATTCCAGGGGTGAGCTACCACACTCGGTTTATATCCCCAGCCTTTAGTTGAATTTTTTTTAAAATGATTTTTCTGTCCTTTCCTTTTTTTTTTTTTTTTTTTTTTTGTATGTTTGTTTGTTCTTTGCCAGGTGAGATGGTGCATGCCTATAATCCTGCACTCGGGAGACTGAGGGAGGGATCACTGCAAGTTTGAATCCAGCCTAGGTTACATAGTAAATTCAAGGCCAACCTGAGCTATATAATTTTTTTTTTTTTTTTTGCTTTGGACATAGAGTCTCACTATGCCTTGAACTTACTGTGTAACTCAGACTGTCTCAAATTTGTTGCAGTCCTCCTGCCTATCTCTCAAGTGCTGAGATTACAAGCATGCACTACCATAACTGACTAAAATTTTCCAATTTTGAGATGAAGTCTCACTGAATAGCCTAGACTAGGCTTAAATTTGCCATCCTCCCGCCTCAGCCTCCCCAGTAGCTGAGATTACCCTTGCACACACTCTCACACACACCCATTTTTTTTTTTTTTTTTTTTTTGGTCTTTTTCGGTACCAGGGATCGAACTCACGACTGCCTGCTTGCAAGGCAGGCGCTTATGCCACTGAGCTAAATCCCCAGCCCCTCACACACCCACTTTTGATTCCATTCCTGTTTCCCCTCACTGTCAAGGGTCCAGCAGGCCGCTCCCAAGAGCCTCCCCTGCATTCCAGCCCCTGGGGTCACATACTTCCCAGCTACTGAGCAAGCAGAACTGTGCAGGGTTCTGCAGCTGTCCTCGGACTGGCCTGGTTCACCTCCGAGTCCTTATTCTCACGCTCACTTGGGTTCTCTTTTTCTTGGGTCCTCCCAGCACCCCCAGTCTTCCCTCGCTGTCTCTCACACCAGGGCTGCTGCCGTGCCAGGCCTGTGGCCATCATGGTGGCCCCGGGCTTGTGGTTTCCCACCCAGTTCTGCTGTAAGCATCTCTGGAGGTTTCAGTCTCTCTGCCCAGTGCCTATGTTCGTACTTCCATTCTGGGGGAAATTCACAGGGGCAGCCCCGGGGGTCCCACGCCGTGTGCCCTCAGCTGAAGTGCAGAATTGAAACGCTGAGATTGTGGAGCTGGGGGACGGGTGAGTGGCGGGAGTTAGAGACCTGGAGATGTTACCCTGTGAGACTGGAGGTGCGGGGTAGGAGTTTTACAGCTCTGCACTGTGATAAGCAGCACACCAAGGCCGGATCCCTCATGCCCTGTGGTGATGGTGTGTGGCGTCACTGCTGGGCAAACCGCGGCAAGGGTGCAGCATCTTTACCACTTCCTGTGAATCTATACTTATTTCAGAGTTTCACATTTTTGTTTTGTTTTTTTTATCCTGCTATTTTTAAATTTATTTTTCCCTTAATTAAAAAGATAAAAAGAGAAACGTAAATAATTTAAAAAGGGGGGGGATTGAGATAAAAGAGGGCATAACAACAGAACAGCGCAGGTCAAAACATAACTATTTAAGCCAATAGTGTTTCACCACAAGATATCCTGACATAAAAATAGTTACCATAGTGTCTCTTTCCTTGAAATCTTGGAGTATAACTTCGAATACTGTAGCACCAAACATATCAAGACTCTATAAAACCATTCAAGAGAATGACATTATTACAGGGTATTTAGAACCAATTAACAGAAAATGAACAATGGTTTCTGTATAATTTCCTTGTCTATAAAAGTTTTTACTTATATTATCATATATAATAAAATCCATTAAGATACAACCTTTTAAGACTGATGGAGACAGAAGAATACATGTTTGATGGGACTTCAAAACAAGATGATACTAAATCAGCACTAGCTATTATGACGTCTTGTTTTCTCCAAAATAGCTGTTCCTACCATCCAGTCTTGTCTGCCTCATTTCTGTTGAGCTCTTTTTCTGTCATTTGTTGTCAGTTTGTCTTCTTCATTTCGCTTTCTGCTCCATTCATTGTGGCCTCTCTGCCACTATTTCTGGAATCTTGGTATTTTCCTTTTTTAGAATATCCTGCAGTATTCTCTGTAGAGTTGAATTGGTGGTTGCATATTCCCCTAGTTCCTCTTTATCCTGGAAGCACCTTGTTTTTCCATCAATTTCTAGGGACAGTTGTGCAGGATATATTAATCTTGGTTGGAGGTTATTATATTTCAAAGCTTGAAATATTTCCCCCCATGCTCTTCGTGATTTGATGGTTTGTGCCGAGAAATCTGCTGTAATTCTGATGGGTGTTTCCTTGTAAGTGATCTGTTTCTTGTCTCTGATGGCTTTTAGTATTCTGTTTTTATATTGGATTTCTGGAATTTTGATTATTATATGCGTGGGTGTAGCTCTGTTTGGGTTGTAGGTGGCTGGGGTCCTGTATGCTTCATACATCTGAGTATCTTTACCATTTGCTAAATTAGGGAAATTCTCTTGGATTATTTCTGTGAATAGCTTTTGTAGTCCATTTGTTTGTGTCCCTACTTCTTCTTTTATGTTTTTAATTCTTAAGTTATAGATCCTCTTATCATCTTCTAACCTTTGTATTGTTGCTGTTTGTTTTTTTTTTATTTTTAAGAAGTTTTTCATTTCATGCTCCCATATTACAAATCTGCCCTCCAGTTCAGATAATCTATCCTTAGTTTCTTTCAAGCTGTTATGCTAGTTTTCAATAGAGTTTTTAGTTTCCTGGTAATCTCTTTGAACCTGCTTCACGTATTCTATGTTTTCTCTATTTTCTCCATCAAACAATTCTCCCCTTTTTTTCTGTTCTTCCATTCCACCATCTGTTTTTTCTTGGGCGGTGCTTAGCATTTCTCTAACTATTCTACTTATATCTTGCTTCAGGTTGTTAAAAACTTCATTCCTGAACTCGTCTATGAGGCTCTGGAGATAGCGCTTTATGTCTATTGGTGCCGTGTCTGCTATTGCATGTTTCTCAGGATTGGGGGCCAAGGACCCTTTCTTGTTGCTCCCTCTTCTCATATTTTTTGTTCCTTTTATCCAAGCATATATAGGAGGCCCAATTTCTTTTTTTGTCGGTTACAGTTTGTTTGAATTGCGCCGGCTAGGTGTTCCCGCCCACTGCAGTGTACTAGGAAGACACACACCTGGGCAGCCTATGCTGGGCCTGCCCCTCCAGGTCAGCCTACCAAAGGCTTCACTGCTAGGGTGTACCTCCAGGCACTGGGACCTGGTTTGGGCTAGCCTACTGGGTCTTAGTCAGCGGCATGACTCAGGCCAGGCACGCCCCACTAATCCCACTTGAGAGGGGGATATGTTACTGAAGTCACTGCAGCATCCTGTTCTGTCTAGTCTGCCTGGTCCCAGTATGTCCTTTGCTGAAGCCTCTTATGGAAGAGTCCCCAATCTGCTCACTCACCGCAGGTCGATGCAGGGCTCCCGGCCAGTCCCGCTCTCAACTCCATTCACCACTTCCTGCTCTCAGAGCTTTTGCGCCTCTCTCCTTGCTGTGCCAATTGGGACACAGCAGCAGCTGCAGGAAATTCAAATCGTAGCCTCCAGTGGCGTGGGGTCCAGCTTCTGCGTTGAGACCTTATCTGTTCCTGTTATATCACCGGGATTGCATTTCCAGTTGGTTTCTCTTAGTTTAGTTCGTTCCTGGATTGGCAAAGTATATCTCCCCTTGCTTAGGATTTCTCGCCCAGCACCATTCCTGGATTTTAAGTGTGGTTTCTCAGAGAGCCTCCGAAACTGCTGCTATCTATCTGCCATGTTCTCCTGGAAGTCTTATTTTGTTTTTGAGACAGGGTCTCTCTATGTATTCCAAGCTGGCCTTGAGCTCACTATTTAGCCCATGATGGCCATGAACTCATGGTGATCCTCCTGCCTCAGCCTCCTGAGTGCTGGGAGAACAAGTGTGCTCCACCATGTCTGGCTTAAATTTTTTATTATTATTTTATTGCTCATATTTATGGGGTACAGTGTGGTCATTTGATGGATGTGTAGGAATACTGATAAAATCAGCGTGGTTAACATTTCCATCTCTTTGGCATTATTGCATCCAGAACCCCCCCCCCAGTTATTCATGAAATATATAATAGGTTATTGTGAACCCAGGCCAGCAGCCCTGATGCAGGATGCTACAGCTTATTATATAGCCATAGCTGGTACCCTACTTCTCTCCACCTCCTCTATCCATCCTAGCCTCTATTCTAGAACTTTTGTTTTGTTTTGTTTTGAGATAGGATCTCTTTATGTAGTTCAGGCTGGCCTTGACTCACTACATGGCTCAGATTGGCCTCCAATTCATGGCAATCCTCCTGCCTCAGCCTCCCGAGTGCTGAGGTTACAGGCATACCCAATATACAGTTTGAACTTTTTAAGAAGAAAAATGAAGAATTAACACATGAAATAATAGGGACAAACTGTGAAAACATTATGTCGCTGACTGTGAGGCAGGTTTGAAACCCCAACTCAAGGAGGATGAAGTAGGAGGACCACAAGTTTGAGTCCAGCCTGGAAAACTTAGCAAGAACCTCTCTCAAAATTTAAAAAAAACTGTAAAAATTTTTAACAGGCTCAGTGCGAAGATCCTGGGTTCATTTCCCAGTACCACACACACACACACACACACACACACAAGCCAGTCACACAAGAGCCTGTACCCCGGAATTTTAATCTGTACCATGTCCAGAATGGGCAGAAGGTGGATCAGCGCGGGCATCATTAGAGGTTAGGGCTGGTAAGAGGGGCTTCAGGAGAGGATGATAGGGGGTGCAAGGGTTCTTTTCAGGGGGTGACGATGTTCTAGAATTAGCTAATCAGGTCGGGGACATAGCTCAGTTGGCATAAGCACCTGTCTGGCAAGCACAAGGTACTGAGTTTGATTCCCAATACAAAAAAAGTAAAATAAAATTAGCTAGTCATAGTGATTGCACAACTCTATAAATATTCCAAGTTTATAGAAATGCACATTTTATTTATTTTTTGTCTTTCTGAGACAGGGTCTCGCCATATAGTTTAGGCTGGCCTTGAGCTCACTTTGTAGCCCAGGCTAGTCTTGAATTTGCTATGATCCTCCTGCCTCAGCCTCCTGAGTGCTGGAATTACAGGTGTACACCTGGCCAAAATAAATGCTTTAAATGGGTGACTTTCAGGTACATAATTTATATTGCAATAAAGTTCTTTTTAAATGACTGTACTTAATATTGGTCAAGATAAAAAAAATTAGCATGCACTGTTGGTGGGAATGTAAGACAGTACAATTAATTTGGGAAATAGTTTGGGCACTTTCATTAAAAATTAAACATAAGTCTGCCATATGATCTCACCATTCCATGCTATAGGTGTCTCTCATAGTCTGGTGATCTTTGATTTTTTTTCTCATATTGTAAAAATAGAAAAGACACTACCCGCTTCCAGCGGTGACACATGCCTGTACTCCCAGCTACTTAGGAGGCTGAGGCAGGAGTATTGCAAATTTGAGGCCAGCCTGGGCATTTTAGTGAAATGCTTTCTCAACATAAAAAAATAAACTAGGCATAGTGGTGCATGCCTATAATTGCAGCACTAAGCAAGCTGAGACAGGCGGATGGCCATGAGTTCAAGGGCAGCCTGGGCTATGGAGTGAGTTCAAGTCCAACCTGAATTGCATAGTGACACCCTGTTTTAAAAACAAACAAACAAAAAAATGGGCTAAGGATATAGCTCAGTGACAGAGAACCCCTGGGATCGATCCCAAATCCCAAAAGAAATAAAAAGGCAGGTAGGGAGGGAAAAAACATCAAAAGCTCAGGTGTAAACAGGAGGCCTGGATTCCTTTGGGTACAATGAGGGGTCTGTGCTTTGCAGAACCACACCAGCTGCCCAGCCCCTCCCAGGCTTCACCTCAGTGTTTTTTCGGTGTTTGCTTTCCATTCTTCTCAGAGGGCTCTTCTGCATTCCCTGTGCCAGACCCTGGGCGGAAGGGAGTGGTGATTCCATCATCCTCCTGTGTGTAGCCTCAGTTCCCAGGGAAGCAGCTTCGCCCCCTCAACCCCGATGAAGAGGTCTCTCCCCTGCTTGCAAACCCATCTACCCCCTTCCCCACAAAAGAAATCCAACCCTATGTAACTACAGGCAGATCCCCGCATGTTCTGGGAGGTAACAGTTTGAGTCAAATCAAAGAGAAGGCTTACTCACAAAAACAAGCACAGACGCTTTGCTAATCCACAGCAGAACTCGAGTCTGTGTCTGCCCACCAAATGAGAAGCCATGCGATTTCAGCTCAGAAGGAGGTGTATTGATGTGGGTGTCTTTGCAGATCTGGATTCACTGAGCTAACAGCTGGGAGTGGATCTCACAGTTTGCTCTGCTGGTTAACCCAGCCCCACCCTGGATTCCACTTAACAACGGACCACGCAAAGTCCAGAAGTTTCTTGACTTAATGCAGAAGAGGTTTCAAGACTTGGGAAGACAAACACATTGGAAAGATTGATCCTACATAACCCCTCCCGTGGCCAGCACAGTTATCTGCCCTTCATCAAAAGCACAGCACATCACTGGTGAGAGCTGCTATCTTTGAAAAGCTCTTGAATGGCTCTGCTTCAGAGGCTACCAAGGTTGCCGGAGCACAGAAATGAGAAGGAATGAATAAATTTGACGGGACTGGGAACTTCTACTGTGGCAGGGACCCGAGAACAGCATTTACCTTCAGAAGCCAAGGGAATATGAGGCCTTGGAGATGTTCAGTTTGAGTCTGCAGAGATGCAGGATTTTCTCTATCCCATCCCAAATGCTTAGGCTCTAGGCCAATCACAGCAGTTGTTGCTTTAGGACTTGGCATGACATCAGGTCTAACAAGATAATGAGGGGATTCTGGAGGCTTCTAGGACATGTGTCCTCAATTCTTCAAAACATCAACAAAAAGAAAAACAAAGTTACAGGCAGCTGAGCTAGTTAGAAATATTACAGGCAGTCAGACAGGGCTAGGCCTTCGAAGAAAGCTGCACAGATGACCAGATATCTGATGACCTTGCAGGGGACACACACCTCTTGCTGTGGGCCAGATCTCAAAACAGAAGGCAAAACAAATGCAGCCACACCCTAAGTATAATCCTTAGGGGTTAGGTACGGATCACCTTGAGAAGCCAGGAGTCACCAACCTGACCTCCTACAGGAAGAGGCACTGATCCATAAAGAATGCTCCTTTAGGGGCTGGGGGTTTAGCTCAGCGGCATAAGTGCCTGCCTTGCAAGCAGGCAGTCGTGAGTTCGATCCCTGGTACCGATAAAAACGAAAAAGACAAAAAAAAAAAAGAATGCTCCTTTGCTACGGGATTGCTTCCCCATTTGTCCCTGATTTGGTCAATTTTACCTAAACAATTAAATGTATTGGTTGACCACAGCTCCGTCCCACCTCATGCCCATCTGGCTTGTGAGTTCCCAGTTTTCCCCAATTTTAGATTCGCCTTGCTTCATGATTTTACTCTAAAAATCCCAAGAAAATATAGAATCTTTGGCAACTCACTCAGGACCCCTTCTGTCTGTGTCTCAGACAGAAGCTTTCTTTCTCTCAGTAAATATATTCTGTTCTTAACCTCTGTTGTTCCTAAAATTCATTCTTTGATTTTAGAGCACACGAATTTGTACTGGACAGATGGTAGGACAGGAGTTTCATTCCCCTATATCAAAGGAACTCACACAGGAAGCAGGTGGGAGCAGGAATCTTTCCTCTTTCTTTGGGTTTTAGTATGCCCAGACCCCAGACACAACTCACACAATAACCATCGCTATTTGTGATCTTGAGGCAGCCAGTCTGAAGTCAAGGCACCAAATACAGGGATGAAAAACAGAGACAGAACTCTTTGATGACAGTACTGACCACCTGATCATAGTATAGCTCTGACTCTCTACCTCTGGATTTCCCACTGGGTTGGGTTTTTCTTGTAGCCAAAAGCATCAGGACTGAGCCCCTGGGATGATAGAGGTGGGCACCACCCATCCAGGTCACATTTGTGAGACATGCAAGAAGCTTTCACTTGGCTTGATGACCAGCATGTCCTATGGTGGTCCCCAAAAGAGTAGCAGTAGTGACTGTGATATGGAGTCTGTGGCAGGCTTCAGCGGGGACCCCAGCCAGCAGAGACCCCAGTGTTATGGAGTAAAGCTGCGGCCACACAGACAAGGGATTCTTTTCATCTTGAGCACTGCTGTACCCTTCCTCGCTCTTAACACAAATGCAGATAGCAAAGCTGGCCTCTGTGAGTCACATCTTACTGTGGCAGAGAGACAAGTCAGGCTCCATCCATTGCTGGTGACACCGGGAGTCGCGTGCTCCCGTTTACTCATCCTCCCCACAGCCTGGCCTGGCAGCTGGCCTCAGCCCAGCAGGCTGCACGACGGCAGAGCCAGATGTGGGACAACGGGGACAGCGCCATGCTGGTATGCAGAACATGCCCTGTGTTCTGAGTCACCGCCAGAGTGTGTGTGCCTATTGATTTTTCTATAATTAGAATATGTAGGTGTGGAAGCGGGAGAACACTTCTCGTGATGAAGACCAATGGCTTACTCACCAAATTAGCAGGCGTGGCGGCGCATGCCTGTAATCCCAGCACAAAGTGAGTTCAAGGCTGGCCAGAAACTGCAGAGCAAAACCCTGTCTTTTTTTTTTTTTTTTTTTTTTTTTTTTTGGTCTTTTTTGAGACGGGGTCTCCCTATGCAGTTCAGGCTGGCCTTGAGCTCACTTTGTAGCCCAGGCTGGTCTCGAACTCCCAACGATCCTCCCACCTCAGCCTCTTGAGTGCTGGGATTATAGGCATGAGCCAGCATGCCCGGCTCAAAACCCTGTCTTAAAACACAAACAAACATCTGCTTGGCAAGTGCAAGTTTGTAACTTTGATCCCGGGTACTCCCAAAAAACAAAAAAACAAAAAAACACATGCTGGGGATTTAGCTCAGTGGCATAAGCACCTGCCTGGCAAGCCGTGAGGTCATGAGTTCGATCCCCAGTACCAAACCCACCCCCTCCCCAAAACCCCCATAAAACCAAATTGTTGCTTCTCCTCGCTGTGACTTGGGCTGTGCTGAGCTGGACCATGGGAGATGACTGTCCTGAGTAACTGTGTCCTTTGAGGGGAAAGAAGGAGACCATTCAGAGGTCTGCACAGAAGTCAGTTCTGGCGTTTGCAGAGGGTCTTGTGCCATGGCAGCCGATGGGAAAAGGGAGTGGAAGGCTACGGGTCCCCGCAGGGACAGAATTCCACAGGGCCTGGGTAATTCTCATGAAGGTGCGTTTAGCCAGGAAGCCCGACTCACACTGCAGGTAGTGGGGACTGTGGCATCTGGGGGAGCCGGGAGTGGGACGGGCCGCCAAAAGGAACTGTCACTTCTACTTAGGTATTTCTTTGCTCCACGATGAAGTTTATACATTTTCATGAATTTGTTTCCTTTCTCTCCCCCAATTCCATCACTTACATTTGACGTGTGATTAACTGAATTAGCTGCACAATTTCTTTCTTTCTAAAAAATTATGGTTTACTGAGAGATAATTGAGTAGAATACAATGCACCCATTTTAGGCATTTGGTTCATTACTTTTTTTTGTACCAGGAATCGAACTCAGGACCTTGCACTTACTAGGCAGGCTCTGTGTCCCTGAGCTGTACCCCGGGCCCTGGCTCAGTACATTTGACATTGTAAAGCCATGTAATCAGTATCACAATGAGCTATCAATGACCCACTTCACCTTCAAAATCCCAGAATGCACTTAAGGTCAGTTTCTCCTCCACCTCTCACCCAGAAACAGCGAATCTGATTTTATTGGCTTTTTTTTCTAATCCGGGGATCAAACTCACGACCACACCCTTTCAAGGCAGGCACTAATGCCACTGAGTTAAATCCCCAGCCCAGCGAATCTGATTTTTGACCCTCTACCTTTGCATTGTACAAAATGTTATACTGCATGCTGCTTTGTGTTTGGAATCTATATAAAAATAGAATATATTTAAGTATATACTGCTAGGGTTATTTCCAAAAGATGAAAAATATTTCTAAAAGATGAGAAGTATAAAAACCGGCCTTTATTCTGAGTACACGGAGAGAGATGACTGGCACCCCCACCACTGGCGTCCCGCCATCTCTCTGGCAGACACGTGCCATGGGGGAATGGTCTCGGTTTGGGGTGGAACCTAAGGAGGGCATTAGGGATGCACAGGTCGCCCATTGGTCCTAGGTTTGGCGCCATATGTAAATTTCCAGGGGCGGGAAGATGGCATCACAGGTAAATTCCTAGGGGTGGGGGAGATATGGGCTTCCTGCTCCCGGTTGAGGCTTTCCTGGCTACAATGTCCTGTCTGGGCCAAAACCCTTTCATATACAACATTTGAAGAAATAAAAAGTGAAATCTTGCAATTAGTAACCAGACCCAAAATAGAACAAAGAGAGATAAGAAATTGAAAGACTAGCCGGGTGCGGTGGGGCACACCTGTAATCCCAGCACTTGGAAGGCTGAGGCAGGAAGATCATTGCAAATTTGAGACCAGCCTGGGCTACAAAGTGAGACCCTGTCTCAAAAGGATAAAAAAAGAAAAGAAAAAGAAATTGAAAAACTCAAAAGCAAGTTTAAGAGATATAAAAGAGAATCCAGTGTCTAATCAGTCACAGGATAAGAGAATAAAGGGAGAGGAGCTGGGGTGTAGCTCAGTGATTCACTGCAGGCCTGGCATGTGTGAAGCCCTAGGTTCAACCCCCAGCGTTACAACATAATCACTCAATCAATGAATCAATCACAGAGGGAAGCAGTGTTTGCAAAAGCAATTACCATTTTCCAGACCAGTTAAAAATATGAGGAATACAGCTCAATGGTACAGCGCTTGCTGGCAAGCACAAAGTCATGAATTTGATCCCTGGTACCAAAAAAATAAAACAGAAAAACCCCACAACATGTTAAAAGTATGAATCCTTGATTCAGTATGCAAAATGTACAGCAATCAAGATAAATAAAAAGAGAATTACATCTAAGCATAATGAAGTAAAACTCAGGACACCAAAGATTAAAAGGGTTTAAAAATAGCCAAAGAAAATGGTGGGGTGTGGTGGTGCATATCTGAAATCCCAGCACTTGGGAGGCTGAGTCAGGAGGATCACTTGAGTTCAGAGTCAGCCTGGGTTACATAGTGAGTTCAAGGACAGCCTGAACAGCATAGGAAGACCCTGTCTCCAGAAAAGAAAAAAAAAAAAAAAAAGTAGCTGAAAAGGTAGCTGGGCATGGTGGTGCACGCCTGTATTCACAACATTCTCAAGGTAGAGGTGGGAGTTCAAGGCCAGCCTAGACTACATAGGAGTTCAAGACTAGCCTGGAGGGGCTGGGGATTTAGCTCAGGGGCATCAGTACTTGCCTTGCAAGCAGGCAGTTGTGAGTTCAATCCCGATACCGATAAAAATGAAAAAGACAAAAAAAAAAAAAAAAAAAAAAAAAGACTAGCCTGGACTACCCAGTGAGAGCCTGTTCCAAAAGTCTATTTTTTTTTTATCGGTACCAGGGATCGAACTCACGACCATCTGCTTGCAAGACAGGTGCTTATGCCGCTGAGCTGCTGAGCTAAATCCCCAGCCCTGTCCCAAAGATCTAAAAAAAAAAAAAGTAGTTGAAGAATGGTAGATCGATAATGACAGAGAACAATAAATTGACCAATAACAGACTCCCCAATAGTAACAGTAAATTCTAGAATATTGACATAATGCTCAATGTGCTGAAAAAATAACATCAATTTAAAATTGTACACCAGAGAGTTATTTTTCATGAAATATAATGAATTAAAAATGTTTTCAGATAAAAAACTAACAGAGCTTCGCTGAAGAAATTCTACAGGGTACATTGCAGGTAGAGGAAAAATGAACCATTAAAAGGTCTGAGGCTGGGCATGGTGGCACACCTCTGTAATCTCAACACTTGGGAGGCTGAGGCAGGAGGATCACCATAATTCACAGCCAGCCTGGGCTATATAGTGAGCTTTGGGCAGCCTGAACTGCATAGCGAGACCCTGTCTCAAAAAGACAAAAAAAAAAAAAAAAAAAACCCGAAAACAAAGAACTGATGCCAAGGGCATCACAGAAGCCCTGCCTGGATGTCAAGTGGGGCAGATACCACAGATGACATAGATGACAAAAGGGGGCAAGAGGTGGCAGATTTTGGATAAAATCAGCTGAATTGCATTTCCTGCAGGTATAAGGCTCACCCTAAAGTGAGCCATTTACATCCTTTTCATGCCACAGAACAGAGAAACTGGAAACTACCAGGCAGAAAGCATCTTGTTCGAAACTGTGTGGGTAGAAGTACAATAAAAACGAAACCTTTCTGAAAAAGCTGGGCGTGGTGGCAACACACCTGTGATTCCAGCACTCGGGAGGCTGAGGCAGGAGAATCGTTGCAGATTCTTGAGACCATCTTGGGCTTCAGAGTGAGCTCAAGGCCAGCCTGAGCTGCATAGCGAGACCCTGTCTCAAAAAAAAAAAAAAAAAAGCTGTCAGAAAATGCCCACTAGGCACGATCTTAGAAGGCACTTCTTCCAAATGACTCGGCCAGAAGATCCAGATCATTGCATTAAAGGGAACAGGAGCTGCCCATCATGATTATGAAGATAGTATGATGAAAGAAAGCACGTGGGCCAAGTAGCTCAGTGGTGCAGTATTTCCCTGGCGTACGTGAGGCCACGGGTTCCATTACCAGTACCAACGTGAGAAGAAATAGTAAAGGAGACAGAGCCAGACAGGGAGGAAATGAACCTTCTGACCAAAAGGGACATAGAACATAGAAGTGACAAAAACCAAAGAAGTGAGAACAACGAAGGTCAAATGCACAGCCCTGTCCGGTGGGATCTTCACTGTGTGGTGTCCAACGTGGTAGCCTTTGGCCACGTGTGGCCATTGGACCTGTGAAATGTGGAACAGAACTTTATCTAATTTTAACTCACTTGAATGGCGATGAATGTGTGCCATACCAGACATGCAGAATTAGAAAGAAAGAAGAACAAAGGAGAATCAAACCCACAAGTGATCATTTCCCTGAAGACAATCAAACCAAGGCTTTTTGATTTCAATCAAGATCTAGTCTAAGACATAAAGTGTTACATCTTTCCTAAAATAAGACTGAAGTCTTTTCAAATCAACGTCCTACCTTGTGCTAGGACAAATTGTTTTAGACTTATCCTAGCAGGACTAATGGGCTTTTTTTTTTTTTCTTTTTGAGACAGGGTCTTGCTATGCAGTTCAGGCTGGCTGTGAGCTCACTTTGTAGCCCAGGCTGGTCTCGAACTCACAGAGATCCTCCTGCCTCAGCCTCCCGAGTGCTGGGATTACAAGTATGTGTCACCACCCCCAGCTGGACTATTGGACTATTAAAGATAAGGATTTGACTGGGCAGGCAGGTAACACTCCCTGCAAAAATAAAAGCAAAACAAGTTAAGACTTCTTCCGATTTCTTCCCAGCAATATGCAGCCTCAGCAGGGTGTGGGCCAATACTTGACAGACGGGGAAGTATGAATCAAGGGTTTTCTCTCCAGCCGAGCTGCCTTGCCAGGCAAAGGCTGCAGACCTGCAAGCTCTGGGGAACACGTGCAGACCCTTGCCAGATCCCCAGGAAAGGGGAATCAAGAGTAAGCATATAAAAGGGTGCAAAAGGTCTCTTATAATAATAGGAATTCCAGTTAAAGCTGCATGGACATATCACCTTCTTACATATCAGCCGGGCAAAATCCAAAGTCTGGTGGCACATTCTGCCAAAGAGTCTGGGTGGAACCGGGTGCTAGGTACGTATGAATAACTATTAATAAGAAAAGAACTTGAAAATATTCCAAGTGAAAAAAGGCAAGATGCCAAACAGTTAATTCCCATCTTTAACTTCTTCATTAAAGGGCAATCTGGAGTACTAATGGTCTGTTTGTTTATATTTGCTTGTGCCTAATAAAATCCTGAAGGAATACATAGCAGACTAAGAACAGTGACAGAGACCTGCTAGGAGAAAGAACTCAGCACATGAGGTATAAATCTGAGATGAAGACTTTTTTTTGGTACCATTTTAACTGCTGGTTTTTGCTCTGAAATGGAAGTGGTGGGGTACATTGTTTTTTTTTTTCTTTTGTTTTGTTTTGTTTTTTGTACCAGGGATTGAACTCACAACCTTTTACTTGGCAGGCAGGTGCTTATGCTGCTGAGCTAAAACCCTGGCCCCTAACTGCTGGCTTTTGAACCACGCAATCCTATCACTTAGGAATGTTAAATGCAAAAAGACAGGTCTAAGGGCCAGGGATTTAGTTAGCTCAGTGGCATAAGCACCTGCCTGGCAAATTATAGCATGTAATCAGAAGTTTGGGTAGTTGGAGCAAAGAGCTCTGTGTTCTTTATAATGGTCAGAAGTGTCACAGTACTGATTAGCTGAAGACTTTACTAAGTAAAACATCAATGGTAATCGCAAAAGAATAAAATTAGAAGCCAGGCGAGGTGGCCCATGCCTGTAATTCCAGCACTCCAGAGGCTGAGGCAGGAGGATCTTCACAAATTCGAGACCAGCCTGGGCTACAAAGTGAGCTCAAGGCCAGCCCGAATTGCATAGGGAGACCCTGTCTCAGAAAGACAAAAAAAAAAAAAGAGAGAGAATAAGATTAGAATTGTGTAATTTCTAAACCAGTACAGACTGGATCCATGGGAGAAGGGAGAAACAATTTGAAAATATCCAAAATGAGGCAAGGAATATATGTGTGTGTTGCAGGGGCTGCAGAAAAACAGAGAAAAAGATACACAAAGCAAGATGAAAAAAGGGGTCTGATAATGTAGCTCAGCAGCACAAGCACCTGCCTTGTAAGCATGCAGTCATAAGTTCAATCTTCAGTACCAAAAAAAAGTCTCTTAAGATAGAAATACTTAAATTAAATGTAAAATAAAATAAATCCAATATATATTGTTTACAACAGTCTTACCTAGGGCTGGGGACTTAGCTCAGTGGAATAAGCGCCTGCCTTGCAAGTGCGTGGTCATGAGTTCGATCCCCAGTACTGATAAAAAAAAAAAAAAAAAAAAAAAGGCATCACAACAGTCTTATCTAAAACAGTGCCACAGAGAGGTTGAAAATCAAGATAGAAAAGACTTTTTTAGACTAAAACCAACAACAGAAAACAGACAGTAATATCAGAGAAAAATTAATTTTAAAGCAAAAACACTATTAAGGAGGAAATAGTTCATTACATAATTGAAAAATAAATCAGGAAGTTATAATACACAAAAAATCAGCAAAAATACAGAGGCTTAAACTGGGTGTGGTAGCACACACCTGTAATCTCAGCATTCTGGGAGGCTGAGACAGCAGGATTCCAGATTTGAGGCCAGCCTAGGCAATTTAGTGTAACCCTATCTCAAAACACACAAAAGAGAGCCAGGGGTTTAGCTCAGCAGCATAAGCGCCTGCCTAGCAAGCACAGGGTTGTGAGTTCAACCCCCAGTACCAAATAAAACCAAACCAAACAAGAACAAAACGAAACAACCACAGAAAGACTGAGAATTTAGCTCAATGCAAAAGCCCTATGTTCAACAAAAACTTCAACAAAAGTACCACAAAAGTTCCCCAGTACCATGAAAAGAAAAAACAATTTAAAAATTGAAATAGAAATAAAAAATAAAAAATAGATGTATTCAAGAATACAATTAATTGTTGGTCACACAATGGAACACAATTGAATGCCAAACCTAAAAATTAAGAGAAAATGCGTTCTCAAGCACGTTAGAAACATTATAAAGTTTACAATTGTAATAAAGCAAGCCTCGCACATTTCAAAGAACTGCCACAATGCTGATCACACTGTCTGGCTACAATGGAATTAAATTAGGTTGTTAATAACAAAGATAGAAGAAAAAACTCTCTAGATTGTCAGAAATTTAAAACCATATTTTTCTTTTCTTCTTTCTTTCTTTTTTTTTTTTTTCTTTTTTTTTTTCTTTTTTTGTTGAGACAGGGTCTCGCTGTGCATTTCAGGCTGGCCTTGAGCTCACTTTGTAGCCCAGGCTAGTCTTGAACTCGCCATGATCCTCCTGCCTCAGCCTCCCGAGTGCTGGGATTACAGGCGTGTGCCACCAAAAGCATATTTCTAAAGCTGTCAGTTCTTCTCAAATTGATACACTGGTTTTATGCAACTTCTACTAAAATTCCAGAAGGTTTTTATGTAGAATAGACAAAATTATTCTAAATGTTAAATGAAAATGCAAAAATACTAAAATAGCCAACATCATTTTGAAAAAAAAGGATAAAGTGAGAGAACTAGTGTATCCAATTCTAAGACTTTTATAGAACTACACTAATCCCCGCGGCATTAGCAGAGGGACAGACATACAGATCAATGGAATAGGATGGAGAACCCAGAAGTACACTTAAACGAAAATGTCCGACTGAGTTTTCACAAAGGTGCCAAGAGGAAAGAAAACCTTTCCAACAAAGGGTGCTATATATTCACAGGCAAAAATCCGAACCAAAACAAAACAGTCTTGATGTAAATCTCCAACTTTATATAAAAATGATCTCAAACTAGATCACATCTTTAAATGTAAAGATAAAGCTGAAAAACTTTTAGAAAATATAATAGAGATCTATAGTAGAGAAAATGTAACTGAGCTCTAGCAATAAACAATGATTTCTTAAACCTAATACCAAAAAATTGATTCTTAAAAAGAAGTCTGATAAATTGCAATGAAAATAAAACAACCTTTGCTTTGCCAAAACCATGTTACAGAGATAAAGAGATTGGCTACAGGCTGAAGAATGTATTTGTGAACTACGTACCCAGGGCAGGGCATGTAGCTCAGTGGTGTAGCACCTGCCTGGCAATCGTGAGGCCCTGAATTCGACTCCCAGAACCAAAAAAACAAAAAACAAAACCAAACAACAACAACAACAACAAAAACCCAAGCAGACAAATATAAATCATTCATGCAACAAAAGCCTTAGTCTGTATAATATGTAAATGTCAAAACTGAACAGTAAAAACTCCAATCAAGTTAGCAAATGAGTAAATAAATTAACAGATATTGTACTGAGGAGTCATTATAGATGACAAACAAGTAGTTATAAAGATGAGTAATTTCATTAGCCATTAGGGAAGTGCAAACCAAAACCACAATAAGAAGTATCAATATCTCCTCTTATAGCAGCTAAAATTAAAAAATTTCAACACTATAAAATGCTTGCAAGGATGCAGAGAAACTAGATTATTCATATATTACTGATGGGAATGCAAATTAGTGTAGCCATCCTGGAAAACAGATGGAGAGTTTCTTTGAAAACAAAACCAGCTGGATGTGGGGTGCATGCCTGCAATCCCAGCACTTGGGAGGCTGAGGTAAGAAGCTCGCTGTGAGTTCAAGGCCAGCTACACTGCATCACCAGAGCCCGTCTCAACAACAACCTGCAAATATGCAATTCAAAAATTGCACACCTGGCATGAATCCCAGAGAAATGCAGATTTATATTTGCACAATAAACCTACACACAAATATTCACAGCATCGGAGCTGGGGATTTAGTTCAGCAGCATAAGCACCTGCCTTGCAAGCAGGTGGTCATGAGTTCGATCCCCGGTACTGATTAAAAAAAAATTCACAGCATCTCTATCCATAAATACCTCAAATTGGAAATAGTTCAGGTGACTTCAAGGGGGTGAACCCTTAAACAGTGATACATTCATATCATGGATTCTTACTTAGCAACAGTGGTGAATAAAGGGCTGGGGATTTAGCTTAGCAGCATAAGCACCTGTTTGCAAGCAGGCGGTCGTGAGTTCGATCCCTGGTATCAATTAAAAAAAAAAAAAACAAACACACACAAAAAAATAGTGGTGAATAAGTTATTGATAAAGCCAAAAATCCAGATTAATCTTTGGAGAATTATGCTGAGGGGAAAAAAACCAATCCCAAAATATTATGTAATGTCTGATTCACATAACATTTTTGAGATAGCAAAAGTATAGAAGCAGAGGATTAGTGAGGATTTAAGAGGGATATTTGAAGAAACAAAGTGTCACTTTGGGAATAGAGATGATACCTTTGCCAGACACCAAACCTGCTGGAGCCTTGGTGTGGGCTTCCTTGGCCTCCAGAACCGTGGGAAAGCACTTCGCTGTTCTTTATAAATCTCCAGGTTCTGCTGTGTTGTTGTAGTAGCAGAAATGGACTGAGCCAGTGAACTCTACCAACTCTCTGGTAGAAAGGGTTAACTGAAGGAAAGACTTAATTCCAACTTTATACAACCTCTTCCAGAAAAGAGACCTTACAGTCAAAGGAAATATTTCCAACTTGTTCTGTGAGGTCGATGAAACTCAATTTCTCAAACAAATTATGGCAGTCTCATCTGATAGTCTACGAGCAAAAATCTTAAAATATTAGCAAACCAAGTTAGTGGTGTATAGCAAAAACGAAGAAATCATGAGGAAGCCAGGCTAATTCCAAGGATGTAAGAATGGTTTAATGTTAGGAACAAATTCTTCACCTCCCATTAAAGAAATGTTTGAGAAAGGAAAGCAATCCGTTTCTCCTGCTAGCTTGTGTGATTCTGTATGTGCTGGGATTTTTATTAGTCCATTTTTTACTGCTAAAATGAGATACCTGAGGGCAGTTACAAAGAAGTTGATTTTGGCTTGTAATTCTGGAAGGTTCAAGGGCATAGTGCTGGAATTTATCCACAAATATCCTACTCAGTGTATTACTTTTTCCTATAGTGTAGAAAATTAGATGATTGGGGCTGGGGATTTAGCCCAGCGGCATAAGCACCTGCCTTGCAAGCAGGTGGTCGTGAGTTCGATCCCTGGTACCGATAAAATGAAAAAGACAAAAAAAAAAAAAAAAAAAAAAAGAAAATTAGATGATTAAAAACTGAATTCAAATCTGCTGTTACTTTATAATTTTCTACCTTTGCTATACTCTTATATTTTCCCCCTGGTCTTCTTTTTGTTTGGTGGAGGGTTTTTTAGCTTGTTTATTTTTGTGATTCATTTTTTCCTTATTAGCTTGTAATTACATACTCATTTTCTTTATTCTTTTAATCTAAAAATTGCAATTTATTAGTGGGAAAGTTATGCGAGGTAAATGAGAACTATTGTATAGCCTGATCGGTTTTGACATGTGTACATACCTGTGTTTTTCTACCATCACCACAATTTATAGGACAGTTCTGTAACTCCTAAAAGGTCCTACATGCCCATTATAGTTGATGTGTGTTAGGGTTCAGATCTAGAATACCCCCAAAGCCCCCTGTATTTCAAGGCAGGACTTCTGGGAAGTGTTGAATTATGGGGGCGATACAGTTGATTTACTGTGCAGGGGAGGGAGCTAGTTGGAGGTGGGTGCCTCAGGCATGGCCTACAGGAGGATACCTCCCTCTCTGGCTCCTCCTTCTCTATTTCCTGGCCACCATGATGTGAGCTGCTTTTCTCCACCAGACCCTTCCCCCCTGGTCATTCTCCCTTTGACCCATGCATGGACTGAGACCTCTCAAACTGTGAGTCAGGACCTTTTAAGTCATGGGTGTCAGGTATTTTGTCCTAGAGAAAAAGTGACTAGGACAGAGCTCCTCGCCACCTGCAGGTTGCATTCTCAAATAAATGGAAACATGCATTTGGTTATATTATATATTCCTAAATAATCAAGGGTAATACCAATTCAATGTTACCCTTTTCCCAAATAATTCAAGGACCTTAAGGTATTTTCATAATGGAATTTCAAATATCTTCTAATCCACTTGTTTCAACTTTCATATGCACAGGAATCTTGTTAACATGCAGGCTCTGGCTTGGTAGGTGCTATTATGCTTGTGTATTTTTTTCTTCCTATTAATAAAATTATACCAAGAATATGGCTGTTTGTAGGATTGGTTCTTCTGCTAAAATATGAGAGCAAGTTACACTTTATGATTTCCTGGCTTCATTTACAGTTAGGAACTTAGGATTTAATAGAAATGCTAATTAAAGGTTGAAATAAGACATTAGGTCAGATCAAATGATTTATGTTGTTACACCTAATTTGCCCTTGCAGTTTAGTGTTCCATGGAGTAGATGGTAAGAAGGTCAGCTAGATTCAAATCCAAAGAGGACAAGGTAAGCCATACTGGATGGATACTGTACCATATTTTCTTGTCTTCCCAAATCTTTCTTTCTTTTTTTCTTTCTTTCTTTCTTTTTTTTGGCTTTTTTAAGACAAGGTCTCACTATGCAGTTCAGGCTGGCCTTGAACTCATTTTGTAGCCCAGGCTGGTCTCAATAATCTGCAATGATCCTTCTGCCTCAGCCTCCCAAGTGCTGGAATTACAGGTGTGCCCCATCATACCTGGCAATCTCCCTGAATCTTAAAATATGAACTATTCAATAACTTTGCTGTTTGCTGTACTGCCAGTCCTGGTTTATTTCCCTACCTGACAGTCTCCGTGCTTTGACTTCATTTCAGCTTTCCAGCCCTCTCTCTCTCATCGCCCAATTTTGCATCAAACAGGGAAGCTGAGTGTTTCCCACACTAAACTTCCACATCACCAAACCCAAACCAAACTGTTTACTTGGAAGATACGACCTTCCTTCGAAGAAATCGGGAGATGCTAGCCAAATCCCATTAAGCTAACCATATTTTGTTTAATCCCCATAAAGAAACTAACTGTGAAAAGACCAATCCACTATTCATTCATGGTTCCTGCTTTCCTCAGGTTTTTTCCCCACTTCTTCCTGCCAATAAAACTCACCCATTCTGTTTTGCTCATGGGAGTTCCTTTCTCTTTTGTAGCCTGGAAGCTGCCCACCTCGCAAATTGCTAATAAAAGCCAATTAGATCTCTGAAACTCAATCTGCTGAACTGTTGTTTGACACACAGTTTGCTCATGCTGGTGGCACAGACTGGGCCACACTCCCACCACCATCCTCGAGCTGGCCCTCTACTCACTCTGCGGATGGAGCTCGAACAGCGGCTTCTTCAGTCTCTCTGCTCCTCTGAAGCCCGCCTGCCTCTCTCTTGGGGTGTCCCACTTACTGACACATATGCTTTATTTTGTGAGTAAGCTGAAAGTGCCCTGAAGTGTGAAAGCACACTCCTTTACCTTTGGGACCTTTACATGCATAAAACAGAACCTGACTCGGTTCCCAGTCAGTTATTGAATAGATATGTATTTTAGGGTGACCAAAAGAGGCCCTGCAGAATTTGAGCTGATCTTGTGATTTCCTCCATCGGCTGGCACATTTCCAGTAGGACGACGAACCGTGTGCTACCTCTTAATTTACAATAGTTGTACCAGTTTTAAAGAGGCAAAAAAATAAATAAAACAACCAAAACAAAAAACCAAATAGAACCAAAATAAAATAAAAAACCAACTCTCAAGTTAGAATTCAGATTTACTTTGTTTTGTTTTTGTCTTTTTGAAACAGTTTCACTATGCAGTCTAGGCTGGCCTTAAAGTCACAGTAATTCTCCTGTCTCAGCCTCCTGAGTTCTGGGATTACAGACATGCACCACCACACCTGAATGATTTGTCTCTTTATTGTAAACCCAAAAATCGAGTTCAGTCATCCAAGTATTGTAATCCTCTTTCTAATTTTCCTCTCAATCCAAAAGGTTATATTTGTAATCCCATTGAGACGTTATTGGAATTCCAGCTGGTCAATTCCAATCTACCACCACCAACGCAACCCACAGCAAGACATAAAGACACTGAGATATATTCCAAGTTAAGGGCAGCCAAGGGGACCCAAATCCATTTCCCGTGAGGACATGTGGACAAAGGCCACGATCCTAGGCCTCTCCCAGCATTTATTATCTTGTCAAGAAAAGGGAGGGGTTGCTCAGAGATGAGTGATAGGATGTCTGAGATAGCTGAGTAACTTGAGCTGGCTGGCCAGGTGCAAGGAAGGCATCTTTGTAATCTGCAGAGATAAAGATATGCAGAAGGGTCAATTTACACAACCTGATTAAGGTAGCAGGGGAATCGTTTTGGGAGGCTGTTGCTTCGGTTTTTGATATGCAAACTCTTGTGTCCTGGGAAGTCATAGCCTCTTATCTTGAGGCTCCTTCCCAGTTGACATCCCTGGAGTCTGCTCTGCCAGCTGAATCCTTTAATGTGGAGAGCACCATGCATTGACATTCCTTGAGCTAATTGCTCTGCGTCTTGCCAGCTCAATCCTGTAATGTAGGAGAGCGTCATGCTAGGAAACAGGGGGCTTGTCTGATGGCCAGACTTTGCATATTACCACCTCGGCTAGCCTTATTTGCAATGCTTAGAGCCAGTTGAAGAGAGGAGGATATTTCCTAGCCAGCCTTTCACATATCAGTATAAGGAAATGAGTCCCCAAGTAATCAAAGTCACACTAATTGTTTTGGATCCAAAGGAAGTCACCGGAGTTGTCTCTCACTCTGTGATGGCTGCACATGAGCACCTGGGCTAGCCTGTTTGCCATGCTCAGAGTTAACTGAAGAGAAGGAAATACCCTAGCCACCTTTTTACATATCAGTATAAGGAAATGAGTCTCCAGATATTCAAAGTCACAGTAATTGTTTCGGATTCAAAGGGAGAGACTGGGGTTGTCTCCCACATCTCTTGATCTGGTCCTTCCTTTCCCTTTTTCTCCACCACCTCTTCCATCCTTTTGATTAATGCCTTTTTATTTTCCTAATGCTTATTTACCTGTAGTCAATTCTTCCTGGTATACCTCATGTTTGGCTCTAGTTTTCCTGTGTGTAGTGAGGATGTTAATGATACTTCATAGAGAACACTGATAAATCTGGCATGCATATTGGGCCTACTGTATTTTGTACATGTGCCCACCGTTCTGTGGAGAATCTGTGTCCTCTGGTTCTAGCAGTGGCACATGAGCGTATCTTACCAGAGCAGGGTAACTACTGGGTCAGGATGGTAGAGAAATGGCAAGACAGCAGTGCTCCATGCTATCATCTGAGTCCCAGTGCTGGGGATTTAGCTCAGTGGCATAAGCACCTGCCTTGCAAGCAGGCAGTTGTGAGTTCAATCCTTGGCACCGTCAAAAAAAAAAAAAAAATTTAGTTTCTATCATCTGAGGCCCTTCCTTGCCCCCCTGGACTTTCTCAGTTAAGCACAACAACAAAGATTTGGGATAAATGGTATATGTAAAGCACTGAGCCCAGGATCTTGCATGCTGATTTTTTTTTTAAATCTCTATTCCCTTGCTATAATACATACCCAACTCAGCCTTCACCCCTCCCACCCTGCCTTCTTGCCTTTCTCCTTCCTCCTCATTATGATCATTGTGTGGGCACGTGGGTGTGAGATGGGGTCTCCTATGTTGCCTTCACGGCCACGCTCGATGATCCTCTTCTTCAGTCTCCCAAATAGCGGAGACAACAGGCTCCACACCCGCCCATACAGACCAGTTAGGACTATTTCCTTATTATTCCCTGCATATTGTCCCTTGGCCTGGGCCACCCTGTCACCAACCTAACAATGGCATTCTACACTGTTCACCAATTCACATCCATCACTGTTCAGAACCAAGCTAAAGAAGCTGCCCATCCTCCAAGCATGCTCCTTGGCTGCACTGCTTGCGACTGTATCTAATTTTTTTGATTTTTTCCCCCTGCGTGCCTCTCGATTTTTTTTCATTCTGCTTGACATAAGGGTAATTGGGGGCTGGAGTTTCTTTCTTTACCTGTGATCACTTATCCCTTCCTAGGTTTTAATCTTGTCATTATTTGTATAGTTTTTGATCAAATGTTTTAAGAATAACAGGACTTCAGCCGGGGATTTAGTTCAGCAGCATAAGCAACTGCCTTGCAAATACGTGGTTGTGAGTTCAATCCCTGGTACAAAAAACACAACCAGAAAGAAACAAACAATAACAGGCTTCAATTTAGAGGGTGTGGTAATCTGTTTCAGACCTTCTGATTAATCTAATTTTTTCCCTTTTTCTTAATACTCTTAAATCATTTGCGTTACAGCATAAAAATATGATTCCAGGGGCTGGGGATTTAGCTCAGCAGCATAAGCACCTGCCTTGCAAGCAGGCAGTTGTGAGTTCGATCCCCGATACCGATAAAAAAAGAGAAAGACAAAAAAAAAAAAAAAAATTAGCTCAAATACAAAGTGCAGGGGAAAAAAATGATTTAGCAACCAAAGACCTATTTTTTGTTATCACACATATTTTATTAATCCAGTGAGTGCAGTATCTGACTGCTTCAGAGGTTTCCTTCCCTGGTAAACTAATGATAATAGTGAAGCGTTAACAAAGATACTGTGAGACACAAGGGAAGAAAGGTGTACACGCGAAACGGAAACTTGTTGTATTTGTTTCCTCTTTCAGTGCTAAACGGTGAAACAGTCTCCTATTCCCAATAAGTAGCTTCTACTTAGAAATGAAGGAGTTAAAAAAAAACCAAACAAAACTACTTGGAATCAAAGGCCTGGGTCCCATCTGTTGAACTTAACCACTGTAAGATTTAATGGAAAGGCCAGGAGCTGATGAATATAAACTCTAAAACAGCTAAAGATGAAAGCGAATTAAATTTAGTGCCTCTGGGATTGTTGATACATGTTCCAAATTTGTTTTTAATGACATAATTGTTCCATGTTACATTTAAGATTACATCACAGTGAACTGCTTATATGTGCAGTTACACTAATAGAAGCCAATTCCAAGTGTCAAAAACGAAAAAGAGCACAACTGTAATGTTACCAGTAAAAAAAAAGTGTTCGCTGAAAATGAAAGAGAAATACTTCGGCTGAATAACGTAATATGAAGACGTTGGGTAGAAAAACCTGAAAAATCACAGCGTTCAGTTGACATTTTCAACAGCATTTAGATCAAGTAGAAACCGGGGCATTTTCTCAAGGTATTATTCATTTTAGTAGGAAAAAAACAACTCCCAATCACATAAATGGGAATTGTGCTAAATAAATTTTGAGAACATTGTTCAAGAAATATGACATTAATCATATGTATAAATGCTTATATTTTACATTTTAGAACAAGAAATGAAATTCAGCATTTTTTGTTTCTGAGGTCTTCAGATATACACTGTTTTTCTGCTGAAAGTAATTGCAATATTTTCTTGCCTCTGGGGCTCTCCCTTTCATAATTAATCATTTCTTCCACACCGTCCCCTGAATGATTATTCCCCCTAGCTTTAAAACACTTGACAGTAACTAACACAATTTCATCTTCTCGGCTTTTCAAAACATTTTCCGGCCCTTGCTTAGTTCTTTAACCATCTTTATTTCTTCTTAAAAATTAGTTAACAGAATTCTTGCCAGAAGATGTATTTATTCAGAAAAAAACTCTGTAGTGCAATTTGGTTTCCTTGCTTTAAACTTTTAAATGTAAAGCTAAATATTTAAAAAATTTTTTGATATTTAAATTCTTAGACTAACAAACACCTGTTCTTCAAAAGTAGCAATATGGTCACTGCAAACATTTAGGAGGTCTGGACCCTAAGATTTCATCGTTCATTCTTCTGACTTTCGAACCTATGTCCTGGATCATCAAAACCAAGAAGAGACTGTGAAAGCCCCACTAACCACACCGCCAGCGCGGGCAGAGGAAATGCTTTCGAGATATGTCATTCATCTTCACATTTTGAAAGCAGCTTATCCATATAGCCTTCGCAAACATCATTAAATATTGGTGCTTGGGATTTCAATCCTGTGAGGTAAGCTTTCCAAGCCGTAGGCAAAGGAACCTGTTTTTTCTTAAATTTATTTTTCAAAATCAAAACAGCCAGTTTGATTACATCTGAAAGTGTGCAGTTGCCATGTGTCAAGCATCTTTTAGGAAGCCGCCGACAAGTGCATTAAATTAACCGACTTGTAGCCAAATCAGGTTTAAGGAGAATGTGTTTCGGGTGCCTACGGTGATAAACGAGTTCCCCGACGTCCTTAAGCAGACTGTCAAACTTTTATGTTTACTATTCTTACAAATGGAAGGGTGGAAGGGATGCCACAGGGCGCAGAGGCAGGTCTGCTCCGCAGAAGGGAGCTGGACGCGCACCTGTGCACCGCAGCCGCGGATCCCGCCCGGCTCCGCTTGCGGGGGGAGGGGACAGACCTCGCCAGACCTTTGTCCTCGGGACCAGGGGTGAGGGCGACTTTCGGGGAGTCGTGCAGTTAGCATCTGCACCCCAAGAAACCACGCGCCAGTTCTGATCTCGCTGTCGCTACCCTGGCTTAACCTTCCTGGGGACCCTCCGGGTCGGAGAGGGTGTGTGTGGGGGGTGACGGCTCCCCCAAACCCCCGCAGGGACGGGGAGAAAGGACCGCAGACCAAGGGAAAGAGTGACAGAGCCCAGGCTTTGCCAGCGGCCCCGCAAACCCGCAGCTCCCGCCCAGCTCGCTCCGCGGGCAGGGCCGGGTGATCCGGGGCCGCAGAGCCGGTTCCGCCCGCGGCCCGCCGCGCCCGCACCGCCCCCGTGAGGCCGAGCTGGGGACGCTGCCCCGTGGCGGCGGCGGCTCCGCTGCGCGCCGGCCGGGCGGGCGGGCGGGGGCATTCCTCCCGTGCCCCCTCTTTCGCGCTCTCGCTCCTGTGCGGCGGGAGAGCCGCGGAGCCGGGGAGGGAGCGAGGGAAGGGGTGGAGGTGGCGGGGGGAGGCCGGAGGGGCGGGTCCTGCCTGGGGGCCGATCCCTCCTCCCCTCGGCTGGGCTCCGTGGCGGCGGCGGCGGCGGCGGCGGCGGCTCCATTCCCCCTCCTCCTCCCCCGGGAGCGGCGGCGGCGGCGGCGGCCGGGCCGGGGCCCCAAGCGTGGGCCGGGAGGGGGGCGGCGGAGGCCGCGGAGGAGGCGCGGAAGGTGGCCGCGTTCCGCTTCTCAGGCCGCGCCGATCTGCTGGGCAGCCCGCCCGCCGGTGCCCAGGGGCCCCGCACGGTGGGGCCGGGCCGGTGGCTGAGGTAATGGGGGCGGCAGCGGGGCCGCACCGAACGGGGGCGGGGGTAGCGGGGCCTACGGGGACCAGCGACCGAGCGAGGCGGGGAACGAGGGAAGTAGAGGGCTTCCCGAATGGGGAGGGGGCGGCGTGAAAACTCTGCCCTGGAGCGAGGGCGGCGGCAGGGAAGGAGAAGGCGGGCGGGGTAGGGAGCTGAAAGGCGAGGACCCCCTCCCGTACCCGCCATCTTGTCTCCCCCCCAAGCTATGGAAGCCAAGCAGCCAGGCCCCGCCCCCGCCACGCTGTCCAATTGGCTGGGCCAGAAGAGAGTCCCGCCTCCTGTGGGATGGTCCCTTGGCCTCCCGGTTCCCGATGATGGGCATGTCAGACGGCCAATAGACCCTCTCCTCCCTGCCCCGCTCGTTCGCTGGCGCTAGCTTTCTGTGAGGGTCGGAGTCGGAGTCAGTGAGTCTCTGGTGCGCTCTCCGTGTTTTGTGGAGAGATGTTGTTTCCCTCTTTTCTCCTGTTCCGAGGGCTGAAGATTCTTCTGGAAAAGGTGCCCCTTTCGAGGGGCAAGGGCCTTGACTGCGACCTTCCCTAATCTCTTGAGGCTCTTGTGTGGAGCGCCGGGGGTCCTGTCTAAATGCAGAGACGCCTCATTCTTGGGGGAGGGGTGGGCGAGTAGGGGTGCGCAGGGCGTCCTGAGAACCTTTAGGTGGGGTTGAGAAAACTCCCGCCAAATCAAGGCGGGTGTAGACTGTCAGCTCCCTGTGGGCGAAACCCGCTTGGTTTCCTCAGCAGCAGCCCCGCTGCGGGGCTGCTTCCTGTCCAGGGATGAAGACAGCGCCCAGGGGGAGAGGGCTGGGGTTCAGAGATTCCTGAGCGGCCAGGAGCTGGGAGGAGTGTAGCGAGGCCTTAACTGGAAGAGGTTTAGATGGTCTACTCTGGGCGCCTGCCTCTAATCCCAGCACGCAGGAGGCTGAGGCAGGAGCGGTTAGTGCAAGTTGGAGGCTAGCCTGGGCTCTGTAGTGAGGAGCCTGGACAGAATTGTTAGATGATTGTGTTCTTTGGCTCAAATGGGCTGTGGGCCTCCCTTTTTCGCAGCCAGGTGGTTTGTTTCAATCATGCTTAGTGTGGGAAGGGCCTTTTTTTTTTTTTTTTTTTTTTTTTCCTCTTTTTCGTTTTTATCAGTACCGGGGATCGAACTCACGACTAGCCTGCTTGCAAGGCCGGCGCTTATGCCGCTGAGCTAAATCCCCAGCCCTGGTGGGAAGGGCTTTTAAGTAAGGGTATTAACCTGCCTGGCACACACTTGTGATTCCAGCACTCTGGGAAGCGTGAGGCAGGACGGTTGTGCATTCAAGACCACCCCGGATTGCATAGCAAGGCCTTGTTCCCAACCCCCTTCAACATCCCAAAAGTAATGATGTTAGTAATATTAAGGAGTAGCAATCCTTAAGAGTTAGATTTTATAGCTGTTATTTTATTGGTAGTATATGCAGGCACAGAAAGATTAAGACTTTTTCTAGATCACATGAAGCTGAGATTAGATCCTGGATTGCCCCAGAGCCTCTTTTTGTACCAGACAATGGCATCGCTGTAATGTTCTTACCTCCCTGTAGATGAGCAGTACAGACAAGAAGGTCTGGCTTCAAATTGTAGCTTTATCAGTTACTAACTTTTCCTTGAGTGACTTTTTTTTTTTTTTTTTTTGTCTTTTTGAGACCTATCAGTACAAGCTGGCCTTGAGCTCACTTTGTATCCAAGGCTTTGTATCCCAGGCTGGTCTCAAACTCACCACACTTCTCCTGCCTTAACCTTTTGAGTGAGTGTGAGTGCTGGGATTACGGTGTGCACCACTACGCCTGCTGTGAGTGACACCTTTTTGAGCTGTTTCTTCATCCTGTGAAGTGCAGATGATAATATGTATGCTTTTTCCCAAGGGAGCTGTGAGAAGTGGCAGAAGGGACAGGGCTTTGTAGTCTGTGAGCTATGCTAAATTAACTATCTCTCCTGTATGGCAGCTAAGGTGATGATCTTTTTTTTCTGTAAAATTCTCCCTCCAATCCTCCCTTTCCAAGTCTCTGCCCACTTTGTGAGACACCGTATCCCCAGAAGTCTTTCTGGTGACAATGGCTTTGATAACTGCCTACCACAGCTTCCTAGGAGTTCATCATAATTCCCTCTAGGGAATGAGGTGGAAACCTTGAGGGCTTTCCATTAGCTGGACGGGCCAGGCTAGGGGAGTGTGTTTTGTGAGAGAAACTTTCAAGATTACAGTGCGTGGAGAATTTACCTTGCTGGTGCTTCAGGCTGTTTGGCCGCTCTCCGAGTTAGACTCTGAGTGGGAGTGTACCACTAGCCGTTTCCCCATGCTGCCCTACAGGGAACACCCTGTGTACTCTGGTCCGAAGCTGAGTGCACTTGCGATGGGCCTTTCAGATGCCTTCCCCACGGCAGGGCCTAGTGAGGGGCTTCCCATGGTGAAATGGGTCAGGAGGTGACTCTAGACCTGCAGAGCCTCTCTTGGGACCCAGTGTTTGGGTACAGTGCTTAGAAGTGCTGCGCCCTTTCCTCCCTTCTGTCTCTTCCCCTCTCATTCCAACACCCCTCCCCATCTTTTTTAACAGAGTCTCACTGTGTTACCCCAGCTGGCCAGGTAGCTGAGACTACAGCCAGGCACCACCACACCCGAGCTGTTTCCTCTCGATCTTCTTGCATAGTTAGCTCCCCAGGGCCATACTCAGCGCATCGCTAGAACCTTAGGCCTCTCTTTGTCGTGTAAGGCTCTCTTCTGGCTGTCTGTTTAGCCATCAGAGGGCTCCTTAAGGACAGGGCTCACAAGTGTCTGCCCTCTCCTTTCATCCACCTAGAGTGGACTGAGTGCTCACTGGAGGAGCTGGGGCACCTCCCAGCATTGGGATAGAAGAGAAGGGTGGACCAACCAGGCAAGCATCCTCAGCTCCATGGAGCTTATGTTCCAGCAGAAGGAAGCCAAGATGAGCCGTACAAACAAGTGAATTGCACAGCGTGGAGGGAGATGGCGGACCAGAAAAAGGAGAGCCCGGTGAAAATGCTGTTGCTGACGTAGGGAGGAAAAGGATTTACAATTTTAATGGAAAGCTCAGAGACGGTCTTGCTGAGAAGTGTTTGTGGGAGGACCTGAGGGGGCAGCAGGCACAGCCAGTCCTCTCGGCGGCCCCTTAGGTGGGATGTGAGCAGGGGCATGCGTACTCATGTGTATCTAGCTCACAGTCTCCTGGCTTTCTCCCCCAGGCCTGTCCCCTCGGATCCCAGGTGCCATGAGGAAGCCTCGCCGGAAGTTGCGGCAGAATGCCGAGGGCCGGCGCTCCCCATCCCCCTACAGCCTCAAGTGCTCCCCAACCCGAGAGACACTGACATACGCCCAGGCCCAGCGGATCGTCGAGGTGGACATCGATGGACGCCTGCATCGCATTAGCATCTACGACCCGCTCAAGATCATCACAGAGGATGAGCTGACGGCTCAGGACATCACCGAGTGCAACAGTAACAAGGAAAACAGCGAGCAGCCTCAGTTCCCTGGCAAGTCCAAGAAACCCTCGTCCAAGGGCAAGAAGAAGGAGTCCTGCTCCAAGCATGCATCCGGGGCCCCCTTCCACCTCCCGCAGCCCAGCTTCCGGGTGATGGATCTGGGCAGTCAGCCCGAAGCACCCCCGCTGCCCGCTGCCTATTACCGCTACATCGAGAAGCCGCCCGAAGACCTGGATGCTGAGGTAGAGTATGACATGGATGAGGAGGACCTGGCCTGGCTGGACATGGTGAATGAGAAGCGGCGGGCGGACGGGCACAGTTCAGTGTCGGCAGACACCTTCGAGCTGCTGGTGGACCGGCTAGAGAAGGAGTCCTATCTGGAGAGCCGCAGCACCGGGGCCCAGCAGTCGCTCATCGACGAGGACGCCTTCTGCTGCGTGTGCCTGGATGACGAGTGCCACAACAGCAATGTCATCCTCTTCTGCGACATCTGCAACCTGGCCGTGCATCAGGAGTGCTATGGCGTCCCCTACATCCCCGAGGGCCAGTGGTTGTGTCGCTGCTGCCTGCAGTCTCCCTCCCGACCTGTGGACTGTGTCCTGTGCCCCAATAAGGGTGGTGCCTTCAAGCAGACCAGCGACGGGCACTGGGCCCACGTCGTGTGTGCCATCTGGATCCCCGAAGTTTGCTTCGCCAACACTGTGTTCTTGGAGCCCATTGAGGGCATCGACAACATCCCGCCTGCCCGCTGGAAGCTGACCTGCTATATCTGCAAACAGAAGGGGCTGGGCGCAGCCATCCAGTGCCATAAAGTGAACTGCTACACGGCCTTCCATGTGACCTGTGCCCAGCGGGCCGGGCTCTTCATGAAGATCGAGCCCATGCGAGAAACCAGCCTCAACGGTACCATCTTCACCGTGCGCAAGACTGCCTACTGCGAGGCCCACTCGCCGCCCAGTGCCACCGCAGCCAGGAAGAAGGGCAGCTCCCCTGGGAGCCTCAGTGAGGCAGGGGAGGAAGAGGGGCTGAAGGAGGGTGGCGGGGAGGAGGAAGAAGAAGGGGAGGAGGAGAAGGAAGCCGAGCATGAGCAGCAGGAAGGCCAGGGCAGTGTGGGTGGCCCTCTCAAGGCAGTGCCCAAGAAGAACAAGACAAGTGTGAAACAGAAGGTCAAGAAGGAGCCCGAGGAGGCGGGCCGGGACACGCCTTCCACCATTCCTGTGGTCACCGTCCCACAGATACCCTCTTACAGGTGGGCCTGCCTGCAAGGGCACTTTTAAGGTTCTGGTTTGGTCCTGGCCCTGGAAAGCTTTGGGACTTTCCCCAAATGTGGCTGATAGAGGTCTGTACCCTTTTGAGCCCCTCAATTTAAACTTCACTTTTGGAGTCTGGCTTTATCTGTCCTGCCTCCTGGTTTTTGTGTTCCCTTTGGTTTAGGGCAAAATGAAACATTTAAATTGCTTAGAAACTGATGACATTTATGTCAGACAACTGGGTGCAGCAACCCACACCTGTAATCCCTAGCATTTGGGAGGCTGAGGCAGGAGGTTCCAGTTGTGAGTTCATGAGTTTTCGAGGCCAGTTTGAGATACATAGTGAGTTCAAAGCGAGCCCAAACTACTTAGTGAGACCTTTAGAGTCTTAAAAAACCAAAACAAAACAACAAAAACTCGGGCTGTATTTTTCTTTTTTTGTCTTTTTGAGACAGGGTTTCTCTATGCAGTGCAAACTGGTTTTGAGAACTTAGGTTATAGCCCAGTCTGGTCTTGAACATGCAATGATCCTCCTGCCTTTGACTCCCACATGCTGGGATTACAGGCGTGAGCCACCACTTCCAGCCAGGCTGTTATTTTCCAATAAGGACATGAAGTGGCATTTCGGACAGGATAATTCATCACTGTTAGAACTGTCCCATGCATTCCTTGACGTCAAACATCCCTGGTTTGTGTAAATCCCAATTACAGCCCAAATAGTTTCCAAAAATCCCCAGGGAGATAGACTTTTCCTGATAACCAAGGTTGACACCTCTGCCAGCAGGCTCTGTCCCGGGTGTGGGGAGAGTGTTTTATTCCTTCTCTGAAAAAGCTTTAGACCTAGGGAAAGTTCAGCTGGGGAACTCAGCCCTACCATCCCCTACCCCTGCTGGGACCTGTTTCCTGCCCTTCTTGAGGCAGGGATGGGACCCGGTGGAGTAGGAGAGTCAGGGAGAAGGTCCCAGCAGAGGCTCTCCGCAAGGGCGGTTCGTTGGCAGGTGTGCAGTTTTAGAGCAGGACCACTGTTGGAGATTGTTCATCTAATGTAGTCCTTGCACCTTCTCCCACACCCCCAGATGAAGAAGCCACGGCCCCAGGAGGTAAAGTTACTCCTTTATTCATTCCATGAGATATTTATTGAGCACGTACTACCTGCCACATTCTGTTCTAAGGGATGGGACCAGGTGGAAAGGAACAGATCCTGGACCCAGCTGAGGCTTCGCACGCCTCTTCAGGATACGCTCTTGCTCTCCGGCTCTCTGGATAGGGAAATAGTGCTGGAAGATGGCAGGGAACGAGTTGTGTGCAGGGGACAGAAGCCAGATACGCAGGCTGGGAAGAAGGCACGAGAGTGTGACCAGCATAGGAGGCGGCTGCTGTGTGCCTCGGCCCCAGTGAGTTTTGGTGACTCCGACTGTGTCTCTTAGACACTAGAGCCATTCTAGGCTGCCTCTGTCCCAAGCTGTCTGTGCTTTGTCCCCATGTGTACAGTAGCTCTGTCTGGGGTGGACTCTGGGTGTCACACCTGCTCCTCCAAGAGGACCGTGCTCTCGGGGTGGCTGAGCTGGCTGACAACACACAGACCTGTCACCCAGTCCTCGAGTCATCTGGACTGCTCTCAGCTGTAGTTTGTCTGTAAGTGGACCTATCATGCAGAATTGGGAGAAATAAGTGTGAGAATGTAAGGAAAGCACTTAGCACAGTGACTGGCATATAGTAAGTGCTCAATAAATGGTGGCTGTTGCTGCTGCTGCTGCTATTTTTTTTTATTATTATTCTTTTCCCTACTTGCACAAATGCTGTCGGAACCCTCCATGGCCAAGAGGTGATAGAGGGAGGGGGCTGCCTGCATCTGGGCAGGTGTGCTTGGCATGGGCGTTGATGGGGATCTGTCCTTCGGGAAAAGGCCTAGACCTTGAATTTGGAAGCTTGGCTTTGGGGCAGGAATGTCCGACTGGAGGCGAACAAGGCCTAGTTGAGTAGTGTCCTGGCCAGCGTGCCTATCCTTTGTAGATGCCGTCTGTCTTGATTAGCCACAGTTATCTTCTTCCAGTGGACTGGGGGGAAGAGATCAAAGCAGAGGAAACACTGCAGAAGCCCTGAGGTCTGGCTTCCCCATGAATAACCAATCTGGGGAGGCACCGAGGCAGAGAGATCATGGATTCAGATCTCACTCAGAATTTCCCATCTTACTAGCTTCATTCATTGCTCTGACAGCTAATTCAGTCCCTGTCCCTAAGATGTCTTCCTGTCTTTTGCAGTGTCGGAATAATGTTACCCTCTTAGAGTATGTGTGTTAGGCTAGGGATTGTGTTTTCTCTTAATTCCGTTTTTTTCACCACTTGCCCTTCCTGGCAGGTGTTACTTACTGGCTGAAACCCTGCCCTTAAAACTTCTTTTTGGTTAAGTTTTCAGGCCATCTATTCTCCTACACCTTCAGATCCCTTTTTCCCCTCCCATTTGGTTCCAAATTAACTATTTTTAAGCAGCTAAGATTTTTGTGGTGAAGAACCAGAGATCAGACGACTCTAAGGGGTTGCATCTGGGACCAGAAAGTGGCAGTTTGGTGTGTGTTTTCCTTCCAGCTTGGTTGTGAGCTGTCTGCTGGTTCTGTGGGAATCCTTAGCTGCAGGAGGCGGAGAATAGTGGCCACACTGCCCATAGTCGACCCAAGTTCCTGTTACTTTTTGCTGCCTTCATAGAGAGTGGGGCAGGGGGTTTGGAGGACTGGACTGTTTCTCACGTAAACACACAGGACCAGAGGAAACAGAAGGTCCAAAAGAGGTCAGGGCTGCAAAACAGGAGGTGGAAAAGCAAGTGCAATACCTCTTGCTGCATCTGAGCTGCTTAACTTTGCTGACCTTTCAAGGCTTTCCCGGAGGTGAGGCACTTGGCCACTTTACTCTGCCTTCCTCTGTCAGGTTCGGAAATGAACCAGGGTCTGGATAGGATGCATGGGCTCTCATCCGGGCCACCCACTGACCCTGTCTTTCACTTCCCTGTGCCTCTACTCAAGGTTGAACAAGATCTGTAGTGGTCTCTCCTTTCAGAGGAAAACCCAGTTCATGCAGCGGCTTCACAACTACTGGCTGTTGAAGCGGCAGGCGCGGAATGGTGTCCCCCTCATCCGGCGCCTGCACTCCCACTTGCTGTCCCAGAGAAACGCCGAGCAGGTAGGTGCCGTGGTGAGCGGAGGCCAGTGGAGGGAGGTGGAGAGGAAAGGAGGAACCCTCCAGGGGGGTCAGCCCTGTCTCTGGGTGACCCATCACAGGCACGGCCTCCACTGCTGCAGAGGCTTCAGAGCTGACTGCAGCCCCTTCTGGGTGGAGGGGCTTCACTTAGGCAAGCCCTGGGAAAGAGTGGAGAGCCGTTCCCCTTCCCTGTGACAGGAACAGTGCTTCAGATATGGCAGAAGGCAGAGGCAGGCTGTTAAGTGTCCAGGCTGCCACACCGTGCATGCGTATTAGGAAGAGACCCCCTTTTTCTCGAGACGCTATACTGACACTGCCATCTGCCACTGTGTGTCCTAGTGAGCACATACAGTGAGAGTGCTAGGTGTGGGCACAGCCTGGCCATTAGCGCCTGGAGTTGCTGCATGTTTAATGTTCTTGGCTCCCAATGTCCCCTCTGGTATTTATGTCTTTAGATCTCTGTCCTCTTTTACCTGCTTCATTACCAGTCTTTAAATCTTTCCATACTGCTGCTCCAGGGAAGAAGCAAGCCCTTCCGTGACTGGTGCTTGTACTTCCTGTGTCGTGTTACGTTTGCCTTTTGTGGCTAGGTTTCCAGACGCAGGCGTCTAGCTGGCCCCCCTAGACCTTTTGGTCCATGTGCTTTCCTGAAGCCTCTCCTAAAACACCAGTGACCTCCTCCCAGCACATCTTTCCCCAGATTGTCACTGTATTGACGTCACCTGTCACCATGTCTAAGCGCTCCTGCATGATGCTGTCCCCCCTCCCTTTTTTTTGGTACTAGGAAATCGAACTCACAACCTCCTTGCCAGGCAGGCGCTTAGCTCTTTCCCATTTTTGTCCCCAGGATTGCACCCTGGGCTGATCTGCCTTTTGCTCTCTAAAGGTTCCGTATGGCTTTACTGCTGCTTGTTTGTGTGGAAAACGTGCTTGCTGTCATAAATGAACATAACTGTGTAGCAGTAGCTCCTGAGTTTGGATTTCATTCTTAGCCCTGACCCCCTGTTTTTTGCCTTCTGTCCCTCTGGGCTATTTCCATGCTGATGTTGGTGCCCTTGACTCTGTCCTGTAAGCCTAATCCATTATCTTATTCTCAGCAAACATTCTCCCTAATTTTGTCAAAGACCTTCCCTTCCAGCCTGGACCAGAGTCCCTCCTGGGAGTTACTTCTGATTCTTCCTCCCTCCCGTAGTGGGTGGCAGTTAGCCGTCCCCCAGCTGTTCTGACGGATTTGTTCAGGGTGGCCTTTCTTCCACTCTTCAGTTCACAGCCTCGCCAGTCCCTTGGAATCTCAGCGATGGCCATCACTCTAGCTGGTCTTCGGCCTCTGATTCCATTTTCTGTCCTGCCTCTTCCTTTTCCAGAATATACTCTTCTGCTCCAGGCAGGCCGAGTCCAGACTTTTGCCTGGCGCTTGAGGCTTTTTACCAGCTGGATCCTGGGCTTTGTGGCTTTTGTGGTTCTCCAGCTTCTCGGCTCTGGCTGGCCCATTTTGCTCTAAGCCAAGACTCGTTAATTCTACCTCCACATTTCCACCTATTGCCCTGTCGGGTCCAGAAGAGGCCTTGCTTTGCCTATCCACGTCTACCATTGTAGACAGCGGATCTCTGCTGTTGGGAGATTGCTTTTCCTGAAAGATTCCCTGACCTAACCTCCGCCTACCCAAGGCCTTTCTCTGTTTTGTATCCTCTCATCATTTTACCTTCAGTTTACACGATCAGTTTTGCCATCCTTACTGTGACAGGTGCTTGTGTTTCAGCGCTGAGTCTCCTCCTTTCCCCAGCAGCCCTCAGTCTTCTAGGTCAGCATCCACAGCTTTTTGTTGTGTTACCAGAGTATGTGCAAGCCACATAACAGGAGCTAATAGAAAAAAAGACTTTACTTTGTTTTGCAGCCAAGTCAAAGCTCTAGGGTAAGATTCTTTCTACCCCTGAGGTGTCTATTAGTTTTCTTCTGAAATTCCTTGCAGCCCCAACGGCCACAGCTGATCTGGGTGTCCCTAGGGGGTGTGAGGAAAGAGTCCCAGCTCCCTCTGCAGCAGCTTTACTGTGCTGCAGTGAAAAAACAGTGTCAGAAGGCTTGGGACGGAGGAAGGTACCGGGAAGAGAGCCTGGGTCAAGGGGGCAGGATTCCTGTCTGCCGAAGCCGGCTGGGGCTGGAACAGGGAGAGGACTTTGGGCCGCAAGGAGGCCCCCAGCTCCTGCTCCCCTTGCCTCCCACAGCGAGAGCAGGACGAGAAGACGAGTGCAGTGAAGGAAGAGCTGAAATACTGGCAGAAGCTCCGGCACGACTTGGAGCGGGCGCGGCTCCTGATTGAGCTGATTCGGAAAAGAGAGAAGCTCAAGCGGGAGCAGGTAAGGCGCAGTCCCCAGCACCAAGGCGCTCGCTCCCACTCCTAGTGTGGCACTGGGGGACCTGAGGCCTCGCCTGGCACCAGCTTGCTTTCCCCTTCCTGCCCAACTCTGCAGGCTCCACCATCTGCCACTGTGCAGTAATTGTGGTTCTGTGCTTCAGTGCAAGCTTAGTATCATTGGCCCACACGCGTTTCTGGGGCTTCTGATGAGGGAGTTTTAGGGAGGGGCCTCAAGTATCTCGAAAAGCTCAGGCTGTTCTAATGGGCATCGCTGGTTGAGAGGTTGTGGCCTGGGAGTTTCTAAAGCTTCTAATGTGGCCCATTTTACATATATATATATACAGGGCCTCATTGTGTAGTTCAGGCTGGCCTTGAACTAACTCTGTAGCCCAGGCTGATCCTTCTGCCTCAGCCTCCTGAGTGCTGGGATTACGGGCAGCAAGGCCTATTTTTAAACACTTAGGCTCTTAACATCATTTGAAGTGTCTGACCTCAGTTCCAGGAGACTCCATGCCCAGGAGCATGCGGCACGGTAAAATAAGGGCGGACCACAGGGCTCTAGGGTTACCAGCTCTGGCACCAGACTGAGTTTTGGTCCTGGCTCTGGCAATTACCACCTGTGTAACATTAGGCAGGTTGCTTAATCTCCGGATACTCTGTGCCTTCACCTGTCATATGGAGCCCATGACAGAGCCCACGTCACAGGGCCAGGGAGATTCAATGACTCTGTGTATGGGAGAAGAGCTTTGAACAGTGGCAATGTGGTAAGGGCTGTAGACATGTCAGCTGCTGTCATCCCTGTTCCCACTGATGCTCTTTGTCTTGCTAAAGTGGCTGTCTTAGTGGCAGAGGGCACTTGGCTGTTAATTGAATAGACGGCCCACCAGAACTATTCTCTTTGGTCCAGGAATAGCATCTGTTATTCACACGGTTCACAGGCCCGAGTTAAAAATGTTCCGTCTCCCTCTTCCCAGCCCTGAGGCTCTAAGGAGAGCCCTTCTAAGGAGAGCTCAGACACAAGTTTCCGCCTCTAGTCTTGGGCACACGTGGAAAATAACATCTCTGCAGCAGCCGCTGTAAACATGCAAGGCCGCTGGGGGGTTCTGTCATGCAGGCCGAGCCGGCATCGTGTGCTGATGGCCACATCTTGAGGGCTTTGTCACCGTGGGCCGAGCTGAGTGCCCTGAGCACAGATGGCCGCATCTCGGTGCACCTTGTGGAACACTGCAGCGGAGGCACATTTGATTCCAGAGTACGCTCCTTGGCTAAGTCAGACTTGTCAGTTGGTTCAGATGCTGTCTGTAGTTTTCTAGCCAGGCGACCTTAGGCTGGTGGCTCCATCAAGCAGTTGCCAAGCGACAGGCTCACATTTTAAAGCAGGTGTCACAGTTTCCCCTTCACAGCTGTTGTGACCGCTGGAGGTAAAGTAAGTAGAGGAGAAGAGGGAGGTGGTGGTCAGGAGCACTTAGGTCAGAGCCAAAGCCTCGGGAGCTGAATCCTAGCTCTGCCCCTTGTTAGCTGTGTGACCTTTGGCCTATTGCTTAGTCTCTCTGTGCTGCTTCTTTGTAAAATACCTTGCCTGTCCCCTCCACAGACATTCACTTGTGTTACATACAGTGCTTAAAACATTACCTGGTATTTAGTGTGATCGCAGAAGTATTAATTATGACAGTCACAGTTATTTTACTACTGCAAGTCTTGACAGGGAGCTTGATACCCGAAAAGTATTCTCAAGACAGCAGCTGCTTTGCTTTACCTTTGTCATAGACTGGGCCATTTATAAAGAAAGTCTATTTCAAATGGCTCACGACTGAGGGGGCCGGCAAGCCCAAGTGCAGGGCGTAGGGAGACTCCTGTGCTGCACTGCATCGTGGCAGAGAGGCAGCTGGAGCGGGAGCGGGAGCGGGAGAGGCCACCTCTACAACAGGCTACTCCTGCGGGACCCAGCCATGCCACAGGCAGCCCGGGGCACACCTCCGAAGTGGGGCCCCGCTGGTATCATCACACCTGGGTTCGGAGTAGCTGAGAGCCCTTGTAGCAGCCAGCTTGGTCCTGGTGGAAATTTGTGGTCAGGTTGCAGAGAAATTTCAGCATCCCTTAGCATGGATGTCCTGGTCAAGCTGCCCACTCCTCACTCTGCAGGTCAAGATCCAGCAGGCCGCTATGGAACTGGAGCTGATGCCCTTCAATGTGCTGCTTAGGACGACACTGGACCTGCTGCAGGAGAAGGATCCTGCGCACATCTTTGCTGAACCTGTCAACCTGAGCGAGGCAAGTCCCCCCGCCCCCTTATACAACAGCACCCCCTGAACTGGGCACAGGGGCAGCATACGCCGGGAGGGGAATGGGGCCACAGGGAATACAGAACCGAGTGGGTGCTGTGTCTGGTGAGGCTGGGAGACATGGCTGTGGCGAGTGGTCAGCAGGAGGCAGGTGGGCCAGGCCCTCGCGCCCAGTGAGGTGGGCACGTCCACACAACAAGTGGGAGGCCACGAGTGCCCGAGCAGGGTGCGCATGTGTGACTAGTAAGTGGTTGTTGTAATTGTACAGGTTTTATATGTTTAGGTTCCAGATTACCTGGAATTCATATCCAAGCCAATGGATTTTTCTACTATGAGGCGGAAGCTGGAGTCCCACCTGTACCACACCTTGGAGGAGTTTGAGGAGGACTTTAACCTTATAGTTACCAACTGCATGAAGTATAATGCTAAAGACACAATTTTCCACCGAGCAGCTGTCCGCTTGCGGGACCTGGGAGGGGCCATTCTACGGCATGCCCGGCGGCAGGCGGAGAACATCGGCTATGACCCCGAGAGGGGCACCCACCTGCCGGAATCACCCAAATTGGAGGACTTTTACCGCTTCTCCTGGGAAGACGGTGAGAAGTCTGAACGGGTGGGGAGGACAGGGACCAGGAGGAGACACAGGGACAGTGCACAGAGAGCCAGGGGTCAGGGTGGGCCTGAGGGCTGTGGCCTGGACTCCAGGAGCCAAGCTGGGGGTGGGCACAGCCTGGGGCCCACCCGCCTGAGGCTGGAATAGTTCCATGGTTAAAATGAAACTGGGCTGCTGAGCACTTCCTGAGTGATAGGAAGGAGGAGTCAGGTGCCGCCAAGGTCTTCTCTCCCAGATCCCCTCCGGGTGGCACTGGCACAGGGGCAGGGGGTACAGTGCTGTCATGTGCATGGCCCATTCGGAGGAGCACAGGCGGAGGACCAAAAATACAGAATTGCCTCGGAGCCCGCACTGCCTTCCAGGCTCTCTGCCTTTCCACGCAGCAGCCAGACAGTCACTCAGAGGGGCTGGGGATTGCCAAGCCACCTCTGGCCTGCTCCACAGAGCCCTAATCGTGACTGTCAACTGCTTCCTGCAGATATTTCCCGCATTCTGACTTTGTTCTCCCGTGGCTGCCTTCCGGAAAGCGCTGTCACAGCCTAAGTGCCCACAGTGACGCCACTGGCAGCCATGGGCCTGAGCATTCCAAGAGAGTCTTTTGCATCCAAAGGACTTGGTTTCTTTCCCTTGCCCTGGACTGGGCAGGTCCTTCAGCCCCTTCTGTCCTCCCTTCTCCCTGGCAGTGGACAACATCCTCATCCCAGAGAACCGGGCCCATTTGTCCCCGGAGGTGCAGCTGAAAGAGCTGCTGGAGAAACTGGATCTGGTCAGCGCCATGAGGTCCAGTGGGGCTCGCACCCGCCGCGTCCGCTTATTGCGCCGGGAGATCAATGCCCTTCGGCAGAAGCTGGCGCAGCCACCCCCGCAGCTGCCCTTGCTGAATAAGACAGTGTCCAACGGAGAGCTGCCCGTGGGGACCCGGGGGGACACAGCTGTGCCGGAGCAGGTCCTGCAAGAGGAGCCAGATTATGATGGGGACAGAGGTGAGAGAGAGGAATGGGTGGTAAGATGCCGGGGAGGTGGCTGAATTGTGGGAAATTCAGGGAGTTTCTGGTGCCAGAGCTCAGGAGCTGTTTACTAGCCACTTAAAAGTCTGACAGTATTTTGCAGCAGATGTGGCCGTGTTGTACAGTGCAGTTAAATATCAGCCTGCTTTCTACCACCATGGAGAGACTCACAGAGCAGGTTAGGTTGGGGTGCAGGGCTTTAGCAGGGACCCCAGCTCGGAGCCGCCTCGTGGTTTTGAACCCAGCTGGCTGAGTCTCCAGGCCTATGCCACGCAGAGAGGCCAGCCTGTGAGAGCAGCTGAGGCAGTGGTCTTCAGAAACCCAGGAGCTTTAAGCTGAGCTCTTCCCGTCCTTCAGGGGACAGAGTTGTCACCCTTGTCCCTGCCCTTGGATCAGAGCCTAGGGCTTGGAAGGGCCTAGGGACAAACAGTCCCAAAGGTTGGGAATCATTTCCGGTAGGTAGGGGTCCAAGTTGCAGGGAGTAGTCTTCTTTCTTTTCTTTTCTTTTCTTTTTTTTTTATGGTTGGCTGGGAATTGGGGACATGGCAGAAAGGTTACATGGTTACATTTGGCACTGGGACTTTGTGTCTGTGAGTGACTCTTCCCAGCTCACCATGTGGCGGTCAGCGTGCTGTTCACGTGTTCTACTTGTAGCCTCTGACAGGGCAGTCATGCCCAGTAGACCAACTGTTGTAGCATCCCAGGGTGGTGATGGCAAACCTTTCAGGGTTCTCAGTGATAGAGACAGCCAGCTGTGGCACATGTGCCATAGGTTCGCCACCTCTGCCGCAGGGGATTCAGAACAACGAAATTCCCAGCCTTGCTTCGCAGAGACTGGACTGTGGTTTGCAAGTCTCAGTTCTGTACAGCGTCCAGTAGTTAGGTGAGCAGACCTAGTGGATAACCACTGTTTCAGCTGCCTTGGTCTCAGTTCTCCTCTTCTGTGGATTTACTTTTTCTGCCCTTACTCTCACTTGGATAATGTGAACAAAATCGATGGCAGATGGAACTGTGCACCTCTAATCTGCCAAGCCGAGACACAGCCTCACTACTGATGAAGCAGGTGACTATTTCAGAGTGCTGGTTTGCGACCCTCGCTTCATTAGCCTCAGCTGGTCTGGGGTGTTCTGTGAGCATTAGGATTTTTAAGAAACTTTCTAGGAGGCTGTGATACTTACCCAGGTTTGAAAAATGTTTCTTAGCGCGGGAAAGCTTTGTCTTATTCTCTCTGCCTTACATCTAAGACCTGGGATGTCTCGAGCCTCATAGCAGCCTGTGCTTTAAGTCTGTGGATCTCAGTGTTGGTATGTGGCTTGCAGGGGCAGACGCCTTCTAAAATGTTCAAGCAGGTTCTCTTTCTCTCTAACAGATGACTCCAAACTGCCTCCCCCACCAACCCTGGAGCCCACTGGGCCTGCACCTTCCTTGTCTGAGCAAGAATCCCCCCCGGACCCCCCCACCCTGAAACCCATCAGTGATAGCAAACCTCCAAGTCGATTCCTAAAGCCCAGGAAGGCAGAAGAAGATGAGCTCTTGGAGAAGTCACCTCTGCAGCTAGGGAGTGAGCCCCTGCAACATTTGCTCAGTGACAACGGCCTCAACAGACTGTCTCTCATGGCCCCTGACAGCCCAGCCGATGCCCCACTCAGTGGCGTGGGACGCCGCACATCAGTCCTTTTCAAGAAGGCCAAGAACGGGGTTAAGCTCCAGAGGGGCCCAGACGGGGCCCTGGAGAATGGCGAGGACCCTGGTGTGGCGGGCTCTCCCGCCTCTCCGGCCAGCATCGAGGAGGAGCACCGTTCCCGGAAGCGGCCCAGGAGCAGGAGCGGTAGTGAGAGTGAAGGGGAGAGGTCCCTGCAGCAGGAGGAAGAGACAGGTGACCTTGCCTGTGCTTCTCTCGCTACCTCTCGTCTGCTTTTCCACTTTGCCTTGCCAGCCAGCACCTTCTCCAGTGGGCCAGGTCCCCAGTGGCCTCTGGGGACGCCTGTGGTGGCGCTGTGGGGTCTGTAGCTTGTGTTTGGGCCTGGCACGTGAGCCATGGCCTGGGGAAGCAGGCATAGCGGTGCCTCCAGAGGGCCAGGCTGTGCCCCGGGCCGGCTTCCACTCTGAGGGCACGTAGGGTGTAGGTGATGAAATGGGTCCTCCTTCATTGTGGGTCATTTGTCCAGCGCTTAGGTGCTGGTGGAAAGCTCAGTGAACAGAACAGGCAGAGGCCTCCTCCTTTAGAGGGGAGAGAGGCCTGAGGCAAGCCAGGTATCTTACATGAGCAGCTTTGTAACCAACCCAGCAGGAAGCGGGGATAGGGCAGGCTGGGATGGCATTCGAGCGGGCACCAGGGAGGCGACATGTGAGTAGAGATGTGAAGGAGCTGGAGGCCTGAGGACCCACGCTATGGGAAGACAGGTCAGCAAGTGTGCAGCCCTGGGTGGGACTGAGCCTGCCTGTCCCCAGAGCAGCGAGGGCCACAACATCCTGGGACCGAGCATGGCACGGTGGGGAGCCGGGTGAGTGGGACATGGGGACCTTACACTGGTCACTGGGGTCCTGACATGGACTTACACTGGTCACTGGGACGGGGGCCACAAAAGCAAGTCAGATCGGCCCCCTGGAAGTGTCACTGTCTCTGTAGTACGGGAACAAAGTTGTCTCTCACTGTGTGCTGAGGTGACGGGGACAGGTAGCAGTGCACAGCTGCTCGGGGCACCTGGGCTGCTGGAGCTAGGCGGGCTTCCTCAGGAGGGTGTGGGCAGCCTGGAGCCAGACCTGTGTGGGGACGGGCCTGCGGACGAGGAGCAGCGCCAGGCAGGGGGGTTGGTCCTGGCGAGCCGAGCTGCTCCTGGCTGTTGCTCCTCGTGTTGCCGTTGTGTACTTTCATGTGGTGGCTTTGAGCTGTGTGGCCAGCACTTGCGTCTTTCGCTTTGTGCCTGCCATTTTGTTTTCAGCAGCGTATCTTTCTTTCCCATCTGGCCCCGTCCTCCCTGAGGGCAGAAGGCTGATGATAGAGAGACACGAGAGCTTGAGGCCTGGGGCAGGGTGTACCAGAGTTCAGAGCCGAGCTTCTTACCAACTGTGTCACCTGGGAAAATTCATTCAGCCCTGAGCCTGCATTTCATTTCTGATATGAGAATAGCAGTAGCTACCTTGCAGGGCTCCAAGGAGTCAGAAACAGTCTATAAAAGCCCTGAGCCTATAGCGGTTACTGTTCTCTTCGCTATATCTGGCAGGGCCAGACAGCTAAAAACTGACACTCCTGCTGTCAAGAGCAGAGTGGACAGCAGGTCCATCCTGCCTGAGGGGGCTGCTGCTTTGTGCTGCGAGAACCTGTCCCTCTGCCACCGTCGCAGCTGTCTGGCACCAGGAATGCTTCCTGGTTGATGTCCACAAAACAGGTGTTGAGCCGGGCATGATGGTGCGCTCCTGTCATCCTAGCACTCAGGAGGCTGAGGCAGGAGGATCATTGCAAATTCGAGACCAGCCTGGGCTGAAAGTGAGCTCAAGGCCAGCCTGAACTGCACAGTGAGACCCTGTCTCCAAAAGACACACAAACCAAAAAACACAGATGACGACCCTTTGCTGGCCAGGTCCTGTGAGAGGAAGGCATCTGCTGTCAGGGTGTGTGCAGCTGGCCACCAGCATCTGCTCTTTCAGGCGCGACCTGCCTCGAAGTTCTGTGGGCAGCGTGACGTACGCTGTGCAGCCAGGCACCCTCCCCTCCCTCCCCTCAGCTCAGCTGTCCGAGTGGGCTTGGGAGTGTGGTGAGAGATCAGATTCGCAGGAGACTGGCTGGCTACATAGCAAGGTCACTGGGTTGGGTTGGCTGGCTTGCGTGTGTAAACAGAGGCTCTTTCATCTATACTGTGTCCCCCACAGGGAAGGAGACCTTAGTTCCACTTTACAAAAGCCAAAGCTTAGTGCAGAGAAGGGGCCAGCATTTCAGGACCCAGCATGGAACCATGGATTCCAGCTCCCCGGCCTGGGGATGTCTGGGTGGCTCTAGTTCTCCTGAAAAGTACACCGTTCCCCACTCTGCTCAGCATTGCCAGGTGGCCTGGGTGCGGTCCGCACCGAGCCCTTATCGTGCCCTAGCCTCTCCTGAAGCCATCCTCAGGGTCAGCTGTTGCCGGCTTTGCAGTGGGCAGGGGCAGGGCATGTGGCGTTTATCTGGAGCTGCAAGGTGCGTGGGCTCGCCTGGCCCCTGATAATGAAGTTTGAAATTAGAAGCAGGCCCAGAGGAGCCTGCCCAGGTGGGGAGGCCTCAGTATTTCCCTCTGTAGCCAAACGACAGCAGCCAGAGTCAGTTGGGCACAGTGTGCTCCTGAAAAGTGAAAGGATGGGAGGAAAGGGGTGGGGAGGGAGGTGGAGGTTCTGCTCATTGCCTGAGCCAGCAGTGTGTTCGCCAGCCTTAATTTCTGCTGTTCTCTCTGTTACCCTTTTCCCGGGGGAGGAACAGCCACCCTCTCCCTGCTCCTCCCTGCTCTCCCCAGGACAGCTGCCTTGTGCTGACACCTGTGGAGGGGGAGGGGAGCTCCTGCACACCCGCTCACGCCATGTGTCCTTGGCAGGTGTGACCAATGGCTTTGGAAAACACACTGAGAGCGGGTCTGACTCCGAATGTAGTTTGGGTCTCAGCAGTGGACTGGCATTCGACACTTGCAGGTAAGGACCCTTGTATTCAAAGCTTCGGCAGCAGCTACCACCCCTCCCTTTAGTGACCCTTCAGCAGGGACAGGCGCATGTCTTCTTTTTTTTTTTGTATTTTTCTTTTCCCTGCTGTTCCTGAGGCCTCTCGGATCTAGCAGGAAATGGGCTTGTCTCCCAGGTCTCCTCCTACTGAAAGGAATGATGCTGATGCTGTACAGATACAGGGCTGGCTGGTGTACGAAAGGTGGGCTCCTCAGTGGGGAACAGCTGGTCACCTTTTGCAGCAGAGCTAACATTTGAAACACCCCACCCACCCGCTGCCACTCGTATCTAGGTGATCCAAGGTTATAGATAAGGTTTCCTCTTCGGCCTCCTGGATTTCAAAGCACTGGCCTCTTGAGGGGTGTGACCTAGAAATGAGGGAGGAGGACCTTTGGAGTTGCCTCTTACATCCTTGAACTGAAAAGAGCTGGGTTTCTTCTGTCATTCTTTAACCTGGAAGGAGGATTTCTGAGAATAAAACCTTAAAGTTTCTTCCAAGTCCAAGTGAACCCCATTCTGTGGTCTGTAGTGGGAGGATCTCAGGGAGCGCAGGACTCTCTGAAATCAGAGAAGCTCATACAGTAGAGGGAAAATGACCTCCTGAAGTCTGATGTCATGGTCCCACAGTGCCTAGGTTCAAGGCTGGAGAGGGCAGGTTCCCAGGCAGCACCAAAAGATGCCCTATCTGTTTGGCTGCTTCCACACGGCTCAGATGTGCCCTGTCCTGGTGGATGGGCTCCAGCTGGGGTAATGGGGACCCCTACCACGGCTATTCCTTGGCCTAGACTGATTCCATCATTCTGTGCCTTTGAGATTTTCCTCCCCAGTCTCAAAATTGCCCTCGCAATTTTGTGTACTCATTCTTGTGTTCTTGTGTACTCATTCTCTCTTTCTCTCTGTCTTTCTGTCTCAGTCTGTCTGTCTCTCTTTGTGCTTCTCTCTCTTTCTCCCCCTATTGAAGACTTCAGAGAGATGTGGGGAGTAGATGGAGAAGAATCATTTATCAGACAGGGGGCAGGTGCCTTCAGGCTCTCCTGGGTTGGAGTTCTAGGCTTCTTTCAATTGTTGGGGTTGGAGCAGGAGCAAGGCCAGCTTGTTCTCCCCTTCTGGGCCTGGGCTAAAAGTCCCCCTCCATGAAGGACGCTGGCCAGCTGTGTGTCCTCAGCAGCAAGCCGGGCCAGCCGTGGTTAGCCTGTTGATTCGGGTGGAGTTTGCCTCTGCGGAGCTCGGTGCCACTGATCCCACTGAGCTCCTGCTCGATGTTGGGACACTGCCCTGGAAGGTGTTCCTTCTTCAACTTAGTGGCTCTCGGTGGAATTTCAGGGTTTAGAGTGAAGTTCAGGGACCCCAAAGGCAGGGTTTTTCATCTCCTGCATCTATCACAATAAGAACATAAAGGAAGATCTTGTTTATTAGACTGAAGCCACATCATTCCACAATTAGAAAAACCCATTGCCACCCCCTCTTCCCAGCCTGCCCCTCGGTTGGTCTCTTCTGCTGGTTTTGAGTAGGTGAGTACTCTGCTCTCCCTCTCCGAGGGGTCACTCTAGTAACTGGGCGATTGCGCACACACCGTGTGCCCAGCGCTGTTCCAAGCACTGATAGGGTGTTGGTTCTCATGGAGCTTCTCTTCTAGGGGAGACAGAAGCTAAACCAGCAACAAGATCCTTACTGATCGGGTGGCCTGCTTGGGCCTGAGTCACTGGGACAGGGGCCGACACGCAAGCCAGGATTGAGTCAGTTGTGCTTCTACCAGTTAGAATCAGGCGTTTTGGGTGTTGTATTTCATTGAGCTCATGTTCTCAGAGCGCATTGTTCTGTGGGATAACACTAATTTAACACATGAAAATTGACTGCCCTTCGCGTAATAGTCAGACCTGCCACTTTCTGAGGACCCGGTGTGTGCTGTGCTGGGTATATTTGTGAGTATTGACTCACTGACTCCCCACAACACTGTGGGGAGCACAGACCTTCCAGAAGTGAAGTGATTACTATCAGTCACAGAGCCCATGAGGAGAGCTGGGCTTTAAACTTTGGTAGTCTGGCTCCAGAGTTTAATCTCTTTACTGCTCTGCTGTGCTCTTTTCTGTTGTGTTTAGAGATGTTTTCCCAGGTTTGGGATGAACTTTGAAAGGTTCTCAGAATAAAATTACCAGCACCTTACTTCCATACATAACCTCCGAGTCTCTAAGCATGCTTTGACTAATGAGAAAAAAAATTCTGACCTAACTGCTATTTGCTGAAGGATTATGATTCATGGATTTTGGTTAAGCAAAATTTTCCTTTTTTTTTCTTCTTATTCCCCTCTTTCCTCTGTACCCAGGCTCTTCACACTGAGCTGAATATCCCCAGCCCTTTTCTAATTGTTGAGACGGGGTCTTACTACATCCCCAGATTGCCCAGGCTGGGCTCAAGCTTGCTATCTTTCTTGACCCAGCCTCCCGGAATGTTGAAACTTCGGGCTGCACCACCGTGCTTGGCCGCAGAGTTCTCTTAGCATAGTAATAAAGTCAGTCCTGACCCAGTGAAACACAATATCCCACTCTCCAGCCATTCTCCCCTGGCTGCTGTTTATTCAACCCAGGACTTTCTAAGCATTTTCTACTTTTATGCAGCAGTAGACTTATCTTATAAGCATTTTTTAAATTTGAAAAGTTATATAGCAGTAATACTTTTTGAAGTTTGGGTAGAAAAAACCCCTAACCACATCTTTCTTGCCCAGGGAGCTCCGCTGATGGTTGGGTTGTATCACTCACTGCTCAGCATTGTTTCGCACAGATTTGCTTATTGCCTTCTAGTCCTTGTCTAGTATATATTTTACTTCTGTCATAGCCATGTTTTAAAAAATGGATGTACTTTTTAGTTTAAAAAAAAAGCCATCTCTGTCTATCTAAGAAAAGCTTCACACATAGAGCATTTGGAAGTGAGAAGACTTTTTTTCTCAATTTAAAAATGTCTTTTCTAATTTTGTAAGTTTGACATGTCCATTATAGGAAATTCGGAAAAGACAAATTTTTATGTCTCAAAAATAAAATGCTTTCTAAAGAAACAGCATGTAGATCACAGACTAAGGAATTCTGGGCAAAGGGGATATGGCCACTGTCTCTTTCTCATTGCAGGGACAAAATACCCCAGTACCCACAGGTTAAATGTGGGAAAGTTTATTTCAGCTCTCAGTTGGTGGAGGTGTCAGTCCATAGTTGGCTGACCCCAAGGCAGGGCAGCATGACAGGGGTGAAACGGGTCACGTGTGGCAGACCAGAAGCTAGCCCTCCTTTCCCTTTTTATGCCATCTGGGCTACCAGCCTATTGGTTGGTGCCACTCATACCCAGGGTGGGTCTTCCATCTTTAGTAAATCCATTCCGTCATACTCAGAACTGTGATACCCAATTAGTGGGTGAATCCAGTGTGACACACCTGTGACCCAGTCACTCCTCAAAACCCCACCTGTAAACACCTGAGGCTTTCGGGGACGGTAGAAGCCGTGATAGCCACTCCTCATGACAAGGCTGCTGAGCTTCGGGAAGCATTGATGAGTGATGGGGGTGCCTTTTCCATGACGAGGACCTTCCAGGTTCACTCCTTCCATGCTGTGAAATGATTCCTGAAAACCTAGGGGGAACTTCCCACTGGGAAGTGTGTCGAGGCTCAGTGTAGTGTAGTGGGGGGGGGGGGGAATGCAGAGAAACATCTCCCCTGAGAGCTGTTGCTTCTCTGCACCTGCCCAAGATGGGAAGTTCCAGGTGGCAGGTTGGTCCTTGGAACTGTTCCTTTGACCCTCTCTCCCTGCTCTATGTGCAGCGGTCTGACACCGCCCAAGCGCAGCCGGGGAAAGCCAGCCCTGTCCCGAGTGCCCTTTCTGGAAGGCATGAATGGAGACACCGACTACAGCGGCTCAGGTGAGGAGCGGTGGTAGACAGAGCTGGGGGCCAGGCCTTCCCGGGAGCCAGTGCAGCAGGCTGTGGTGCTGCTGGAGCTCAGAACCAGTCCGCGACCCTCGGGCACCCCGAACCCTTGGGCACTGGCCAGTGAGATGGCCTGAGCTCCCTAGGCCATTCATGCTTCCTTTAAAGAATATCATCTTAAACTTGAATGTGTAATTCTCACCCTTGGTAACAAAAATCTGAAAGGCAACCAGCGGCCTATGAGGAAAGCCCACACTCCCTTCCTTGGAACATCCAGTGTTGGCATTTGCTTTGTGCCTTTCCGGAGGCGATCCCTGAACATGCAAGCCAGGACTCGTGCGTGTGCTTAAGAAAGCCGTAAAGAAGTCCAATGGGCTCGTGCCTCTGTGGTACTATTGCTTTTTCTCCAGTTAATAACATACCTCAGGGAGCCTTCTGTGCTTTGCAGTGGCGGCCTCGTGTCCGGCTACACGGGAGCGCCTGCATTTGTGCAGCTACCCATAAAGACAGACGTTTCGGATCTTTTCACTTACTTGTTACCCTAGTCAGTATTACCTTGAGCAATCTGAAGTGCGGGTAGTCACCCTGCTCCCACGGGGAGGAGGCAGGATTGTCGACGTAAAGGAATGTGCATGTGTAACTTTCATGGGTATTGCTCGTCTGCTCTCAGTGGTCCATGGTGGCCTGAGGCTCACTATAACCCTGGAGTTTTATGGATCCTGTCTTCTTGGCCCAGTAGGATGAAAGGACAGGACAGGGCTGGGGTAGTGCCCTGCACAGAAGGTGCAGCGGGGCCTGAGCACACCCTGGTGCCGCCCCGGCAGTCTAGATGCTGTCTTTAAGGTTCCCTGTAGCACACCGGCTGGCTGCAGGCTTTCTCTTCCCTTTCCCCAGCTGCTCTCCCTTCCTGCAGCATCAGTGTCTCACACGCGTGTGTTGCTGAGTGTGTGCTTGTGCGTTTCATTCCTCTCTATGACTGTCAGCCCCCAGAAGGCGGGACTTGTGTCCAGATGAACTTGTGTAATACCTAAGCTCAGAACCAGGAGTCGATTGGCACAGTTAGCGCTTCTGGTGGTGACATTTTATTCTTATTCTACAACTTATTCCCATCCCTAAAAGGATGCCAAAAGAAATGTAAAAAAGGAATTGAGCTCTCATAGTGCTACCATCTTAAAACACAATTGTCTTTGTTTCTCTGTGTTGCCTTCTGTTTATTTTAGGCACATTTTTAACAAAGTGCTAATCCAAAACACATGTACTTTTGTATCCTACTTTTTTCACTATTACCTCATACTTTTTTCCATGCGGACACACAATCTTCCATCTCACATTATTGGCACACTGGATCTAACGATGCTAATTCGCTTAACTGGTCTGTCGTTTTAGACCCTTGGTTATCTTGGACTCCTGATTTACACATGATGTAGTGTAGTGAATCCACATTTTTGTTGTTTGTGAAAGTTCTTTTTCTTAGAATAAATCAGCAAGGAAGGAATTTACTGACGAGCAGATGGTTCATATGTTTTTTTTCCTAATGGCTGGGAGACGTACAGCCAGAATACATTCTACAAGCCACGGGTGACAGCACACTTCCCCTCAGCCATCCTCTGGGGCATCAGGTTTTATGTTTTAGTGCTGTTGCTGTTTATTCAACAGAGTCAAAACAGTGCCTTATTATATGTTCAGTTTTTTTTAAAAAAAATTATAAGGAGTGGTGATTTTTCCTTGGAAATGTAATTGCCTCCCTTGAGATTTGAGTGTTTTTCCCCTGACCAAGTGCAGTCACCTCCCCATCCTCAGTCTGTAGATGTGGGGGAGGGAAAGAGCCATCCCTTAGGGGTCCAGAAGTGCTGGTGCTGCCGCACCGGCTGCCTGTGGAACAAGGCATGGGGTGTCAGCTGCAGGGGTCACAGCAGTGTGGACACGGTGCTGATGGCAGCAGGGCCCCGTAGAGCTGCGTGCCTGCTTGGTTCCTCTGGGTATGGGGCAGCCCAGTGCCCTGGGTGGCTCGGGACCACGTGGTCGGAAAGAACTCACTTGGCAAGTGGTTTTCCTGGGGCCCCCTTTCCAGGGCTCTGTTTCCACGAGGCCTCTGTCACGCGAACTCCCCACCTGGGGACTGAGAGTGGCATGTGGCTCTGCGGGCAGCCGTAGGCCCCCTCTGGCTGGCTCAGAGAACGCAGGGAAAGTCATCCTAGGGTTCAAGATCAGAGGTTGCTAAGCTGTGTGCTGCTGCTCTTCGGTGAGCTTAGAATTTTTTTTAAATGGTTAAAAAGAAAATTAAAAGAAGAAAGTTTTATAACATGTGAAAACTCTGTGAAATGCAAATTCCAGTGTCCTGAGTAGAGTTCTATTGGTTGCACGGCTGCAGTCACCTGTTTCCGGGTTGTCTGGATGCCCTGATGCTGCAGCTGCAGAGCTGGATAGTTGGGTCAGAGACCCTGTGGCCCGTCAAACGCAAACCATCCGTTTGCTGTCTGGCCATCAACAGAGCTGGTTTGCCAACCTCTGATCCGATCTGTGCATTTCTCCTAAGGAAAGGGTAGGGTGGCGGGGATGTCACTGACTCATTCCTGGGCTGCCCCAGTCTTATGGAGGCCACAGGCAGGGCTTTGGGGCATCATTCCAAGTCCCCTTTGGGCACTGTCTCCTCCCCTCCCCTACCCCCAGGCAGAAGCCTCCTGATGCCCTTTGAAGACCGCGGAGACCTGGAGCCCCTGGAGCTGGTGTGGGCCAAGTGCCGCGGCTACCCCTCCTACCCTGCCTTGGTGAGTCTGCCCCAGACACCTGCTCCTTGTTCCCGGGCTGCTCGGTCTGGCCTGCCGTGCCTTGGGGCCTTGTCTGATTGGTTCTAGCCAGCAGTATGGTGGGGGTCAAGGTACCTTTAGCTGCTGAGGGGTGGGGGGCTTACCCTGGCCTTTGTGGGGCAAACCAGCAAGGCTCCCAGCTGGAAGAACTTTGGAAAGGCTGGAAGTGGCCAGATAGAGATGAGGGCTCTTAGGGTTTTAATACCACTTTTTAAATTTACTTATGCATTAAGGTAATATGCGCTTATTGTAGAGGATGGAAAACGCTCTTAACTGTGCTTAGATGTTTGGTTAAATCTGTCACACTAAGTCCTTGAAGTCCTGAGGAAAGTGTAGTTGTTCCTGTTTTGGAGGGAGGAGCAACCTGTTGGCTCTGGTCTCTCACCTAGGAAGCGGCAGGTGGGATTTGAGCCCGTGGCTCAGGCTGTGTGGTATCAAAGCCTGTGTTCTGAGCCTCCGAGTTCAGAATCAGTGAGTCCGCCTAGGGGTATGCTGGTGTGCAGCCAGCCTTGTTTGCTGCACAGATGTGCACGCATGTTGGGCCGCACTGTTTTTAATCTTCTTTTCATTTAAGGCACACGGTGCACACACACGACTCATGCCATCACACACTCCATCAGCGTCACTTAATGACCACGTCAGCTGTGCTCATGTGCTGTACTTTATTCATCCCCTGGCTGGCGACGTAGGTCATTTGAATTTTTCACTATAATAAACAGTTGGCAATAAACATTACCGTAGCTTTACCTTTGTGTATATCCGCGATCATTTCTTCACAGTGAATCCTTAAAGGTGCCTTCTAGGGGCTCGGTCTGGACAAAATTTGGATATATGTTGCCAGGTTGCCTGGACGTTCCGGTTTATAGTCCCATCGGCAGTGGCTGAGATTTCCGTGTCTTCCCCAGTAGCAGTAGCTAAAACCTGTTATGTCTTAGCTGCTGTTGCAGTAGGCGAGGGGGTCCACCCCACTGTGGACGGTGGTGCTGATTCTAAAGCTTGGGGGGCCTGTCAGAATCATGGCAACACATAGAGGGAGTCAGCTCCACCCCAGGACCTCTGAGGTGGATTCTCCGAGGCCAGAGTGAGGAGGCCTGTTTTTCCCAAAGCTTCCTGGGTGATGTGATGCCCCGGCGGGAACCGCCCTCCCGCTCTCCCAGCACTTTCCTAGCTAAGAGCAGCTGCTCCAGATACGCAGGGCAGGAACTCCCATCCTGGTGAGCAGGTAGAGAGAGCGTCCCGCAGGGGCTGCACACTTCCTGGAGCCATACCCAGTCTGGCTGGCCTGCCTCACTGTCCTGCCTCACGAGGCTGGAGACCCTCAGTGCCCTGTCCTTCAGGACGCGTCTTTAGATTCATTATCGTGACTGTTTTAATCCCACAATGCACAAACGTTGGTTCAAAACTAGTGGTTTTTAAAAATTACTTGTTTTGGATGGCATCAGAAGTGGAGCTCCTGCCCAGGACTTCATACATGCTGGGCAACACTGCCCCTGAGCTGCGCCGGATCAGGCTTCTTACTCAGGCAGTTTCCTTCTCGGGAGAGAAACTCAGCCCCACCTGCGTGGAACTCGCGGTGTTGGTGTTGATGCATGCTGCCCGGTCCTTTTCCTGTGCATGCCGCAGTGTGTATTTGCATACCGTTTTACTGTCTTATTTTAAATCTTTGTCTTTTGTATATTTATTTATGGTCTTTCTGAGACAGGGTCTCACTATGTAGTTCAGGCTGGTCTTGAGCTCACAACGATTCTCCTGCCTCAGCCTCCTGAGTGCCAGGATGACACGCGTGAGCCCTCACGCCTGGCTAAGTTTCTGTCTTTTTTAAGACAGATCTCACTGTGTTGCCCAAGCTGGACTGTGACTTCTGTGCTCAGGCGACCTTCCTGCCTGAGCCTCCCAAGTCGTTGGGCCCCTCAGTGTGTGCCCTGTGTTTGGTTGAAGTTCATGTCTTTTAAACAAATAACAATACTTTTGGTTTTTTGTACAAGTAAAATATAGTATATTATAAACAGTTTGGAAATACAGAGGGACAAGAAAGCAACCCAGAGCCCCCCGTTGCAGCACATGGACTCCGGTACCTCACAGCCTCCTTTTACGGGTGGGCCCCATGCTGCAGGTGGAGGGGTGTGTGCGTACCCATCATTGTCTGTCGTTTATCGCTGGCTGTGTTCCACGTCTGCATAGCCTTCACGGAGTGAGTGGACCATTGTTATATCTCCTGGGGGGCAGCCTGTCCTTGCTTTCGCTCTCAGGAAGGTTTCCCGAGTCCCTGCTCTATAGGTCGCTTTGTCATTGAGGAGGCTCAGAAGGGCCATGTGGCTGTCCTCGTGAGGACCCTTCACTTCGGCCCCGGATGGGACTGAGACTGGGGGAGCTTGGACCGGAACACACAGCTGGCAGTGGGGCCGGCACCGTTCTTTTTCAGAGTAGCCTCTTCCCGAGGGCACCCGCCTTAGCTGCCTCTGGAGAGGGCCATGGCAAATAAGGAGAGTAGTGCACTCTGAGAGGGTCCACGGGGACAGGGCGCAGGAGCTGTGCTTGCTCCGTCTTTAGGGAAGGCTGCTTCCCTGTTGCTGCCGAGGTCTCTGACCCGGACAGCTGCTCTGCAGAGGCTCACCTTGCCCAGGTGTCGGGTTTGAGTCCCAGCCACCACGATCTGTGCTTGGCTCTTTCCTGTCAGCGAACACCTGTCAGCAGGCTTCCTGGCATCAGCCGGCAATCAAGTGAGATGAGGTGTGGATTATTAGGAGCTCTGGAAATGTGGAAAGTGCCCCAGAGTCATGGAGAATTAGTGCTCTGCTGGTGCTGCCAGGCGTCTTGCCAAGCACCTGCTCTGAGCCAGGTGGGGGCTGCTGGGTGCTGGAAACAATCCCAAACAAGACAGGACTGGCCCAGTGTCAGTGGCTCCGCGCCATTGCCCCCTCCACCAGCCCTGTGGGCGCAGGCAACCAGCCGTGCACTGGGCCTCCTCTGAACCATCCCTGAGGATGGCATGCAGCTGCTCCAGAAGACGGAGTCCTGAGGTGGCAGCAGGGACGTCCCCTTGCTGATGCTGAGCCCTTGTAGCCCTGGTGCCCGGCAAGGCCTCTGAGCACTTGGGGTGAATTGTAGGCTCTAAATGGAAGAGTCAAGGAAATGACCTCACCCCAAAAGACCTTGAGAGAAAAGGGTTTGCCTGCCTGGCCAGATGTCACAGACCCCTCAGGCCCCCAGCTTCCTTGTGTTTCCCACTGCGGTCACAGCTCTGGGGCCTGATGGGCCGTGGAGTGGTTCCCTCATCAGGACTGGCTGGGCATGGCTGGAGGACCAGGCCAGGGCGGCAGAGCCACCATTCCCCCGGCTGTGCCCAGGGTCTCCTCCTGGACAGAGCCGAACCTCTGGGGGGAGGGGGTGCTGCAGGGGTGAGTCTGGTAGTGGTAGTGAATCTGGTAGTGGGGATCCCTGCTCCCCCAGCTCCCCTCCTGAGCACCTGCCTTCTCTTCTCCCTGCAGATTATCGACCCCAAGATGCCCCGGGAGGGCCTCCTACACAATGGCGTCCCCATCCCCGTCCCCCCGCTGGACGTGCTGAAGCTGGGAGAACAGAAGCAGGCAGAGGCTGGAGAGAAGCTCTTCCTTGTCCTCTTCTTTGACAACAAGCGCACCTGGTGAGTGCAGGGCCACCCGGGCAGGGACAGGCGCTGTGGTTACTGGCGTTCGAGGTCGTTGGGGGAATGGCACTTGGGGGTCTTGGGGTGCCAGCTGAGGCCGGTGGGGAGGTCACCGTGCTGAGCGGAGGAGGAAGAGCCACGGTGGTGCGCTCAGGAGTGCTGTTGGCAACCCTCTCCCCGGGAACCTGTGACCAAGCCTGCGGCAGCCTGGAGAGGGGCCCGGCTGTGCGCCCTGTGCAGGGGACTCAGGCACCTCAGTTTATGCACCTGAGGTGCCTTGGCACCGGCAGGAGAGTGCTGTCACCACTGCTCCACAGCGGGAAGGTGGGACTGCTGATGAGAAGGTGACAGGAGTGACCGGGTGTCCTCGTGCACACTGCTTAAGCCTACTTGAATCCTGAGGCCCTTGATCACTTGGGGAGGGGAGAACCGCCCCCCCATGGCCCAACCTGGGGTCCACACCAGGAGCTGCCTCTGCCGGCTGTGTTCCCAGCCATGGAAGAGTCAGCCAAGGGGTGTGAGCACACACACGCACGCATGTGAACAGGCCCCAGAGAGCCTGGCACCAGCCCCCCACCCCCAGCCACAGCTTGCCACACCGAGTTCCTCAGGGTGGCGGAGAGGCTTGGCCTGGCTCCAGGGACCGACAGCCCTCAGAGCGCAGAGGGCCAGGGGAGGCCCCTTGCCTGGGCATCCCACCCCATCCACTCTGCCCTGTACCCCTTCTCTGGTCCTTGCTTGTCTGGGGCGGAGTCCCAGAGGAACCCATGTGGGGTCCCCTGGAGCTCAGCCTCTGAACCTCGCTTGCATTTTAGGCAGTGGCTTCCCAGGGACAAAGTGCTGCCCCTGGGTGTGGAAGACACGGTAGACAAGCTCAAGATGCTCGAAGGCCGCAAGACCAGCATCCGCAAGTCGGTCCAGGTGGCCTATGACCGTGCCATGATCCACCTCAGCCGGGTCCGGGGTCCCCACTCCTTTGTCGCCTCCAGCTACCTGTGAGGGCAGGCCTGGGCCTGGTCCACCTTGGGGCTTGGAGAAGCCTCTCGTGTGACCGGGGGCTGGACTGTGTCCCCAACAAGGGCAGGCCCCATTGTCACTGTTCAAGCGGCTCCCTGGAGGGCAGGGGCCTGCTGTGTTCCAAACCCTGCCAGGCTGCCCCAGACCTCTGCTCTGCTGAAGAACCACTGGCCAGGCTCGGCCCAGCTGAGGAGCCCCCAGAGGTGAGAAGCTGGGCTCCCCCTCGGCCTGCCTGGCTCCCCATGCCCTCGGGCAGGCTGGCGGCCCAGGCTCTGAGCCTGACTCCAGAGATGCTGTGGCTGCTGCCCGCCGTCTCCCGCCCTGCGGCTGCGGGGCCCTGGGCTGGGCTCTCACTCCCCCCTGCCGCCCTTCCTGCATCTCTTGTGCCAAACTGACAAACAGCACCCAACCTGACCTTTTCTTTCATGTCTCATTTGCCTCTTGGGTCAGCTGCTCTGCTAGGTGGGTGTCAGGACCCAGGCAGCGGGCAGCACCCCCAGAACCCGCAGCTCCAGAGACCCCACCTTGCTGCGGGAGGGCAGGCTGCGTCCGCAGCCTGAGGTGGGGTCGGGGTGGCCTGGCCGCCTGCCCGCAGCTCCTGTCCTCTGCTCCTGGGCCTGAGCTCTGCTTTCACACCCGTCCCCTTCCCCTGCCCCTGCCCCTGCCCCTGCCCCCTTCACCTCAAAACATGGAAGGGAAAAGCAACGCAAAACAAAACTGTGAATGAGGATTGCTGACCGGCAAACGGCAACCTTCCGAGGCCTGGCCCTTGGATGTCCTCTCACCTCTTAAGCACCAAAGTTGCAGGGCCAGGGCCGGCTGCAGGCCGCAGATCGCCATCTTGATTTTTAACTCAACATTCTTTTTAATTGTTTTAAATTTTTTCATAGGGGAGTTTTGGACAAAACAAAAGTTGCCGGGGAGATCACTGCCATTTTTACACACTCAACTTTTTAAAAACAAAAGCAACCACACACCGACTTCTTAGACATTTGGGACACGAGCCAGAGTTGAAAGGGAACCAGCGGAACCCGCCGTGCATATGGGCGGGCTTTCGGGCTTTTTGTACAACAGTAACGAGACTGGTCCTGGGCAGGACACCGGGTGTACATAACTGTAAGATACCGGCCTGTCCGCAGGCCGCCCCGGCCCCGGGCACCTGTGTCCGCCCAGCCACCCCCCGCTCCCCCTGCGCCTGCTGCTCGGTCCACGTGTCCTCTCCTGTCCCCTCGGTCCTGCTGGGCCGGGCCTCCGCGTCTCTTGTCGCGTCTGCTGTGAAGCACACGATGCTCTATTTATTGTAGAAAGTGACTTTATTTGCTTTCTAGAATTGTTTATAACAGATGGTATAAGAGAGATAATAAACAAAGATCTATGCCTGTAAACAATAGAGAAGTTAATTTTACCTGCTCTAATGTGACCGTCGGAAACTTAGTTTCTCTCTGAGAAATAAACGTTCTGGGTGCCAGGTCACTGGGGCCGAGGATCCTTCTGCCCGAGCAGCCCCCCTCCTTCCAGGCCTGGGGGGAACGGGAAACCAGCGCAGTGGGGTGTGGGGTGCAGCGAAAGGAGCCCGAAGCATCCACCCTGCCCCTGTGGACCCTGCCCGCTGGCTCTTCTCTGGGACTGAGTGAACACAGGTGTGGCCACCTTGGCCGGGCCTGTGATGTCCTTTACGTTGAGGTCACTAATGTGAAAGTGGTCGGTGTGTCCACGTCCCTGGGCTCTGCCGCTCGCCCTGATCCGTGACCCATCTATAGTGCTGACGAAGGCCCGGGTGAGGGTCCCAGGTGTGGACAAGGGTTTGAGAGCCTGGCGTGTTTGGTCTCGGAAACTTCTAAAGAAAGCAGGACAGTCCTTGAAGATACAGGGCCGCCTGACTTAGGAATTATATCTCGAGTTTCAAAGGCAGTGACCAAATACGGAATATTTAGAATGGAGTTACAAGCTCTCTCTAAATGTCCTGGGGGAAAGGGAAGAGGCCCTGGCCTGGTTGGGAGCCTCTCCACAGGTGCAGCCGAGAGACTGAAGCCCTGTGAGCGCCAGAGCCCTGTTCCTGATGGCCGATCCAGGGAGCTACCGCAAGCTGGTGAAGTGTGTCTAGCTTAGAAGCCTTGTCACTGGCGTGTGACCCAGGGTAGGACAGATGTCTTAAAGGACCCTGGAGCCAGGGCAGGGCACGGCACCGGCTCAAGGCAGATGGCAGCACCTATTGGAGGATTTGAACAGGGAAGAGACTTGCTTGGAGCTCGGCTGCTAATTCTGCCTCAGAACCAAAAGGGAGGGGTTGGGGGGGAGTGTTGGGGAGAGGCAGAGTTTAGTTTTGGGTAAGTTTTGTTGCTTATAAAATCAGAAAAAAAAAAAAAAAGCTGTGCCTGGGGTTAAGAAAAAGGAGAGCCAGGCATGGTGGCACACACCTGTAATCCCAGCACTCGGGAGGCTGAGGCAGGAGGATCATTGTGAGTTCAAGACCAGCCTAGGCTATAAAGTGAGCTCAAGGCCAGCCTGAACGGCACAGCAAGATCCTGTCTCAAGACAAAAAAAATTATAGAGAAAGATAGGGGCTGCTGGTGTGAATATGGGGGTAGTGAAACCCAGTGGGCTGCAGAGTGGCCAGCAGGAGGCAGGTGGAAAGCACCTGGTCTGGTGCAAATCCTTGCCCAGGGTGATGCCTGAAATCCCACACTAGCACTCCTGCTTCTACCTGTCAAGGCCAAGATCCTGGGCTCAAGGCCATGACCCTATCAGTTTGCAGTGGGGGAGGGGCTGTGGCTCTTTAAAGGGCTGGCGGCCCAGGGTGGGTGAGGACGAGGGAGCTGGTTTTGATGAGGTGGAGCAGCAAGGACACTGGGTCCTTAAGGGAAGGCTGAAAGGACAGAGGAGAAAGGCTGCTGGCTGGTGGCCGGCCCTGCATTTCAGAGTCATGGAGCTAGAGGCCAGGGAAGACGAAAGCCGCTTCAAAGGCTTCACAGGACCTTGTGCAGGGAGTGAAGGTCGCAGATGAAAAGCAGGGTCAGGCAAGGAGCCCGGAGGGAGCCTCGCCTGGAACTCAGCTCCTGGAACAAAAGATTGCAGAGCCGGGTCGGCCAGGCTGCTGAGGCTGGCCCTGTCCCAAGGCCCAGTGGGCATCCTCAGGGACTGAGAGCTGGGGTCTGGGGTGCACATATAGTACAAGGGTACTGGAGTCCGGTTCCACCCGTGCCTCTGGCAGGGAAGTCTTCCCCTCTGGTCCTCAGCCTCCCAGTTTGCTCCCCAGAGGCTGCCAGTTTCACCAGCTCATGTAGAACTTTCTAGAGACCCTATAAAGAGAGAGAAAAAGAGAGAGCCCTTTTTCGATATAAATGGTAGCATTTTGTTTACAGTGTTCTAGGGCTCATTTTTAAAGACTGTCTTTATTAAACCAGGTGTGGTGGCACACACCTGTAATCCCAGCACTCAGGAGGCTGAGGCAGGAGGATTGCTATGAGTTTGAGGCCAGCCTGAGCTACCAAGTGAGTTCAAAGCCAGCCTGCACTGCATAGCAAAACCCTGCCTCAAAAAACAAAACAAAACAAAATCTTTATTAAATATTTGAGCAGGTAAAAGACAGTAGTTATAAAATAAAAAAGCACTCATGATATAATAAACCTACTCAGTATCTAGACCTTGTTCTAGACAAGGAAGCTGGACCTTCCCTCCCCTCCCATCCTCCTCCCCCCTTCTCTCTCCTCCTCTTCTCTTTTTCCCATTTTTTTTTTTTTAAATAGGCTGTGTTTCCCAGACTGGATTCAAATTCGCGTGGCCTGAAGACCCTATGATTCACTTTTCACTGTACTCGTTGAGGGCATTAGAGTTTGCTTTCAATTCTAGGCGCGTGGCTGGTGAGCGTGTTCTACAGGGCTTCTCGTGTTGGGGCTATGGGGTGTGGTGGGGTGCAATGGGGTATGGTGAGAGTTTCTCTGGAGCCCCAGGTTGCACAGCTTCTGTAGACAGTGACAAACCGTTTCCCACAGTGGCGGTCCTCACACACGGGTGCTCCCAGAGTTCTCCTTGACCATTTTGCACATTTCTAGACTGATTCGTGTAAAAATCGTTGGCCTGTGGGTGTGGGCACTCCCAGATGTGGCAAACCAGATGAAGTGCTGGTGCCCTGCGGGAAGCTAGGGGGCTCAGAGTGGGAAGCCGTGGGTGGTCACAGTGGCTGCAGCACCCACGCCAGCCAAGGGCTCAACCCTCCCAACACAGCAGCCAGGCTGCAGGCATGGGAGCTCACTCTGCTTGCAGGGCCTCAGACAGCGAGAGTAGCTTGGACTAGGTCCCGCGGCCAGGAAAGTGATGTAGCCGGGATTCTCAAGTCTCCGCTTTACCGACAACAGTGTCTCCCTCCCTGTCTCCTGCTCTCTGCCTCTCTTTCTCGGATGTCACTTTTACGTGGCTGTAAGAGACACAACGGTGGCACTGCTCTTTTTACCCCAGCTCCAGTGTTTTCCTTTGTAGTGACTGTGCAGGGCGCCTGTTTTTTTTTCTTTTTATTTTTTTCTCTCTTTTTTAGCACTGGAAATCAAACTCAGGACCTCGTGCTTGCCAGGCAGGCGCTGTGCCGCTGAGCTACATCCCAGCCCATGCCCCTGTCTCTTATAACTAGTTTTAGAATCTTCTGTGTGTGTAAATGAATGTATTCTAGAGACTCTCCTCCACTTTTTGGGCAAAAATATACTGGTGTCCTGTATGTGCTGTTTTTCTCCTTCTTGTTCTTGTTTTTTTTTTTTTTTTTTTTTTTTTTTTAGTGAGATTGTTTGTTTTTTGTCTTTTTGAGCCAGGGTCTCGCTATGCAGTTCAGGCTGGCCCAAGCTCACCTTGTAGCCCAGGCTGGTCTCAAACTCGCAACGATCCTCCTGCCTCAGCCTCTGGAGTGAGTGCTGGGATTACAGGCGTGCGCTGCACGTGCTGTGTTACTCGCAGGGTTTGCTTTGCTTCAGTATCTTCCCCTGCTGGCTCCCAGCTTGGGGCTCAGGCCACTCCAGGCCCAGGCAGAGGTGAACGCCCTGGAAGGGGGCTGGCTAAGCTCATGATGTCCCTCATTCTGTTGTCTCCAAATCTGCTCAGACTCAGCCGTGAAGATGCTTCTTCCTTCTGTAGCTTGAAGCCTCCAGCGTGTCCCCTCTGGGGGCAGGTGCCGTCTCCTGAGCTCCTGCAGAGCAGTCCAGCAGTAGGAGGTCACCAGGTACAGCGGGCTGCACGGTTCCCCCTGTGTCATCATCTCCTCACTCGGCCCTCAGACCACAGCTGGGGAGCCCTGGCAAGAGCCGTCACCCCACTGTGCAGGTGGGGGCAGCATGGTTTGCCCTGGGCCAGGACTGACCTTGGCTGCTTGGGCCGAGGAGGAAACCAGGGGCTCCATGCTCCCTCCGTCTCCGTTCCCCAGGCAGCTGCTCCGGTGACAGTGACGTGGGCCCGCAAGCCAGGGCTTGTTTGCCCACAAAGATTAGAAAGAGGAGGCGGTCAGGCCAACACTTCCTGATGCACACAATTCCAGGGCTTCTCAAAAACAGAAGGGTCCAGGATGCCACCATTGTTGCTGTCACAGGGATGGCGGTGAGGAGCGAGGGACAGAGCCCACGTGCTCTGCCCTCCTCCCCGTGGCCCTCGATCAGTGGCAGTCTGCCTGGGATGCTGGTCTCTGTCACCATGGATACAATTCCGAGCTCTCCCGATGCGGTGGCCAACTCACTGGTGTCATCTCGGAGGCCACAGGGAGGTCTCCCGCCAACCCTGCGTCCTTGTGCACTGCGCCATCAGTGCCCCCAGGCTCTGGCTCTCAGCCTCAGGCCTGGTGCCAACGGGCCGGCTTCTCCTCCCTGTAGTTCTTAGTATAAAAATAACACAGCTCCCCTCCAAATGCAAGGGGGTGCTGTCCCGTGAACTCCATCTTCACAGGCCCTGCTGGGTCAGCCCCGGCCCGGCTGGGGTCTCCACACTGACCTGACACTGCTCTCTGAATTCCCTGGGGGCTTTTAATGTCCACCTCCCCGTCCTCCTGCCAGCACCTCCAGCCTGGACGCTGAGGGGGTCCCCACCCGCTGGCCACCCCAAGACAGTCTAGCTTCTCAGATCTTTGTCCACCTGTTCCCAACTGCTCTGCCTTGGCCACTCAGTCCTAGGGTCAAGCTTGGGTCCTCCAAAGATGTCACCATGGAGCCCTTTCCAGCCTGACCTTTTGAGTCTTCCTCCTGGGGCCCCAGGGAAGGGATCAGTGGCTTCCCCTCCTTTCACAGCCCCTTCTGGTGCTCACAGCCCTGAATGCCATGGTTACACAGGGCTAGTCTTGTCTACACCAGCTCGCCACACCTGGAGCCTGCCGGCTGGTTCTCCCTCAGCACAGCCGCAACCAAGTTAGCCGGCAGGGACTGCTTCCCGGCTCCCCTGCGAGTTTCCTCACTTCCTCTGCTGACCTCTGTGCTCCTGGCCAGCACAGCTGCCCCCCACTCCGTCCACCCACTGCTGTCCCCACTCAGGGAGGAGAGAGTTGGGTGCATGGCAGGCAGGCTCACAGTCCCGGAGTGCGTCCCTTTCTGAGTGTGGAGAAGGGTCTGAGCACCAGTTTGCACCAGGATGTAGGAAGAAAGTGATGAGCGGAAGTGGCTTTGGGTACCAGCGGCCATGGGAGGGTCAGGCAGGCCTGGATGAGGAGGCCGAGCCTGGGGCGCTGCAGGTTGCCTATGGAGAAGGCTGATTAGCTCTTCCTGCTCTGGACGGTGATCTTGGGAAAGTTCTTCATATGAGAGCCCAGATGACAGAATTCCGGACTTTTGCTAACTATACTGTTTCCTGTCCTGGCAGGGATATCTCGGGTACTGAAGGGTTTCAAGCAGTCTGGGATGGCCAGGGATCTCTGAGATATCTAACGCCAGGGGTGACCTGACTGATCACCTCGTCCAAACCCTGCGTGTCACAAGCACGCAGCAAGGCTCCAAGAGCAGGATACCAGGCTCTGCTGGTGGCCAGCACTTGAACCCAGGTCTCCTGCTCATCTGCTCCTTACAGCCATGCCACCCCACTCTGCTGTCTTGTGCTCGTGTTAGGCCAGCTACAGCTGAGTGGTGTTTCTAGTCCAGGCCTGCAGCTGGCAGTCAGCTCAGGGCGTCCATGGAAGGCATGGCCATCATGTTCTTCTTCCCGTGCTTTGAGGACAGATGAGTTTCCATGGAGATGGGGAAAAGGGTTTGAAGCAACTTAGCACCAACTTTTGACTCCAAAAAAAGAAATCTACTCATCCTCATTTGCCAAGCTGTAAAAGAAATACAATTTTTTTTAAAGAAACCAAATTACTGACAGTGTCCCAAGGTTTGCACTTTGTTTTTCCAATGATCAGTAGATTAATGTGAAGTTTCCAGGCAGAGACTGCCCAGGGTGACAGGAAGAATCATGTCCTGTTGTGGGGACACTGAGTTGGGCTTGCTGTGTGACCTTGAGCATGTGACTCCTCATCTGTGGGTCTCTGTTCCAGCCCTGTGGAAAGCAGGAAATCAGGCTGTCAGCTCTGGGCTGGGGATCAAAGTCCTCTTGCATCACTTGCTAGCTGGTAAAGAACAAGTCAGGCAAGGTGCTTACGGATGCTGGATTTAGTTTCTTCATATGTAAAACACAGATTGGTCATACTTCCGTCATAGGATTGCAAAAACAGACTCAGAAAATTCATTTGATTGCTTGGCTTTCGTTTCCTGCTGTGGTAGACAATCACAGGCAGAAAGCGCTTGTGGCCCTTTTTGCTATCTCAATAAGAATGTGTTGTGTTTTTGGAGCTGTGGCAGCAGTTCTGTGACCATGAGGCAAAAGCACAAGGTGGGGATTCTACAAAGCTGAGGATATCATAGTATAGGAGTCTTGAAAGAGACTGGGTCCTGTCCGGATGACATTACTGAGCAGAGACACCAAGCCTAGTGGTACTGGTTGTTAGACTTTTCCTTGTGTTCTTGTAGCTGCATCCAGCCTGTCTTGTACACCGTTCAATAAACAGCCATAAAACATTTCTAGTAGTGTTGGGCACCCTTCTAGGTGTTAGGTTTCCAAGAAAGGATAGGGAAGCATAAGCCAGGTATGGAGGCACATACCTGTAATCCCAGCATTCTGGAGGCTGAGGCAGGAGGGTCACCCTGTATGGAAGATGACTGTGCTGCTTCTCACCTGTGGCGTGAGGTGTGGCTATGGGAACACGTGGGTGGAAGTGGTATGTGTCGGTTTAGGGCTGGCCGCCACAGGTCCCTGCGTTCTCTCTCCCCTACTTCTGCCAGGCTGGAAAGAGTTCCGCTCACACGATGGCCAGAAATGATACCTTTGTTCTTCTTTATTTATTTTGTCTTTTTGAGACAGGGTCTCCCTATGCAGTTCATGCTGGCTTTGAGCTCACTGTGTAGTCCAGGCCGGTCTCAAACCTACAACAATCCTCCTGCCTCAGCCTCCTGAGTGCTGGGGTTACTGGCCTGCACCACCACCCCTGGCTAACCTTTGTTCTTCTGAGCTCCTGGTGGTTGACCATTGATTGTCCACCGCAATATAACCAAGCCGAAGTTGACTGATGCATGAATGGATGAGTCGTTAAATGAATGAACGAATGTCAGCAGGGTCAGGACTGACTTCCAGGGGAAGTGTGGGGCAGAGGACTCTGGTTTCCCACTAGTAGGAACTGCACTTCACCTTCCTCCTGTCAGAGCCTGTGTCCCATGGAGGAGGTGGATGGTGCCCTGAGAGGGCCCCCAGCCTTCCCTGCGGCTGCAGCATGGGCCTGCAGGTGGGCGGATCCCAGAGAGCAGTCCTGGGGACGGTGTCCGAGAGCTTTGTTCCCAAAGAGAGGAAAAAACAGATCTTCCCATGAGGCTTTGGTCTGGACGGGTGGAGACATCCCCAGAGCCTGGGCTGCCCTCCCCGGCCTGGGAGCAAACTTCACAGCTAGAACTTCACAGATCATGTTCGCCTTGCAGCTTGGCTGTTTTAACTGTGTTCTAATCGTTTCACCTACGGACTAGAGGGTGATGGAGGCTGACCAGTTCTGTACTGCATAGGCCTGAGCATGCGCATGTAAACCAGGGTTCCCCTCTCATCAGGTGCAGGTAGCGGAGATCACCTAGCTGCTTCCTTCCTCTCAGACGATACGGATTTCCTGTGCTTGAATACTGAAAATCAGGTGGTGACAATCGAATTTGTCTAAGCTTTTTCGATGCTGAATTTATTTCCTTCAGGCAAATTTTCAGAAAGAGCATTGTGAAGTCAAAGAAATACTAAAGTAGCAAGTCTCACCTAAAACACGGCTGTTAGGATTCTTGATAGATGCTCAGACTGCTCAAATTCCCAGCTTTTCTCTCAGGCTGTATAGTGTGAATATAGGGCTTCAATTACAGATGTCACAGTATCTGAGCTAGAAAGTAATGTTTCCTTACCTTTCCTAGAAAACCAAGTCATGGTTCTGTTAAATATTGAAACTAAATAGCCAACCACATAGAGGTAGGCACATGTCTGTAATACCAGAATATAGGGAGGCTGAGGCAGGAGGTTCACAAATTCAAGGCTAGCCTGGGCAGTTAACAATGTTGTCAGAACCTGTATCAAAATAAAACATAAGAAAGGGCTGGGGACATAGCTCAGTGCAAAGGCTCTGGGTTCCTTTTCCAGTACGGCAATAAGTAATAAAACTCTTAAGTTTGATTAATACCCATATTTTGTGAAAAATAAATAAAATGCTTACATTTGATTAATACTCATGTTTTGTGAAAAATAAGTGCTTCTGCTCTTTTCTTGCTAGTCCTTAATTATTTTCCAAGGGATTTTTCCCACGTGCGAGTCAACAGGGAGCTGGAGAACGCCTCTCTTCAGCACTGACTTCCGCCTTCTTGCAAAATCTGAAAGTTGAATGGCCCGCTTTTTGTGCGTGCGCCAACGCCCCCCCCAATCAGCTGTCGCTACGTCATCCGCCCACCTCCTTAGCTCCACCCCTGTCAATTCCAAATAAAGCCTGCGGTTTTTCTTTGTTCCCTTCAGAGGGTGCTTGCATCTCTTGGGCAGCCGTCTCCTGACCGCAGTAAAGGCCTCTTTTCTTTCTGTGTTCTCTGTCTCCTTTGTCTCTGTCTTGAGTCAGAGGACGAAATACTTTCTTCCTTTCATTCATTCTTTTTTTTTTTTTTTTTTTTGGAAATATTTTGTTACATCCTAATCTCATTCTGGTCTTGTCCTGCACATGAATAGAACGGCCTGGCTCTTCTGACCAGCGATCCTTTGTCCTGGCCGCAGGCTGAGGCCCCTGGTAAAGCTGATGTCCTCTCTGGGCCCTTAGTAAACATAGGAAGCTCTGGCCACCAGCTCCTCATCGTGAGAGCAGAGGAAGTGTAACCAAGGCCGTGAACAGATGTTCAGAGGAGGACGCAGCTTTCCCTCCTGGTATGACTGGGCTCTAAATTAGCGCCAGAAACCGGGCCACGGAGCCTGAACTGTGAGTGCAGCCTCTTTTCTGATCACAGGACTCCCTGTAACTCACCTGGCTTCTCTAAATCTCACTTCCTCTTCCACAAGCGGGGATTTAAAAATATGTACAGTACAGTACAGTACTACAGTACAGTAGTATGGTTGCAGAAATCAAATGAGATGATTCTGTCAAGGTCTGTGCACTCAGGTAAAAGCAGTGGTCTGTGTTTTGCATTGTCAATAACGCAGATAGCACCTGCATTGCAGTGTGAAGCTCCAGGCCTCTTCTCAGACGCTGCATGCAGAGGAACTTTTGGGGTCTGCTAAGGGCAGCCCCTCAATTCAGCGGGCCTGCGGTAGGCAGAGTTGATGCCTCACATACCTTGCTTTGAGTAATAAGACTTACAGCAACTTGCAAACCTGAAAATGTCTAATAGTAGGTTCCTGGCAGACTTATGTCACCAATTTCAACAGTGGTTTGTGTACCCTTTTTGTTATATTGTCAACTTAGCCTGTGGCTGTTAATATTTTATGGGTAATGTACTTGGATGGTGCAGATTAGAAGGCAGAAGCCAGGGACTACACAAGATTTTTCTAGATATGTCAACATATGTCACTTTAGGAATATGTGGTCACATACATTAGTGAACCTTAGGTTAAACAAAGTGTCTTAGCTACTTTCTTATTGCTGGGACAAAATACCCAACACCCTCAGTGAGAGGAGGAAAAGTTTATTTTGCTCAAAGTTTGTGGAGGTTTCACTCCATAGTCAGCTGGCTGCAAGGGGCAGAGGGGACTACAGAGGAGAAAAAGTCCTTAGCGTGGCAGGCAGGAAGCAGCAAGCAGCGAGACTTCTTTTCCCTTTCTATTCCATTTAGGCTACATGCCTATTGGTGGTGTCGTCCACACCCAGGGTGGGCCTTCCCATTATCCATACCCAGCTCTATGCTGAACAAATCAGTAGACTAATCCAGTTGTCACACACCCATAGTCCAGTATCACCCATAACCCAACCACCTCTCAAAAGCCCCTTCTATATATTCACATAAGTCTTTGGATGTGTATTTAGATGTAAGGCAAATTAAGCCAGGCATGGTGGCACATGTCTGTAATTCTGGCACTCAGGAGGTTGAAGCAGAGGATTGCCATGAGCTTGAGGCCAGCTTGGGCTCCATAGTGAATTCAAGGCCAGCTTGAATTACGTAGGGAGACCCTGTCTCAAAAAAACAAAAAACTGTAAGTTAGAAGCAGTTCTCGACAGGTGTGGTGGCTCACACCTGTAATCCCAGCACTTGGGAGGGAGGATCGTTGCGAGTTGGAGACTAGCCTGGGCTACACGGTGAGTTCAAGGCCAGCCTGAGCTGCATAGCAAGACCCTGTCTCAAAAAGAGAGGAAAAAAAAAAAAAAAAACCAAGCAGTTCTCTACTTCAGGGCATTCATTGTCACTTAGGATACCTTCTTTCTCACGTAACATAGAGAAATGGTGTAAATAAGGACATTTTATTTTCTCCCAATACCATAAATATGGCAGCAGAAAAGTTTGAAGATTAGTTTATCCAGTAGTTTAAAGACATGGTTGATGCTGAGTGTGGTGGTACCTGTAATCCCAGCACTTGGGAGGCGGAGGCAGGGGGATCACAGAGGGTTTGGGGTCAGATTAAGCTACAGAGTGAGTTTAATGCCAGCCTGCACTACATAGCAAGACCCTGTCTCCAATAAACAGAGAAGATATCAGTAAGAACCAAGTCCTTTCCATATTCTTGCCCTGCAGTATATGGGCCTCATCTTTAGGCTGGCTGTCCTCGTGACCAAAACCTGACTACAAAACTCAAACATCACAGTCCGATGATGGCCAAAGGAAAAAACAAAACAAAACAAAACAACAAAAATAGACTCTTCTTTTCGTTTCTTTTTTTCACATTTGTACTGTTTTAGTTCTAAAATTTCCATTGTCTTTTATAGTTTCTGTTTCTCTGCTGAGCTTTCTTATCTTTTTCATTCATTGTGATCATACTTTCATTTATGTCCACAAGCATGGTTATAATACCTGCTTTACAATCCTTGTCTGTTAATTCTTACATCTTGGGGTTGGTTTCTTTTGAGTCCATTTTCTCTTTTATATAGGCGAGATTTCTCCATTCCTTTTAATAACAAGTATCTTAGGACTGAATCCTAAACATTGTGAAGGTAGACACTATGGGTACCATTCATTTTGCTGATGAATATTGCTTTGTGCGTATGTTTGTTTATTTTATCAGACAGTTAACTAACTTACCTGACTTCTCAAACTGGAAATGCTATTTTGCCTTCTATTGGATGGGAGCTGAAATCTCAGGGTAGAGCTTTCAGCCTTAGCTTGGAGTCTGTCCCTCGTGCGGGCTGAGAGACTTACAGAGCCTCTAACCAGGATTTGGGCTATGCGTTTGTGGTTCCCTCTCTCCAGGGTTTCCTGCCTCACTTTCCAGCTAGGTTCCTCATGCCAGGCCAACTGCAGGTTTATATCCTAGTTTACCATTTGGAGTGACCCCGACTGAGGCTTCCCTTGGGCAAAAACAAAGACACAGAAAAGCCCAGCGCTGTTCCCTTCCGCTGCCCCCACCCCACGGCTATGTGTTTTGCCTGTTCTGGTGTTTTCATAGCTGCTTTTGGGGAATCTTGTCACGTGGGTGGTTGGCAGTCCAATGAGAGCCACTCAGACTCCACTGGATGGGGAATTCTTGTTGAAAACCACATTCCTGTGATTCCCCAGCAGATTTCCTCTGAGTCTTATCAGCCAGAATTGGGTTCATCTGCTCTTTTTCAAGCTCCCTCCCTCCAAGGCCTGCCCTCCCCACAGGATGCAGCTGCCCCTAAGGTAAACACTTTAGGTTTGCTAATCAGAAGGGGTCAAAGAGGTGAAGGGCTGGGGGTGGGCTGTAAACCCATGGAACCTGCCACGCAGGACCTTTCAGTACTTGGGACAGGGAGGTTGTGTCTTAGCCCAGGTGTTTATTTGATTAGTCAGCCTTTTATCCACAGGGCACACAGGTCAGGACTAGTCTCAACTTCTGCAAGCAGAGAAGTTCCAAGGCCACTTTTGCTCACAGCGCTCAGTGTGTTTGACCACCCTGCTGTCTGACCAGTGGCCTCTGGGTCTCACTGGTGTCTCCAGTCCACCCATAGCCTCGTGAACCATGGCCACTGCCCCACCAAAGTTCAGGCCTAAACCAAGCTGGGACAGCGGCCACGTGAACAGGGATCTCGACGAGAGAAAGAGTTGTGTTCCTTGTAACACAGCTTAGTTTAGGGCTCTGTCTGATTTACACTCAACCAAGCTGCAGAAGAGGCCATTTCCCTGGGGTTATAACTTTGCCCATTAGCTCTACCCTGGTGCTAGGGAATTCCTTGTGAACCACTGATTGCTCCCTGAAAACAGTTTAAACTGTATTTAAAGGAAAATTTGAGCCGGTCAAGAGAGTTTAAACTGTTTTGTTTCTCTAAGGCTCACCTATAATCTCAGCATGCAGGAGGCTGAGGCAGGAGGGTCACTGCAAATTTAAGAACAACCTGGGCTACAAAGCAAGTTCAAGGCCAACCTGAACTGCATAGTAAGACCTGCCTCAAAAAGTCAAGGAAAAAAAATGGGGCCGGGGATATAGCTCAGTGGCACAAGCACCTGCCTGGCAAGTACAAGGTCCTGAGTTTGAGTTCCAGTACAAAACAAAACCAAGAACAAAACAAAAAACCCCACCAAACTCCAAATACCATAGCTACTGGTTAAGAATGACTATTGATTACAAGATGCATTTTGATACCAAAAACCTTAAAATGTTGGGGAGGAGATGGTAGGTTCCATGGAACTGAAGGGCACAGTAGTAAAATATACACATTTAAAACAAGAAAGTGTCTTTGAGTCAGAGACATATTGTCAGAGTTCGACATTCAGAAGGTACAGAGAGGGTCTCCCCGTGCTGTCCGTGGCGTGGCCCCCTCTTCTGAAGTTTCTGCTGATACCTGATCATGCTCACCCCTCACTGCTTTTGCATAAATGGTAACATATCATGGATGCTTTTCTGAATCTTACTCTTCACTAGAAATATAGAGATGGGTCACGCCTGTTCTGTTTCCATTCCTTTTGTTTCCCGAAGGCCGCACCACAAAGGCTTCTCTACCCTCAGAGGTCATCATTTTAATTGTCCTGTTCAGTTGGGTTCCAGCCTGCTCTGGGAGGTGTCTGATGCTCCTGCCCCAGGAAGTCTCCGCCCCAGGAAGGCTGGGTGTCCCCCGCTGTGCGGCTGTTACGGAGAACCTTAGCGGGGCGGGTTGCACTCAGCACATATTCATGAGTTGGGATTGCAAGTGCCTTCTTGGTGCCGGAGCAGCGGGGATCTCGGTGCGGCACAGCTGTGTCCCCTTCCCTAGGGACCCTGAACACAGCCACACTGCCCTGGTGGGGGGAAGGGAGCATCGTGGGGGTGAGGACCCAGCTCTGCACACAGTGGGCCTCAGCTCAGAGCTTGTCCACTGCGGCTTTGCATTGTGTGTCCACCTGGACAAGACTCCACCGTCACGCAGTCTGAGGCCCCAGCACTGCTGAACTCAGGACGTGATAATGAAGAAGCAGACTGATGCTTGGAAGCACTCACTGGGTGCTGGCACAACCCCATGAGGGAAGCAGCATTATTTACCCATTTCTTAGATGTGAAGACCAAGGCACAGGGGTGTTAAATAACTTCCCAGTTGTGCCACTTACACAGCTGCGATCTGTAACTTTTTTTTTTTTGTCTTTTTCGTTTTTACTGATACCAGGGATCGAACTCACAACTGCCTGCTTGTAAGGTAGGCACTTATGCCACTGAGCTAAATCCCCAGCCCCTATAGCTGCAATCTGAACCTAGCAGGAAACACATTTTGTGGCCCATAGAAAGCCCCGGGGACAGATCTGCCTGCTCCGTGGATGCAGTCATGGTCCCTGAGTCCCCTCCTCACCTCCTACATTTCAGCATGTGAACTTGGTGCCTTTCCTGCTCCTGTGTCAGAGGAGGTGTCACTCAGTTGGACACTGCTTGCTCCTTCTAGGTTGCAGACTCTGTTGCGGGAGGCTCTGAGGTTGGGGCTCCTCCCAGGGAGAAGCTTTCCAGGCTTCTCCTGCCCCTTCAAGGCAGGGCGGCTCAGACTCTAGGCAGTCTGCATCTCTGGGCTTTGGGGCTCAGGGGCCCAGCAGATGCTCTTGGCTCACAGATGCCCCACTTTTGAAAATTTCGCATCCTCTATGCCCTCCTAACCCCACGCGCCCCACTTCTCCTGCAGACCTCAGTGAACCCATGTCCCATTGGCCAGTGCAATGCCACCTCTGATGCTCCAGAGCTGCCAGTAACATGGGCCAGTTGCTTAGGGAACTCTGGGGAGCCCCACTTGACCCAGGAGGACTCCGGATGCCAAAAGCAGGGGCAGCCTGGTGATCACTCACAGCAGGGCTTCTCTGTTTACCGGGTGCAATGACAATGAATTTTTTTTTTTTTTGGTCTTTTTTCGTTTTTATCGGTACCAGGGATCGAACTCACGACTGCCTGCTTGCAAGGCAGGCGCTTATGCCGCTGAGCTAAATCCCCAGCCCCGAATTTTTTTTTTTTTTTTTGGTCTTTTTCCTTTTTATCGGTACCGGGGATCGAACTCATGACTGCCTGCTTTCAAGGCAGGCGCTTATGCCGCTGAGCTAAACGACTTTTAAAGACGGTGCTTTGGGGCGTCTCCTTCTTTCTCCCCCACCCCTTTTGGACTCCAGTGGTGGCACAGTATCCTGGAACCCCTTGTTTTATTTTCATTTTTCCAATCTACTGCCACTCCTTGGGCAACATTCCCTAAGAATACACACAATCAGCCTTACTCTTCTTCAACAGCTCTGAGAATTGCATCACGTAGCTTATACCATTAAATCATTTACCCGGCTTTCCACGGATAGGTTTCCAGGTTATTCCTAGGTCTTTACTGTGTCATATTTAAACCCTGTGAGTGTATTTGGGGGAGACTTATGCGTATTTATGCAGTATAAATTCCTGAGAGTATTGATTTTTAAACAGTGCCAAGCTGCCCACCAACCTGCAGCTGTTCTGTGGGAACTACATGAGTAGCCCAGGCTTCATTTAAATAATTTAAAATAGCTTTGGCGGTTAAATCATTTAGGATAATTTAGACCCTATTAAATGGGAGAGCATGCGAATGCCTTTAAGATATGAAAACAAACTGCAGAAGAAAATAATGATTCGTTTTATTATGTTACAATTTTTACCTTTTTTTTGAGACCGGGTCTCACTATATAGTTCAGGCTGGCACTGAGCTCAGTGATCCTCCTGCTTCAGTCTCCCTAGGGCTGGAATTACAGGCATGTGCCAGTACATCCCTCGCTTTTAAAGTTTTAAACTTTTGTACCACGGATTGAAAGACAAACCACAAAGTGGAAAAGGGTATTTGCAGTGCATTAAATGTTGCTAAAATTGGTACAAAATTTCCACTCTTTTTTTCTTTTTCCTGACAGTGTTAGAGATTGCTCCAGGGTCTTCATACAGAATCCCAGCTCTTTTTCTTTTTATTTATTTTGAGATGGGATACTTGTTAAGTGGCTAAATTGCTCAGGCTAAACTTGAACTTGCAGTCCGTTAGCTTCCGCCTCACAGAACGCTGGGGTTACAGGCATGAGCCACTGTGCTTGGCTAAAATTTATGCATGATTAACAAGACCTAGTCGCCTACCACCCGAAATGGAAAAGGGTAAGGTCGAATAGCTCAGAGAAGAGGAAGCCAAGAATAACCAATGAACCGGACTTGGCCTCATGAATAATCGGAGAGTAGAAATTAAGCCACTGAGAGACAGCATCTTTCACACCCTTTAGGTTGGATTCTCTGTGCCTTTGCTGCCTCCCTGTAGGGAGACCCCCACCCTTCACCTCGCCCTCCAGGTTAGAGCTGGGTGCAAAAGGGCTAGCCAGGAGCCCATCGCTCCTAGGGAACCCACCAATCCAGGGAGGCCTTGTTCCTCAGCCCCAATCAGCCAGGGTCTGATGTCAACTAGAGCCCGCCCACATTGTTTCAAGAGCCAATCCTAGGCAGTTGTCCTGCTGTCGGCTCCACCCTCCCAAGGAAAACCCATTACAGACTCTGGGCCACGCCCTCCCTCACCCAGAGGTAGTTTGACCAAGCCTGGTGCTTACCCCTGTGGCTCTGTGTACTGGAAATGTCAGTACAGGGGTGTTTCAATATCATTAACTGCTCTGCGGTGTCACCCATCACCTACGCAAATTGGAATCTTATAGGTACAATGGACACAGTGCAGAGATGGCCTTGTGGATTACCACAATAAACACTGGAGACAACCTAAGTGACCATTCTAGGAGAGCAATAAACGTATCTCAGGGTTCCTTAAAGGTTTACCAAAAAACCATATTGTAGAAGACCAAGCCATGAGTGACACGGCTGAGGAGAAACAGCAAGTCCCAAAATAAATGAATTGTGTTGCCAAGCTGGGAGGCTGAGGCATGAGGATCTTGAGTTCCAGTCCAGCCCGGGCCAGGCCCCACAGAGACTCAGTGAGGCCCTGTCTCAAAATGAAAAAAACAAAAAGAGTTGGGGATGGTGGCTCAGGTCAAAAGCCATGGATTTAATCCCCCGTATCAAAATAAATAAAAGAAATGCAATGTGTTTGTTTATATAGAATCTGAGGATGTTTATAAAATAATACTAGGGTATGGTCTACAAAGTACTCACATATACAAAACACGAAGAGAAGGAAGATTCTTCCTGTTAGGAATCTGCTTTCCCATGAGAGAGAGGGAGAAGATGAAATCAGGAAAAAGTTCCGAGGTTTCACCTCTATCTGTGATGTTTCATTTCCTCAAAACCAAAGAAATGTTTGGTCAAAATGTCATAAAATGTTAAGATTTGTTCAAATACTTGTAAATATTTTACATTATTTGTGAGTAGTAAATTATAGTAAATATTTTGCATTAGGATTTGTCAGTCTGGCTGTTAAGTATGTGGATGTTTACTATGCTATTTTTGATATTTTACTGTCTGTTCAAACTACGTCATTAAGAAAAAAGATGCTATCAAACTGCACAAGCGATTTCAAGATCACTCAAAAGGACAACCTGACAGCTCTGTCCCTATGACAACTAGGTCAGACTTTCTTCTCTGTCCCTTCAGTTGTACATTTTTAAATTCCTGATTTTCACAAAAGATTCAAATATTGACCAGAAATGGGCCTCATGGGCATCTTTAGCTGCAAAGGAGGCTGGGAAATCACATACTGTATCCGCCTTCCCAGCTGCATGATGGGAAGTTGGGCAAAGAAAAGGTGGGCTGGGGCGTGCCTGCCCCCCACAATCTCAGTTCTTCTGATGATCTCCAATAGCATTTAATGTGCTCCTTCATAGTCTGTATTTCCTGGAAATGGGAAGTTAAGTCTCATTACATTCAGGTTAAATATTTTGGGCCTGGTGTCACTTTCGTACTCCAGGGCAGCAAATAACAACCAGTGCTTCGTTTTACAAGTTTCACAACGAAGCAGGGGTGACAAGCGGCCGTGAGAAGCCGGCCCAGAATCCAGATCTGACTTCCTCCCCAAGGGGAGCCTGGGTGGCCTCGCATACTTCGAGCCTATGCACCTTGGATTTGCAGTAGGGTCAGGGTCTCTGTGTGTTTATCTTGGTTTGGTTTTGGAACTGTGTGGTAAGCAATTTCTCTTTCTCCGAGGTGATTTCCTTGGGGATCGATGAGTCATACAAGAAACCTCAACTCAGTAAAAAAAAAAAAAAAAAACCTCAAAAGAGGAGGAGATGATTTCTGAAGTCAAACACAGAAATGTTGGGAAAGGATTCCTCTTCCATGTCACTAGAACCTTTTATTTTATGGTGGAGGTTAAACCCCAGGTCTTCAAATTGATCTACCCCTCTTCTCCTTTTGGTAAATTTTGCGATAGGTTACTAAGTTGCCTGGTATGGGCTCAAACCTGTGATCCTCCTGCCTCAGCCTCCCAGAGTGCTGGGGTGACAGATGTGCACCACCATACCAGGGCTTTCAGTGGGATGCTGGGAACAAGGTGAGATGAGACAAAGATTCTGGCCCTGGGTCTCACCAGCCCGTGTCAGCGGCGTGGAGGCCGCCTGAGGGTGAAAGCACTTAGGGTCCTCTGAGGCCTCTGCACAGGTGTGGGCTTCTAGTGTGCTTGTCTGTGCAGAGACTGTGCGGTGATGCTGTGGCCTCTGGTGACGCCGTGGGACCAGAGACCATCTCCGCTGCCTCATCTGCTCACCCGGCCCTGTGCCGGAGCCATCCCTGCCCAGTCTGGCTGCCACCTGGAAAGCATCTTAAAAGGAAAATAGCATTAACCGCTCTGCGGTGTCACCCATCACCTGTGCAAATTGGAATCTTATAGGTACAATGGACACAGTGCAGAGATGGCCTTGTGGGTTACCACGTGGGTTACCAGCCTCTGCCCATGTCCCCAGGTCCCTGTATCTTCCCCAAGTCTGCCCAAGGTGGCCCTTACGCTTCTCACCAGCAAACGAGGCTTCAGCCATGACTCACCGGGTTACCCAACCAGTCCCCTGTGCCCAGCGTCTTCGGTGGCAGTGGCTGTATTAATTTATCCTCGGCTTGCTGTAACCTCGGCCTGGCCACCACCGTCCTCCTCCCTCATCCTCCGTGCTGGCCTTATCTCCAGTCCCAGGGCCTCCTGCCTGTGCCATGCGGAACCAGCTGTCCCATCCCGCCTTATCTCCAGGCTCTGGGGGTTCCAGTCCCTTGGACTTTACTACCTTCTGCTAATGACAGATGTACCAGCTGCCCGGCACTCACAGCCCTTATCTCCTACTTTACAGCCTCCTCGGAACACATGGCTAAGTGACTGTTTTCCAGGAGGCTCAGAGGATCCTGCAGGTCAGCCTTGCTTGTAAATAGCAGAGCGAGGAGTCAGCTTCAGATCTCCCCTTCCTCCTTTTGTAAACTTTTTGTTCTTCCGTGGCTCTAGAGGTCTAATCAGGAAGTGTGGAGCTACCTCCCCTGCCCATTTTTTTTTTTTTTTTTTTTGAGACGAGGTCTCGCTATGCAGTTCAGGGAGGACTTGAGCTCACTTTGTAGCCCAGGCTGGTCTTGAACTTGCAATAATCCTCCTGCCTCAGCCTCCCGAGTGCTAGGATTACAGGCATGAGCCACCACGCCCGGGGTTGCCCTTTAAATTTTTTATGTTGAGATGGATTCTCAGTAAGTAGGTCAGGTTGGTCTTGAACTTGCGATCCTCCTGCCTCACCTCCGGTGTAGCTAGTGCCTAACAGTCCTTGTGCAGTGCTTCCCTCCTCTGCCAGCCCCTGCTGGTTCCCATCCTGCAGCTCTGCAGAGGCTCCCCACCAGCCACACCCCTTGCCTCTTCACTCTCCGGACAGCAATCTCAGCCCGGCACAATTCAGTTCTTAGTTACAGATTGCTGTGCCCCGGCCTCTGGTTATTTCACTCCTGCCTGTCTGGTTTCCAAGAAGCTCGTGTCTGAGTTGGGAGTGGAATTTCTCTGGAGCAGGGGAGGTGCTCCATAGCTGAGGGCTCAGTCTGGTGATGCCCCCGGCCTCTTCCCCCAGCAGGATGCCTCAGATCTCGGCTCACATGGTGTGTGCATGGCACATACACATGCATACACACACACATGCGCGTGCGTCTAATCAAAAGCCACCTTTCAAAACCAGGTATATGCCCAAAACTACCCCAAACAGAAAACTACCCCCTAACTGCACCCTAGGCAGTGCCCCGCTTGTTGAATTCCAGTTTGGAACACGGTGTTGGTGGGCGCTTCCAGGATGAGGGATGCCACTATGTCACCTAGAGAGGGAGAGGCCGGCTGGGCTGGGAACTGGGTGTGGACTTGGTATTTCCAGTCTATGTCTGGTCCTGCTGCTAACGCTCTCCCGAGGGGGTGTGGGGAGGTACGGTCACCCACACCAGCACCTTGTTATGAAGTTTTGGGGCCTGGGAGGGGATCCTTTCTCCAAGGGAGGTGGGGTGGGCAGCCTGTAGGACTCATCTGGTCCCCATGTGCCACCTCCCTGCCAAAGCATCTACGGACCCAGGTCTCTGCCCCGACCCCCAAGCTGTTGATCCGGGGGACTAGATATCAACCCCTCAAGTTTCTCACTTCACAGTGGGGAGCAGAGCAGATGATATGAAGTCCCAGATCTTAGGAAGGATCTAGATTTCAGGTTGAGTTCTTCCTGGGAGTTGGAGGGTTTGGAGAGGGCACAGACCAGGCAGCAGCGGAAGGAGCAGGGGTACGGCCAGTGGCCCGGAGGCCACACTTCTCTTTATGGCTTTGCCCATCGGTCAATTCTAAGATGAGGATAAACAAGCAAATAAACAGAGGAATGCATGTGTAAGAACAAATAAAAATGACTATGTAGCATGTCACAGACACCACATAGCCTGGAGGGGTGCCGGGCTCGAGGGCTGTGGGCGCTGTGTGTCCCCTTGGAAAGCTGGAGCCAGAGAGCAGCCCAGCCTCTTGGAGGAGGGGACACAGTCCTGGGGAGCGGTGGCATATAACTGCCTCACCCAGCAGCAGCGAGGCAGGAGGGAGGTGCACACAGAGCCAGCGGCAGAGGTTTTGCAACTGCATGCCTGCAGCCTGTCGAGCTGGGCTGAGCAGTGCCCGCCGCTGTGGGCATGGCCCGCGTGGGAAGCCCTGAGCGCGCCCGGCCTCACCGTCAGCAGGGACTTGGCAGGCACAGGCCCCTCGGAGGTGTTCTTCACCTCGTCCCAGGCATCAGGCGGCTCTGCAGCCTTTGAGGCTGCTTTCCGGCGGAGCCTAACAGGCCCAGGCGGTGACGGAGCCACCCGTGGGTGCCCCAGCCGACTGGGGAGAGACGGCCTCATTCCAGCTCCGGGCTGGCAAGGCAGCCAGATCGAGTTCCCACGGGGCGCGGTGGGCCAGGCTGGGCCGGCAGGCGCTGACAAGTGGATCCTCCTCCCCGTGGGAGGCCGGAGGCTGAGGAGATGGAGGAGCAGGTGTTCAAGGGGGACCCGGACACCCCCCATTCCATCTCCTTCTCGGGCAGCGGATTCCTCTCCTACTACCAGGCTGGGGTGGTGGACGCCCTTCGAGACCTGGCCCCCCGCATGCTGGACACGGCTCATCGCTTTGCAGGGACCTCAGCAGGGGCGGTGATCGCAGCCCTGGTCCTCTGTGGGATCGAGATGGGTAAGATCTGGGCGGCTTTCGCCAAGCAAAGCCCCAGGAATATTGTGGGTGTGGTGGGGACAGAGCCAGGCCTGGGGGCTGGGAGGCCGAGCTGGGGCTGGGGGCTGGGGCAGCTGCATCCATGCCCTTGTCCCTCTGTGTCTATGCTGTGTGCTGTGGCCTGGGTTGACAGAGAGAGAGGGAGAGAAGGAGGCTCTGTGAAGTTACAGGCGACACAGTCACATGCACTGGGTGCTTCCTTTAAAATGCAAACAAGCTCAGGAGAAGCCAGGCAGGAAATCTGTATCAGCCTGGTGAGGGTGGACCTTTCGCCCGGTCCCTGCAGCTGCACTGGGAGGCCTGGCGGAAGGGGAGCCAGAGGGGGAGAAAACAGGGATGAGAATGGGGCAGAGTGTGGACGCCCTTGTGTCACCTCAGGTCGGGCCACAGTGCTGTCTGTCCCAGAGGGGGCAGCTTTGGCCACACGGCAACTCTCGAGCGGATGCCTCCCTGTGGACCCTGCCAGCCGGCTCCTTGGGGTGAGGCTGGGGCTTGGAGGTTTGCTCCTGACCGAGCTCCTGCTTGGCTCCAGGCAGGGATCCAGACCCCTTCATGGAGCAGAAATTCTAGAAAGATCTAGAAATTCTAGACAGATCACGAGGAAGCTCAGGGTCAGGAAGAAAGATCGGTGGACCGGGCAGAGCGGGGTAGGGGCAGAGAGAAGCAGGTGAAGGGTGCAGGAGGACACGAGTGCCTGGATTTGGGCTACGCCTGCATGGTAGAGTCAGGGGGATGTGTGAGGGCCAGCCGCCCCGTGTGGGGCACTGGTGGCGGGGACCTTACCCTAGTCCGACCGGAAGTCTGCATGCCGGGGCTTCTATGCTGGGTGGAAGTCTTTTTTTGCTGTTGCTGTTTTGGCTTCTTGTTTGTTTTGCTGTGTTCGTTTGAGACGAGGTTTTCCAGGCTGGCCTCAAACTCAGTCATCTTCCTGCCTCAGCCTCCAGAAAGTCAGAATTACAGATGTGCGCCACCACACCAAGCTCTGGAGGTCTCTCCACCCCTCCCTCTGACCTGGTGGATTGAAAGGGTGAACTCAGGACCTTTGCACTGAGCTCCTCCATCCCTAGCACTCCCTGCCCTTTGATTTTGAGACAGGGTCTCTAAGTCACCAAATTACCCAGGTGGGGCTGAATTTGATCCTCCTGATCTTCCTGCCTCAGCCTCCCAGAGTGCTGGGATGACAGATGTGAGCCACCGGGCCTGGCTATATAAATTACGTTCTAGAATGTCTGGGCAAGTCTGTCTGTGGTGCCTTCCCTCTCAGGCATTCAAAGACTTTCGGAATGGGTTCAGTTCATTCAGCTGGATAAACAGTGCCCAAGCCCGACTGGGCCGGACCCTGACGAGGCGGGCCGTGGAAGACCAGGTGTGCTGCTTGTGCTCACAGTGTATGTTCTGGGGGAGGCGGGAGGGCTGGGTCTCCGAATGTGTCCTGTGTTGCTCGATCCGGCTCTGTCACCTCCGCTGCTGTGTGATTTTCCAGCTCCTTGTAGCGGACCCTGTTCCGTGTTTGCCTGCGAGCTCATTCAGTCCTCACAGCAATGCTGAGCGAAAAACTGTTGTCATCCCCTCTGAACAGAGGAGGAAACTGAGTCACGGGACACTTGGGTAACTCGGTGATGGTCACGCAGATAGCCGTGGGTAAAGCTAGGACCGGGGTTCAGTCTGGCCAGAGCCTGCACTCCTGAGCTTTTCACCTCGCTATTCCCTGGCAGTGCAGACTCAGGGCAGGGGTGGCGGCTGTGTGGATAGTGAGGCGCAGGTCAGACGCCTCTCTGAGAAGGCAAAGCATGCAGACCAAGCAGGAGGGCAAGGGCCCGAGGACACTTGGGGACAGCTTTCTAAACTGAGGGAAAAGTGACTTAGGTAGAGCTCTAGCTTCAGTCAGCAGCAGAACAAAAACCAGGCCAGCAGTGGTGGCAAATAGTCCTGCAATCCCAGCAAACAGGAGGCTGAGGCAGGAGGATTGCCATGTGTTTGAGGCCAGCCTGAGCTACATAGCAAGACCCCGTCTCAACAGGGCAGAGCAGAGCAGAGCAGAGCAGAGCAGAACGAGGGCCACGATGGGGTGTGCTAGATTTCCACACCCGTGTTCCTCAGCGCACGGGCACACTGGGGTTCAGTGCACAAACTGTTAGCTTTGCTGAGTCCCTCTCCTGCGTGCTGGAGCCCTCTTAACCTCGGCAGCATGGGCGTGAGCCCTGTTTTCTTCTGGATGTCATCAATCCTGGGTGCTGTCGGACTGGACAGCTGCGGTTCAGTCCATCGCTGTGAAAGTCTCACCATAGTCAGCTCTGTGGTTTAATCTGCGTGTCCTGCTTGCGGGTGGGGCAAAGTGCTGGTTCACTGTGCGCCCGTTGCCCCCGGAGCTGTCTGCTTGCTCTCTGCCGGTCTTCTGCACTTGCACCCCGTTTTAACTTCTAGGTGGTCTTTGTGTATTTTGTAGCAAATCGTTGGTCCGGTACAGATGTTGCTTGTACCTCCCCCCACCCCCCCCTGACTCTGTGGCTTAGCTTTTTATTTTTTTCTGCTGGTTCTTGTCATTCTGAAAAATTTAAATTTCAAAAGCCGTTGGGGGCTGGGGATTTAGCTCAGCGGCATAAGCACCTGTCTTGCAAGCAGGGGGTCGTGAGTTTGATCCCCGGTACCGATAAAAAGTTAAAAAAAAAAAAAAATCGGTGGTGCAGGCCTGTAATCCCAGCACACGGGAGGCTGAGGCAAGAGGATTGCTGTGAGTTCAAGGCCACCCTGGGCTACAAAATGAGTTTCAAGCCAGCCTAAACTGTAGTGAAACCCTGTCTCAAAAGGACCAAACAATAATAATAATAATAATTTCATATAGTCACACATCTGTGTCTTTTCCATTTTTTGGTTTTAAATCTTTGTAACAATGGTTTCTTCTTTGCCTTTTAGATTTTTTTCAGGTTATTCTTTCATATGTAAATCAGCTAGCTAGAGTTTATATTTGGCTGACAGGTTGAGACCGAGATCCAATTTATCCATTATCTATCTCCATCAATATCCATCTGTAGTCTGTCTATCTTCGTCATCATCCTCTATCCATCCATCTATCTATAATCTATCATCTGCCTGTCTGTCTGTCTCTCTGTCCTCTGTCTATATTTTTCAGTACTGTTATGTGAACTACGTCTTAGTTCATTTTATTTTGAGACAGGATTTTAAGGAGGTCACCAGATCACCTCCGGTTGTGTGCATAAATAACCAGGTGATTGCATAGACCCAGAAGCCTGCCTCTTAATCCCCAGATGCCGGGGTGAGGGGCACCCGCCCTCTGGTCCCCTCCCTCTTCCATCCTTTCCTTCTTCCCTCAGCGCTGCTTAGCACACCCGGATCTCTCCCCCGGACCAGGTGTGACACCTTGGGAATCCGCTCTTGCCCTTTAGGGGTTCCCCGCCTACTGAAACTTGCAGGCAGCGCCCCCCCCCTCAATTCTACTGCTAGAAAGCTGGGCTCAGGTGTCGGAAAATCAAAAGGCACAGGTGGGGGCGTCACCTGTAATCCTGAAAGGCTGCTTGGAGGTGGCAGCCAAGCTAGCACTTGAGGCTGAATGGAAGCTGGATGGGCAGAGACAGGTAGCGTAGGAGCCCAGGCTTCTAAAAAGGGGCAGTGTGGCAACATGACTAAGCCACTCGGCACAGGCATGCCGTGGCCCTGGCATCTCCAGATTGATGGGCTAAGCCTGAACTAAGACAGACTTGTCTATTTTGTGACCTGGCATCCAACACAATCTAGGAGGATCATTGCCCAACTTTAGAATGCTTGCTATCACCCTGGCTGTGCCTGCCATATTCTCTTCTCGTTGTTACAAAGTGTCCATCAGAGTGGGGGTGAGGGGGTGGGGGGGTGCGCACCTGGGATCCTAGCACTCTGGAAGGCTGAGGCAGGAGGACGCAAGTTTGAACCCAACCCGGGCAACTTAGAGACTCAGTACCTCAAAATATTAGTAGACCCCAGAGATGTCTTGATGGGTGAGTGTTGTATTCCTGGATCAATAAGCACTTACTGATCAATAAGAAAATGATCTGGAAATAGAAAAAAATTGGTAAAGCCTTTTCAAACGTAACTAGAGAATTTCTAGAGAATGGATTAACCTGATTAAAACAAATGCTGGAAGATGCCTAGACGCCAGCCCGGGACCAGGGCATGCACCTAATGTTGCAGCGGTGAGCTCCTCTGCGATTCTGTGTGCCCTGGGCAGTTTGTGTTGGTCCTGATTGGGCAGCTCAGGGTGATGCCAGATGCTGATGAATTTTTATTTTAATTCTTCTGTACAGCATTTTTTTTTTTAATTTTTTTGAGACAGGGTCTCTCTATGCAGTTCAGGCTGGCCTCGAGCTCACTTTGTAGCCTAGACTGGTCTCGAACTGGAAATGATCTCCCTGCCTCAGCCTCCTGAGTGCTGGGATTACAGGTGTGAGCCACCATGCCTGGCTCTGTACAGCGTGTCGATTCAAATTCAAGACGAAATACAATGCAGGACTGAGGCTCCACTGGTGGGGGACATTTTGTGATTTTTTTAAAACTCAGAATTGCTGTAGGCACAAGCTACTGGCATTTTGGTTGGGCAGAGGTCTCAGTTCCACACCGACCCCAGACCAAGACTGTGGACCCAGGTCCGGCCAGGGCTCTGGTCTGTGACTGTCCCTGTCACCATGAGAGTGTGCATTTCTGTCTCTTGGCTCACACTGGCTTGTGGTTTCCTACTCATTTCTTCCATATCTTTCTTGTGCATTCAACCATAAGCACAATTTTGTTTTACAATTTATTGTGGACTTTGTGTTGCTAATGTTGTCCTGGAAGCTAGAGAGATTACATGTAATCCAGCCACCACATTGCCAGAGCTGGAAATCTCCCCATTCATTGTCCTTTAAGATATGAAGAGATATCGCATTTGCTCCTGTTGCTGGGCGTGTGCTTGTGTGCATGTGTGTGTATTTGTGCGCAGGTACATGTGCCCAAAAGTTGCTTGGATTTCAATCCCAGTTGTTGGGTAAACTTTCAGAATCAAAATGTTTTCATTAAAACTAAGCGTGATGCTGCGTGCCTGTAATCCCAGCACTCAGGAGGCTGAGGCAGGAGGATTCCCAAGAGTTCGAGGCCAGCCTGAGCTACATGGTGAGAGCCTGTCTCATAAACAAAACAACCACAGAAGCTATCTTCATTAAAAGCCATTCTCAGAGTTATTTACCTGCCTGAGAAAGCAGGTATTTATGTGAAAAGGTGTTCTGTTCAGGTTCACAGCCTACCATCCTGCTAATAATAGCTTTTTACCAGGCACTTGGATTCCCAAGCACTGAGCAGGTGCCAGGTGCCCTGCTAAAGTGTTACACACATCGTTTATGTTAATTCCCTAGCCACCTTATTAAGTAGACACTGTATTTATAATCATTTTACAAATGAGAACACAGGGATTCAGAGAGATTCAATCTTTTTCCCAACAGAGCCAACACTGGCATTTCTCTGAATTTCTAAGGTCTCCATCCTTCTTTGTTATGATTGCAGAAGTCACCTTTGGAGCTACCTGACAGCTCCAAAACTCCACAGGTCAAGCAGTTGTTTACTTGCTATAAAATGGTGCAAAAGTGATGTCCCGTGTGGTTATAACTCCCTGTACCATGCTGGCTCCAACTGTATCCAAACAAATGAGACAGACTTATTTTCCCCAAACAATCCTTTGCACCTCACACAGCAGAACATTAAAGGAAGAACCTGGCCGAGCTCGGCAGCTGCTGGCTGGCTGCCTGGCAGGAGACCCAGAGCTCAGAAGCTCTGCCCTGAGGTTCCAGGTACCCCGAGCCCTTCCAGGTACCCTGAGCCCCTTAGGAGCAGGTGTTCTGTGCCTAGCGGTCTTGCGTTTTGTAATAATAACGTTTTTATTTTGAAGTAAATGTTAGATTTCTAGAAAAATTGAGTGGGACTGATGGATCTGGATATGCTTCACCTGTGTCCTGGAGCGCTCTTGTGGGGTGTTGCTATTAACCGACTACAGACTGTGTTGGAATCGCACCAGTTTCTTACTGACTGACACCTTTTCCTGTCCCAGGATCCCACACTGCATTTAGGTTGGATCCGTTTCTAAACCAGCCTTCCCAGAGAGTATTAAAATAGTGCAGTTTCCTTTGTTCATTTTGGGATCAAATTCAGGAAAGAGAGTTAAGTTTCCTTTCCAGTTCTGGGGGCAAAACAGGCAGACGTATGCTAAAGCAACATGAGGATGAGACGCTGACCTAGGGATCCTGAGGGTGACTCCGTGCTGCCCTCACAGCCTAGCACAGGGTCTCCCACCCATCCACACAGGGACAAGGGTTAGAAGCAAGCTTGATGGAGCTCTGTGACTGACTTACTGACATCTGGTCAAGGCCAAGGTCCCCAAAGAATCCTATTTTCCTGAGCCTGCAGGAAAGATTCCCATCAGCCCTGTGGAGTAGAGCATGCTCTTTGATCTCCTGCATTTCATTCGTTCATTCTTTTTCCTTCTTCATCATTTGTTTGTTTAGCAAGCACTTAGGGAGCTCCTGCATGTGTGGGGGCTGAATTAAGCGCTGGGGCAGAACGGAAACCTCCATGGCTACTCTGTCATTCTTGGATTCCTCCAGTATGTCTGGCACCGAGCTGGGCGGTAATGAGGGAAAAAGGTGTCCCTGCTGTAGGAATGCAGCTGGCCAGTGAGGACAGGCAGCTGGACAGCCTGCGATCCTAAGCACCAGAGCTGACCTCTGGGGAAGGAGGGAGCTGAGACCAGGGCGATCAAGAAGGCTTTTCGGGGAAAGCAGATCTGAAACTGGCGAGAGGCTAAGGTCAGAAGTGATGGGGAAAAGGCAGAGTGGCTGGGTGGGGAGGGTAAGGCAGGCCTTCCTACGAAGGATTTATGGATTGGAAGGGGCCTTGGGTTTGGGGAGCCCAACTGGGTGTGGTAGCACACACCTATAATCTCAGATCTGTGTGAGGCTGAGGCAGGAGGATTAAAAATTTGAGCCTAGTCTGGGTGACTGGACTCAAAATTTTAAAATAATAACAATAATTTTTAAATGGGTCTGGGGATATAGTTTAGTTCAAAGGCCCTGGGTTCAATTTCCAGTAAGCTCCCACCTCCACACACACAAAGAAAAAGGTCCAATTTCTGTCTTGTTGCTCTAGGCTGAGATTTCTGAGCCTGGGAGGTGGGGTGGGGTGAGTGTCCACCTGAAGAGGAGGAGGGTGGAGCCCCAAGAGCCTCCGTGAGCCATCTGGTCCAACCCGTCACCTCATAGTGGGAACTGAAGCAGCCAGTGGTGACAGGACTGATGCTGGCTTGGGACCCTTGGGCCCCAAAACCGGGAAAAGAGCCTTGAAGATCATGACTGAGTGGGGGGGAGCTGCAGGGGTGCCCCATGAGTCTCCCCAGTGAGGAGATGCCCAGCAACAACCTCCTCTCTGCAGAGCTATGGTCATGCATGCGGAGTGAAGGACCCTCCAGCCAGGTCCACAGAGGAGGGCCACAGCCCTGAGGACACTATGCATTTCCAGAGAACTTTCTAGAGCCTCCCTTCTCTGCCTGCTTCCCTTGGTGATCAGCAAGGAGATCAGGCAGGGAGAGTCTCCCTGCGTTCTGAGGGAGGGGGACGGGGTGTGGTGTGGCCCTGGGTTCTGGACCCAGGAGCAGAGAAGCAATCTGGGGACCCTGGCTAGAAGCCCAGGTGATGAACGGGAGGCGCTTCCGTTCCCATGGCAACGTGCTGTAAGAGGATTGGAGCTTTCAGACGGGGTTCTTGAATAGACTCCTGGGAAAGGTCTGCAAGAAGGATTTTTACCTGTAAAATAGTGTGGCGTTTGTTTTGTTTTGCTGTAAGTAAGTGCTAAATAGGTCAGCGTTGTTTTGCTTTGGGCCAAAGCTTATAATACATTCGGAGCAGAGCAGGAAAATGTGAGTTTTCACACACATTTAAATTCTGCTTCTGTTAACAGGGACAGTGTGAGGTTGGGTACATCCATCCTGTGCCCATCATCCATCCATCCTATGTCCATCCATCCACCCATCCATCATATGTCCATCTATTTATCCCATGTCCATCCATCCATCCTATGTCCATCCATCTATCCTATGTCCATCCATCCAGCCTATGTTCATCCACCTATCCGCCCCACGTCCATCCATCTGTCCCCTGTCCATCCACCCATTCCATGTCCATCCATCCATCCTATGTCCATCTATCCATCTCATGTCCACCCATCTATCCTATGTCCATCCATCTATGTATCCAAGGTCCATCCATCCTGTGTCCATTGCCCATTTATCCCGTGTCCATTCATCCAGTATTTGTTGAGCCTAATCTTTATCCTAGGTGAGACTTTCCACCTGCAAAATGAGAGAAATCATCTGGACTAGAGTTCTTGACCAAAGCTCTTAGAATTCCCAGTTTCTGGGAGGTGGGCAGAGGGGCTCCCCTGAAGGCAGGGGACAGGCTGATGGGACAGGGTCTAAGATCACACCTGGTTTCTTGAACCCAGAAAGCCATGTGTTTAGCTGTTTCATTTGCTACATTTCTATTTTAGGTTTGTTGTTAACAAAACCCTGACTGAACATCAGCTGCCCTAAAGGTCTCTTCAGATGGTGTCAGTCAAAATGTTTTTAATCATCTCGCCTGCAGTGTGAGGTACAGAAATAAAATGGTGACAAAACCACGGTCACTGCCCTGCAGGGGCTAGCTGTTGCCTGGAGGATAAACAGATTAGAGGTGGGAAAGCCTGCTCCACGGTTGTTAAAACAACAATAATCATTATCCTTGTGGAGTCTGGTAGACCCCCAGGGAAATACAGCCGAGAATTCAGCCTGCAGTTTGAGGCCAGACAGGAGCAGCGGACTCTCAGGTCCTTCCCGCAGAGATCGGGAGCCCAGGGGGTTTTCCTGTGCTCATGATGCCTCCCCAGGGGCCGAGGCGCCAGGCTTCCCCTGCACCCAGGGCGCCCGCACATTGCTCAGGGCAGGGGCTGCCTGCGTTTGCCTTACGGTGATTGGTTGGGCTGGAGACTGTTGCTAGGATACCGATCCACAGAGCCTGCAGCCTTATCCTCCACCTCGTCCCATCCCGCACCGCAGACCTAATTCAGGCACTCTGGGAACGGGATCCTGGCAGCTTAAATCTCAGCTTCCAAGGGCCCCATTGCCAGGATGTTTTCCAACTTAGCAGGAGATAACATAGAGGCTGGAAGAGAAGGCCTGCGTTTTTACCTTCTGGGTCATTCTGAATAGAGGCTTCTCTCTCTGGGCCTCAGTGTCCCTCTTTGGTTTCTGTCATTGATTTATTTATTCATGACTCACGCACGCGCTCCCGTGTATCCAAGGCAGGCCTCCCTGTGCTCTAGGCGCGATACGGAGTGCTAGGGACAAAAGGATTAACAAGACACCCAGCATCCCTGCGAGAGGGACAGTCATCAACTCATACATAATACACAGACTGCCCCTCTTTTCTCCTCCAATGAGTTTTCTAGCATCCTTCACCCCTGCTTTCTAAGCCTTAGGGTCTCCCGGGGTTGACGAGGGAGGATAGTATGCTGTCAAATATGCCCCCACTACTGTGAAATGGGGTGCTCCTCCCTGCTCCAGGGATCATCACCCCTCCTCCTGAGAGAAACATCTGCAGCTGCATTCTCTATCCCACAGGAATCACCAGCACTAGAATCAAGCCTTACTGTGGGCATGTAGTTTAAAAAGTCAAAAACGTAGAGCCCTTTGGAATTCCACTGTCACAGGTGGAGGGACTGAGGGGGAGGAGCTACTGAACTGACCAGCGGTAACCCAGACAATACGTGGTGATGTTTTCCCAAGCAGCGGAAAAGAACGAACAGTCCCGAGTGGTTTGGAGCGACGGCTTCAAGTAACTGTCAAAACCTCCTCGTCCTAGATCAAAATGCCTTATCTGTCTGCTGAAGTTCTTGCATGATGCAACCTACTGAGCTGAGGACACAAATGAACAGGGGTCATTCTCTTGCTGGTCCACCCGCTGCGGTGATGTGGCCTCCAACACTGCGCTTTTACCAAAGGTCACAGGAGGCTCCGTGAGCAGAGGGGCGCTGGCCTACAGGGACGGTTTCGGAAGGGATCTGTACAGGCAGCGTCTGGCGACAGGGTGTCAAGAAGGACAGGGAGGACCACGCGGTGCTGGCCTCAGAGAATCTCTTCTGTGGCTGGGGTGGGACCTGCTGATTAGATTCCTGACCTGGAGCCACCTCGCTGGGATCAGGGTGGCACCCTGTGTCCCGGGGCCAGCGGCCCACACTGTAGGAGACCTTGGAATGAGAGATGGTGCAGCGGAGTACCCAGAAGGGTCCAGAAGTAGGTGAGTGTGTCCGCCTCCTGGCCCTGACGCTGACACTCATGGAGATTTGTTTTGACCCCTTGGCTGAGAAAAGAGGGCCGGAAAGGAGAGAACAGGAAAGAGAGGCAGACAGGCAGGCAGGCAGACTGAAGACAGACAGACAGACACACACACACAACAGAAGCAAGAAGAGGCCGAGACAGAAGCATCCTTCGGTTTGCGGTTCCAGGAACCAATGAGAAAGAATTTTAAACCAAGGACCAGATGGGGAGAAATCACACAGCCCGCCCCACCCAGCCTGGCCACAGGACTGCAGAGGGGATGTGGATGACGCCCAGAGAGCCCTGTGCAAGTTCACTCCGTTCCACTGTCCCGGCCCCTCCTCTGTCCCCCATCCTCCCCAGGGACAGTAAGAATTAGAGGTTTTAAATACCTCTGACCCGGCATTCCCAGTCCGAGGAATTTATTCTAGACGAAGTAATTAAGGTCATAGGCAGGACTGAGGAAAGCAGGCAAGCAAACAGCCACAACAAAAGAAATAAACTAATTTAGGCAAACCCGACTGGGGACCTTCTCCATAAGTAACGATATAGGGGCTGGGGAGTTAGCTCAGTGGCATAAGCACCTGCCTGCAAGCAGGCGGTCGTGAGTTCAATCCCCGATTGAAAAAAAAAAGTGACAACATAAGTAACGATATAACCGCACAACAGCTTCTCTGGCTTCTTTTAAAATTACATTATGGCGGGCATGGTGGCTCATTCCTGCAATCCCAGCACTCGGGAGGCTGAGGCAGGAGGATTGTTGCGAGTTCAAGACCAGCCTGGGTTACACAATGAGCTCAAGGCCAGCCTGAACTGCACAGGAGACCCTGTCTCAAAAAGACAAAAAAAAAAAAAGACATTATGAATACATATTGGTTTTTGGTGAGAGAAGGCACAATAGGCCCACAAAGAAGCGCAGTTGATGTGGGTAGTGTGAGTCCCTGTACATAAGAACAAAGATAACAGAATGGACGTCTAAGAAGTCAGAGCTGACCTCTGCAAGAGGAATTCCAAGACACGGCTTTCCTTTTCACTTGTCTTCACTGTTAAAAACTATTTTTATCTACAAAGAGTATACGTGCTTTGTGTGACAAGAACAAATTTCCTCCCACCATCCCGATGGTGTCTGCATGGGATCAGGCGGTGTAGACACGGAGTCCGGAGTCTGGCTCGCTGCGAAGCCGCAGGGGAAGGTCATTGACCTTTGCAGGGCTGCGGGCTGCTCATTAAGGATTCCAGAAAGAACGAGTCCCCATTCTGGCTCCTCTCCCTGTGCCGACCGGTCCTACAAGTCAGACCTCTACGACCCAATACCCCGGTATGCAAGCACCCGGCTGATTCATAACCTGCTCCAGAGCTGCCTGCTGCTCTCCTGGAGTGAGATGCTGCCTGTACTGGCCTGGGCAGGGCCCTAACACCGCAGGGCCTCCCCTCCCGGGTGCCTCTCCTGAAGAGGGTGACAGCTGAGATGGTCCCTAACGCAGGTGGGAACCTGCCACACAGAGGCAGGTCAGATTCTGAGCCAGCGTGGAGGAGGCCGTCACCATAGCAACCGGCTCCCTCAATCTCTCCCTCCTCCGCTCGGTCTGATACTTGGGGAAATTTCTCAAGGGCAGGGTTTCCAGTGAGGAAAACCGCTGCCTGGCTGTGGGAGCTCGGGAAGGCACTGAGCTTCACTCTGCCTCCGTTTCACTCTCGTTTGCCCCTTGCCAGAATCTGTGAAGAGAGTAGTCCTGGTTTGGTTCCTCCTCACCTCGGGGTGTGATTTGGGGTGAACTGCTTAACCTCTCTGTGCCCTGGCTGCTCTGTGAATAGGAGAGAGACGCTGATGGCTTCCTAGGTATGATGTCCTTCTACAGGAGCCCTGAAAGCCCTCTTCAGTAACTTTAGTTGCTCTGTCCTGGCTGCCTCAGCTTCCTGAATTGATTCAAAACATTGTCATCTCGCAGTCATTTTGACTTTGGGGAGGAGCCACATGGTGCCGGATCCAGGGGACAAGGTGGGTGAGGACCTGGTGTCATGTTTTGAGGAGGCTTCTTTTCCATTACATGGCACATGTCAGTCACAATTGCTGTGTTCTTTTATCGCGCCTCATAAAGACACTCACAAAAGAGGACTTCCAGAACAGCTTTAGAAAGTGGCAGGAAAGACGGGATAAATGTATTTGAATCAAGGGGGAGTATTTTGAGGAGAGAACGTAATTTTATGTAATTTTTAAAATATAAACATTCACTGCATATTTTGATCACACTGTTTATATTGCAAGACATAGTGGGAAGACTCTGCACCCTTCCTTCCCATATAGAATCCTCAAATAAGCTAACAAAGGAACTTGTCCAATCTCTCCTTGGTTACCTCCAGAGACAGAGAACTCACAACTGCGCAGCCTCCCAAGTAGCTATTACTACCTCAAGACGCTGCCTTCCTGAAGAAAGTTCATGCATGTAGGATGCTTTATGAGCAAATATTTGTTTAAGGGCTGGAGCTGTAGCTCAGTTGCAGAGCCACGGTTAGCATGTATGAAGCAGACAGTTCAACTCCCACCACCAAGAAATATATATATTTGCTTCCAAAATGTAGCTGTCCTTTTCAGAGTTACTTCCATTCTGCTTTTTCCAAGATGCCTGCTCAGGGCAGGAATTAGCAGCGATCAGCAGGAGGCAGTTTAAGTGTTGTAGAAGCAATGTGGGTTTCTATTGTAATCCAAATATTGTATTTAGATTTTCCCATCCTCCTTCCGGTCTGGGAAGTTTATATTTGTGGTCCCATGGAAACATTATTGGAATCCTGGCAAGTTCATCACAATCTGCCACCCCCAGTACAACCCACGGTGAGAATAGAGACACTAAAACCTATTCATAGTTACGGGTAGCCAAGGGGTCCTAACTCTGACTGGGGTGAAGATTCACTAGACAAAGGCCTTGGCCCAGGGCCTCAGCCAGAATTTATTAACTCATGCAGAAGGGAGAGGCTCTCGAGGCTGAGTGACGGTGAGAATGGCGTCTGTGGGGCTGGGGATTTAGCTCAGCGGCATAAGAACCTGCCCTGCAAGCAGGCAGTCGTGAGTTCGATCCTCGGTACCGATTAAAAAAAAAAAAAAAAAAAAAAAAAAGTCGAGAATGGCGTCTGTGAGCCAGGCTTAGCTAGGAGGCCAGAAAGCACCTCTGCAGAGAGAAGGGAACGCACAAAGACCAACCTGCATCACTCAATCGGGCATTTGAATGTTTAGGAGGCTGCAGAGTCAGTGTCTGATATGTAAACTTTTGTGCCCTGGGGACTCATAGCCTCTCATCTTGAGGCTCGAACCCTGCTGACATTCCTGGTGCTATGTGGCTCTGCTGTTCTGCTGGGCTCAACCATTTACAGGCAGACATGAAGTGAGGAAACAGAAAGCTGTGACTGGCTTCAGAGATCACACATCCCCACTTCAGCCGGCCCTAGTTACACTGCTTAAGCCAACTGAAGGGGGAAGGAAATGGCCCAGCCAGCTCTGTACCTATCAGTACACGGAGACAGCGGTGGGTTTAGCTAACTCGGGGGTAATTGTTCCGCATTCAAGGAAAGCTGCCCTGATGGTCTTCTACAGGTTCCAGGGTAAACCTCAATCTATCTACTAACTAGGTGATCCTAGGAAAGTACCGTGATAAATGCCTACTGTACCGCATCTTGTGAGAATTTAGCATAAGGCTTTTCTCACTGAGCTTACAGCCCACACATCACAGGTGGGATCCTGGGTCTGGGTGGAGGAAGGGACTCAGCACCTGGCTCCTCCCTCCCAGCCTGTATCTTGGGCCACACAGGAAAGACAATTCACCTGCCTCCTGGTCACTGAATCAATTTCCCAGGGTGTCGCTTGATAATGTCTTTCAACTATTTGTTTCTGTGCTGGGGATGGAACACAGGGTCTTTGCACTGAGCTGTATCCCTAGTCCTTTTTTATTTTTTATTTTGAGACAGTCACCCAGTCTGGGCTTAAGCTTGCAATCCTCCTGCCTCAGCCTCCCGTAAGAGCTAGGATTACAGGCATTCACTATCCATATTTTTAATAGAAATCTCACAGAAGACCTCTAATGAATATAGTCTGGAGTAGATACTCAGGTGGGACAAGAAGCTGGAGAAAGCTATTTTGGAGTGAGAAATGGTTCCTTTAGCTGTCAGTATGAAAGTTTTTGTCGTGTAGCAACTCGCGGTCAGGGACTAGGACACCTGGGTCCAGCTCAGCCGTTGCCCAGCTGTGGACCCTCACGAGACAGTGACTTCCTCCTTCTGGGCCTGGCTGTGTTCAGGTGCAAGGTGGCAGGTCCTTCCCTGAGACCTTCAGGACACAGGATGAGATGGGGAAGTCCCCTTAGCTGCTGCCGAGCCCTGGCCCGTGGTGACCACCCCCACTCTGCCCCCACTCTGCCCCCCCGCAGAAGAGTACCTGCGCATGCTGAACTTGGGCCTGGCCGAGGTGAAGAAGTACTTCCTGGGACCCTTCTCGCCGTCCTGCAGGATGGTGCGGATGATGCGGGAGTTTCTGTACCGCACGCTGCCGGAGGACTCCTACAAGGTCACCACGGGGCGGCTGCACGTGGGCCTCACGCGCTTCGAGGACGGCGAGAGCGTGGTGGTGTCCGAGTTCACGTCCAAGGAAGAGCTCATCGAGGCAAGGATCCTGGGGCGCTGGGAGGGCACCCCCCTCACCGCAGCCCTCCTTTCTCCACACCTCAGTGCTGCCCGCAGAGGCCTGGGTGTGGCTTGCAGGGTCCCCAGGAGCCTCGACGGTCCTCCCAGCCTGGGCTGCAGCTCGGGCCCTCCTGAATGATTCCCAGTTTGTGCCAGGTCCTCCCTCCAAATAATCCGGTCATCACAGAGATGGTTATCGCGCGGAGACATCCACGCCCTGTGGGCCTTGCGCTGTCCTGCGAGCGCAGCTCATGCGTAGAGATAAAGTCACCAATCCATAGCTGATGGTGCCCCAATGTGTTTGTTTCTAGAACAAGGGCTTCGTGAAGCTGCCGCTCTTCCGCCCATCCCACTTTTCCCCTCCTCCAGCTGCGGGCCTTTAACATTCTGTCCACACCGCCCACACTGGTCTGGTCCTGGGGCTGGAGGTGCACCGGTGCTGACCCCCCATGTCCCCCCAGGTCGTTAGGCCCCACTCTCCACGGCCACGGCCACCGCCTTGGCTCCCCAGCCCCATCTCACCTCGCTGTCCAGCGGGGCCAGTGCAATTCACCAAGCCCACAGCAGGCCCAAACCTTCTGTCTTAAGTCACTTTCCTGTGCGAGACACAATGCGCGACACCCACAAAGTGGAGGAAGAGAAGCTTCAGCCCAGTCAGTGGGCTTCTTGGCGGGAAGGCTGGGGCTGGCAGGACAGAGCTCACACCACTGCAGGGGGCGGGGGGAGGTAGAGAGCGCCAGAGAGGGGGAAGGAGGCGTGTCCTCCAGGCCACGCCCTCTGGGACCCGCCTCCAGGAGACCCCGCCCCCATCCAGGCCCCGCCTTCTCACTGCACACTCAGAGGCTGCCCTCACTAGTGGGTGAATCCACTGAGGACTACATCACCCCATGATTTGATCACCTTCCAAATACAGGAGGACTTGGACATTTTAGATAGAAACTAGAACCCCTTTTGTGCCACACCCACTCTGCCTGGGGTTCCTTCCGGCCTGTCTACCGCACCACACCTGCTGGGAGCAACCCCAGGCCCCCCAGCCAGGACGCTCCCCTCATCACCTCCCCCCTCACCCCTAGTGCCCATGCTCACTTCCATCAAAGCCCTGTCACCTCCTTATTCCCGCTGCATTCCCAAATGTGGCCATCTCACCCTTCTTTGGGTCCAGGGCCTGGCCCAAGACAGACACAATTAATGACCACTGAATCCCACTGGATCCGGAGACCCCTAAAGACACAGAGGCCACCTCTTCCTTTGCATCAGGTCCCTTTTGACCAGGAAGCTTCCCAAGCTCCTGGGCTCCTTGGGACCAGGCCAAAAATGGAACTGGAGGCTCCAGTCTGGCGGCTTCACCTTGGCTGAAGGACATCGGGATGGTGGGGTGGGGCAGCAGTGGCAAACGACCCCCCAGTGACCCCCAATCCTGTTGTCCTCCAGGCCCTGTACTGCAGCTGCTTCGTTCCCGTGTACTGTGGCTTCATCCCCCCAACATACCGTGGCGTGGTGAGTGACCTTGGTGTTTTGGGGTGAGCTGGGAGCTGGGGACACCTCAGGGGCCCTGGGACCCACGTCTGGGCGAGCAGAGGGATGGTCTCAAAGTGCAGTGAGGACCTAGAGCTGGGACGTTTCAATATTTTTCTGCTCAGGATTCCCGAGGTGGGGGCTCCTGGGCAAGCTTCTCTGGGCTCTCCAACCTATTACGCAGCTTCTCAGATTTCCCCAAGCTCCACGGAGCATGAACTATGACCCTGGAAAGTGGAGACCTGGAATCTCAAGGGATGGGGACCTTCAAGGCCATCTTTCATGTGTCCCTGAGTCACTCGGGGTCTCATAAGATCACCTGGGTTCTGGTCCGGTAGGTCTGGGAGGGGGTGGAGGTTCTGTTCCTCCAGGCCCTTGCCAGGCCCCCGAGTGGGGTGAGCCCCGGCTGCTGCTGACCCTCCTCGCCCTGCATCCCCAGAGGTACATCGACGGGGGCTTCACCAGCATGCAGCCCTGCGCCTTCTGGACAGACTCCATCACCATCTCCACCTTCAGTGGGCAGCAGGACATCTGTCCCCGGGACTGTCCGGCCATCTTCAACGACTTCCGCATGTTCAACTACTCCTTCCAGTTCTCCTTGGAGAACATCACCCGCATGGTCCACGCCCTGCTACCCCCGGACCTGGTGGTGAGAGGCAGGGCTGCTGGGGAGATGGCAGGGATCGAATTCCATCGGTGTTTTCTCCCCTCCGGTGACCCCTGACACTTGCTCTTAGGCTGGTGATCTGGCCTTGCTGCTCACCAGCTAGGTGACCTCGAACAAGTCCCCTGAGCTCTCCCAGCCTCAGTTTCCCATTTGTAAAACAGGTTGATGTCAGAACCACAAACGGGAATGGTACCCAACTGCTTCTGTTTCAACAGACAAGGGACCAACACAGGGCAGCAGCAAAATACGGCCTGCAGGCTTTGTGGGCAAAGTCTAATGCGGTCCTCTGGCACCCCATGAGCACGTACTACTGCTGCCCCCATTTTACAGATGAAGAAACTGAGGTTGTGAGTAGGACAGCTATGTAGCCCATAAGCAGTAGTACTGGGATTTGAACCCAGACCCCAAATTCTTCCCACAGTCAAATGCATCTTCTCCAGTTCTCCCATGAGCACCCAGAGGGTGCTGAGGACGGAACACGCTATGTTCGGTGTTAGCTAACACAGCATCACTGGGATCTTATCAGGAATCGCTCCCCAGTCCGCAGCAGCGAGCAAGCAATAGGACCCTGGACGGGTACATTTTGAGAAGTCCATCAAATACAGTTCAAGAGCTGCGCTCTGGGTGGGAAGGGGGCTGACACTCTCTGTCACCCAGCTTGGTTGTTTTCTGCACCCCCAGATCCTACAAAATTACTACTACCGAGGCTACGAGGACGCGGTCGACTACCTGAAGCGGCTGAGTAAGTGCCTGGGGCTTCCAGGGGAGGGGGGTGGGGAGAGGAACCAAGAGGGGCGTACAGGCTCAGGACAGAGTCCTTCACACTTGGGGGCCAGGCCTCTGGAAACCGGGACAAGTGCCTAACAGTGGCCGTATGCGTGGATTTAAATCTGTCCTGAGGAAATTCACAGCTCAAATCTCAGCCCGGAATCTCATTTTCCTCCCATTTCATTGTCTTTCCCAGAAAGCCATGTGAGTAGTTTGTATTTGTGCAGGACTTTGAGCGACATATTAGTCAACCAATCAGAGAGAGGAGCCCTTGGCCCATGCAGGTTTGGGAAGGGGATCCCTGTATCTGTGTCCTCTCCCCTTTGGGCTTTATGAGGGCAGAATGACCCCAAGGGCGCATATGAAACACTCCGGCTCCATGAAGCCCGTGGCAAATATCTTTCTTAAGAGAAATGAAAAGAGCTTTTCCATCTCATTTATTTATGTGGGTTTTTTTTTTTTTTTTTTTTTTTGAGGCAGGGTCTTGCTACGTAGTCCAGGCTGACCTAGAACTTGTGGCGATCCTCCTGCCTCAGCCTTCCAAGTGCCGGGATTACAGACAGGTGCCACCATACCTGGCCTTTTCCATCTTTAGAATTAGCTCCTTAGACAGAACACAGTTTCAGACAAAGCGACTCCTAGATCTAAGTGCACTTACCTTGTGCTGTCTCTGAAGATTTGCCCTGTTGCCGTATGGTTTTTCACAGCTCTGTAATATTCCATCACAGTTGCCCTAGATCTCATCATGCCCCTGAGTCTCTGAATATTCTCTGTTACAAGGGATGCTTCTGAGAACGGTCTGTGTGTGTGGCTTCAGCAACACTCGGGAAATAAGGTTAAAGGGTGACCAGAATTTTCCTCCTGGGACACACTCGCTCTTTGTTTTCCTTCTTTAGAACTGCTTCCTGCTTTCGCCAGCCCCCTTATTCTGTCTTCCTTCCTTTTTCTGGGTCCTCTCCCCCCAGTGGCCGGGTGTTTGGGGTAGGGATTAGTCTCCTGATGCCTCGGTTTCCTCATCTGTAAAAGGGGGCCTAAAAACAGAATCCACCTCAGAGCATTACTTGGAGGATTAGAGGAGCAAAGATCCAAAATCTTACCAGCAGTTCAGGGGGGCCCCTCCTGAGGGCCTCTAAGCAGGGCCAGCGTGTCCTGCCCCACCTTGGTGACAGCCCCACCCACCTCCTCCACATCCACGCAGGTGGCAGCTGTGAACAGAGCCCCAAGTGTCCAAAGCACTGTGCCCTGAGAGGAACGGGTGGAGCCGGGGGAGGGGGAGACAGGCGGCTCCCCAGCGTGGGGATCAGGCGCGGTGGGTGCTGCGGGTTTGGGATGTAGATTTCCTGATCTGAAGCTTGGATTTGGGGTGCTGGGGATGTAGCTAAGGGATAGAGCGTTTGCTTCGAGCTTGCGCAGAGCCCTGGGTTCCATCACCAGCACTGCCAAAAAAAGGGGGGATTGAGAGTTGGATTTGGAGGCGATTGCTTCCCTGCCCCAGGCTCTCAAGCCCTGGGGAGGGGGTGGGAAATGGGCCTCAGCTTCCTCCGTCTCTCACCGCACCTGCACCCCCTAGGGGCACGCACCTTAGCCAGGACTGGGCTCCGAGGGGTCTCCAACCCCTGACTGCAAGCGTGCGCATTAGTCCTGCACACAGGGCGCCCCCAGTGCAGTCCTCCCAGGGGTGCGGGGAGCGGATCTCCCTCTAGCCCCGCTTGTGGGCAGGAGCCTCAAACTGGACCCGGGCAACTAAGGTTGGTGCCCGCCGACCGGGTTCTTAACCTCCGCCTGCCAGCAGCCTGACTGCTTTCCGGTGGGGTCACCTCGAGTAGGAAGCTGTACCACCCCCCCCCCCCGAAAGATGTTACCCTAATTATTTCCTGCTGCCAGGCAGCACCCCCGCCAGCGGAGAGGCACCACTGGCTGGCGTTGGTGAAATCCACGCAGGTGTGCGGCGTGGTCCGCGAGCAGGCGCTGGTAGGAGGCTGGGCCTCCTGAGACCACGACCCCCCCATCCCTGTCCCCACCCCCTTCCTCCCCGTCTCCCTTTCACACATGCACACGCGCACACACACACACACGCACACACACACACACACACGCACACAACAGGCGTGATCCATCATCCCCGCGTTCCTTCCATCGCCCCCTCATTTCCAAGCAAGCTCCCATCTGCTTCCTGTCACCCTGGATTAATTTGCGTCCTGCCGAGCTCTGGGTGAATGCAGTCTTGCAGCGTGAAAGGCTTTGATCTGATCCTTTGGCCCTGCATAGTTTTCCTGAGGTTTGTCCGAATCGGTGGCTTCCCACCTGTCCCTTTCTCGCCTCCCGTTCGGTTGCATGACACCGCGGCGGCTCCTCTGTGCCGCGGCCTCGCCTGGGCTCCGGGGTGGGCTCGGCCAGGCCCGGGCCCGAGGAACAGGGCTGCTGAGAGCGGATGCCGGGGGCTTCACGCAGACCCTTGGTTCCTGCCTAGCAGCAGAATAGCTGGACCGTGCGGTGCATGTATAGTTTACTTCCGTACACGCGTGTTTTAATTGTGATGAACAACAGCAGCACCCACGACAGCACACGACTGCCTTTACCTCTTGTGAGTGTGCAGCTCAGTAGTGTTGGCTGTGTCCATACAGTTGTGCAACAGAACTCGGGAATGTTTTCAGCTCACAGACCTGGAACTTTGGCCCCAGCAATCCACGTGTCCTCTTCCTGCTGCTGGTAACCAGCCTTCTGCTCTGTTTCCACGAGGGTTTTCCCATTTAATTATTTTCTTGTAGATATCGATGATGCCTAGCAAAGAGTCGCTGCTCCTTGATCCTCTTCACTTCCCTGTCCTCTCCCTGTCTCCCCCATTCCCAGATCCCCTTCACCACTGAAGCCCCTTTCCGTGTTTCTTAGCATTTGTCATTTATTTTGCTATTTAAATTATTATCCTTTGGGTTTCTCATAGAAGAGAAACCACGTGACGTTTAACCTTCCGTATCTGACTTATTATGTCACTTAGCGTGATGGTCTGAAGCTGTGTGATAGTCAGGGGTTTGCAGGAAAACAATTTAATACAGGACAGAGATTTTATAGCAGTCACCCAAAGAGCCACATACCAAAACATGCAGGAGATCTGCCCACACATTACTGACCCAAAGAACCCAGCTGAGGACCTGGATCCCATGGCGATGCACTGCACAAGTTCAGCTGAAGACCTAGAACCTATAGCAATGCCCCTCACGAGTCCAGCTGGAGGCCAAGAGCCCACGACAATGTCTCATGTAAGTCTGCATCGAGGATCTGTGCTGGGAACATCCAAAGGTTAGCAGTGGAAGCTAGAAAGTCTGCGCCAGTGGGATGGAGGAGCTGAGCCAGCAGGCGGAGGGATTTGCACTGCAGCCAGGAAGTGATGCTTACGGTAAGGACCAGGGCTCCCCCGAAAAGTACCACAGCCTCAGCGACAGCGAGGACCTGAGCTCCTCTGATGAGAACAGCCGAGTTCATACCAGGAAGCCAGCGTGACAAGCTTCTCCTGGAGACTGAGCAGCACACATCTTCCCCTCTGGAGGAAGCGATGCTCAAAGTACGGACCAGAGCTCCCCCAAAGTGAACCCCAGCCCTTCTCAGTGACAAAATGAGGTCCCGAGCTCTGATGATGAGAACGGCTGAATTCATATCAGGAAAGGAGCTCGACAGTCTCCTCCAGATGACCCCACAGCAGCAGGAGAGCCATCACGACTCCTTCCTCCACTTCTCCTTTTCATGCTGTGGGCAGCAGTCCGCAGGTGGGCCCTCCACACCCAGCGGCACACTGATTCCGTCCAGCTGGGCTTTACAAGCTGATCACCAGTTGTCCGGATACCACAAGCACCATCCAGTTTCCTACAAATGAGTCAAATCTCTCCTTCTTCATGGTTGCTAAGGACTGCTTCATGGATATGCACATCACCCTTGTGCAGGGACCGTGCTGACCTTTGTGTGGTTCCCATCTTAGTGTATGTGCTGCCCAGAGAGCACTGTCCTGCAGCTTTGGCTACTTGAGACATCTTGCAGAAGTAGAGGCAAACAGTGTTTGATGCTCTGCTGCTCATGGTGTGCTCGAGCTCATCCATGCTGTAGACTGGGATAGCATTTCTCTTCCTGTTTAAGGCTGTGTGTACATGCTGTATTTTCTTTCTTCATTCATCTGTCTGTGGACACTCAGTCTGTTTTCACCTTGGGGGCCACTGTGATTGATGCTGCCATGAACACGGGTGTGTGCCTTGCTCCTCAGGATTTTCTGTTCATCTGGGTTCATCACCAGAATACAGGTGTGACTTTTTAAGAAACTGCCAAATGGGTTCTCAAAGTCACGTGACATTTTACATTCCCACCAGTATCAGATGAGAGGTTCAGTGTCCCTACATTCTCACCAGCACTTGGTATGGTGAGTCTTTCAATGCTAGCCATGCTAACAGCATGCAGTAGTTAGGTTATCAGGTGTTTAATTTGCATTTCCATAATGCCTAATGATTTTGAACATCTTGTCATTTGCTTAAATGTTCTTTGACTGCGTGTCTATTTAATGCTTTCCCCATTTTCCCTGCCAGATCTTTAGTAAGCTTTGTTTTTAATAATAGTTCTAGATTTATAGAAAAATTGTGAAATAGGACGGGGAGTTCCTGTGCTCTTCCCACCCGTTATTAACGCCCCACTTTATTAGGTGCGGTGGCACAGTGCATGCATAATACGGCACCCAGCACCACACAGTGAATGAATGGGTGTTTACACCCTGTTACTAACTGAAAGCCGCAGTTGATTTCTTAGTGTTCTCTAGGGTATTCCCGCAGGCAATGCCTACCTTCCCGTGGTGACCAGCGAGTGCTGAGCATCCAGGAGCCCATGAAGGCAGAGGAGAGAGGACAGGGAACTAGAAGGTGGTCTTTAGTGATGGGGAAGTGGGGGTAACGGGAATGAGAATTATCAAAAGATGTGGTGGGCCTCTGCCAGGGCACCGCCGCACATCTCGTTATTCTGTATACTGACATGCACCAGTCAAAAGCCTAATAAATAAATGAATGAATAAGGTCCAGGAACAATCACGTTTGTCACCGTAACATGAAGGAGGAAAAGTGAGGGCCCAACTTGGGAAGCCGTTTTTGTAGCACCAGGCTGTCAGGGGAGGCGGAGGGTCAGGGACCACGGTGACCATGCTGCTGTCTTCCCCAGATGCTGTGTACCTGGATTCTCCCTCCAGGAGAGTGATCTTCCCAAGGGTGGAGGTGTACTCCCAGATCCAGCTGGCCCTGGGCCCCAAGTTCCCCGAGTACGGCCAGCTGTGTCCTCGGAGGTCCTGGGCCCGGCTGGAGGAGCCTGCTCCACTCCACATCCAGCAGGCCGGGAGGGACAGCTACCCACCTGTGTCCCCACCTGTGCAGACGCTCGAACCCATGCCTGAGGGGCCCGTGGAGTCACCTGTCGCCTTGCCTGTCTCTTCACTCAAGCCGTCACCTGCTCAGCCACCAGCTGCATCACTGCCACGTTTTTCAAGTGACTTGGCACCTGGGCGCCTCACCTGCAGCTCAACACCTGGCTCATCGCTGCCTGTCGCACTCCCTGGGAATCCACGTGTGTCACCCTGGCAGCAGGTGCAGCCATCTAGAGTCCTACTCCACACATTTGCATCTGCAAGACCTTCAGCTGGCCCTGTTCCTCCAATGTCATTCCGACACTGTCCTTCAGGGTCACCAGCTCGGCCCCCTGTGGAGATGCTGGGCCCAGAGCAGCTCCAAGGTATTGACCTTTCTGCTTTCTCCAGAGCTCTGCTGATAGCCTTGAACCTTAGCGGCCTGCCTGCTATAACCGCGGGCTACCACAAGGGGGCAGCGCGGTTGACATTTGAAGCGTACTGACCCCACGGCAGCAAATCCTTTGGGGAGATTGGCAATGACAGTTCTCGGGGCCTACCCAGAGGTCTACTAAGCCCCAAGCCCTCTGGGTCTCACTGTGCAGTTCAGGCTGGCCTTGAGCTCACTTGGTAGCCCCAGCTGGTCTCAAACTTGCAACGATCCTCCTGCCTCAGCCTCCCGAGTGTTTGGATTACAGGCATGCACCATCGTCCCTGGTGGCCTGTATATTTTTAAAAAACTGTTTCTTCACTACAAATAGTTTGAGAAACATCACTCTGGGTGCTGCCAAGATGAGCCGTTCTTATTCCTTACTCCCAGGAGCTCTCTCCAGCCTGGGTACTGACTCCAAAACACACATTTTGAGTGGCTGTATCTAACAACAGCAGTGTTGAGCGTGTTCATAGTCAGCCCCTCCTCTCTGGGGGACGGAAAGGCTTTTGGCTGGGTGGGGGTAGGGTGACAGGTGAGTTTAAATGGCCGGGATGTTGATGAACTGTGGTTTGTGGGATTAGATGGGATGCAGAATAGACATTTCAGATTCTGTCTAGATTTTCAGGTGGAGAGTAGGAAAGTGTGAGAACATCAGGAGGAAGAGAGGCGGGGGAGAGGGCTCCAAGGGCATCCTGAAGCCAGACTGCCTCGTGGCCCCTGCCCCAGATTCCATGGCAGACACTGCAGAGCAGCAAGGGCCCATCTTTGGAGGTGTGGCTCCAGTCTAAGGTGACCCCCTTTCTCTGCAATAGGTTTATTTTGATTCTTTTAATCCCAATAAGACAAAACACAAGGACATTAAGAGCTAACAAACAAGTCAAAGGTGGGTGTGTTGGCACATCCAGATCCCCTTGGAGACCATGGCAGGAAAATTGCAAGATCTGGCCCAGCCTGGGCCACTTAGAGAGACCCTCTCCAAAACTCAGAAGGGCTGGAGATGCCGCTCAGTGCAAGGCATTTCTTTGTCACCTCACATCTGTGCCACCCTGGGGGGTCCTCGCTTGTGCTGGGTGGAGCTTCTTGGATGAAGAACTCTGGAGATTTCTGTAGTTGCCTTGTGGGTGGAGGCCGGGGTGCTGCTGAGTATCCTACAGTGCACGAGAGGTGTCCCTAATAAAGAATGAGTTATCTAATGCTAATGGCAACAGTACCGAGGCTGAGAACCTCCCACAGTGCCTCAGCAGCGCCTCACCCCTCGCTTGTTACTTCGCAAATGACCCAGTACCCCATCCCATCTCGCTCATGTCTCCTCTCTTTGTGCTCTCTTTGCTGTAGCTCTCCTCACCTCTTCAAATCCCAAAAGTGCCCCGGCTCTGACTAACGTGAAGGAAACTGCCAGCAAGTCCAACGTGATGTAAGCTTCTCTTCGGTGGGGACCATGTGTGTGGGGATTACACCCCCAGCCTGGGGGCATACTCCTTTCCTTTGGTCGGGGCTACAGGGGTGCAGCCAGGTGATGCATTCCACCCTTCCGCTGTGCTAGGAGAGCCAAGGTCCTCTCTAGCTTATGTGTGAGTACAGTCCACCCCTTTACAGCTCTCAGTCCAGCCCTTTCCTCTTCCCGATGAGGGCAATCAGTGAGCATGAGCCGGTTCACACAGCTAAGGCCACTCTCTTCGTTTCCCTCCTGCCCTGCCAAAAATGCACCTCCTTGGGGTGCTGTGGGGAGATGTGCACACCTCCACACCTGTATTTTACTGTCTAGTGTGACCACAGTTAGAGGGGGCTAGCAAACAGCCTCATCCAGGCCCCTGCGTGATGTGAATTCACTTCTCTCCAGCTGGCCCCTCTCCCAGGGCTGCCTACCTCAAGTGGCCTCTTATTTGCACGTGAAGGCCCCAATATCCATAGTGAATCACCCAGAAAATCTCCTTCATCATATGCATCAGTTGTCCAGGCTGTGTAACATATGCCCTGGTGCCTCGGTTTATGAACTTAATTTGTTTTACAATTTTGGGGAAAGTGACCGTGGATGTCTTTGTCACCTGATGTGGAGTTTGTCAACAGAAGCAAAATTTTGTCACGTACTCTTGTTTGAGAACTGGATTGTTTGCAAACAGAAGTGTTTGAGAACCAGGATGCCATGTACTCTGTTATCTTTGCAGCAGTTAGGACAGGCCTTGGGATGCTGGTTGCTTGTTTGTTTTGTTTTGGGTTTTTTGTTTTGTTTTGTTTTGTTTTTGGTACTGGGGATCGAACTCATTACTGTGCTTAGCAGGCAATCCCTTGAATCACTGAGCTAAGTCTCTGGCCCTGTTTTGTGTTTTTTAAAAAACATTCTTGGGGACCACACACCAGGCACCCTTGCTGGATGCCCATTGGATGAGCCAGTGGAAGGCCACAGGGTCACTCTGGGGTATTTCTGCCTCCACCCTCCATGTAGCTGCCCCCCTCTCTCTGGAACACTCTGGTAGTGACCCCTCTGGCCACAGCTGCAGGAGGGGAGAATGGGGCCTGAGACATTCTTACTTTTGATGTCTGCATCCATACCACAGCACATTTCTTGAAATGTACCTGCCTACTTCCCATATTGCATCTAATTTATGTATAAAATTTTTAGATAATTTGTGTACATTTAGTCATTTCAGGCTTAGGCATAAAGGAGGCATGAATTTCACAAAAGTTAAACTTTTTTGCATCTGCATGGACCTGAATGAAAGTTCGGGTTTCGGATGACAGGTCTGTGTGATGTCGCTGAGATGAATCCTCCCTGATGGTCGGTCCCACAGCGGGGACTCTGGTGGCCCTGGGCGCCTGCCTGCCGGGTGGGCCCAGGAGCCCACGGTGACAGACACAGGACAGGCCACTGAGGAAGCCCCTGCGTCATCTCTTTGCACAGGGAGAGCCCCGCTGCAGACTTGAACCGGACTACCAAGGCGCTCAAGAGGAACAAACAAAAGACAGGCAGCTCCCGGAAAGGCTTCCCCAGACAACCTCGGCCCAGGAAACCGAGTGGCAAGGCGCAGTGAGTCCACGATGCTTCCTAAGTCCCCAGCAGAGTGACAGCGTCCAGTGCTGTCTGCAGGACACTGCAAAGACATTAAGGGCCGGGAGGGAGGAGCACAGGGAGCCGGGGCCTCAGAGTCAGGCCCCCCCACCTAAAATCTGTCTTGCTTAGTGATCATGGTTAAGACCCTTGATCTTCTGACGCTCAGTTTCTTCTTTTCTTTCTTTTTCTTTTCAATTTATTATTTACTTATTTATTTTGACACAGAGTCTTGTTTTGTAGCCCAGGCTGGCCTCAGACTTGTGGTGATCCTCCTGCCTCAGCCTCCCCAGTGCTGGGATTACAGGTACATGCCACTATGCCTGACCTGAGCCTTAGTTTCTTGACCTGCAAAATGGGCATGATGTCAGTTCATGCAGTTGTGAGACGTAGGGCAATCAACTAGGTGAATTGCTTGAAAGATAAGGAGGAAAAGTAGAGCTTCCCCTAAGTAGGTGTTCCAGTGACTCTGAACAGACGCCTAAAACCAGGCCAACCTCACCATGTACCACTCCAGCGTGGAGCTAAGAGCCCAGTCAGGGTCAGTTTGGTCACTGTGTGGTGCTGTTGTTGACTTAATGATTTATCGAGCACCTGCTAAGTGCCAAACACTCTCCTGAGCTCTGAAAATATCAAAGATAAACTTAGTCTCTGACTTTCAATAATTTACCCCAGACCAAGCATAAGGCCAGTGACCAAAAGGATAATTTGCTCAACTTTGAGCCTCGCCTAAATCAAGTTTTTTCACTGAATCATAACATTTCCCTGAAAGGCACATGGTACAGACAGACAGACAGACAGACTCATGGATTTCACACGAAGCCTCACAGGAAGCCAGGCTGAGTATTAATACACTGCTTCACTGGGTTATCGGAGTCCTTTCTGAATGGGACAGAACCACACTGCTGTTCCCTTGGCTTCCATCCTTCATGGATCAGAAACCCCTGATCACTCAGAGGGGCTCCCTTCCGGCTGCCCGACCCCCCAAGAAGACTCAAGATTTATAAGAGGGCGGCGCTGCGGGCTCAGAGCCCCCTCCAGCACCGGGACAGATGCCTCCTCGGTGCAGGGAATGGCATGATGGAGGGGAGTCTCAGGGCCCCTCAGGAAGAGGGCCAAACCCTCGTGTCCCTTGGGAGATTAAAAGGAGGACGGGGAGCAGCCCTGTCATCCCAGCACTCTGGGAGGCTGAGGCAGGAAGATCGCACACTTGAGCCCAGCCAGAGCAATTTAGTGTTTAATGAGATCCTGACTCAAAATATAAAAGGGCTGGGGATAAAGCTCAGTGCGAAGGCCTTGAGTTCAAGTCCCAGTATCTCGATAAGATAGAAAATAAAATGAAAGAGGGAAGAAAGGGAGGGGGCAGAACCTGGGTCCCTGGGCTCACAGGCAGGGCAGCCCAGGGCTGAGCTAAAACAGCACATACTGCAGGGGCAGGGCTGCGTGGCCACAGGGCTGGGCCTGGCAGCTGAGCCTGTGACTCTAACACAGGCTGACGGCAGTCGAGCTGCAGAGGTCTGGGTGAGGGGTAGAAAAGAGAAGCTCAAAGGTGCCCGTGCTCTGGGAGGCTGAGGCAGGACGATGGCAGTGCAAGCTCGATCTAGACAACTTGGTGACTGAGTGAGACCTTGATTTATAAAAACTAAAAATGATCTGGGGTTGTTGTAGGTCAGTGCAAAGGCCCTGGCTCAATTTCCACTACAATTAAAAAGACAAAATGGAAAGAAGAGGGAGGGATCCTGGAGGAGGAGGCATCTGGTCATTTCCTCCCAAATTACAGTCATAAGACATGCTGTGACATTCATGGTCCACAGCTGACATCCCTTCAGCAAAAGAGAGGCAACAATAAAAACTTATAGACAGGGGCTGGGGATTTAGCTCAGCGGCTAAGCACCTGCCTTGCAAGCAGGTGGTTGTGAGTTCGATCCCACCTAACTTTAAAAAGTTAAAGTTAAAAAAAACAACGTATGGGCAGAAATCTGGGTACATTAATCAGGGTTATCATTTAAATATAGGTTTCTATGCATACTCTGATGTAGGTTGTATTAGTCAGTTTTTGCTCCAAGGATAATGCTGTGTAACAAACCACCCTCCAATCCCAGTGAATTAAAACAACAGGCATTTATTTCTGTCTTCCATGAGTTGGCTGCTGTAGCTCGGCCTGGGGACCTGTCAGGTTTGACTGTGTTCTGCGTCCCTTTCATTGAGTAACAGTGGTGATGGGAGAGGTCCTTTTCGGGAGCAGGACTGGATGTGGGGGCCAACCTGGCTTTCTCTGCTGGTCTTGACTCTCCTGCAGTAAAAGTGCAGTGGTCATCTGCTCCCACATTGTATGCAGGCCCCAAACTGGGCTAAGAATGGAGAAGGAGAAGACTCATTGGGCCCCCAAATCCTCCCGTTGCTACCAAGTCTGTCAACTCCTCCAAATTTTCAAATCATCAGAGAGCCTCTCCCATGAGTTCCTCTCTATTCAAATGTAAATATAATAATAATAATAATAATAATAATAATAATAATAAACATATAGAGTCATTATGTCCCAGGGACTGTGGTGTACACCTTAAGCGACCGCCCCATGCCACACAGTTAGTTGCTAGGCAGCAAACTCGGGATCCGACCAGCTTGGCTGCCCCGCTATCTGGATGTGATCACGAAGCAGTTAGTTTGTCCGCCATGACGGTGACGGGAGCATGGGGGGCAGGAGCCTCAAGTTGGAAAGTCCAAGCCTCATTTCTCAACTAGCCGGGTCACTTTATTGAATGAGAGCCTCAGTTTCCCCCCACACCCTCCGCCTTCCTGTCACCCCCTGTTACTTGGGACTCACTCTAGAAGCAGAATGTGAGAGTGTCCTGTAAATTCTGGGTACCAAAGCCTTGTCAGGTCGGACAGCAGAGCCCTGGCATGTGGGGGCCCTTGGGTGTGTCCCACGCAGGAAGAAGTCACTTTGTGGCTCCGGACAGGGCAGTGTCTGTTGGAGCCTGATACTTTAGCCCACCTGAAAGAGGCATCATCTGTGTACATAGAGTCTTACACCTGCCTTTCTCATAGGATGACCAATCTTACTGCTTTCTCTGCTTCTAAAACCCAACGTAGACGCATTACCCAGAAAAGCTGCCCCTGGAGAGCAGCAGAACTGGAGAGTAACGCTTTCCAGGAGGCCCACCCCGACCCAGACGGGATGTGTGGGTAAAACCTTTCCACATTCACTCAGCATGTGCCGACAGCCCTGATCCCGTGTGCTACATCCTGCTGTCTTGCCTGCTTTGAATGAAGCCACATATCATTAGTGCTTCCTCTGCCAAATACAGATTTCTCCAGTTTGTCACCGGCCCCCAGGGTTCATGTGGTGTGAGGATAGCATTGTATCTGTAAGCGTCCCCTCTACACAGACATTGGCATTGTCTCCACAACTTTTGTCACCGTCACAGCTACCTGGCACCAGGAACACTGCCACACAAGCTTAGCTGGTGCACACAAAACAGGTATTGAGCCGGGCGTGGTGGCGCACGCCTGTAATCCCAGCACTCGGGAGGCCGAGGCAGGAGGGTCGTTGTGAGTTGAGGCCAGCCTGGGCTACACAGTGAGCTCAAGGCCAGCCTGGACTGCATAGCGAGATCCCGTCTCAAAAAGACAAAAGAAAAAAAAAAAAATAGAAAGAAAGAAAAAGGAAAAGAAAAGAAAAGAAATCACACAGGCTCAGCACTTGCAATTCTAAAATGGAAAAAGCTCAGAAAAAGCAAAACTCTATGATTGCTCTTTGACAGCAAGAACCTTACCGATGTAGATGTGAGCTCTGCTTGTTTGTTTATGGTGCTGAGCGGGTGAACCTAGGACTTCCCCGCTGAGCTACATTCCTAGTCACTCCTTTTTTAAAATTTCCGACATGATCTCCCTAAATCATTAAACTGCTCAAGCTGGGCTCAAATTTGCAGTCCTCCTGCCTCAGCCTCCGAGAGTTCTGGGATTACAGGCATGCACCACCACTCCCTGCTCAGATGGGTACAAGTTTGAGTCCCTGCTGGGGGAATTCTCCAAATTGGAAAAAAAAAAGCCTGGAGCTGTAGCTCCAAGTGAAAGCCAAGCCGTAGGGTCAACCCCCAGGACCAGGAAATCCGAGCCCCCTGAAGTCCCGGGCCCCTCTGAGATGACCTGGGTAAGAAGCCGGGCAGTCCCACCCCTCCTGGAGCCCGCGTTCTGAGCACCAGGGGCTTGCACTGTCTCCCGCTGAGCGCCATGGTGCAGGGGCCGTCCCCAGGCTCGGAGAGGGCAAGCGACCTGCCACTGTGGCACAGCCAGGAAGCCAGGGCTCAGGACTGGCCTCCCAGTGACGCTCTTTGGTGTCTCCTCACCCAGCCTCCTTGGCTTCCTCCACCCAGGTCTGCGTCCTGCACGCTGGACTTGGCTCTGCTGTCCGCCCCTGGGACCGTGTGGGTCACCTGCAGGCCTCACCCCAGCCGGAGCCAGGCGTATGGCGGCCCTGAGGTATGCAATGCTGGGCTGTCCCCCACCCCAGGCTGCTGTGGTGACCCCAGATGACCCTGGGTTCATCTCTGCCCCCACCCTGCTCTCTTCCTGGGACAGTCAAGGTCAAATTGGGCCCAGACAGCACTGTGAAAACAGTGCCTCTCCTGGGGGACTTGACTGCCAGCAGCTGGAAAATTGCTGGGCTGCTGTTAGAACAAGGCGGCCAGAGAACCGCAAAGACACCTGCGTGAATCCACCGCTCCCTTTACATGGCCCGTACTTGTTCAGTGCACAATCCGTACAGCTGTATTCGGTGACCTCTAGAGACCCCTCAACCCTCACATTCTTCCTGAATAACTCAGTGCCAACTGGACTTTTATAAACTGATTAATGTCCCTTTGTCACCTCCCAGGGGAGACTCCATTTGCAGAGCAGCGAGGATCCCTGTGTCATGAAGTGAAGCCCTTAGGTAGCTTTTGGTGTAACCCAGATTTCCAGTTTGCGTGTGTCTGCTTGGCTGCCACGGGGCCTGCTCCGTGATTAAAACTGGGGGACTGTTCTGAGCGGGTGCTAAAGTTAAAACTGGGGGGACTCAGAAATCATGACTCCTTATCTTCTGCCTAGGAAGCTGTGAGGCAAGAGAGAATACCCGTGCTGGACCAGGAGAGAACGTGAGAGGACCCGAGGGCTTGGGGACCTGGGGACCAGAGACCAGAGGATGCGGGACCGGGCGTCACCTGGAGGATCTCAGTCATCCTCCCAGCCAGGCCTGCGTGGGTGACACCTGCCGCTGCCCGTGGTGACTAGGACTCAGGTCCTGAGCAGCTTCTGTCTCCACAGTCTCTCTGCCTCCCCAGCCTGCTGGGGTCCGGACGCCCTGCCCAGACGCCCCGTCCCGTTGGACCAGAGGTGTCACCTCCTCCTCCCCTGGACCAGGGGCAAACCTCAGGCAGCCAAAGACACCCTGTGCTGTTCCCCAGTGTCCAGAGACCAAGTTCCTCTTTCAGTTTGTTTTTTATTCTCTCGGGGTGCCCAAGGGTGCACTGGGTACCGCCAGAGTCAGCCTGGCACGCAGCCTGGACCTCCGGGTCTTCCAAAGCCCCCCAAGATTCCGCAGTGAGGAGGCTCGGACTTCCGGAGTCTGGCTGTGCTTGTGCAAAATGCAAAGCCGCAGGACCTCAGATGTCCCCTCCCAGGCACCGCTGGGGGACAGCAGATGTGTGCTGTCCACGCCTCAGTGAAGATGGTCCAGGAGAAAGGCGTCTTCAGCCTCGATCTCTCCAGCCTGGCTAGGAAAAGAGGTGCCCTCAGCCTCCTAGAGAGAGGAGAGGCTCCCCACACCCCAGCCTCATTTGCTTAACAAATCCCAGGATGCAAACTCCAGCACCCTGCTGGAAGGCAAAGCAGCTGGGGGAGCCCGCATTTAACAGCGAGCAGGGGACGAAACGGACATTGAGTGGGAGGCCAGCAGCTGAGGGTTTGCAGGTGGGGACAAGGTGGGACCCCGGGTGACCCCTGCTGCAGGCCTTTGGAATCCCTTGTGGAAGAGAGAGGGATCCCGTCTTATTCCCGGGAGCGCAGGGGACTCGAACTCACTAATAATTATCGCCTCCGGGCAGAACCTACGCTTTTACTGTTGGTTCAGTTACAAGGATCAGTAAATCCCCTGTGGATGTCTCTGAATTCTGGTTAATTTCCCATGTTTTGAGGTAATTAAGAAGATTATTCTTGCATTCGTTCCAGATGAAACACAGGACATCTTGTTCAATTGGAATTTTAGATAAACACTGAATAATTGTTTGTATAGAAGAATGTCCCTTCATATTGCAATTCTTTGTTGTTTATCTGAAATTCAGAATTAATTGGGCTTCCCATATTTGTATTTGCTAAATCTGCCAGCCCTAGCTGGTTTCTCTCTCTCCTTTCTCTCTGTATCTCTCTCTTACTCCCTCTCTTGATCCCTCCCTTCCCTTACCGGGGATTGAACTCAGGGCCTTTGCACTGAGCTATGTCCCCAGCCCTTTTTTGAAATGGAGTGGTGCTGAGTCACTCAGGCTGGACTTGAACTTCTGATCCTCCTGCCTCAGCCTCCCAGAGCACGGAGAGCACAGGTGTTCCCCACCCACTGGCTTCTCGATCTTTTCTAACCAACAAGCCCTATCAGTGTTTGGGTGACTGCCATGAGCTTAGCATGAGGAGGCCTCACTAGTGCCAAGGGCAAGGCCAGATGCTGGCCTGTTCCCCAAAGTGGGTCTGAGAGACGCCCACGCCTCCCACTCAGCCAGCTGGATCATCTCTGACTTCTCAGGGGACAGCGTGAGGTTGTGTTATGGTGTCCTGCACCCATCTTTCAAAAGGCTATTAAAGCACCAGGGTCTCCCACACCCAGTGCTCCCACAAAGTGTCCGCTGGGTAGGTGCATGTCTCCTCTGCAAGATGAGGCATAGGACGCCATCCCGAGCTCCTCCACGTGTGACGTGAGCCTTCAGAACTGGGACCGAGGTGTGAAAAGCTGACACCGATGTCCGGGGAGTGCAGAGGGCGTCTTCCGCCCCTTCCCACCGGGGACTGTTTTCCTGACCATCTGCTGTGTTCTGGCAATTTCTACCCTGGTTTTGAGGGCAGAATTTGGGACCAGAATTTGGGGACTATTAAATCAGTACTGGTCTCAGATTGGGGGGGCTTATAATGAGCCCCCACCTGAGAGTCACAGCGCTCCCAAACATCAGTCTGGGAGGACAAGCATCTATCTGTCCCCACAGTCATCACCCAAACCTGGGCCACCTGACACCCAATCTGAGACTTTTTCTTTCTTTCTTTCTTTCTTTCTTTCTTTCTTTCTTTCTTTCTTTCTTTCAATTTCTTTCTTTCTTTCAATGTCTCAGCAATTTGTCAACCCACGGGTGGGAAACGTGGACAGGGTCCGGATGGGGCCCGGGAGGCGGAGCCCACAGCCCTGCAGGTGCCGAGCTGTCTGGGGTGCGCCAGGGGGACATGAGTCTCGCCTCCATCAGGATAACACAGCTCACACCTGTGCAGGCCCATTTCTTTATTACTCAATAACATGGTTTAAAAAAAAGTGAGACCCGGATGCCAGCATCGGGGACTTGTTCAGCCTAAAGCTCATCACTGCAATAAGAAATTACACATGAAAGGTTCCTGACCTCTGTCAAAGGAACTCCACGATCCTGACCCCTGTCTGGAATAACCCGAGAGGAGAGCAGCCCTGCCCAGTCTGCATGGGTGGGCAAAGCTAACGGACCTCCGCTCTTGCCCTCACTTTTGTGCAAATACAAAAAAAAAAAAAAAAAAAAAGACCCTTTACTGCCCCCAGCTGGGAAATTGTCATTATGAGTTTCTAGACCCCATCTCCCGCGATGTGACAGTGCCTTTTAGGGTACAGGGCTTTTATGCAGCGCATGCCAGGCTGCTGTCCATGGAGGTCCGCCACAAGCCCCCTCTCCTACTTCCTGCTCTAATAAAAATAACCTAACTGTACCCCGGACACGGCATCAGATATTTTTGAAACTCTTCACATCCGGCTTCTCACTGACCCTCAGCCGGTCACAGGAGCCGAGGTACAAGGTGTCCCCTCACTTTTCTGGCCACAGAATTCCAGGGCCCAGGGAGGTGTCAAGGGCCTTCTGTCGGATCCCACGGAGTAGAGGGCTGTGTCCAGTCTGGCCGCAGGTCCCGCGCTGCCCTGGGGTCAGCTAGCTCTGGTCCAGGGCTCAGCCAGCACCCCCCACCACCTGCAGTCTTAAGGCTTCACACATTTTAGGACAGTGGTGTGCGGTCTTCAGAGTCATGGGTGGAGCTCGGATTTGAGGGGTTAGGTAGCAGCTTCGGGGCTCCCGGCCTAAGGCACCAACTGTTTGGCTAAGACAGGAGCTGCAGTTCTAGGCATCACTCTTAATCCGGACTTTGACAGTCGGGACTCGTGAGGTTCTGGGAGGAGGAAGAGAACATACAGTTCAGCCCCAGCCCGGAGGTTTGTGAGTCTTCACTCTCCCAGCTGCCACGGCTACAGGGCTGTCCCCATCCGCCCTCCCCGCCCACCGCCTCCCATCCTTGCTGGCCACAAGCAATGCCTGCCACCTCCTGGGAGCCTCCCGGGATTAACTTGCTTGCCACCTCAGCTGCCGGTCCTGGGCATTCGGCTGCGTTAAACCTAGTCTCCTCCACCAGCATGTGAGGTCGCTGAAGGCCAGGCCTCCCCAGCACCTCACCGTGCTTTGCACACATGCGTGAGCAAATACACGAGTGAATGGAAGAAGGAACCCTAAAACCAGGAGCTGTGCTCATGACTACCAACGATGGCAAAATTGAAACTTTCAGGCCAGGAATTTAGATCAGCCCTGAAGATGTTCTCTAACCAGCCCTGGGGGACAGGTTGTCCGTGAGCCCCAGGCTGGGGGAGAAGACAGGGAGGCTGAGAAAAGAAAGGCCCAGGAGGGTCAGGAGGTATCCACACCGGGAAAATCAGCCAGCCGGGACCAGGGTGTCTGCGAGTTCCGACTCCTGCGGGGGAAGGCCAGCTTCCTAGAGAGGCTTGCCAAGGGCCTCGGAAGGTAAACCCCGGACAGGCAGGTAGAGCATGTCCAAGGACGGTAGCCTCGCTGAGAAGGTCTGCTTTCCCAGGGGCCCTCTGGCCCGCATAGTCCTGGTCCTGTTGGTTATTTTAAAGCCAAGCCTTCATTTGGTAGCTCTGCCCTGCGGATCGGATCGGGCTGACTGCGCGGGCAGATTATCTCAAGTGGACCACACGATCATCAGACCCCACCAGAAAACAGGAAACTTCTGAATTTTTAAAATTCCACTGTTATCTTTCACAGGAATTTCTCAGAGGCTCTGGGGGAGCCTCAGGCAGGACAGGAAAGCCATTACAAAGTAGCCAGGTGCGATGGCCCACTGCTGTCAGCCCAGTACTCTGGGAGGCTGAGGCAGGAAGACTGCAAAGTTGAGCCTATCCTGGGCAACTCAGATACTTAGCGAGACCCTGTCTCAAGCAAAAAAAGAATTTTTTAAAAGAGGCTGGGGATGTGGCTCAGTGGGTTCAATTCCCAATGCTGCAGGAAGAAAGGAAGGAAAGAAGGACGGAAGGAAGGAAGGAAAAAAAGAGAGAGAGAGAGGGAAAGAGTGTGAGAGGCTGACGGCTGATTTCAGTGGTCAGCTGCGGCTGGGCAGTGCCCGCTCCCTTCTGGAAACCTGCCCAAACCAGCAGCCCATGGAGCCTTCTTGTCTGCCTCCACCACCCTTATCTGAAATATAACCTTCCTTTATTGTTATTTAAATTTTCCAGCAGTCTAGAACTGAGAAGTCACCAGCAGAACCCATAAAGTACTAACACGGCAGCTGAGGGACGAGCCAACTTCCTGTCTCCCTGCCAACATCGAGACCTGGAAACCCTGCTGCCCAGGGCCGGTGCTGACCAGTGACACCCTGGGGAGGAGAAGAGTCCTTGTGGTTTATAACTGTCCCGGGGGCCCTCGGGAGGTGGTGGCATTTGAATCGCTGCGGGCTGCCCAGGCCCTGGGGTCCCTTGTGCCACCATCTTTGGCCCCCTCTCTCACCGGCTGGGCCTCCCTGGACAGGGTCTGGGCTCCCCCTCGGGAGCCCATGAGGCTGCAGATGGTGCGCCTGTGGCTGTCAGTGTATCTGCTGCCCAGGCCCAAGGTGAACGGGAACGGTCTCGTGGGGAGGCCCCCGTCCCCGTCTGCCAGGTGGGCCTGCTGGCTGCTCAGGGTGGCCACCAGCTTCCTGAGGGCGGAGTCTGAGAACTCGTAAAAAAACCTCTTGAAGCTGGGGTGTCTCTGGATCTGGAAGCAGAGATGCAGGCGGCATTAGGACTGCTGGTGGGTCCTCCTCCCCCAGGCCCCCACCCCCAAGCTCCATGCAGCCAGGCCAGCATGGTTGGCCCTGGTTTTGACACATGCATGTCACCCCAGCAGCGAAAATTCCCATGCTGCCAAATCCTGTTCCCAGAGAGGCCCTGGGTCCCCTGGTGGCTGCAAGGTGGGCCTTGTGCTGGTGGTGGGTAAAGCCTGGGCACCACTGTCCCATCTGTAACCTGTCCCCCTTGCATGGGACCTACAAGTCTCCCCCAGGAGCTTTTTTCTCAAGGGCAGGGAGGTTTCTGTTACAGAATCAGGGGCCCACGGATGCGGAGGGGCCTCAGAGCAGGAGGAGATTTTGGGGCCAAAGGGCCACAGAGACATGGGGCTCTGAGACATGGGGCTGAGCTCCAGCTGAGGGGTGAGGACTGGGGAGGGTCTGCTTGCAGACGGGAGCCTCCTCGAGTATGACAGACTCTGCTGTAACTACCACTGGCTCCTCTTGCTATGTCTGGCAGTTTCTATGTGGGCACCTTTGGTCAAGTAGGTGATTTTCCCTTGTGATGGTTAAATGGATAGTGTCAACTTGATAGCTTTGGGATCCACCCAGGGGATTGGTGCAGCACATTTGTGGGTGTGTCTGGGAGGATCAAGAGGCGTGGCCTTGTCCCTGGGTCCCTTGATCTCTCCCTCTCTGGTCCTGCTCCCTGGCTCTGCTTCCTGGCCACCGTGAACTAAGCAGTTTTGTCTGTACCCCCTTCCGCCATGATGTCTGCTTGGAAGCCAGCATGGTTACATGGACTGAACCCCTTCAAATGGGAGCCAAATCAAACCTGTCCTTCTTTAACTTGTGGGTGTCAGATATTGTGTCCAGCTACAGGAAAGCTGATCCATACATCCCCCATTTTGCAAAACAAGACACTGAGTCTCAGAGAAGTTAAGGGACACGTCCAGCATGGAGATGGAGAGATTGAAAGGGACCCGGGTCTCAGGGGTAGGCAGATGAGGTCCGGGCACCAGGCTGGGGAGCACAGCGCTGGAGAGGACTCACCTGCTTCCCCAACTCGCCATCCACCTCTTGGAGAAGAGCCACCAGCTTGCAAATGATGAGCTCCTCTGAGGGAGGAAGAAGAAAGAGAAATTAGGGGCTGGGGACTTAGCTCAGCGGCATAAGCGCCTGCCTTGCAAGCAGGCAGTTGTGAGTTCGATCCCCAGTACCGATAAAAAGGAAAAAGACCAAAAAAAAAAAAGAAGGGGAGATTGTTCCTGGGTGGTGTCTCACCCCCCCCCACTGGAACACTGTCACCAAACAACTGTCAATAAAGGCTGTGAGTTTTATGTACCATGGGGCACACAGATCAGTAATAGCCAGCATGGAAAAGTCTTTCCTTAAACTCGGGCTTTTGTGTAATTTTGCTTCATAGAAACAGAAGGTGCTCCGGCCAGCTAGGCCTCACCAGTAACCATTCGGCTCCATTTGACAGATGGGAAAACTGAGGGGCCCCGCATCAAGAATGGAAACGTGGAGTAGGAGCCACTCATCAGAATTTGAGGAGGGGACACACGGTGCTGTCTGGTTATCAGTCCCCTGGGCCCGCAGAGTACCCAACCCCAAGGTCATGGCAAACAGGCAGGAAGGGCCTGCTGGCACTTTGTGATTGACCAGGTGGAAATGTTTATGCCTCTGAAATCTGCTAGTGCTACAGGTCCCACATACACCTACACATCATCTGTCTACCCACACGGCATAGTTACCAGGGCAGAGCAAACCAAGGTTTTGGTTTTTGGACAGAGTCTCACCACGTAGCCCAGGCTGGCCTCCAACTTGCAGTGATCCTCCTGCCTCAGCCTCCCAATTGCTAGGATTACAGGTGTGTACCGCCAGGCCTGGCTGAACTAGGGTTTTATGTGTACGATTCATGCAAACCCCAAGAGGGCAGTCGAGCCCTGCCCAAGAGACAGGTGCCCCCCGCCACCTGCGATCTTGCCCTGCAGCCCATCTTACAAGGCCACCCATGCCCCTGGCAATCCTCGGTGTGTCGGCTGCCTTCTCGGCTCCCCAGGGACTCGTCCCCATCCCGTTTGGCCCGTGACATCTAAGCACAAGTGAACCCCCCAGAGACAGGAGGTACTGACTAGATTTGCAGGCTCCCTCCTGAGGGGGCTGGGGCCCCCCGTCCGGCGTGCAGCTGCTGGCCTTCGAGGCCACTTCTGGGAACACGGGGGCTGCCCCTTCTGCGGCCGAGGGCTCCAGGAACTCTGGTTCTTCTCCATCTGAGGGCAAAAGTACCGATGTGAGCGTTCGCAGCTGGCTCAGACCCTCACGGCCTGGAATAGGGCAGTCAAGAGTGAGCAGCCAGGCCAGCGAGTCCACCCCATGAACAACCGCTCTCCAGCTCTGCGGGGCTGGGCAGGGTCACTCAGCATGTCCGAAGCTGACTCTGTCCATCCACTGGGTGGGAGCAGGAGGCTGCACCGCACAGGGCCCAAGCAGGTTGGATGAGACGCGTGAGATGGTGGGGTACAGTAGATGCTCCATAAATGCCGGGGAACCACTGTATACACGTGGTCCTCAGGCTTCAGTGTGGACAGACAGAGACCCTAACCACTGGACCTGGGCAGAAAGCCCAAGCAAGCCGGAAGCCCCCGTCGCCATGGTAACCCCAGACCCACTCACCAGAGCTGCAGGAGATGGAGGTGCGCTGGCCACCGACACACAGGGGCAGGAAGCTGGGCCTCTTGGGTGGCCGGGACTCGGGGGTGGCAGCCCCCCCAGTCCTTGCAGCGCCCGCTCTCCTGGGCTCCTTGAAGCTGTGTCTTTTATGAGAAAACGCTCTCCGGAGGCCGCTGGGCTTTTTCTCTTGCGCCTTCCACCTGCCAGCCAGGGCCAGGCCTTCCCCAGCTGCGTCGGCCTCCTGCACTTGAGGCTGCTGTGGGAGAGAGGAGAGAAACTGAGTCAGGGCAGTGCAGGGAGGAGGGGCGCTGGGAGGGCCGCGTGGGCTCCAGAATGGCCCCTCACCTGCTCTCCAGCCTGCTCCTCCGCATCCTGGAGTAGCCCCAGGATCATCCGCATGAACTCACCTAAAACAGAAAAGCTCTGTGTGATCAGTCTTTGCTCCCTACTACCCCACGGCTTCTGGTTCAGAGGTGACGGTCAGAGGATCTTGGTCACCATCACAGCCCTTGGCCCAGCCCCTTCCTCCTCACGGCCATAAGACAGGACCCTGCCAGTCCCCTTCAAGGAGCTGACTGCCCACTCTGCCAAGGATAAAATCTTACGAGTGCCGATGGCTTCCAGGGTCCAGCCCCCCTCCCCGGCCCCAGCCCAGTCATTTAATCCTCTGATACCCCCAGGAAGGAGGTTCCAACTGTCCCAGCTTCCAGACAGACAGCTGAGACCCCAGGGCTCACAGGGGTGAGAGGGCAGATTGGACCCCAGGCCCTAGGGTCATGCTGTCTAGGGAGCCCTGGCCCCTACGTGGCCGTGCCCCCACCCCATTGTCTGCTGTCTGCCTCCCCCAGGTGACACCTGCTGCCTGGAACAGTTGAGGTTCAGACCCGGGCCAGGCTGCAGCCTGGGCTCCCCGCTGCTCCTCAGCCTGTGGCCATAGGGGAGGTTTGGACCCTTCTGTGACTCAGTTTCCTAAGGGGTTTCTGGGGGAGTCCCGGACAGGGTACTGACTGGATTCTGAGGTTCCATCCAGCGGCAGCTCATCTTCGGGTCTCTGGCATGCAGCACGGGTGGGGAGCTCAGGGGGGCTGGGGCTGTCACTGTCTGCAGATGGGGCCTCGGGGGCTCCTGGTCCTTCACAGCCTGGCAAGCAGAATGGAATTCTGGGTATGTCCTGTGAGCCCAGGGGTGGCCACTCCGCACAGGTGGTGGCCCTGACTGCAGTAGGCACCACAGCTGGGTTCCGAGAAGGTCCTGCTGCTCTGCAGGTAAGCGGCCGGGCTGGTGGGCACCTCAGGTGAGCCACACCAAGCTGCCCTCCCCTGGGCTTTGAGAGCTCACTCTCCCAGGCTTCCCTGTCCCAGGGCTCCACCTCCAGGATGTGGACATGTGGATCCATGGCAGGCAAAGAGCAGGTGCCTGACCCGGTGGCAGGCACCAAGGACCAGGCAGATGGCCCTGCAGGAAAATCCCTCCTCCCGAGGCCTGAACTTCCACCCTGGGCATCAGCTCTTTGGGGTCCACACACCCCTCTCCTTGTGCTGTGTCCCCGGCTAGCACCACCTCCCCAGGTGACCTTTTCTTGCCCAGCTCCAGTTCCATCACTGAGGAGCGCTGTGGCCTTGAACACGGCCCTCCCCTCCCCAGGCCTCAGTCCCCTCCTCTGTCAGAGGATAAGAACTGGGCTTCCCAAGATGACAATGAGGAGGACTGAGACACAGAAGTGTGACAGGGAAAGAGGACAGTCTTGGGATGACAGAGAAAGCACCACTCTCAGACCCAGGCTATATCTGCAGCCCAGTCCTCCCCGAAGCCACTGGCCTCTTCTACCAGCATGATGGGGAAGCCCAGCTGCGGAGATGGGCATGACTGGGGAACCCGATCATAAAGCCGTCCAGGGCTCAGGTGGGCAGCCTGGACCTCAGGGTCAGCATGGGAAGCTGACCGGCTGGCTGCCCTTCCCTCTGCTCTGGCCCCCTCTCCCCATGCTGGAGATCAGACCAGGACCCACCACCCGGAGTGCAGCCAATCCCGGCCCTGAGAAGTCTCCACAGCCCAGCAGTGTTGCTATGGCAACCGCCAGAACCCGCTCACCAGGGCTGCTGGAGGTGGAGGGCCGGGGACCACCGCCACCCATGCAGAGGGGCAGGAAGCTGGGTCTCTTGGGCGGCCGGCCCCTGGGGCTGGGCACGTCAGCAGTGGCCACCCTCCGGGGCTCCTCTGAGCTGTACTTCTTGAGGGAAAAGGCCCGCTTGTGGCTGCTGGGCTTTTTCTCCTGGGACTTCCTCGTGCAGCCCAGGGCTGGGTTTTGCAGCAGTACTGCTGGCTGGGAGGCTTGAGACTGCTGTAGGGATCAAGGGGGAAACTGAGTCAGGTCCCTATCCTGCAGGGTGGCCCCAGCCCGGGGGAGCAGAGTGCTGAGCCCCAGAAGGAGTAGGAAGAGACCCAGTGGGGCTGGATGGAGGAGGCTGGTGGGGGCTCCTGGGGTGCTGGTCCTCACCTCCTCCTCCCACTGGTCTCCCACTTTCTTGAGGAATTCCACGATCATCCGGATGACGTCATCCTCTGGAAGACAGCACAGCGCACCCACCGTCACCCTCTGTCTCTCCCTAAGGTGCTCTTCCTGCCACCGTTTTAGGGGGGTGGGGTCTTGGGCAGCCGCTCCCAAGGCAGGAGAAAAGCAGTGCGCCCCAGGGGCTGTGGCCGAAGCATGACATTTAACACCCAGGTCAGGCTTCCAACTGGTGCTCGCTAATTTCCGTCCACTTCACCTATCTGTGAGCCCCCACTCTGGGCTCGGGGAGCTGCTGACTCTGGGGAAGTCCCTTATTCCCTCTGGGCCTTCAACTCTTCCTGGGAGTGAGGATCCTAATCCCTGGGGCCTGGAAACACTTCCTGAGACTAAATCTGATCTTCCAAGCTGCAGGATTGGGTAGGGATAAAGGGAAGGCGGGAAGGAGGTGGCGGCAGGCTAGAGCTGAGCACCCCCAGCTTTCAGAGGAGCCACAAACAGGGACAGCCTCCTCCCGCTGGCCTCACCCAGGACGTGTGCCCAGCCTGCCCTCCGCTCACTGCCCACTGTTTGCACAGAAGAGTCTCGCTCTTTGGCTCTGTCTTCCAGCTGACTCCCTTTCCAGTGAGAAAACCACACCCACAAAATAATTAAATACCCCACAGAACAGCCAAGGCCATGTCTTCTAGTTATGCTCCGACAGGTGCACAGACCTCAAACTTGCTCGTTTTCTTTTCTTTTTTTGTACCAAGAATCAAACTCAGGACCTTGTGCTTGCTAGGCAGGCACTTGCACCGCTGAGCTACAATTCCGGCCCTACATCCTCATCTTCAAAATATGGTTTTTTAAAACATAGGGAATTGGGGCTGGGGATTTAGCTCAGTGGCATAAGCGCCTGCCTTGCAAGCAGGCAGTCGTGAGTTTAATCCCTGGTACCGATAAAAACGAAAAAGACAAAAAAAAAAAAAAAACAAAAACAAAAACCACAGAGCTGGGGCATTATTATTGTTTTCTTAGGAGAAATAAAGGTACTGGGCTTGTGTTTGGGACTGGCCTTATTTCTTAGGGACCTCTGCCTAAGTATTTAGAGAAGAAGAATTGTTTTATTCTAAAAAGATTCTACAAAAACATACATCCACACACGTGCAGAGAACTGAGAGAGTTAACGATCGTAGGCACACAGAGGGGCACCCAACTGTTCTTCCTACTTTCCTGCACATTTTATTTGATCGGTGCTGGGCCTTGAACCCGGGACCTCCTACATGCTAAGCAACGTTCTGCCTTGGAGCCACGCCCCAGACCTTACTCATCTGCATGCTTTTAAAACAAAATACATTTTACAAGTCTAAAAACAAAGCCCCATTCCCATTAGCATGTAAGGCAGGAGCTTTTCCCACAGCCTTTCTAATTCCTAAGCCTCCCTTCTGGGCGACCCTAAAATAAGTGGGTGTGGTCAGAAGCCAAAGAAGCCTGGAAAGATCCGTGCATGTATGTAGCAGCCACCAGTGATAGACAGAAAGCCCATGAAGGACTCCCACTCACGGTCAGGCCTCCCTGGCTCCTCTTCTGGCCCAGAGCCTGTGGCCTGGGGTGAACTATCCAACTGTCCAGCGCTGGCCCCTCTGGAGGGCAAGGACAGGTGGTCACCAGAATCCCGTCCACCTGGAACACATTGAGGGTGCGTGCAGGTGTTAATCCAGGTGACAGTGAGGTTCTCCTAATCTGTCAGTCCCCACACAAAACAGCACCAAATATGCACCACAGGCATGACTGTGGCTCACTCTAAGAGTCACCCCCAAGCTCCAGAGTGTGCTGAGATTTTGATCTAAAAACAGCTGCCTCAGGCCAGGACACCTCAGCTACTCCCACAGCAAATCCTGGGCTTCCCAGCAAACCACGGGGAGCTCCGGTGCGGGACAGAGGTGTGTGTCCTTCAGTGCGCTGAGACCAGATCCCTTCTCCCGCACACGCAGACCCAAGGCCCCTTGGGGCAGCTGCTTGCTCAGACTCACGCGGCAGGTTATTCCCGATGGAGCTGTGTCCAGAACCAAGGTCCAGAGCCAGGGCCTCAAAGCTGCCTGCAGCCCCCTCTGCCCCTCCACCCCCACCCCACTTTCCTGCTTTCGCCTGTGCTCGTCCAAGTGAGCGCTACAGAGCCACGGAAAACCACCGTGCACCAAACACTGCCCCATGGGCCACGGCCACCCAGGAGCCAGCAGCCACCTCGTTTCCGCTCGGAGAAGAAAGCTACCACGCAGCCAAGTGGTTTGGCTTCAAGTGCTCGGCCATGGTGCTGTTCTACCTCAGACAAACGTCCCCTACCCTGTTCACATCCCCTCTGCTCAGAGGCTCAGAGCCCCCAGGCCCTCAGGCAAGGACCCTGGGTCACCCAGGGACAGCCAGTCTGCTCACCCCTGCAAACCAGGGCTGCTTCGGGGTCCTCAGCCTGCGAGGCTGCAGCCGTCCTGGGCGGCCGGGCCTCCCGGTCCTGGTTCCCCGCGGCCTCCGCAGCACCATGCTTTTTGTGACCGTGTTTCTTGCGGCTGGCCTTCCTGTCCAGGGCTTTCTTCCTGAGGCCCAGTTCTTCAGCTGTCTCTGGGGACTCTGGGGGCTCTTCCTTCTCCTTCGGCCTCCTGCTGGCCTTGTCTCTGGGCTCCTCAAAGCCCGTCCTCCAGAGGAAGTTCAGCACCATCTTCAGCCAGCCCTGCTGGGCCCGCCACTGGGCCTTGTCCTTCTTGATGTCTGGCGGAGGCCTCTGCTCGCTAGGGAGGAACCCCCTCGTCTCCTCCGGAGTGTGAACTGCAGCACCCTCAGCATCCTGAGCTCCCGAAGGTGGCGAGTCCAGGCTCTGGGAACCTCTGGCCCCTTCGCCGATGGCTCGGCAGGGTGCCCACCTGCAGGGTGTGCTGGGCAGTGACAGGCACTGACAGCTTGACGTCTCTGAGTCCTTCCTGAGGACTCGTGGCCTGTCCAGGGACCGGGCTCTCCGAGGGGCCCTCCGGTTCTCCATCTGCCTACAACCAAAACAAACAGCTCCCTTAGGAGAGGCCCATGGGAAAGACCCCTGCATCCTCTGTGACCGTGATGGCCGCTCTATTGGTGACACTGTCCCCATGCTGCTGTCCTGTGTAAAGCCCTCTAGCGCCCCCCTGGGGTAGGGCTGTCACTATCCCCCCTTTCCTCCCAGCGGTCCCGGCTCCTCCAGAGCCTCTTAGAGGCAATGGTGCTGCTCTTGGCTTCATGCAGTCTGCTAAGACTGACTTTGGACTCCGGCTCCAGAACTAAAGATAAGCAATTTGTGTGAACTGCACCACGCCAGTGGGATTTTGTTACAGCAGCTGCAGGAACCTAATACGCCGGAGCCAGGGCCACCCATACTCATCCTGGTACTTTGGGAAGCTCAGGTGCCTTCACTGGCCCAGAGCCTCCGGCCGCTCTGAATATTTCCTGAGGCAGCTCTGAAAATGCCACCTCTGTGCTCCTGCCTGCCTCTTTCCTGCTGGCTTCGCTTCCAGAGCGTGTCACCTGCCACACCACCTCCATCTGGGCCCCAGGGGCGCTCACCTGGCCTGGTCTCCCTGCCCCCCTTTGGCTCCCCTCAGCAGCCACAGGGGCTTTGAAAGCACATTTGCGTGTCCCCTTCTCCTGCCTCCGGGGGCGCCCCTTCCTCTCAGGGTCCAAGGCTTTTCAGAGGCGGCCCCCCCAGCCTGGCCCGAGTCACCTCCAAACACCTCACCTATTCACTGCAGCTCAACGTCCTTCAGTCCTGCCCCACCTCAGGTCCTTCACCCTGACCAGAACATTCTAGAAGTTCTCCCCCAGCAGGCTTATGGCCGCGTCCCTCACTTCCTTCAGGGCTCTGCTAAAATGCCACCTTCTTCTTTCCCATTCAGCACCCATCACTGTACCCCTTCCCTGTTACTTAGTTCCCCACGCAGTCTACGTTTGAGCGTTAAGCACCTGGGTCCCACTCTCTCCCCTCTGCCTGTCCTGCTAAGCCATGAGTCCTGAGAGCCCCGGGCAATGTCTGGCACATAATAAACACTCACTGAACACGTGAATACACGTATGACACAGTGAACAGTGTCATACGTGTCCTTAAGAGGACCATCTGTGCGCCTGGGACCCGAGTGATTTGCGCCTGCACCAGCCGGGAACCTGCCTCCTGTTCTGGGAAGCTCGGAGCCTGGCTGTGCTTCGCAAACACAGCCCGGGGCTGGGCGGGGGGCAGAGGTCAGCTGCAAGGAAAGCAGGGCTCTCAGGTCCTACGATTTCTTTCAGCACAGGCTGCCTAAGCACCCCCCACACACCAGGAATTGTGCTCAGTGGCGCCCGAGAGATGGATACGGCTGTGGGGATATGCTGGCCATTGCTGGCTGGGCGGAGAAGACAGGAGGACGGGGAGGATGGTGCTGACCACAGCAGCTCCATCCCGCCCGCTGTCTTTAGCAACACGAGGTCTTGAAGGTAAATGTAGGTGTGCAGGACTATTGGACATTTCATTTTCCCAGAGTCTCATGGTGTATTTCGGGCCAGCCTTGCACTCACGGTGACCCTCCCGCCTCAGCCTCCCGCGTGCTGGCATTACAGATGCACACCTGGCTGAGGGCTCTGATTTTTTTGAGGGTTCTGATTTTAACATCAAACTAAGCTGAATCAGAAATATTACAAGGTTCTGTTTCTCCTGTAAGGGTCCATGGTCAGGACAAATGGAACAGGCTTGGCGGGAAAGCCTCTCAGCAACAAAACCAGCAGAGCGGGCAGGACACCTGTCTGTGTTCGGCTCAGCCCCTCTTCTTCCTGCCCGAACTTCGTTTGTGGGGGCCCAGCCCACGGAGGCCAGAGCTCCCTCACCCAGCTAATGCGGATGGAGACAGGCACAGTAAGCTTTTATAAAGCTGCCGTTGCCATGGAAACCATTTTTTGCCAGTGCCATATCGGGCTCCACCATCTCAGAGCATGTGCTGCTTCTCCTGGGAACAGCCGAGCGATTCCACCTGGGAGGGTCCCTCCGCCTGCGGGCCACGAGTTAGACAACTGTACATGTCTGGGTTTTTCTCAATTCCCTTCTGGTCCTTTCTTGGTGGTTTTTCCAGGAAAAATGCCTGTATTGTGGCCTCCCCCCTCGGAACAGCCTGTGGCCTGACCCAGCCAGAGGTGAACCTCAGACCAGAACCAAGCCCAGGTACCGATGCGTCCCCGGGGCAGGCAGAGCTCAGGGCAATCCTCCTGCCTCAGCCTCCCGAGGCCTGGAGTACAGCTGTGCGCCACTGTGCCTGACTTAGGAGGCCTTCAGTATCCTCTGCCTGGGCCCCAGTTCAATCCCTCTGGGTGCTCAAAGTGTAAAATTCTGTGTATCCAGGACTCAGCAAAGCAAGACTTTCTCTCCCCTTCCTCTTTTTCTTGTTTGGTATGTCAGGTTGCTCGGCCCAGCTCTCAGGGAACACCCTCCCCCACCTCGGCCTAGAAACCAAGCCGATCTTGTAAACATGTTTATTGCCTTGGCCCAGAGCAGATTTCAGAGCAAAGTCCAAAGCAACCCTGAAATATCCCAGTGATCCACAGATCACCGGACTGCTGAGAAGTGACGTAACCCCAGGGAATAGCCGTGGCCGGAGTGGGAAAGTCACCTGCTCTTCCTCTGCTCCTGGCTGGGTCTCCTTTGTTATTTGAGTAGCGTACTGACCTCATCGGTCACCTGGTGCTGTTACTCTCACTGTGTGGCCCCGTGTCCCAGGTATGGCACCGCCTTCCTCTGCCCTGCTCTTCATGCGGTAAACAATTCATTACCACCGAGGGACCACGTGGGTGGCACATGCGCATGGACACCAGGCACACACACGGACTCCTATGGGACCCTCAGAACCCGCACAAGCTCAGACCAGTGTTTCCTCAGCCCCAAGCACAAGGCAGCAGCCAGATGACCAAGCCTGTCATTTGCCGTGGGCCCTTGGTCCCGCTCTGGTTTAATAACCAACACCTAGATGTGCGCAGACACAACTCGGTCTCCCCGGGTCCTTTCCTCTCTCCCCTACACACACTCATGCACACACATACTCACACTCACACACACACACAAAGCTTCCCTGCTTCCTGCTGGCAGAGGCCACCCCCCCCCACACACACATTCACCACCATCCTGCACAGTGACACACCCTCATGTCCCCAGGCCTGGGCATCTGCACCTGGCCCCTCGACAGGAAGCCACCTGGCTCCTGGGGGGACCCTCAACCTCCACAAGGCCCTGGACCAGGGACAAGTGGTCAGCTTGCCCAGAGACACTGGCCTACCTTGCTCCACACCTGCCCCCAAGGTGTTCAGCAGTGACAGCCCAAGGTGCCACCTCTTCCTGGGGCTCCTAGGGAGGGGACGTGGAAGGGCCTTGCATGTCCTGTAATGTGGCAATCCCCGAGTCACATTCCCGTAGGAGGACCTGCAGCTGGGGGAGGGGTCACCTGCCTCCCAAACAGAACAGGCCATAGTGGCTGACCTATATTTTAGGGGATGTCTGCCTTAGGCTGAGTACAAGCCGGAGGTGACCATCCCTCACACAGCCTGGAGAAGCCGCCTTGCCCCTGGAGACGTGGATTCCAGTCTATTGCCCTGATGCTTGGGTCTTCGGGGGCTTCCAGACCTGTCATATGCTTCCCTAGGGACCCCCTAGCTGGTCCCTGCCCACTGCAGCATGGGCCCAGGCATGGATAGACAGAGGGTGCTGAGCTCTGAGGCCTGAGCTCTGTGGACACAACGGGATCCACCCACAGCACTCCCCTCACCACGGTATGAACTCCCTAAAAATGGGCCTTCGGGTACCATGGGGCGACTTGGATGGGGCCCCAGGGGATGTCATTCAGAAAGCTGGAGAACCCCAAAAGCAATCGTCACTCTCTCCAGCCCACCTGGAGGTTGCCCCCGATCCAAGGCCACAGACAGACAATGCGTGCTCCATGAGAAGCAGTGGGGGCCATGGCTCATCTTCCAGCCCTGCCCGCTGGGTCCCCAGCAGGAACCAGAGCTCTTTTTACATTTAATTTAATTTAATTTAATTTTTTGAGACAATTTAGGCTGGCTTTGAACTCACTGTGTAGCCCAGGCTGTTCTCAAACTCACGCCAATCCTCCTGCCTCAGCCTCCCGAGTGCTGGGATTACAGTCATGAGCCACCACACCAGGCAGTGGACAACCTTCCTGTCCTCAACCAACTTCCAGGGACCTCAGAGATCACAGAGGCTTAACAACCACAGGTAATAATAACACAGGTAAAAACAGCAAGTCTAATGCACAGCCCCGCCCTGCCCACTTCGAGTCCAGCTGTGCCCAGTGAGTGCAGTAAACAATGCTGCCCCTGAGCCGGGCGTGGTGGGTCACACCTGCAATCCTCCAGACCCTGTAGTGGGACCCTGTCTCAAAAAAAGAAAAAAGAAAAAAAAAAAGAATGCTGCCCCCACGGACCATGAAGAACCTGGGGCCCAAGGAAGTGGGACTGCTTGCTCGGGGTGTCAGAACAGTACTGGACTTGAGATCAAGGGTCTTTAAACCCACGGTGGCTCTGAGCTGTTCCAGTGGCATCCGGTTGGGAATCACACCACTGAACCCCACTCTAGAGACAGGGAAACTGAGGCCCAGGGAAAGGCTGGCAGCTAACGGCAAAACTGGGGGTCTGGGATCAGGGTCCGAGTCCTGGGTTGATTCTCCTTTCAGGACCCCAAGATACTGGCCCACTCCAGCCCGGAAGAAAAGGGTGGCATTTTGCCTACCTGGAGCTTTGGAAGTCGCCCTCCTCTGGGGACGCCCTGGGGTGGGACCTCCAGCCCAAGGGTCTTGTGTGGGGCAATGCTCCCTGTTAGCCGGAAGCCCTCAGGCTCAGACCCAGAAGTCCCGGGGAGGGGACGCTGCTGTGGCTGCCGGCAGTTGCCAGCCTCTCCGGGCACCTTGGTCTATAAAGGGCCATCTCCCAGAAAGCCAGCTGGGCGACAGCCAATCCCGGGGCAGGCCCCGCCCATCGGTCTCCACCTGTTTCAGCCTTGCCCGGGCTGCCCGCTGCCCCCGATAGGAGACTTAGCTCAGTACCCTGGAGAAAAACAGTTTCAGTTGACAGCTTCCTTATGGCACCCAAGTCCCCGTGAGAAATCAATAGCTAGAAAACTGCTCCATGCCTGAAAGCGGCCCTGATGGGAATCGGGCGTGGCCTCCCTGGGGCCTCTGTGTCTCAGAGCCACGGGACCGAGGATCCAGAAGCGTGGCACTGATGGGGCACGTGCACTCCGGACCTGGGGATGAGCCTCGGTTTGGACGTTGGTTCTCCAGTCCTGCTCCCCATGGACAGTGAATCCTGAGAGAGCATCCTAAAAAGCCTTAAAAAGCCCGTTTTCGCTTTCTATAGTGTCTGACCTTTTTTTAAGAGTACATATGTAGCCAAGCGTGGTGATACACACCTGTAATCCTAATTACTTGGGAGGCTGAGGCACAAGGATCATAAAAAAATATAAAGAAGAATACACATGTGTTTTCAAAAAGTCAGAACATTCCAGGCATGGTGGCACACTCCTGTAATCCCAGCACTTGAGAAGGTTTTAGGCAGCAGGATCATTGCAAGTTCTAGACCAACCTGGGCTACAAAGTGAGCTCAAGGCCAGCCTGAACTGCATAGCAAGACCTTGTCTCAAAAAAAAAAAAAAAATCTCAAAAAATGCCAGGCAAGGTGGCACACACCTATAATCCCAGCACTTGGGAGGCTGAGGCAGGAGGACTGCCGTAAGTTCTAGGCCAGCCAGGGCTCCATAGTGAGCTCAAGGCCAGCCTGCACTACAAAGTGAGACTCTGCTTCAAAAGAAAATCAGAAAGCAAACATAGTTTTATTTCAATAAAAGTAAAAAAATTGGTCAGAAATCACCGTTGAGTTCACTGACATGAGAAGCTATTGCAAAATACATAGGAAGTAGGGTCTGGAATTTAACTCAGTGGCACAAGTGCCTGCCTGGCAAGCACAAGGTCGTGAGTTTGATCCCCGGTACCAGAAAAAAAAAAATAAAAATGAAGCATACGAGTCACTGAGCTTCAAAGCAGCTAGAAGAGACAGTGTTGCAACTTGGCATAACTGATGCCATCTTGTGCCCTGTAGTTGACCTAGAAGAGTGAAAAATTACTCAGGGTACAAGTCTCATGAGAAAAACAGAACAGGCTGCACCCACAAGAGAAAAATTAACCTGCCCAACAAAAGAAGCGAGATACCGGTGTCAACCAAAATTAACGTAAGATTCTAGCTAAATTGTTTCCAACAGGATGTCTTGCTTTGCAGTTTTCTCCTTTAAAAAATTCTGTAACCCTCCAGTTCGGGGCCACTCGATCTGATTCTGAAACAGGGATCTTTGCGGGTGGTCACTGAGCTCAGTCAGTAAAATCCCAAAATTTGTCAATTTGGCTGCTTGGATTCCTATACTGATCACAAACCCACCTCAATATTAATGCTTCAGTCAGTCAACAAACAGATTTTGGACTCAGCTACATTCTGGATAACATGTCAGCACTGAATGTAGAGAATTTACCAGCCCAAGGAGTGACACAGGCTTAAATTATATTCCACAGTTTTTGTTCATTAAAGGAAACTGGGGCACGCTGGCCACTTCTTGCAGCACACGTGTGCTTTTGTTTGCTTGTTTCATTTTTGGGTTTTTGAAGCAGGGCCTTGCTATCTAGTTCAGACTGGCCTTCAACTCACTGTATAGGCTACGCTGGCCTCAGAGTTACAGCAATCCTCCTGCCTCAGCCTCCCAGGGTGTGCTGTTTCTTATCAAAGGGAAATAGGCTTGGCCAGGCCCTGCAAAGACCATAAAAAAGAGAAAAACATAAAAGCAAGCACTCTCCATTGAGTGTTTAACGGGCCTGGGGTTTCAGTCTGGGGGTGTGGAAGGTTCTGATGACCGATGGCGGAGTCCGCTGTGCAGAGTTCTGGTGCCTCTTTCCAGAGCTTACAACGGTCAATTTTATGTTGTATATATTTTATCACAAATTTGAAAACAGCAGGTGGAGGGGCAGAGGGCACAGCACCTCCTCTCATCTGGGGACCAGAGGGGCCACCTCGCCCTGTCCCAGGTGCCCGACCAAGGGCTGTGAAGCGCACAGCAGCAGGAGGGTGCGGAGGACCAGAGCAAGGACATGCGTGAAACGTGTGGTCATTTGGTCTCACGGGCTGAGCACCTGCCTGGCGTGCACAAGGTCCCAGCTTCTACCATGGCGCCGTAACGGGGTGTGAGGCGTGGGAAAGCGCAGGGACCCCAAGTGCACGGCCCGGAAGGGGATCCCCTCTGGGAAGAGGATCAATCGGCTGTGTAGCCAGCACCCAGTTTCAGAAACCGCACGTTCAGAGCACCCCAGAATCAGCCCGCGTGCCGCTGGCCCCAGCACCCCACGAGTCCTGCCTGCTCTGAACCCCTACAGACCAGGGCTTCTTGCAGCACTGGCCGTGTTCACTGTCACATCCGAGAGCTTCTGCTGGGTGCGGCTGTGGTTTTTGCTCCCAGGCAGACATGGCCAAGTGTCAGCAGGGAAACAGGCGATGAGGACCAGAACACCCAGTTGCAGGACACAGTTCACACAACTCCTTGGCAAACTCGGGTGGCGCCGGGCACAGTGGGGCTCGACCCCAGCACTCTGGGAAGCTGAGGCAGGAGAATGGCAGGTCCAAGCCCAGCCTGAGCAACTTCAGGGATTTAGAGAAACTCTGCTGATTAATAAACAAACAAGGTCCAGGAGCGTAGCTCAGTGCGAGGGCCTGGGGATCAATTCTCAGTATCACACACACAAAAAAGTGGCCGCGTCTCCCAGGGCTGGACAGCCCCCTGCACCGTTTGGGTCCACCAGAGAAAGGCACGTAAGACAAATGCATGCTATTGGCACTGATTGTAAGGGCCAGAAATTTGAAAATACGCAGTGATTGGAAAAACAGGGAAACCCACGGTGACACATTCACCAGTGGAAAGACTTTCTTCTCCCAAGGACCTGTGAGCTGGTCTGGATAGGTCACCTGTCCCTGTGATGTAGCCCACTGTGCAACCGGGCCGTGGGCTGAACTTGGGCTAGAATGAAGGAATCCGAAGGAGGAGGGGAGCCTGTCTCGGGAGCAGTTCTGGGGAACAGTTCAGTTTTCCCAAGGGAAATTCTCTGCGTGGAACTCTGCTTCCCAGAAATCGGCCTGACTCCTGCAAGGCATTTACAGAGCCTGGAGCCATTGGTGTGCACACGCGGGCCAAAGAGCAAGCGGGGGCCACACCCCAGGGCCAGGCCCGTCAAGGTGTCAGTGACCCAGGTCCACCCACGGGGACCCTGAAACGCCGCTGAGGACCAAGGACCAAAGTTCGCTGTTCCAAGGACGTCTCAGAATACTCTTTCAATTGCTGCATAGAATGACTGCACGCTCGGTGGATCTCAGTTCCCATCAACGACCTCTACCTCCGGCCCCTCCGGTGACCCCAGAATCTCCGGCCCTCAGCTGTCTGCGGTGGAAAAGTGGGGACCTGGATTCTGGCGCAGTCCGGCTTCTCACCGCCAGGGGGCGCACTGCTCACTGCATCAGCGAAGGCCGTTTGCAAAATGTTGGGGCGCGACTCAGGCCCTAGGTTAGGAGCTTCCAGCTCTTTATTTATTTATTGAGTCTCTTTGAGACAGGGTCTCGCTATGCAGTTCAGACTGGCTCTGCGCTTTGTAGATCAGGCTGGTCTTAAGGATCCCCCTGCCTCAGCCTCCTGAGTGCTGGGGTTGCAGGCATGCGCCATCGTGCCCAGTTTAGCGCAATATTTTTAACCTCTACAATACCAAGTATATAAGTATATGTTGTTATTTTATGGACAAAGAAATTGAGCCTCAAAACGCTGCTACCGTGAACCTGCCTGCCTTTTACAAGGATCCCGTCACCCACCATGCTTTTCCCTCTAGCCTCAGCTTGCCCAGCTCTGCAATGGGAAAAGAATCCCGGCCTTGCAGGGCTGCTGGGAAACTCTGAGAGATGATCCACAGGGTCCAGAAGGCACCCGAGTGGAGGCAGCGCTGGCCGTAGAGGGGCCCACGGTGTGATCTCACTTGAGAGGCTGGGGACGGACGGAAGCTCCCTCGTGGAACCTGCGCCGAGCCTGACAGTTTTTATGGTGCAGCCTGCAGGAATAAATCCATGAGCTTCTGTTTCCACGGGAGACTTCAGGATCAGCAAGAGAATCCTGTGTCCCTGTCCCCACCGCCTGCCACGCTGGACCAGGCGGGCACCTGTCCGAAGGAGGGAGCTGCCCCTGGGTTTAGCCGCTCCCCTGGCTCTGACTGACGGATGCCCTAGCACCCTGCCCTCCTCTGCCTTGCGGAGTGTCCTCAGGAGCTATGATTTTAAATCTCCAGGGGATTTAGCTCAGCAGGAACTAGAGCCTGGCAAGGGCAAGGTAGTGAGTTCGAACCCTGGTGCCAAAAAACAATGTTAAAAATTTTAAATAGTTAAAATTAAAAAGCAAATCTCCAATGCCAGCACTTGGGAGGCTGAGGCAGGAGGATTGTTGAGAGCTCGAGACCAACCTGGGCTACAAGGTGAGCTCAAGGCCAGCCTGAACTGCACAGCGAGACCCTGGCTCAACAAGACAATAAATAAATCAATAATAAATAAAAACTCCAATGAATGCTCCTGCCGGGCGCCATCCCACAGAAAAGCAAGCTCCAAAAATGTGATGTGTTTTCGTTGATGGCCTCTGGCTCTTCCCCAAAGACAGGACGACAATGAAAGGTAAATATCTTTGGTCAATCCGGACATCAAGGCCGTTGGGGCATCAAAGCCGTTGGGGCAGCACAACAGAAGAAATCGGCAGTAACAACGAGGTGAGTGTGCTCAGCGCCAAAGGGAGTGCTTTGAGGGAACCCGGCAGCCTCGTGTCTTTTACTGTAACAGATTTTTTTTAATGTGAGCATCACCGGATTTTGATCATCCCTTATAGCTAGAGTCCCCAGCAGCAGGTAGTGAGTGCTTGGTGCAGCTGCTCTGTGATCCCCATGAGGACTAGTTTTGTCCAGATGATCATTACCTCATGACCACAAGGTGGCTGCCACAGATAACCGCCTGGATGACATCACATTCTCACTTAAAGACAGGCAAGAAGAGAAACTAATGATGTCATTTTGCCAGTGGGCGTTACCTTTCCCCTGAAGTTTTCCCAGAGCTTCTCAGCAGATCCCTCCTTGATTTTTTTTTTTTTTTTGTCTTTTTCCTTTTTATCGGTACCAGGGATCGAACTCACGACTGCCTGCTTACAAGGCAGGCGCTTATGCCACTGAGCTAAATCCCCAGCCCCCTATTTTTTTATTATTATTATTTAAAGAAAGATAAAACAGAAAATGGGCAGGAATAGTACATACTTTCAAAGAAAAGAAATAAACAGTAATAAATCACCAGTTGATGTATACATATTGTCCCCCCACAAATAGTTGTTCAAGATACAAAAGTGGAACGTAGAAATGGGAATTCATCATTGGCCAGCAGTGAGTTGCATGCACAGCCCTAGCCGCAAAGGATGATGGGAAGATGACTGGGTGTGGAGGATCAAAGGTTGGGAAAGGCTGAGTCCCTCCCTCCGAGGCAGCACAGCATTTCTCACCGTGTTGCTGTCTGCTCTTTTCCTCACCAGGCCACCAGCACCTCAGGATTCACATCTGGGTCCTTGGAACACAGCCCGGAGCTCAGCACTTTGAAGATGAGGAGCCAATGATTGTTGAATGACTCAGTCAGTGATTTGATCTCCCCCTTCCTGTTTCTGGCAGAAGAGCTGATTCTAGTCACAGGGAAATCTAACCTAATCTAACTACCCTACCCAAAGACTGGATGCAAATGATAATACAAATACCGCTGGTTCCTCCCCCGGGACCCCAGGCTTTGGGGCCTCCACTGCCCTCCTTACCCCGCCCCACACCGCCCAGCAGCCTCCTCTCCGGCCGGGTTCTTCTCACTCCCAGGTCTCAGGGTAGATGCCACCTCCCTGGGCAGCCTACCCGGTGTCCCCAGGCGTCCGCCCTCTACACTGCACCCTTTCTCAGGGAGATTGCAGGGAGCTACTAACACCTTCCAGGCACCAGGCACAGCTTGCCAAGCCCTCCCGTCTGCAGGGCAGAGCAGCCACTGTCCTCACTGACTTGAGACCCAGGTCCAAACGCCTGGAGCCTGGAACTGTGACCTTGTTTGGGAAAAGGCCCTGGGTGTGAGGCGGGTGGGAAGTGCCTGTCTTCCGTTTCCCATGCCAGCTGGAGGAAGGGGGCTTGGCTCTGCTCCTCCTCACCCCTCCAGAGGACTGGGACACCACCCTGCGTGGCCTCCCTGGCTGCTACACCGTCACCCTCCACTCTGACACGGGGTGCAGCCAGACAGGCAGCGTGGCACCCCTTCCCCCGCCCGTCCCCTGGGGGCACCGAGTGAGGCTAAGGTGGGGAGGGAGGGTCCGGCCCCTTCCTGAGGCACCCAACACTCACAGTGGCTCTCAGTCCCACCCTCCCGGTCCCAGGCCCGCAGCTGCTGTCCTGTCCAGGCAGTGCTCCCGGCCCTGCAGGTGAGTCTGGGGGCTCATCCTGCATGGGGACCCCACCGCCAGGAAGACTTGCTATGGTATCCTGTCACCCACCATGATTCAGGTCTCGGGGAGCGAGGGCTTCTGAGGTCCTGTAAATCTGCTCAGGATTTTCACCCTGAGTCACATGGACAGAGCCGCTGCCCCAAAGAAAGGGATAAACACTCAGAGCTGTTAGCCCGAAGGGCTTGGAGCCCAGCAACCAGCAGAGACCACTGGCAGAGACCAGCACCCGGCAGACACCTATGGTGCCCAGCACACTGGACAGTGACGACCAGCAGAGGCAATGTCCAGCAGCTGCCTGCATCAACTGCTGGCACCCAGCATGGCCTGGTGCCACGTGGTGCCATCCAGACCGCTGGCAGAGCTGCACTTTGCCGATCTGTAGCTTCATGATGGCTGCCAAAGTGAGATCACCAGGGCTGCAGAGTGACAGCGGTCATGTACAGGAGTCGCCGCTGGTTACTGTAATGAAACTCCTGAGGCAGGAAAAGGGGGCGCAGCGCTGGCATCTCCCAGCTCCAGTGAGGAACTCGTGACTGAGGGCAGCAAGGCGCTGCTGCCCGTCGGTTATTCAGTTCCGCTGGAAAATCCTGAGCCGCCAAAGTGCCGCACGGGACATTGCTGGGTGCCATGGGTTGACAGAGTCAGCTGTGAATCCCGAGTAGATTACAGGACTTTGGGAGCCTCTACTACTCAGGAAATTAACCATGAGCAGGTTTACAGGCCCTCCAAAGAGGGTATTTTACCAGACGCTGGGCTGCAGTTCAATACACAGGGCAGAGCCCTCCTAACTAAACCTTAGAAGTAGTTGGGGGTGCTGCTTATATAGCAGCTGCAAGTCTGTGATTGGTCCAAGTGCAGGCCTGTGTTTGGTGCAGGGCTCCAAGCCATAGCTGCCATGGCACTGATCCAATGAGGGGACAGGGCTGAAACCAGGGAAAGTTCTAGAAGGCTAGCCATGGGGGTTGAGGATGTTAACAGTGGGTCCAGGGCACCCTTGCTTTCTTCAAAACAGTAGCAATAGCTTCAGAGGTGACAGGAGCAGCACACTGAGAGGCCAGCTGCAGGCACATGGGAGCAGCAGAGAGAGAGTGGACACATAGCCAGCCAGGGGGCCTGAAGTAAGCTGTTCTCGTCCATGATGGAGGCCGTGGGAGCCTGGAGATCCAGAGACATACAGGGCAGGTGGCAGCATACACCAAGGAAGGCCAAGGGTGGCCAGGGACCTCCAAGCTCGGACAGAGCCCCTCCTTCAGGGCCTCAGAAGGAGCTGACCTCTGCCCCCTCCCAGCTCCTGGGGAAGAACCTCCTTCTGCGGGGTCCACTTCCGCTGGCAAGTGTCCACGTGTGTGGGACTCGTTGCAGCAGCGGCTGGAGGCCAAGCTCCCCGCACCCTGCTCCGACCCGAGGAGCCAGGACTCCTCGTTGTCCTAGCAGTGCACACCAGGTGGTTAGCAGGGGCTGCAGAGCTTCTCTCCTATCACCTTCAAAGTGATCCATTGGTGGCCTTAAGAAACCAGCAAACATAATGACATAAACAGGAAAGAATTAACCTGGAGAGAGAAAAATGTAAATATAATGTAAATGTAAAACCCGTCCCCAGGAAACTGAGGCCTTGGCTGGGACCCAAAAGCATCTTCTCCTATCTGTCCAGGGCTGAGTGGCTTCCAAGCCCGGTCAGCACTGACCTTTGTCCCCTTGGAGAAGGAGAGCAGCAGATTTCTGCCAGCAGAAGCGAAGTCAAGAGCAGGTCCTTCTGGGCCCAGTGGCCCCCAGAGCGTGGGTCGTTGTGGCTCGGGAACGTGGCTGTGTCCTCCCAGCTGATAGGAACCCAGGGAACCGAGCCCCGTGGGAACACCTGGAGGTCGTCAACACGAGGAACCACTGGGGTCAAACCCAGAGGCTCACGGGCGCTGGGCAAGTGTCCTGCCCCTGGGCTGCACGCCCAGAGCTTTTATATCTTATTTTCTCATAAGGCCTCACTGAGTTGCCTTGGCTGGGCTTAAACGTGTAACCCTCCTTCTTCAGCTTCCAGAGTACTGGGATTACAGGCATGCACCACCATGACTAGCTGGGTGGATTTAAAAATGACCTTCAAGCTGGCCAAATTGGTGTATGCTTGTAATCCCAGCATTCTGGGAGGCTGAGGCAGGAGAACTGCCAAGTTGGAACTCAGATGGGACAACTTAGCAACTTAGCTGAGACCTGTTTAAAAAGGCTGGGAAAAGGGTTAGGACGTAGGTCAGCACAAAGGCCAGGACGGGAAGGAAGAAAGGAAATAGGGAAGGGAGGAGGAGGAGGGCGTGGGGCTTCTTCTGCGCAACCAAGTCTCGCTTATCTTGAACTCGGTCTATGCTCACACGCAATGCTTGGTGAAACGTCTGTCTTCACACCGGGGGACATTAAAGAACGCTGACCCCTCCTTCTGGTTCCCCATCAGCTGATGGCCTTCCTCCTCCTTGAAGCCTTTTGTTGACTGGCTGAAATCTGCAGTCCACCCTATGCAGGCAGTCAGGGTCGGGGGAGATGAGGACGTGGCCCAGAGTCAGTGCAGCCAAGAGACAGCATGTCCCTTCCCAAGGCAGCCGCCCCTGCTCATGGGAATGCAAGAAGGTGGACACCCAAAAGGTCTTGTCCCTCCTGGATCCCAGCACTGAGCAGTGAGTAAAACCCTGCTGCCCTCAGATGGCCTTAGACCAGGGCTGTCCTGAGGCTCAGTGTTTTATAGACATTTCTTCTGGAGCAGAGGCCGCACAGCCTCTGGGTGACGGCTTCAGCAGCTCCAGACCTTCACAGACAGGATCGCCCCACATTTGGTGAGCGTCCCCGGGATGCCAGGCCAGCTTGGCAGGGGTGGCTCCACGTGTCTTCTCCACCCGGGCCCACGGGGACTTCTCTTTACAGCGGCTGTGTGGTGGCCACAGCCTTGACTTCCCCAAACCCCCTGCCAGCCGGGTCTGAGGTCCCCAACCTTGTGTGACTGTCACCCTGCCGCAGGGAGCATCTCTACCCATCTATTTTTGCACTGTGTGTGAGGACACGTGAGAACCTTGTGTTCCCAGAACTAGAACGGCTGGGTCATGCGAGAGACACAACTGCCATTCCCTGCAGGGCTGGGACCGGAGCTCAGGTGGAGCATTTCTTAGCATGTGGGAAGCGCTGGGTTCAACCCCAGCACTGAAAAAGAAATAAAATACAATAATAAAATAACAAAATAAAAAATATACAAAACATTCCACAATTCCCTGACAAATTCTTTTCTTATTATGTATTTATTTATTTTTTTGGGTACTGGGAATTGAACTCATGACCTTGCACTCACCAGGCAGGCACTGGCAAATTCTCTTCTAGAACTTTACACCTCCTAGCTGGGCGTGGTATGCATGCCTGTAACCTCAGCCCTCAGGAGGCTGAGACAGGAGGCTTTCCATGAGTTCAAGGCCAGCCTGAACTACAAAGTGAGACTCCTTTGCAAATCAATCAATCAATCAATCAATCAATATTGGCACCTCTTTCACCTCCAGCTGTGGTTTTCACAGCCTCACTGCAGTGGACACAGCTGAACCTTGTAATTGTGTCTGAGAGCCACTGCTGCTGACTCTGCCTTACTTAGTTACTCTGAAGTTAAGCATATTCTCACATTCTTCTTGGCTAGTAGGTTTGTTTCGTGGACTTACTACTGTATGGAGTCTGGACTGGCCTCAAACTTGAGGCGATCCCCCTGCCTCAGCCTCCTGGGGAGCTGGGAGGACAGATCATCACCTCCACATCTGTTTTAAACTGCAAATGATTTTTGGCACCAGGAATCAAACTCAGGACCTGATGCTGGTCAGGCAGGCACTGTGCCCCAGTCCATACTGCAATTTTTATACAGACAAAAGTCTTGGGAGTTATCATAATAAAAATTAATAAATTAAATGTTAAAGTCTTGATGTGAGGAGGCCAGCCCCTGTGGCTTTTCACATCCATCTCATCCTGCATCCAGGGCCCTTCCTCTACCTCAGTGGCTGGGAAGCACATTTCCCAGACTCCCTTGCAGCTAGAGTTTCAGCTGTGGCTTAGGATCGGACAGGGAAGTGCCCCGGCCAGGACGGGGGAGGCAGAGCTGAGACGGGGCCCCAGGAGCAGCTGTGTGGTCCCAGCATGCTGCTGCCCCTCCTGGGCCAGGCTCACTCCTTGCTGTCAGCACCACAGCTGTGGCTGAGGGTCCCCACTCCTCCCTGGAGGCCCCTCCTGAAGACTGGGTCAGCACCCGCTCCTTCCTGCTAAAACTGACTGGTGCAGTTTCTGCTTCCTGAAACTGAACCCCAGCTTGCAAACAAACACTCTTATCTCCACCGAGCCCGGGAGATAGGAGAAGAAGCCCAGATAAAGGGCAGTGCGTCCTGAGTCACGGGCTTCTGCTGGTTTCCTCACGGCCAGTCAGCCACATACTCTTCCTTGGAGACAGCTGGGAAAGTACCCAAAAGCACAAGAACGAACTAAAAGTCATTCTCGATTCCCCAGAATCCAATACCAACAAGAACAAATCACTGGGTCTCCACCTCGCCCCAGGCGCCAGCCAGCGACTGGGATCTGTGTGAGCAGCCTGCCGTGGAGGCTGTACCTGCATCTGAGCGGGCAGAGGTGGGGGAGCCCCGGCTCCTTCTCCACTGTCAGGGAGGAAACGGGCCACGGAACAGGGTGGCCATGTTGCCTGATCCGTCCTCTCCCTGGCAGAAGCCCAGAATATCCAGGGCTCCAGCTCCCTGGCTGGTCACCACTGGAGGCTGAGAATCTGATCTTTATGTCACCCTCCTGCTGGCAGAGGGTCACCTGTGTCCCTTCGCAAGCACTGGAGCCTAAAATCCATTCATCTGCTTATTTAAGCAGGGCAAAGCCCTCCCACCTTCTGTCCAAGGCCAAAGTCACCTTCCAGTGACCTCTTTCCTTTGTATCCCAGAGAAAATAATCTCAGAAATGCCAGCCACGGATGGAACACTCTAAGATGCCAAGAAGTTCATTCTCAGAATCATGGGAAACAGGAATTTTCATTTTACGGATGAGGGCCTCGGAGGAGTGGACTCAATTCTCCAACTTACAAGCAGCAGAGGCAGGATTTGAACCCGCAGCTGTCAGGATTCAAAGCCCGGGTTCTCCATCCTGACTGTGTACCCCATCCTTCCCAGGCTAGGAAGGTACCTCAGAATCCACGGCCCCCTTCAGGGAAGCGCGGCTCCCACAGAGCTCTCTTTGCTCACAGACGATTTCTGACACTTCTACTGAGGTCAGACTCACATGGCACAAACGTCGCTCTTTACAGGGGACAACAAAATCCCCTCTCAGGAAAGCAACCATTATGTACACCTAAAACACAGCAGTAAACTTAATTAAGTTTTTAAAAGCTGTACACAGGTTGGGGGTGTGGCCCAGCGGTAGAGCACCTGCCTAGACCCAGGCCCTCGGTCCCACGCCCACCACAAAAATGAAAAATGAATAAAATCCAGGGTCTTCTCTGCCTTTCTTCTTTCTTCCTTTTTCTTTCTCTCTTTCTCTGTCTCTTTCTTTCCTTCTTTTTACACAGAGCTGTGTAGTACTCAGTGATGTAGCTCAGTGACACGGCACCTGCCTAAGCGTGAGGTCATGAGTTTGGTTCCCCATACAAAAAAAAAAAGACTCACATGTGTAAATATAATATTGTTTCCCTAGTATTAAAAAAAGACTAGGTAAGATCCAACGTGTACAATAGATACTGTGAAAATGTGTGTATTAAGGTGATGATGTGGTCTGGCTTTTATTTGTCTATCCATATGGTAATCACACCGTCTTTTTGTGTGTGTACCAAGGATCAAACTTACACCCTTGTACTTGCCATGTTTGTTGCACAAACAAACAGAAACAATACGCAATATATTAGCTAGTATTATTTCTCTTCTTTTTAAAATTTCTGTATTATTTTTATCCTTTTTTTGTCTTTTTGAGCCAGGGTCTCACTGTGCAGTTCAGGCTGGCCTTGAGCTCACTTTGTAGCCCAGGCTGGTCTCGAACTCGCAATGATCCTTCTGCCTCAGCCTCCCAAGTGCTGGGATTATAGGCATGAGCCACCACACCCGACTGGTGGGTTGTTTTTAAAATAAAAAAAGCTGTGTATCGGTCACCACTGTCTCCCTGCAGAACATTTCCATCAGCTATTCAGCAGTGAATGGATGTTCAGACTCTTTTTACTTTTGACTGCCACAAATGTTGCTGCTGTGAACATTTATGTACACATTTTTGTGGGTCAACATGTGTTTTTGGTTCTCTTGAGTGTCTACTTAGAGCAGGATTGTTTGGTAATACGGTAACTTTCTTAGCTTTTGAGGAAAATGTTAAATGTGTTGCCACCCTGCCCACCATTTTATGTTCCCACCAACAACACGTATGAGGCTCCACTTCCTCCACATCGTCTCCCACACTTAATATTATCCATCTTTCTATTACAGCCATCGTAGTGTTGTGAAGTAGCAGCTCCCTGTGGTTCAGTCCGCCTTCCTCAGTGTTTAGTGGTGTTAGCTGCCTTCCATGTGCTTACTGGATATATATATGTACGTACATCCTTTGGAAAAATGTCTATTCATGCCCTTCATGCATTTTAAAATTTGAGTTATTTGTCTTTATTAATAACTTGTAAGAATGTTTTTCCAGTACTGAGAGTTGGAGCATGGCCTTCATGCTGTGCTAAATCTCCAGCACTTTAAAAAATATAGAGCTAGGCATGGTGGTGCACACCTGTAATCCCAGCACCCTGAAAGGCAGAGGCAGGAGGATTGTTGTAAATTCAAGACCATCATGGACTACAAAGTGAGCTCAAGTTTAGCCTGAAATGCACAGTGAGACCTTGTCTCAAAAAGGACCAAAAAAAAAAATTAGTGTCTTGCTAAATTTCTAAGTTGCCCAGCTGGACTAGAACTTGTGATCTTCCTGCCTCAGCCTCCCAGAAGGCTGGGATCCAGATCGGCACCACCACACCCACTGTGAGAGCTTCCTCTATGTCCTAGTGGAGTCTCTTAATCAGATATACAAGCTGAAGATATATTCTCCATTCTATGCACTGCCTTTTCACTTTCTTTTCTTTAAATACTTAATTAGCACTTTATCTGAAAATCCTATTTTGGGCAAATTTCCAAATACAAAAACATAGAGCCAGGCACGGTGGTGCACAGTTGTGGTCCCAGCTAGGGGAGGCTGAGGCAGGAGGATCAGCTGAGTATGCATGGTCAAGAACAGCCTGAACAAAAAAGAAGAAAAAAAGGAAGAATGGGAGGAAAAAAGGGAGGTGGGAGAAGGGAGGGAGGGAAAGAGAGAAAAAGAATGGAAGAGGAAAAAAAAAAAAAAGAAATCACTTCACCTTCATATTGTCCTTTGAAACACAAGCATTTCTAATTTTGATAAAGTTCAGGAGGTTTTTGTTTTGTGCTTTGGTGTTATATTTAGAAATGACTGCAAAACCCAAGATCATAAAGATTTATTCTTATATGTTCTTATATCTTACAGTTTGAGCTTTTACATTTTGATGTATTTTAAGTTAACTTCTGTACATGGTGTGAGTAAGGATATAACTTTTCTCTTTTCCTCGTGGATAACTAACTAGTTCCAATTCCATTTGTTGAAGAAATTATTGTTTCCTTGTTGGATGGCCCGCTCTTCTTCAAACCCAGTTGCAATTGATGTTTGTGTTTATTTTAGGTCTCTCAATTCTATTCCCTTCATCTATTTCCTTATTTTAGTACCACACTGTTTTGATTAATGTAGCTTGGAGGAACTTTTGAAATCAGGAAACGTAGAACTCTCCAACGTTTTTCAAGATATTTTAGCTCTTTGGGATTACTAGCAATTCTAAGAGAATATTAGAATCAGCTTGTCCATTTCTGAAAAAAGTTGGGATTTTGATGGGAATGGCACTAAAAATGTAGATCAATAAGGGGAGTTTTGCCTTCCTCATCATAGTGGTTCCCAATCCAAAAATGCAAGATGTCTATCCATTTATTTAGGTATTTTTTCAACAACCATTTCTAGTTTTTCAAATTGTATTTCTTGTATTTTAAGTTTACTCTCAAGTATCTTATACTTTTTATGCTATTATAGAGTTGTTTTTATTTCAGTTTCAGATTTCTTGATATTGGTGCATAAAAATACAAGCAGTGGTCAACATATATGATGATTTAAATTTTAAAAATTTATTACAGTAAAAGACACGTTACCCTTGGTCCCTTTATGATACTCCCCCTTGCTCTGAACACTTACCTCGATTCTCACCACTTTCTGGAGCAGCTCTGGACGTCTCCTTTCATGAGTGTCTGTGAGGTATGATACAGTGAAACACAAGATGACGGTTTTTAATCAACTCAGGACACTGAGGCAACCAGGGCAGCCCAGCTAAAGGCACGGAAGACACGGATCTGCTTCAGAAATAACAAAGATGACGGGATAAGTGTATTCAAAGCAGGGGAGAGATTTTGAGGGGGTTAATGGCAACGTCTTTTATGGTAATATGGTAAAATTTTAAATATGAATGTATTTTTAAATCATGCGTCGTACAACTGACTTTGTAGATCGATCTTGGGTCTTGAACATATACTGAACTTATTATTGACTCTACTTCTGTGTGTGAACTTTTAAGAATCTTTTAAAATACAACATCACATCATCACATCATCTGTGAACAGAGATAGCCTGACTTCCTCTTTTCCAAACTGTTTTTTTTTTTTTTTCTGTCCTGGCTGAATCTGCCAGCTATCTGTGGAAAACATCTGGTCTCTTCAGTGGGAGGACAGCTGTGCGAATTCCTGAGATGCCCTTGAGTGTCTGAGGAGATTCTCACCTGGTCTTGATGTTGAATATTCTTAACATAAAAGACCGGTTGTGGCGGTGTACACTTGCGACCCCGGCACTTAGGAGGCTGAGGCAGAAAGATCATCTCAAGTTCGAGGCCAGTGCTTCCTTGGTCTATTGAGATCATGTGGGTTTGGGGTTTCATTTTATTAAGATAGTGTATTACACAGAGGCTCATAAACTCGATCTACGGATCTGAAAGAAAGTTAGAACCAGTTTGAAACACCAAGCCTTCGACTCCTGTCCAGAAGGAACTGCCCATCACCGGCACACCTGACTCTCCCCAACTAAATCTCCTGAGCTGGGGCTCCCTCTGATTCATCCCAGAGGGCGCCCCTCTCTTCTAGAGAAGCCCCATTACAGAAACTGACCTCCTGGGGCAGAAAGCAGTGGCCGGCCTGCAAGACCACACGAAAGGTGCCAAGCAATCCTGGGACCCAAACTTGAGCCTACTTTACAAAGAACAGAGCTCTGTGAATCCGACTCTGACCGACTGCAGGGAAAGGTTTGTTGGCAAGGTGTGGCCCGGTTGTCAAAGCACTGCAGCAAGTGCCAGGAGATCTGGACAGCTCACGGGAACAGCAGTCGGGCTCCTAGCGGGGCTTCAGCTCCCCTTCCTGCCCCGCTAGGGTCCCTTCTGGCCAGAGGACACGGTCACCGCAGCTGGAGGGTGAATTCCCAGGCAGCTCCGGTTGGGAAATCTACAGGAAAGCTCCGCCTATCCGCCGGGTACAGCGGGCTCTGGACCAATCCGGTTGCGTCGCTGTGAGACTGGGCTGCTCCGATTGGTCCCCTGAGTGTAAGCCCCGTCCCCGACAGAGGCGGGAGAAGGATTGTGTGGGCGTGGCTCCCGCGGGCCCAATCCCGGGATCCCAGAGGTGGGCAAGCGGGCTGCGGGGACCACACCCCCCGAGGCACCCACTGCCCACTGCCACCCAGAAAAGCCTCCCCCAGGCTGAGTCATGGAATCACCGAGCTGTAACACAGAGGCTCCTTAAGGGCCGGACGGAGCCCGGGGTGACTGGCTCGCTGCTCTGCCGGGAAAGCGATGCCGGGTGTGGTGGCGCACGTCTGTAATTCCAGCACTTGGAAGGCTGAGGCAGGAAGATCGCTGAGTTCGACAAACAGCTTGGGCTGCAAAGTGAGCTCAAGGCCAGTCTGAACTGCATAGCAAGACCCTGTCTCAAACAGACAAAAATAAAAAATAAAGGAAATTGGTGCCGTCCTTTCTTGGGGGCTCTTTGGGACATCGTCGCGGTCGCCGCGGTTTGTCCCCAAGTTAGGAGGAGCCCGGCTGCCAGCCAGAGTCCTCAGACCCTCGGGCACCTTGACCTCTGTGATCCTCTATCCCGGGTCCCTCAGGCACCGTCACACTCTGCGCCCTGACTGGGAGGCCGCTGCCCTCTGAGCTCTGATAGCCACCGACCGGCCACTGTCACCAGCTTGTCACTAGTGGGGCAGGGCGAGCCTGAGTGGGAAAATCCCCTCCTGCTCTCGACTTCTGTGATTTCAAGAAGCTCAGGGAAGTCCTGCATACACGCAGAGCTGCTTCTGCAGTGGGGGCGCCGGAGAGCTGCAGTGGGCTGCATGTCCCCAGAAGTCTTAGCGCCTGCCCCCCCCCCCTTCGACAAAGGGAAGCCAGGGGACAGCTGTGGCCCACGTGGGCTCCTCTCCCCGCCTTTCCGAGTTCCACATGTGCTGGCGAGGCCCACAGTGATGGTTCCCTGCAACCTGACCGACCACGGTTATCTCACCAGGGACCACTGCTGACACACGTGCAGAAGTACTAACTGAGGCCTGGCTTCCTAGCAGGTGCTGCAGAGTGGCCTTGTCCTCTCCATCCCTAACCCGGGCCTCTACTGAGCCGCAGCCCCTGAATTTTTTTTATTTTATTTTGAGGCAGGGTCTTGCTAAGTTGTCCAGACTGACCTTAATCTTGCAACCTGCCCGCCCAGCCTCCTGAGTATCTGGAATTACAGGCATGAGTCATTGTCCCTGGCTGCCTGCTCAGAAATTCGATAAACAACTTGATAAGAAAGGAAGCTAAGTTTCCCTAGAACAGACATTGGGAAGGCAGGGATTTCGGGAACCAGAGGTCTGCGGGTGGGAGAAGGAACAGTGATACTCTGGTTGATCGGGTGGCTTTCACCCCACCCCCACTTCCCACTGGGCTCTCTGGAGGTGGTGAGCTGCTCCTCACCCGAGGTGGTCAAGCAGGGGCTGAAGTCTCCTTCCAAAGCTGCTGGGAACGGGAGAGGGAAGGCCTTGGCTGGCACGGATGTCCCTAAGACAGAGGCCTGGTGCCACCTGGCGGACACAGCTTTAAACTGCAGGCCGCCTGCTGGCCTCTTCCGGAACCGTGAGGGCCCCAGACAGAAAAAGGACCCACACCCTCCGCTTTCTAGGTTTCATCTTCCACACACAGAAGGGTGGACTGGAACACGATCCATCCCACAGGGTGGCTGTGAGGCTTTAATTAACCTAGCAAGCATATAGCGCGATGTGGTGTGAGCTCATTAAAATCATTAGAATCGCTGCTGCTGGGCCTCAGTTTCTCTATCCGTCACTACTTGGGGACCAGACCCCACAAGCATCATTTGCTTCCCTGCCATTCGGCTCCTCCCTAGGAGAAACCCTCGTGGAAGTTCTCTGTGCCTCAGTTTCCAAGTCAGGTAATGTTATAGGCAGCTGAGTTAGACAGGGCTGGGCCCTCAAAAGAGCCAGAGCAGAGAAGTTCAGATCCCTGCAGCCTTGAAAGAGACAATCACCTCTGCGGTGGGCCAGACCTCAAGACAAAAAGCAAAGCAAATCACCCACATCCTAAGGATTGACAGGCTAAATAATTCTGTATCACTCCGAGGAAGTCAGGAGCCAGTATTCCACCCCCTACAGGCTGTTAAGGAGGCCCCTTTACTATGCGACTCGTTCCCCCATTGGCTCCTAATGTAATCAATTTTACCTGAACAATTAATCTCATTGGTTGGCCACAGTTCCGTCCCGCCTTATGTTCACCTTGCAAATTCCCATTTTTCCCCATCTTGGACCCAGCTAACCCCATGGTTTTACTCTATAAAAGTCCCCAAAAAAGACAGAGAGTCCAGCAACCTGCTCGGGACCCCTTCTGTCTCTAAGATAAAAGCTTTCTTTCTCTTAATAAATATATTCTGCTCTTAACCTCCATTGTTCCTAAAATTCATTCTTTGATTTTAGAGAACACAAACTCGTACCGGACATAGTAGGGGGTGAGTTTCATCCCTCTGTATCAGTAATATCCACTCTCAAGGCTGCTCCAGAGACTAAACCAGAGCAACCAGACGCTATCACATTTCCGGAAATATGAAGACTCTTTTTACTTAAACGAATTTACTTTTTAGAAGGACTCTCTGCATCGCCCCCGCAGGCCATGAGTTGCATGTCTGAAATCCTAATTCCAAATTAAATACGAATGCAAATTGGGGAGACCACCCTCGGGGTAACCGCGGTCTTCTCTGCCCGCTCTTCCGAGTCCACTTCTGGGCAGAAGCCCAGAGTCTGGGCCAGCGTGGGTGGGAGATCTTGGTGTCCTACGTGTGTCCCTTGGCAGGGGACAGTGAGGAGGGATCAGGGGTGGGGATGGAGGAACCTGCTTTGCTGGCGCTGTGAGGGAAGGGAGGGGGTTTGGACCTTGGGAAGGAAGCCACTTCTGGGGGCCCTAATTCATTGTCACCATGGGGGAAACCTCCCCCTCCAGGGTGCCTCTGAGTCACTGAGTGTGGTCTTGAACTTTCCATCCTTCTTCTTCAGCCTCCCCTGTGTTTGGAATTTCAGGCCTGCAACCACGTGCCTGGTCTGGTTACTTATCTTTGTTTGTTTGTTTTGCTTTTTGGAGGAGGGCACAGGGAATTGAACTCACAACCTTGCGCTTGCCAGGCATTCGCTGTGCCGCTGAGCTGTACCCATGCCTGTCACCCAGCCTGGAGTCAGCAGCCCTGAGCATACCAGGAGACTCACAGGGCCTGGCACCAACCGCTCCCAGCCAGGTCACTTCCCTCCGCAGCCCCATCTGGAAAACTGTCAGGAAGCCAGGCAGTACACACACTAAACAACCACACCTTGCATTCCTAGGTGTAGAGACAGTGCTAAAACTCATGGGATTCCCCAAGCTCTCTTCAAAAGCTGTCCCTGCATTTGTTGTTAAGACATAGGGTCTCTCTAAGCTGCTCAACTGACCTCAGTCTCTGGAGCTGCCTAGGATTTTAGGCCCTCTCCCTCTAGAGCATCTAGGCCAGGATTGAACATGACGATTCTCCTGCCTCAGCCTCCTAGAGTGGTCAGCATTTTATAGGGATTTTTTTTTGGGGGGGAGGAAGCATGGTTGGTTGCTTGCATGTTGGTTCTTTAAGAAGCAGATGCTGGGGAAGGTTCTGGGAGGAATAGGGGAGGCTGCACAGTCCTGGGAAGGTACCCCACCCCCAGGGTTTCCGGGCCAACTTGAGCCCCAGGCACACAGGTGGAAGTCATCTGTCCCTGGTGAGCTGGCGGAGCTCATGCCCGCTCATCTGAACCCTACGCTTGGGGTTGCACAGTAGGGAGGACTCATGCTGGGCCCAGCACCTTTATAGCTGAAGGTGAATGAGGCCAGTCCTTGTCCTCCTCGTAGCTGCACAGAGCCAGCTGAAGCCTGCAGGGTGGGGACAGTGACACAGCCACACTTCTCAGCCCCTCCTACGTGGGCCACCTCCTCCTGGAGGCTCCCTGGATACAGCACACTGCCCTGCCCCAGCATTCCTCCTTGGCTGTCCCTGAGTCCTGCTCCAAGTCCAAGGGACTGAATATATGACAGGTGTGGACTGAGCATGCAGGGGCTAGCAGCACCTAGAACAGAACCTGGAACATAGTAGGTGCTCAATAAACGCATGGTGAGTGTGCATGGATGACCACAGAGTCCCCAGAAGAGCCGCTGTTGTTGTTTTCCAAAAGAGGACTCAAGGCTTCCGAGGTATTGGTGATAAGCCCAAGGCCACACAGGTAGCATGAGGACCAGCCCAGCCTGGAACCATTTTGCTTGATGGCTTCATGACATCAAGATTAGCACTCTGGGTTCACCTTCACAGGTAGAAAACCAAGCAGAGGACTGGGGTGCAGCTCAGTGAGACAAAGACTGCCTGTGTGTTCGAAGACCTAGATTCCAGTCCCAGCACCCTACAAGCACAATAAAACAGTGCAGGAATGCTGGGCGTGGTGGCACACATCTGTAATCCCAGCACTTCAGAGGCTGAGGCAGGAGGATCTTCATGAGATCAAGGCCTCAACTACATAATGAGACCCTGTCTCACAAAACCAAAAACCAAGGGGAAAAAAAAAAAGCTGAAGCAAAAAGGAAGCCTAGCGAAGTTTGGGACGCCCACAGTTTGGTGAGGATGGAGACCAAACCCACCCTTGACTGCCTATAGTCAAAAAGATGCAAGAAAGGGTTTTCATGCGCATCCTACTGATAGTGAGAAAACACAGCCGTGTGCCAGGCACCATGTCGGTTCCTGGACACAGCACAGGGTGACACCCGAGGCAGGGGAAGGGCCGGTCCAAGAGCCGCCTCATGTCTCAGGACAGCTGGACCAGCAGCACCTTGGGCAGGCGCTGCCACTCAGGCAGGGATCAGCCAAGCTTGAGAAGGGGAGTTTTCACCAGGGTAATTGATAGTTTTTTCCTTGCACCGTGGAAAAGCGCAAAGGAAAAGGGAAAAGGCCTTTATTACAGGTACGTGAAAGCTTCAGGAAAGTGCAAACTCCTGCTGGGGCAGACAAAGAAACCTCGAGCTTTTATTCAGACAGAGGGTGGAGCTTGAAGGGGCGGGCAGAGTGACGTTTTGACAGCTGATTGGGGAATCTTGGAGCATGCGCAAAAAACGGGCACGTAACGCTCGGGTTTGCATGAAGGCGGAAGTCAGCCTTAAATGGCGGCACCGTGCATCGCCGTGTCGGGTCGGCTCCACTCTGAGCATGGCCCTGCTTCACACGGGCGGAACCCAGTAATTACGGGGGTAGGGCCTGGCAGAGGGGTTTCCTTGCCTTCTTCTTCTCCTCCCTCTTGGTCTCTGCTCTTAAGGCCTCCCTAGGACCTGATCTGATGCTGGGGTCGTCTAACCAGGGGCGAGGACAGGTCTTCAAGCAGAGGTCTCCAGGCCGCAGTGACCTCGACCTGGGCCGTTTGTCCAGGGATCAGGCTGCCTGGGAAGCGAGGGGAATCTGTCACCCAGCGGTGGGTTCCAGTCTCCTGCCCGGGTTACAGCCCGGCGCAGGATCTGGGATGGCCTGTTCCTTTCGGGGAGCAAAGTCCACGAGGCGTCTAGGACCTCGGTATTTATTCACGGAGGAAAATGGTGAGGGGATCACTGCCAATGCACTAGACAGGTCGTATGGTGGGGAGCCCTGCGACAGCGGGGGATCGGCCAAGATTGGGGGATTCCCTCTGGAGTCGCACAGGCATCTCCTCTCCCCGCCCGCAGTACCTCATCTCCTCCACCCGTGCTCAGTTGGTGATAAACTGTGTACCGGTCCAGCATCGGCTGCCTGCTTCCACGCAGATACTACACAGCCCGGCCAGACTCGCCGATGAAGCTGAAAGCCAGTTCAGGGAAGACTCACAGCTGGGCAGGGATCTGGGGAGAGCGATGTGGTGTCCTCCACACCGTCACTAGAAGGACACGGGGGAGCTGACCGCCCTCGCGGAGGAGTCCCATGAAAAGCCTCTGCCTTGATGAAAAGTTTCCTTATTTGGAATACAAGGGGATTCCTGGAGATGACATCAAGCTCTCTGCCACGTTATATTGTAGCTTTGATTTTTTGGTTGAGACAAAGTCTCACTGTAGCCCAGGCTGGCCTTGAACTCCCTGCAATCCTCCTGCCTCAGCCTCCAGAGAGCTGGAATGACAGGCATGGGCCACCGTGCCTGGCTCCGGGTACATTCTAGAACTTGCTGAGAGAATCAAAACAGCAGCAGAGCTCTTGTGGAGCCCCTGGACTTGGCAACCGTCAAGAATCCGTGACCTGGACCTGTCACCCAGCTTGGCCTCCTGGCTTTGCCATGTGCTGCACAGGCCTGGGCACATTATTCATTTACGGTGGGCACCTTGGCTGGGAGTGTCCCGAGGTAGGAACAGTACCCAGGAAAAGGAAATGGACAGGAGGTGGCCCCATGTGTTTCCTGCGTTTATCTTTGGGTGGATTTGGCTGTTTTCTGTATTTCTCTTACATTTCTCTGCCACTTCCTAACTTTTGACAATAGGCACTTTCTACTTTCATAACATTAAAAGTTCAACAGAATGACTTAAAAGAAGGTTCTATCTACACACACCCAGCTGCTCACTTTTCAGACAGTAATGACTCATTCGACCCCAACCTGGGTCCTCCAGGGAGGACAGTGACCTCCTTATCATGGAAAAGATAAACAGGATCTGAAGGAAGTTAATTCCTTGAAGAAGGAGAGTTTGGGAGCCATATGTATGGCTGTAAAAAGAAGTCAGCCTTTCTCCTCCATCTGGTGCCAGAGCCATCCCGGCAGCCTGCAGCTTCCCCTCCCGCCCAGGGCGTTGGTGGGAGTCTCATGGCGTCCCAGAGCCTAAACAGGCTCCTGCGACCTTGGTGACAGCATAGAACGAGGCCCCAGGGAGCCCCGAGGCCAAGACGCCCATCAGAAGTAAATAAATCAGCAAACACTTTTTACAAGAGGGAAAGGAAGGCTGGACTCCTGCACACAGGGGCTCACCAGAGAGGTCTGGATCTTTGCATCCCCACAGCTGGCATAGCCTGAGAGCGACCGGGTGTGTGCGTCAGGATGAGAGAGGCAGTGACGTCACTGCATTGGAAAGCAGGAGCATCCAGGTCTCTTGTGGCTTGAAGAGAAAAAGAAACCAGTTACAGGGTCATTTTCTTTCTTTCTTTTTTTTTTTTTTTTTTTAACTGGTATCAGGGATCAAACTCACGACCACGCGTTTACAAGGAAGGCACTTTATGCCGCTGAGCTAAATCCCCAGCTCCATGCAGCGTCATTTTCATGTGTGTGTGTGTGGTTTTTCCTGCAAGACCATCACCTTCACTGTGAGACAGGAGGAGATTTTAGCACTGGAGCCAGCAGAGCAAAATTCAGAAGCAAAGGGATCCAGCATCCTGGTCCTTGGTTCCTCTGCACTTCTGGCAGGGCAGGGTACGGCTCCAGAGCCCCACTTGGTGGTTTCCCTGGTAAGCGAGCTTCAGAAACTGGGGGGGGGGGGGGGACTTGCTGGAGAAGGGGCTCCAGACCTAGGACTTGCGGAGCCTCCTTGTCACCACTTCTACCTTCTTGTGAGCAAGAGAGGGACCCCAGGCTTTCACCACTTTGGCAACGCCCCAGGAAATGCCTGGGGTCCGCCGCTGGGTTTAGGGTGAGGGAAGGGAGGGGGTAAAACAGAAGCTCTGCTGTCTATTCCGAGGCTTGCGTGGAGGCAAGGGGACAAATGGAGGGGAGCTTTCTGGGCTTGGGAGCCCCTGCTTGATTGGGTGGGCAGCAGTGAGGACTGGGCTTGTTCAGGGGCTTCTAGGGATCCAGCTGGTGCAGTAGGGACCAGGAGGTGAGACTCCACAGCAACCCTCCATGAGTGGCATTTTAAGGGTGACGAGGTGGAGCCAGGTGTGGTGGCGCATGCCTGTAATCCCAGCACTCAGGAGTTTGAGACCAGCCTGGGCTACAATGTGAGCTCAAGGCCAGCCTGAACTGCATAGCAAAACCCTGTCTCAAAAAAGAAAAAAAAAAAAAAAAACGAAAGGGTGAGGCAAGAAGGAGGGATGGATGGTGAGGGTTAGGAATCCACTGGAAAGTGTGATGGGAGGGAAGGAGTTCGATGCCAAGGAAGTTGAGGTGGTAGGGGAGGATAGGAGAGGACAACAGGTGGCCCCAGTGTGCCCTTTGTGGCTCTCACCTGTGTCTCAGGTGGAGAGGGGGCCCCTGCTGTGTCCCAATCGAGGTCCCAGCTGCAGCTCCAGGACACCGACGTGGCCCCAGTGATGTCTCAGGAGCACCTGTGTCCCTGTGCAGGTGCTCTGATAGAGAAGCCGGGCTCTGGATTTTGGGAGCTTAAGTAACCCTGGTCACAGCTCCAGACCTGAAAGAACCAGTCCAGGTGCCCCTGTGGGTCTCCACCCACCTGTTCCTCCCCACAGAGGGGGGGTGTCTCTGCCCTGGAGTGGGGTACCTTCTGCCACCCAGGCTGCACCTGCCTGGGGCCTCTTGGGGGGTGGCCTGCAGCCCCAGGCCATTGCCAAGCACCTGCATTGCTCCACCTGGCCAATGAGGACACAGAGGTCCCCACTGACACCTGCCCTGAAGGCTCTGGTCTCGGGTCCTGGACTAAACCCTCTGAAACTGTGAGCCCAACTAAACCTCTCCTTTAAGTTGTGGGTGTTTGGTATTTGGTACCAGCCACAAAAAAGGTGATATATACATTTGTGTGTGTGTGTGTGTGTGTGTGTGTGTGTGTGTGTGTGTATACACACATTCGCTCTTCACATGCAAGGGTTTGTACACTTAGGTTCAACTAACCTAGCATTGAAAATATTCAGGGAGAAATTACTTTTTTTTTTTTGTCTTTTTCTTTTTTATCAGTACCGGGGATCGAACTCAGGACCGCATACTTGCAAGACAGGCGCTTATGCCGCTGAGCTAAATCCCCAACCCCGAGAAATTACTAATGTGCATAACATGTACAGAATTTTTTGGCCATTACTCCCTAAACAATTCAGTGTAATGACCTAGTACATTGCATTCGGTGTATAAGTAACATAGAGATGATTTAACATTTGCATAGAGGGACCTTTCTCTTGGGAAGGACAAAAGGGACACAGTATCTACAAAAATCACACACCTAGATGAGTAGAGATACGTGGAATCCGTCCTTCACAAAAGAAATATAGAAGTTTTATGCTCAGTAAAACAACGTTTATTTCATTTTTAAATTAGTTTTTTTTTTTTAACATTTTCCTCTGAAGAACTCAAGATGCACAAATACAGAACTTTTAATTTACACCAACAAATGTTCTTAACACCTGCAATTCTTTTAAGGGGGCCCGGGCAGCTAGGAGACCACTCGTTTAAAGGGGTGAAAGAGAAGGAACCGGGTGTGCACATCAGCACCGGGCATCCTCAGAGGCAGGAGAAGCGCTCCAGGCTGCGCCCGGGCTGCCGAGTTTGTCACTCGCTCAGGTCCACACTCCGAAAGGCAGGGCAGAGCGCCGGGCAGGGGGATGCAGAGCAGTGCCAGATGCCCTGGGCCAGGCCCAGCCGGGTAGGGCGGGGAGGGACTTTGCTGTGGGCTCAGAGCTCAAAATGGGACACGGGCCCTGCGTGGTCTCTGGTTTGAGAGGGAGCTCCAGTTCTTGCCAGAAGGAGGCCTGTGGGTGTCCTCCTGGCCCGGGGCCCTGAGGCCTCTGGTCTCCCAGGTGCCCAGTCACTGCCTGGGCATCGCAGCTGAAAGACGAGGCCAGGGAGGCTGCAGCTCCGGTCACCCGCAGAGATCACGGTGGCAGCCGTGTGAACGCCAAGGGGATGGACAGGCGTGGACCGGCAGGTCCCGCTCCCCTACAGCAGGCGGGGGTTCCAGAGCAGGCGCAGCACCGCCCGGGCTCTCCCGAAGAGGAACAGGGCAAAGTGAGCCAGCGCGTCTCTGCCCTCCTGTTGAAGGCCCTGTTTACAAGGGAGAAAGAGAGAGAAGGGTGGGGAAAAATGCATCAGAATAATCCAAAGTCAGAAATCGGATGCACTAGAAAATGCCCATTCGATCCATGCTGTGAATGAACCAACAGTCCAGGAATTCTGCAAGCTGAGAGCAGGCAGCCAGGTCTGGCCCTCAGGTCTGTATCTTCCACGTAACTCTGGAAGTCTCCCTGCGTGCCTGTCCCTCCCCAGTCCCCTTTGGCCACTGAATCCAGAGCCTTTGCACCCAGCTACACCTTCAGCTTTGTTTGTTTTTTGAGACAGGGCTCAAACTTGTGATCCTCCTGCCTCAGCCTCCCAAACTGCTAGGATCACAGGTGTGCACCCACCTCCCCCAGCTTGACCATCAGCAAACTGCAGCTCTGTTCTCAGGGCTGAGGACCCATGCCTCTGGCTTCTAGTGTCTTCCCCAGGCTTGTTGAGAAATAGGTGACCGTGTCCCCCCGCCCTTCCCCCCAAGCTGGGTGATCCCACATGGCCCCTTGCTTGGAAGTAAAATCCTTGTGGTGGCTCCGGCCGTGTGTAATTCACCTGCTGCCCACCTCTAGGTTTTTCTGCTTTTTTCCTCCATCAGCTCCAGCCACACTGGCCTGCTTGCTATCCTTCAAATCTGCCAAACACACCCCTCCTCCAGGGCTTGCAGCACCTAATCAGAGCCAGCACATAGTAGGTGCTCAGGAAATGTTAGCTGAATAAATGAATGAGTGAGTGAAAAACCAGAACCAGCAGGAGAAGGAAAGTAGATGCTGCTCTGCAGTTAGCTGGGATTCATGAAGGGATGGCGCCCCCTTCTGATAATGATATCAGTCAGGAAAATCAAACGCATTTCCTTCCTGTGCGGTAGTTGAGAAAAAGTACAGAAACTGAAAGAGAAGCTCACAACTCAGCATTGAGTGGCTTGCAGAGGTTCCTCGACCCCCGGAAACCCGAGAGCTCCTTCTCCTCAAATGCCTGTCGCTGTGCTTTGTGGGACAGTCAGGATAGTTCAGTGAAACCTGTAAAAGGATTTCAAAGAGTACCTGGAAGAAACTGTCCCAGAAATGCTGGTTTCTCAGCCTCTTCCTAAGAATCTAAGAATTTCCCTGTGCACAATTTGGAAATGCAGGGTCCAAGAGGAAACAAAACCCAAGCCAGGCTGCTTCCGGGGAGGCTCAGGAGAACAGGCTGCCTGCGAAGGCTCCTCAGGGGAGAGCCGGAAAGCCACAGTGCCCAGAGCTCAGGAGAGACTCCTGCAGCATAGAATTGCAGAGACACACATGCAATCTTAAAGCCATGCAGGAGGCCGAGGCAGGAAGATTGTCACCGAGTTCAAGGCCAGAGTGGGCTGCCTAGTGAGTTCAAGGCAGCCCGAACTACCTGGCGAGACCCTGTCTCAAAAAGCAAGAAAAGGTCCTAAAAGCTCTTAGAAGCCTAAGATGTGTTGTATTAAAACACACTTTATGTCTAGGGAAATTACATGGCCCAGATTAAAAATAAAATAAATAACAGCAACAAGAAAAGCAGGCACCAAAAAAATCTGATGCAACCGGATGACAAAACAGGCCTTCTTCTGAGAAACACAGATCCTTCCTGAAAACACACTTGCTTAAGTGAAAAGAGTGAGACCAAGAAATCGGGCAGTTCAAGAACAAAACGGTGCCCTCCGCAGACAAAAGGCAATCTGGGAGCGTCTCCTGGGAGCTGCAAACACAGGAATACCAGGCCTTCCAGCGCATCGACAGCAGCCGGGTGTCTGGAGGGTCCCAGCACCCCTCGACATCACAGAGCACAGAAAGTAAATAAAGGAACCATGTCCCCTGCCAGCTTTATAGTCTGCTAGAGTTGCTCGACCAAAGCTTTGATGTAGCAAAAGCTTTTCTTAGCATCTGAAAGCTGAACTTAGGAAAAATTTTTTAAAAATTATTTTAAAGACACACTGTGATTCAAAAGTGTTCTAAAATGCAATTTTGTAGTATAAAAGGAAGGTATAATTTGAAGTCCAGGTCAAAACCATTTGCAGAGAAAGCTAGTGTAGACATAAGGATAGATATATGGAATCCAGAAATAAATCACCACTTTTCAACAAGGATAAATCTACAGGGTGAGAATGGTCTTTTCAGCAAACATTGCTAGGACAACTAGAAATGTACGTGCAAAAACAAAAAAAAAAAAAAAAAAAAAAAAAGGAGATAGAGCCAGGCATGGTGGCACACGCCTGTAATCCCAGCACTCAGGAGGCTGAGGCAGGAGGATCACTGCAAGTTCAAAACCAGCCTGGGTGAGTTCCAGGCCAGCCTGCACTGCATAGGAGACCCTGACTCAAAACAAACAAACAAAAACTCTTCTGGCTGATTCAAGGTCACCCTGCCTGGGCAGGGAACTCTTTGGGAAGCTTTGAAAATGATACATGCCCGGCCTCCGCTGCCTCCCACCAGGCTAGCCAGATCTGAATGGCTTGGCATCGGGCCCAGGTGTCCCTAATGCTTCAGCGCCACAGGTGACCCGAACGCGCATCCTCCTTGTTTTCAGGGGCACAAGAGGACCTGCTGGGTGGATTCCCATCTGCTGGAGGTGCAGGTGGGACTGAGACCCAACACACATCCAGCTGCCAATGCCACATCCGAGTCCCAAATGCGAGACAGGTGGCTGGCCTGGATCTGGGCTCCCCAGCTGCAGGTCAGGGGACTGATGAGGCAGCTGTCACTCAGGCCACCTTCCAGGTGGGCAGCTGAGGTCCCGTTCACAGTTTGTCCTACTGGGCAGGACCTTGACCTGGGAACCAAATCTCACCTCTCTTTTTTAATAATTAATTAATTAATTAATTGAGCCAGGGTCTCACTATGTAGCCCAGGCTGGCCTCGAACTCGCAGCGATCCTCCTTTTTCTGCCTCCCGCCTGCTGGGATGCCAGGCGTGCGCCACCCAGGCTCACCTCCTCAACTGTCCTGCGATGGATGCTGTCGCCAATGTGCCTCAGCTGCTGGGCCAACTTCCGAAGTGTCTCCTCCTGGTGACAGTCAGGGCAGCTCTCCTTGGGTTGAAAAGGTGGATGGAAGTCTGCAATGACACAAAGAAACCAAAACCGAGTTCAAAAGTGATAATTTGATTTAACTATGAGTGAGCACACCCAAGGCTTGAGGTCAATCCTGAAGACTGGAACAGAATGAGGAAGAGGAAAAGGAGGAGGAGGAACCGGAGGAATGGCACACATGCACAGTGAATCCCTACCATGGAGCTATATCCCCATACATAGGCAATTTTAAATTCTACAATAGGGAAATCAAGTATAATGACATTTAGTAACATATCTCACTTAGGTAAATGTATCCAGTATACATTAACATTACAACATATAATCAGGGGCAGGGACATAGCTCAGCAGCACAGCACCTGCCTGGCAAGTGCAAGGTCCTGAGTTCGATTCCTGGTACAAAACCCCCCTATACTCAGCACAATCTTATTCATAATACACTTCGCAATCTATTTATCATGTGTGAGTCTTTGGAACCCAATGTCTCCTTTTATCCTGGAGCACATTTCAATCAGGGGCTCACTTCACACTGGGAAACTGAGTCCTGCATTTGCAGGTCATGAAGTTGATAATTAGACAACTGGATCCAAGTGTTTAAGTTACTGTGCATGTTTTAAAATGTTTTCAACAAGTAAATCGATGGTCAGATTCAATTAAAATGAAGCTTAAACTTCAGTGGCCACATTTCTGGGGCGGAGATTACCAAGTGTCAGGCGCTGTTGCCTGGGATGTGCAGGACTGGATTTTTAGTTTTGCAAAACTATATTTTCTTTTTTCCCCTGAATCTTACTGGTTTCTAGCAGCTCCGGAGCAATGAGAGTATGTAGAGTACTGGGCAGCACACTGAGCTGTAGTCCCAGTCCTATTTATTTATGTATGTATGTGTTTATTAAATTTCGAGACAAGATCTTCCTAAGTCTAAGTTGCCCAGGCTGGCCTTGCTTGAACTCGTACCCTCCTGCCTCAGCCTCCAAGAGTGCTGGGATGATGGCAGCCACCTCGCCCAGCCCGCTGAGGGCTTTTAAGCCACGCTATGTATAAACTCCTTGCCAGGTGCTTCGGGAAACTTGTAAAGAATAAAGCCAAGGTCTCGGTCCTCTAGCTGCTTACAGCGCATGGGTTAGAGTGATGCGGTTTCCAAGTCCTTTTAGGGCTGCGGAGGAGAAGGGAATAAATTTGGGCTAAAGGCGATAAAGGTGTGGCTTTCTGAATACGGCGAATTTTGTGTAGCATCTGTTTAATTCCCATAAAGTCTGAGGCCTTGTCCTGAGTCCAGTGGCACAGGGACACAGGTACAGTGTCACACATGGCTGTAAGGGAGGCGTCAGGCAGCCGTCCCGAGGGTTACCTGAGCTGGGTGGTGAGGGGTGAAGGTGACATGATTAGCCAGGAGCAGAAAAGACACGCGGTGGGGACCAGCTGGACCTGAGCAGCGGACAGACGGGCAGATGGACAGATGCCCAAGCAGGGAGGCTTGGGTCTCTGTGCACTAATTAACTCACTTCTGGCGATGGGAAGGCCCTGAACAGTGACTTCCAAAGCAGAACTGGGTGATGTTTTCACCAAAATGCAGCCCCATTCCCTGCCATTTCCATGTTCTATTGTTGTTTTCAAAAGCATATCGGGCTGGGGGTTTAGCTCAGCGGCAAAAGCACCTGCCTTGCAAGCAGGCGGTCTTGAGTTCGATCCCTGGTACCGATAAAAAGTTAAAAAAAAAAAAAAAAAGCATATGGAAACAGCTGGGCACGATGGTGCACGCCTATAATCCCAGCACTCGGGAGGCTGAGGCAGGAGGATCCAGGGAGTTCAGGGCCAGCCTGGGCTACACAGTGAAACGCTGTCTCAAAAGAGGACACTACGTTTTTACACCCCAGTCTTCACCGCCTCTGCTTTTGAAGCAAAAGTGGAAAAGGCTTGAGGGACTAAGTGGGGGTGAAAACATGTTGGGAAAGAGAGTAAAATGTAATTCTAGAACAGGGGCAGCGACTGTGTAGCTTTGTGCGGACCCTAAAAGCCGCTGTGTTGCCCTTCACAGGGACATCACAGTACAAAGGTAAGTTCTAGAAGGTGTTCACAGGTGACGGACTCTCAAGCTAACGTCTGGACAGATAGAAATTCAGAATTTTAGTCAAGAAAGTGCTTCCTAGAAAATGGACACCACATTTGCTGGTGGCGGCAGCAATGACTAGGACACTTAAAAGTTCCATTTTCTCAGTGATGTAATGGGTTTGTGTGTGTGTGTGTGTGTGTGTGTGTGTTTAAGACAGGGTCTTTCTATATAGCACAGGCTGGCCTTGAATTTACAGCAAATCCTCCTGCCTCAGCCTCCCTAGTGCTGGGAATACAGGCGTGCACCATCATGGTTGGTTTGATAGCATGTACTTGTTTTAAAATTGGCTAACAGTTTGAAATTAATGTTAGGAAAGCCTTTCAGATAGCCAGCATATTTTTAAAGACCTAAATCCCATACATTTAATTCCAACACATACAAACTCTCTCTCTCTCTCTCTCTCTCTCTCTCTTTTATGTCTTTTTGAGACAAGGTTTGCGATGCAGTTCAGGCTGACTTTGAACTCACTTTGTAGCCCAGGCTGGCCTTGAACTCACAGCAATCCTCCTGCCTCAGCCTCCCAAGTGCTGGGATTACAGGCAGGTGCCACCATACCTGGTCCAACATTCTCTTTTTAACCTCTACAAAATAAAGCTTTAAATTGGTAAGGCTTTAATTTGACAGTGTTGGGGACATGGAGGAATCAAATTTTTACAAATCAAACGTGCAATGTATCATTCCTTCCTGTTCTCTCCTATATTGGCAAAATCAAGAAGGAACCAACTGTGAATGTCCCCTCTCTGAATAGTACACAAATTGCCAGGTCAAGTTTAAAGACAAACCTTTATGAAAAGCCAGGTATGGTGCTGCATGCCTATAATATCAGCACTCAGGAGGCTGAGGCAGGAGCATCGTTGTGAGTTCAAGGCCAGCATGGACAACATAGCAAGTTCAAGGCCAGCCTGAAGTACAGGGCAAGATTCTGTCTCAAAAAAAAAATTATGCAATGATAAATTCCATCCATTTTAGTAAACTTGATCATAATTGGCATTGCATCAGTGATTCAGAGCTAATGGTTAAGACATTTAGGGCCACAAGGTCAAATCAGTTTTGAATTTTCAGAACGGAAGAACTTGAGTGAATAGATTTACCACTGTGTGCCTACAGTTAATTTTTAAAAGCGATACATTTAATTGTTGGTTTTGTGTCCTTGATACCAAGAAAAACACAGGCCGTGTGGAATACTTATCCTAGTTTAACCCTCACCTCTTACCTGGGTTCCTGGCCGTGGCTGGAGGACCCTGGGGGCGGACAAGCCGGGTCATGTCTGGGTTGGTTTTCTGAGGCCCGTATTTTGCCCTCTGCAAATGGCAACTTGCTACGTTGACAGCCAGCATCAGAGCTCCATCCAGTTCATAAACAACCCTGTTCTGCTTCTGCTGCTGCATGTTTTTCCCCTGCTGGAAAATATATTTTCAGAGAAAGTCCTTGAATTAGTTCAGTAAATAGTTGGTGTGTTCCGTGCACAGCCATTCTTCAGTTGCATTGATTTATTATTTATTTATTTGAGGCAGGGTCTCGCTGTGTAACCCAGGCTGGCCTTGAACTCACCGTGGAGCTCAGGCCACCTCAGCGTGCTGGGATGACAGGTGTGCACCACCAGGCTCGGCCTTCGTCACCTGTCTTTATTCCACAGATAAATGGGTTATGGGTTTCAGTGAGCTGTGGAACAGGCTTATCTCAAAGGCCCTTTCAATGTAACTTAACATTTAAACATCTACATCCTCCTTCCCGGTTGGCTTTCCGTTATCTTTCAACAGTCACATTCCATTAGAGGAGGAGTTTAAATCAGTATAGGTGAATAAATAAGATCTGGGCATGGTGTGTGCCTGTGTTACCAGAAGTCTGGGAGGCTGAGGCAGGAGGATCACAAGGTCAAGTCCAGCCTGGGCAACTTAGTGAGACCCTGTCTCAAAGTAAGATAGAAGAAGAGCTGGGGATGTAAGTTGGTGTGGCTCTGGGTTTAATCATAGTACGAGAGAGAGAGAGAGAGAGAGAGAGAGAGAGAGAGAGAGAGAGAGAGAGAGAGATTGCCCGAGCTATGGTTAACAAGCACAGGAAATTTTTCTGAACTTACCTTGTTCTGTTATTTGCCCTATTGTCAATTTTTAAAAGCATATCATTAAAAAATACTAAACTGGACATTTAACCAAGTGTACCCTTAAAACATGTTTAATTCTATTTAAAATATCAGCTGTGCTGTCAGCGATGGCGCTGGGGCTGGAAGCCAGGCCCTCGGATCCCGGCCACCCCTGCCCCTCTGCTTTTCCTCCTGAGGTTTCTCAGAGCAGCTGAGAGGCTGGCGCACGCCACGCTTCGGCACACAGAGGCTACACGCTTCCCGTTACTGAAAACTTGGTGTGTTTTGTTTTCGGTTGGTGCCGGGAATCAAACCCGGGGCCTTGCCACTGAGCTCCACTCTTAGCCCTTGTTTTTATTTTGAAAAGGAGTCTGGCTGTGGCACCAGGTTTTTCCTACTGGGCTCAGATTTTCAGTCCTCCTGCCTCATAAAAATATCAAAAGCTTTGAGACAAACATCTCTGACACAGGTGGGCAAAGGAGGAGAGTTTAACCTCTTTAAAACTGCTCTAGGAAAGGCTTTAGCAACACTGATAGTGGCAGTTTGGTTGTTTTTTTGTCTTTGCATTTTACCTTCTTTTTTTCCTAACACTCAAAATATAGGCACTCATCCGTTCTTTTTTCCAAAAACACAGATTTTTTTTTTTTTTTTTTTTTTTTTTTTTTTTTTTGTCTTTTTTGAGACAGGGTCTCTCTATGCAGTTCAGGTTGGCCTTGAGCTCACTTTTTAGCCCAGGCTGGTCTCACAAGGATCCTCCCACCTCAGCCTGGCTAAAAAACACAGATTTTTGTGTTGTGTTGTGTTTGTAGGTTTGGGGACTGTTCGCAGAGATTTGCTGCAACCTGTTGTATTTTTATCTTGAGACAGAAAGTTGCAAAATCGCCCGGGCTGGCTCTGGACTTGTGACTGACCCTACTGCCTCAGCCTCATGGGGAGCTGGGATAACAGGCAGATACCTCCACACTCAACTCCCATAAAAAGACAGATTACCTATAAAATCCTACAATTGTGTTACAGTGTGGAGTATCCTTGAGAGCTTTTTTTATCTTAAAGCACTTCGTTTTCCTTTTTTTTTTTTTTTTTTTTTGGTACCGACCTCGCACTTGCCAGGCAGGTACTTACACCACTGAGCTAAATCTCAGCAGCATTTTTTCCTTTAAGTGATTTAACTTTTTCCTTTTTATCGGTACCAGGGATAGCACTCACAACTGCCTGCTTGCAAGACAGGCGCTTATGCCGCTGATTTAAATCCCCAGCCCCAAGACTTCCGGGAGAACATGGCGGACAGATAACAGCAACTACCGGAGGCTCTCTGAAAGACTCGGCTCAGAAGCCAGGAATGGTGCGGACTAAGGAGACATAAGCAGGTGGAGATATGCTCTGCTGACTCAGGAACGAACTGGGCTGAGAGAAACCAACTTGGAATGCAGTCCTGGTGCTAAAACAGGAACAGAAAAGCCTCGGTGTGGAGGCTGGACCCCGCGCCATTGGAAGCCACGATTTGGGTTTCCCGCCATGCGGCGGCTGGCTGCCTCTACAGTGGCTCGGCAAGGAGAGAGACGTGCAGAAGCTCTGAGAACGGCAATCTGCGAACGGCAGGGAGGCGTGCACTGACTTGTGGTGAGGTGAGTGAGAGAAACTGACACTCTACCACAGTTTGACTCCAGCAGAGGACTTTCTGGGCCCAAGCAGTCCTGCGGGAGCAGGGCACGGTGGCGACTCCAGCCACACATCCCCCTCTTGGGCGGGATTGGTAAAAAGTGCCTGGCCTGCGTGATGCTGCCGGCGGACCTGGTAGGCTGTCCCAACCCAGATCCCAGAGCCTGACAGTGGCCGGGAGGGGAGACGCATAGGCTGCCTGGTCCGTAACTCCCTGGTGCGCAGCGGTGAGTGGGAACACCTAACCAGCACAATTCGATCAGGCTGTGGCTGACTGGGAGAGAAGCTGGGCCTCTTATATAAGCTTGCATATATAAGGAACAGAGAAGAAGAGGCAGCATGGGAAGAGGCAGCAACAAGAAAGGCTCCTCGGCCCCCAATTCTGAGAAACAGGCAATAGCAGACACCGCACCAATACACATAAGGCGCCATATAGAGAGCCTCATAGACCAATTCAGGAATGAAGTTATCAACGACCTGAAGCTAGAAGTATGCAGAATAGTTAGAGAAATGCTAAGTACCACCCAAGAAAAAACAGATGGTGGAATGGAAGAACAGAAAAAAAGGGGAGAATTGTTTGATGGAGAAAACAGAGAAAGCATAGAATACGTGAAGCAGGTTCAAAGAGACTACCAAGATACTAAGAAGTCTATAGAAGACTGGCATAACAGCTTGAAAGAAACTAAGGACAGACTATCTGAACTGGAGGGCAGACTTGTAATATGGGAGAATGAAATAAAAAACTTCTTAAAAATAACAAAGAAACAAACAGCAATAATACAAAGACAAGAAGATGATAAGAGGAGCCATAACTTAAGGATTAAGAACATAAAAGAAGAAGTAGGGACACAGACAAGTGAACTACAAAAGCTACTCACAGAAATAATCCAGGAGAATTTTCCTAATTTAGCAAAAGGTAAAGATACTCAGATGTATGAGGCATACAGGACCCCAGCTACCTACAACCCAAACAGAGCAACACCCAGGCATATAATAATAAAAATTCCAGAAATTCAATACAAGAACAGAATATTAAAAGCTGTAAGAGACAAGAAACAGACCACTTACAAGGGAATACCCATCAGAATTACAGCAGATTTCTCTGCACAAACCATCAAATCACGAAGAGCGTGGGGGGAAATAATTCAAGCTTTGAAAGATAATAATCTATAGCCAAGATTGAGATATCCTGCACAACTGTCCCTGGAAATTGATGGAAAAACAAGGTGCTTCCAGGATAAAGAGGAACTGGGGGAGTTTGCAACCACCAATTCAACTCTACCGAGAGTATTGCAGGATATTCTAAAAAAAGAAAAATACAAAGAATCCAGAAATAATGGCAGAGAGGCCACAACGAATGGAGCAGAGAACAAAATGAAGAAGACAAACTGACAGCTACTGACAGAAAAAGAGCTCAACAGAAATGAGGCAGAGAAGATTGGATGATAGGAACAGCTATTTTGGAGAAAATGACATCTTAATAGGTAATACTGATTTAGTATCATCTTGTTTTGAAGTCTCATCTAGCTTTTGTCCTTCTGTCTCCAATGGTCTAAATAGGCTGTATCTTATTGGATTTTATTATGTACGATAGTATAAGCAAAAACCTTTTAAAGACAAGGAGATTATACAGAAACCATTGTTCATTTTCTGTTAGTCGATTCTAAATACTCTGTAATGCTGTCATTCTCTTGAATGGTTTTACATTGTTTTGATATACTTAATGCTACAGTATACGAAGTTGTACTCAAGGATTTCAAAGAAAGAGACAATATGGTAACTACTTCTAGGTTAGGATTATCTGGTGGTGAAACACTATTCTGCTTAAATGGTTATGTTTTGATCTGCGCTGTTTCGTTGTTATGCCCTCTTTTATCTCAATCTCCACTCCATTATTTACTTTTTTATCTTTATGCTTTTAATTAAAGGAAAAAAGCAGGATATATTATAGTAACCCACTGTGACTTTTCATTACCTTGATTTAAAGCCCTGTATTACTCTCACCATCTGGTTTTTAACTGATGTTCCCCTATTCTGTTTTGCTGGATAGTATCAGGTTCGAAAGTTTAGGCATCAGCTGTGAAGATAATGAGATTCATTATGACGCCCATTCTTGTTGACTTTTATCTACTTTTGAAGACCTACAATGTCTCCAATGTTTTGGTTTTGTCGGTTTTATTCTTTACTGTTTTGTTCAATTGTATTATAACTAACGATATAGGCAATTCTATTAGAGATAGCGGGAGGCATTATGGTAACCATTGTTGATCACCTTGTATTATGTTTTTACATTATCTATTATGTCCACCCTTTTGACTTGACAGATTCTGTCCTGTTATGTCTCATTTGGTTTTACTCTCTTCCAAAAAAGTAATAAGAACCGTGGGAGCAATGAAACCCAAAATGTGTAATAGTCATGGTACAAAAGAGAGGAAAAGAAAGTGCTCCAAACTATATAACTGCATGTATATTTAAGTGTATAAGATAGAAAATGATATCACAGAGTTTTATTGGATCAATGAACAGAACTGTTTGCAGTATCATTGATGGAATGTCCACTTTACAAGCTTTAATTTTGTGACTTGAACAATTATTTCTAAGATGACAATATGTAATCCATTAACTAGTGATTTCCTACTGTTCATTTTTTTCTGTAAATCTGTATAACTTGTACCCTTTCCCTGCTTTTTTTTTCTTTTCTCCTTAAATAAAATTTAAAAAAAAAAAAAAATCCCCAGCCCCTGATTTAATCTTTCAATTGCTCAAAAAAGCAAACGGATATATTTACAGAGAGCTGGAGAAAGTATGCTTTAGTTTTGGAGTAGGACTAACTTCTCCCTCTATATCTTCACTGTAAAAATCTTTTTTTTTTTTTTTTTGTCTTTTTCTTTTTTATCGGTACCGGGGATCGAACTCACGACTGCCTGCTTGCAAGGCAGGCGCTTATGCCGCTGAGCTAAATCCCCAGCTCCCTGTAAAAATCTTTATAAAATAAAAACATAAGTGGAAAAACCTCACAAAGGAAATACTTGTCTTTTTTTTTTTTTTTTTTTTTGGTTCCGGGGATTGAACTCACAACCTCGCACTTGCCTGGCAAGCATTTATACCACTAAGCTAAACCCTTAGCCCCAGTGTTTTTTTTTTTTTTTTTAAACATTGCTGTTTCTCTCCTGAGAGGCCTCACGGTCTGCAGACCCCTGCAGACCCCTGCAGCCCCCTGCAGACCCCTGCAGACCCCTGCAGACGCAGGACCCATCGTGCGCACCAGCAGTGTGGTTTTACACATCCTTCAGTTCCCTGCCTTTCCTATGAACGGGCTTCTAGATCTCCTGGCTGGGGGACTCTCAGGTGCTCCCCCTGGCTGTGCTTTAGGTGATGGCGAGGCCACCCCTGAGGAGGCTCGCAAATAACGAGGCTCGCAAATAACGCCTGCTTCTGTATTTTCGATTTTAGGAAGTGTTGTAACGAGCTGCCTGTGCCTGTTAATTCACAGGGGCCTGCCCAATCAGGATGTCTACCATTCTTCTCCACAGCAAAGGATGCGTGTGCACATTCACGTTCCCGATCACCTCTCTGGTCACCCACAACCGAGTTCAATTTTCCAAGTTCCTTTACAGCCCTTTGGGGTTACGAGGCCTTTGGGCTGCAGCTGGGCATCTGCTGCGTCAGATGTGAAACTCAGAGGCGCAGGGAAGCCGTGTACAAGCCGGCGTGGCTTTGCGAAGGTTCCGTGGGTTTGCGCAGGACCTCACACAGACTGGGGAAGCACTCTGCTACTGAGCTACACCCCTGCCTGTTTTTAAATTTTTATTTTACTTATTTATTTTTGGTCCTGGGAATCGAACTCACTCACACCTGAACTGCTGAGCTAAATCCCTGGCCCTATTTTTATTTTTTTAATTTTATTTATTTTTTTAATTTTATTTATTTATTTATATTTTGGTACCAGGGATGGAACTCAAGACCTCACACTTGTCAGACAGGCACTTACACCTCCAAGCTAAATCCCTGGCCCTCCTGTTTTTATTTTTAAAGAGAGAAAACAAAATTCAAAACAAGAGGGTAACTATGATTAATATTTTTGTATTATCTTTAAATTAATTATTCAGAGTACAAGATATTTGCATGTACTTGTCCAAACAATATTAGCACAAACCTTTCTTTTCAATGAACTAAGAGAAATTAGTAATATGACTATCTTAGCCGCCATATATATACCATATACAATGTATATCTTACATATATTGTATACTTGCTTTTCCTTCACTTCTTTTCCCCATTCCATTCCATTCCTTTGGAAACTTCTTTCCACTATCTGTTGTATATTTGGATCTTATTACTCTTTCAGCTTCTCACGTTAAGGGAGACAATATGATGTTTGCACATGCCTGTCGGGTTTATTTTGCTTATGAGCATGGTCTCTAGTTACATCCACTTACTTATAAAAGCCTCAAGTGTATCCTTCTTTATGGTTGAGTAGTACTCCATTTTAGAAAAAGACCACATCTTTTTTATCCAGTCCTCAGTTGATGGGCATTTAGGTTGTTTCCAAATCTAGCTATTACAAACTGTGCTGCTGTAAACATGGTTGCACATATATCACTGTGGTGTGACATTTTAAATTCTTTTGGGAAGATACCCAGAAGGGGAACAGCTGGGTTAAATGGGACCTCCAGTCCTAGTTTTTTGAGGAATCTTCACACTGATATCCAGAGTGGTTGCACCAGTCTGCACTCCCACCAACACTGGAGAAGGGTTCCTTTTTCCCAAGCATTTGCTATTACTTCATTTCTTGACAATAGCCATTCTGAGAAAGCTATTCCTGATGAAGCGACATCTAGGGGAACAGTTTTCCAGCAGGCGTCATTTCTCCCCGAGGACGCATGCTCCTGTCCAGGTATTGTAGCTGGGACTGTTGGAAAACGCATGCAGCAGCCAGTGGGGAGACCTCGTGGACGCTGCTTCGCACCCTGCAAGGACAGGACAGTCCCTGCCTCACAGAGCGGGCTGAGCGCGTCAGAGCTGGGGCTGCCTTGGACGGGAGCCAGGAGCTTTGAGCTCACCCAGAGCCTCAGTGCAGTCCTGTGCCAGCAGGCGAGGGCGAGCTCTGAGCCTGAGGTGGACAGCCAGGGGGCTGCAGGACTGGGGGAGAGAAGAGGGAAGGGAGGGAGAGGGAAAGAGGGAAGGAGGCAGAAAGAAAGGAAAGTGTTTATTAGGTAAATATTCCTTTTCCCTAGGCACAGGAAAGGCCACGTGACAGGTCCTACCAATGGACATCAGCAGAAGCGAACAGACCCAAGCCGTGCAGGATTCTCCCAGCTGCCTCAGTGGCAGCCTTGCTGGGGTGGCCGCCCTGCGCCTGGGAAGGAAGCAGCTGCAAACAGCTGGTCACGTGGAGGAGGCACTGCCCCAGGGTCACCTGACTCTCAGGTCACCAGTGCAGCGTCACAACCTCCCCCATCCTGACTCAGATAAACACAAGCTGTGCTGTTTAGCTTTCTTCATCCTATAGGAAGTGTGAGCGTAGAACAGGGCAGGGATGCACCTCGGGGCAAAAGCCCTTGCCTAGCGCACTGCAGGCCCTGGGTTCGAACTCTCTCGGGCTCTAACACTAAATCATAAAGAAAAGTTCATATCTTCAGCATTGCAAGTTAAGTTGTTTACTCTGATGAAGCAATTTTGCTATGCAGGCATCTGTCACCCACTCACCACCTGTTGGAAGGAGTCTATTCTTCGAAGTCCCCACCATCCCAACTCCAGTTCTGCTCCTTCCCCCCAACCTAGTGTTTGTTCGGAGACTCTCGTAAGGAAAAGGGAAAAATTTAAGAAATCGTGTCATGTTTATCTATAGGGCTTTCGATGGCAGTTTCAAAAATAGTTTGCAGGATCGGCACTTCTTTAGGCTAGTTTAAAATATTTTTTAGGACTACTAGTATTTTTAAATTAAAAAAATGTAAACACCGTGACATAAGAGCTGATGCTGTTTTAGATTTTGTGCATTCGTTTTACGGGACAGGGAGTAGACACAGACTTGCTGTTGAAATCTTTCCCACTCAACACCACCAGCTTTCCCATCGTTAGCTTCCCGTTGAACCTGCTGGAGCAGATCGCTTCAGGAGTCTGGAGAAACCGAAGCATCCTCCCTCCTTTTTGACAGGAACGCAGGCAGGGTGGGCAGGGGCGTCCACGCACAACGTGTTTAAGAGCCGCACCAACTTCACCCCCACCGCACCCCTGCGGGGAGGCGGAGGCTATGCTGGGGCCGCGCGCGCTCCTTTTTCGAATCACAAAACAAACTTTTCCACGTTACTCCTCGCACCCTAGAAACAGGGCGCCGCGGATCGAGCTTCGAAGCGCCGGATCCAGTCCGGAAGCGCGGCCACTGCGCCCCCGCCGCCTCCGCCGCTTCCTCCGCCCCCTCCGGCCGGGCCGGACACGCCCCCTTCCCGGCGTGCCCCGCGCGGGGACTCTTATCGTGAAGCGCCGGGTGACTCAGCCGCGTGGCCGCGCCGGCCGGGGCGGGGGGCGCGCGCTGCTGTGCGGCACGGTGACTCCCGGGCGGGTTCGGGCGGAGCGCGGCGGCGGCGACCGCGGCGGGGAGCGGCGACGAGTAAGTGTCAGTGGCGGGCGGGAGGGCACTAGGCGGGCGCAGCCCACGGGCTGGGCGCCTTTGTGTCGGGGTCCGGGCGGAGGCCAGGCGCGGGGCGGGTGCGGACCCGAGCGGGGCAGCAGATCGGGCCGGACCGGGTCGTCGCACTGCAGTAGCGGATGCGGTTCTCCCACCCACCCTCCTGGCCAACGATCGGCTGTTAAACGCTGTGGTTGCCCTGACTTCCTCTTCAGCTCCAGCCGGCCGCGGGTCCCTTTTGCCCCTGCTGCTTCCCTGCCGCCCACGCGGGGCTGGATTTCACCGGCGGCTCTGAGCGCGCAAACGCTGGAGAGAGCGCGTCTTAGCTCATTTTCTTTTAAATAAAAACTTACTTTTTTTCTTTATAGCAGGCAGTGTGCGTCCAGGTTTTTGCCAGATGGGTTCTTGCACTCTCAGAAAAACCTTCCAACTGGGAATTTGGGTTTCTTTCTGAGCAGTGCGGGGTCGAACCGATTTGCTTCCCGTTGTGTATTGGAGATGAGTCCAGGGTCTTCACCCTGAGCTGCAGCTACAGCTTTTAATATACTTACTTTTATCTCGAGACTGAATCTTATTCCTTGTTCAACCTAGGCACAACGGACATTTCCTAGACATTCTACTCCTAACAGAGTATTTCCTCATTCAACCTAGGCACAACGTGACATTCCAGGAGTGCTGGGATTAAGAGAACACAGCAGAACCAGTTTACTTTTTACGTAGGCGGACAGTTTATCTCTGGTCACTGTTAATCATTACCTGCATCTGCTACCTGGGAAATTGAGATTTTTTTTTTGAAATGGTAATACTGATAGTTGGTAGTAATGACCAGTTGGAGGCCATGAATTCTGAATCCGAGCCTTACTTTCTTTCAAGCCCCACATTGGGCAGTAGGTGTTAGTCAGACCCTCTGAGGTCAGGGGACCACGGCCCCACTTTGAGAAGATAAATTCCAGGCATCGGTGCAGGATCCCAAGAGTGCCTCTGAAGTGGGTACCTCTCCTTGCTGGTCCGTTACTAGCCGTCCGGGGACCACACCTGGAGAGGCCACTTTTGCGCTGGCAGTTTGTAAAACTCCAGGTCCTGGGCCTTGTTGATGTGACCTCCGCACCAGGCAGTTAGAGGCCGGAAGCCAGGGCTGTGCATAAGCACAGCCGGTAGCTGCTGGAGCCTAGGCTGACATCAGGGCATTGCTGGGGCCTGGTGGAGACTGCCTGCCTGTGCCTTGTTAACCCGACCTCTTTCCTCTTGGGAGCTCTGTAGGCATCTTGGGAGCTCTGTAGGCGGCTGGGCCAGGTCTCCTCCTCTCTAGAGGAGTTACACTGCTGCCCGGCCTTGAGCTCTCTCCATCTCCTACAGCCCTTCTGAAGGCCTTCTAAGGTCAGCTGGCTACAAACTCACTGGCCAAGTGACGGGAGCGGGGCCAGCTCTGCACACACTGGAGTGGGTGTTTGCAGCCATATTGCATGGTCCCCCGAGTTGCTGTGCGCCAGGGCTCAGCCAGGGCCTCCCACGGCTGTATTCTGTGCCCCCTCAAGTAGATGGGTAGAGGTGAATTTAAGGCCGCATGCTTTGGACTTGAGTCTTCTTGTCTTTGGAATCTTTGTGGTTCCTGATTTCGCTAGTTAATCCATCCTTTTCTGTTGATTCACAAAGTATCAGCTCTTTCTTTCTGAAGCCCTGGGCTTCCTGATAGGTCCACCTCTTCTGCCCCAGCCCTACAGCCCAGTCCTGCTTCATAGCTGAAGGGTTTGGAGCACTGACCGCACAGTTCCCTTGTCATCTTTTGGGGAATCAGAGTGGACTCTTGGCTTCCCTCTGCCTGGTATTCTCCCCACTAAATCATCTCAAGGAAAGCCTTCAAAAATGAAAAGCTTGGGGGCCAGGAATACGCCTCAGTGCACAAATGCCTGCTTGCCAGAGCGAGTGAGAGCCTGAGTTTGATTCCCAGTACAAAAAAAGGTCCAGAGGAAGTAAAAGTAGGTGAACAGAGTTCCCTGGGACTACAGAACCAGTGTTCTCCAGCCTGGAAAAGCCAGGGCGCGCCTGGCTCTGTGATTAACGGTAGCAAAGAAAAGTGACCATGCCAAAATGACCCTTAGAAGCTTGAAGTAGGTAGAGGAGAAATAAATGGCAGGTGACTGTGTGGCCCCTGAGAGATTACAGGCTCAGACTTTTAAAAACTTAATGAAGATTTAGATATTTTTATTTATTTATTTATTTTTATTTATTTAGTGATTTTTATTTATTTTTTTCATGGTACCGGGGATTGAACTTGGGACCTTGCGCTTGAAAGGCAGAAGTGTTAAGACTGATACAATCTGATTTTATATACATATTTTTTATTTTATATATATTTTGACTTAATACATTTTTTAACTCCTTATGAGGAATGAGATTATTGGAGTAAAGTAGTAGGAAGGGAAGAAATAATAAAAGAACAGAGCATTTTTGTTTGAAATTCCCAGATTACAAGGGTGTAGTGGATTGGTAACCAGGGGTCAGTTTAACACCAGCTGGCTGCATGGGCGTGGTGCTGAGTGTGGACGCCCGCCTGAGGGCTGTTGCAGCATAAGAAGGAGACCTGGAGAGGAAGCGCAGCCTGGTGGGTTCTCTGAAGTGTTGTGTGGAACCGGTGATTCTCGTCATGCTGGCTCCCCTGACATGAACTCGGCCAGTATCATCAGGAGTTTGGGACCTTCTCATTGAGAATGGTTGCGGTTCACTTTGGGGGAGCCCTGGTCCTTCCGCTGAGCATTGCTTCCAGGCTCTAGAGAGGAAGATGTGTGCTGTTTAATCTCCTGGAGGAGCTTGTCACGCTGGCTTCCTGAAACGGACTCAGCTGTTCTCATGGAGGAACTCAGGACCTCACTGTCGCTGAGGCTGGCTGTGGTACTTTTCTGGAGAGTCCTGGTCCTTATTTTGAGCGATGCTTCTTGGCTCTGGTACAGAACCCTCGGCCTGCTGGCACAGCTCCTTTACCCTGCTGCCATGGACTTTCTAGCTTCCACTGCTGACCTTTGGACCCTCCCAGTGCAGATCTGGGGGATAGACTTGCATGGGTCATTGTGGGCTCTAGGTCGTCAGCTGGATTCGTGCAGGTTATTGCTGTGGGATCCAGGCCCTCGGCTAGATTCTGTAGGTTGTTAGTGTGTGGACAGATTTCCTGCCCTTTCTTTGTATTGAATTCCTTGGGTGACCATCATAAAATAACAAATAAATGATGTGACCTGCTTTTAATTGTTATCATTACAACCCTTGACTACATCACAGGGTGACTGAAAGCTGGTGAACATTTAATTTTTAAATACATTATCACAGTAAAAGATGTGGTGCCGTTGGTCCTTCTTGGCTTTGAACGTGCTCTCCTGTCATTCTTTCCACCTTCCGAGTCAGCAGTCCGGCATGAGTGTCATACAGGGTGTGACCACAGATGCAGGGCCTGCTGCTGCCCCATGGTGTCCAGCGGGAAGCAGGCCCAGAGCTCTTGCAGTGTCCTCCTCCTCTGGCCGGATCTGGTCCTGTGCTACAGGGCTCCCCCGCCCAATCAGAATGACTGCAGAAGGTGAGCCCCGGACTTGAAGTCACAGCAGTGAGACTAAAGATGCAAAAGAGGACTTCAGCGCTGCTTCAGAAAGTGGCAAGGAAGATGGGATGAGGGGGAGCATGTTAAGGGCAGTTAATGGTTAACACATTTGTGTCTGTGCCTGCAGTAAATTTTAAAATGTAAGCATTTCATATATTTTTCAGTCATACCTCAGACTGTGTTGAGTGGTTTTTGCATAATCACTAAAGTAACAGAAAATAGCAAAGGCTTAATAATTAGTACACACCAGGCACTAGACACTGTACTAAGTGGTCTTATATTCTCGATTAATGATCTCTTCCACTAAGTCAGGGATCTAAGACAGAGACTGTTCACAGAACACACACCCCCAGTAGGCCACCGAGCCTGTACTCACACTTCAGCTCCTCTGAATTGAAAACCTTCACAGTTTATGTGCAAAAATGTCATCTGTGGTGTGGTTACAAGTGTGGTCCCTGCCTGCCTGTCATCCTAGCCCTTGGGAGGCTGAGGCAGGATGATCACTGAGTTTGAGGCCAAGTTGGGCTACACAGTTAGCTCAAGATCATCCTGAATGTCACATTCAGCACTTGTCTCAAAAAAACAAAAGAATGTGGGCTCTGGAGTGAGTCTTGCGTGGGTTCAAGTCCTGGTCCCTCTTTACTGGTGCGGACGAAGTCCTCGTCAGTTCCCACATCTCTACCACGGGCAGCACTGGGTTGGTGCCTGCCCCAAGAACTTCAGGGTAGAGTTAATTTGTGTGTAGCACAAAGAACTCTGCCTGACACATTGTAAATTCTGACTGTAATTTCGAAAATACAATTTATTTCCAGATACTATCTTGGATTCACATTGTCCTTTCCACTGTTTGAAATAGGCACTTGTGTAAGTGCAGTATAGATACAAAATAAACTTTCCTGGGCTGGGGATTTAGCTCAGCAGCACAACGCCTGCCCCCTTAAGGTGAGGTCGTGAGTTCAATTTCTGTTACCAAAAAACCATAATATAACATAACTTTGCTGTTCTTAAGCAGGGAGTCTTGCTGAGATTTTGGGCAGTGTTTGCATCTAGTGGAAAAGGTTATGGACCCAGGCTGTAGGATGGCTTCTGGTCATCTGTCTCCCACCTCTGTGACTCTGGGCTTGAAATTTCTGTTGCATAGAGAAGATGTGGGAATCAGCTGAAGTGACAAATGTGAAAGAAGTGTGAATTTCATATTTTATATAAAGGCAAAATTCTGGGAGCCAAGGGTTCATCTTGATGGTACGACGCCTGCCTGGCAAGCATAAGGTCCTTGGTTTATTTCCCGGTACCCCTTCACCCCAAAAAAGGCAGATTCCCGTCAACCAAAACTACAGGAAAGTTTCAGCATGTTATTGTTGGGGAAATTAATGCAGATTATCAGCGTCCTTGCAGTCAAACAGCTAGTGATTTATACCTCCATAAATAAGATCATGGGACTGAGGATATAGCTCAGCGGCGTAAGTGCCTGCCTGGCCAGTGCCGGGTCCTCAGTTTGATTCCCAGTACCAAAACAAAATTATATATATACATACATAGTCATGCATATATACATATGTATAATATAATCATAGTCTATACCAGATAACTGGCTTAAGACACCGTTCATATGTTTTTTGCACCTCTTTAGGGGGGTATCCAGAATTGAACTCGGCCTTGCATTGCCAGGCAGGATGTATCCTTGGCCTCTGACTCTTGTTTCCGATAGAGGAAGGTAATATTTAATTTTTGTGATTATATCTTTGTACCATATTTGATTTCTCGGGCCTGCAAGACAGAGGCTCGAGGCTGGAAGCTTGCACAGTAGAAATGGATTTCTTGCAGCTCTGGTGGGGGAACCCAGTCCCAGTGTCTGCAGGGTGGGCTCCACCTGTGGCCCAACCTTCAGCTGGAGGGTGGTCCTCGTGGTCCCCCGTGTCCTCACAGGGTCTTCCCTCAGTTTCTTTGATTTTTGTCTTTAAAAGAATACTTGTTACAGTGAAGTAGGGCCTACATTAATGACTTCATCTTACTTTACTCCTTTAAAAGCTCTGTCTCCAAATAGTCGTATTCTGAGTCCTGGGAACTAGAGCTTCGCAGGGGTAAAACCTGGGGGGCCACGCTTCGGCCTGTTGGTGTCCACTGAGGGAACTCGATGCTGGGTGATCTGCGTGCCCTGCTCTGCAGTGAGGGCCCTGACCTGGCCGGCCTGGCGTCCTCTTCTGAGTGGCCACCTGGCAGTCTGTACCAGTCCAGGACATGTCATGCCTCTGTGGTAGCCCCGGTTGTAGTTAGGCTGTCAGGCTTTTCCTGTTATCTGGGGAACAATCTGTTCTAGAAACTGTTTCCTGTGTGTAACCTGAATTCCCGACTCATTTGTTAAGCCTGTTTATTCTTTTATCTAGATAGAAAAATGTCAGGCTCTAGTAAGGTATTGTTTCTATTTAAACTGTTCTAAGCATTTACAAAAATTCCAGTGAAGTCAGCGTTTTCTTGAGTTTCTGGTTTTCAGAGATACATGTTCCTTTTTCCTCATTTTAAGAGCAGTATATCCACTTTAGAGATTGAGATAGTGAAACAATGCTTTTAAAAAAACTGATCTTGCAATTAAGGAAGAATATTTTTAAGCTTTGTTCTATGGGTTCATTTATTGTTTTAACCTGTCTTAAAAACAGCATAGCAGCTGGGTGTGGGGTGCATGCCTATAATCCCAGCACTCGAGAGGCTGAGGCAGGAGAACTGATGTGAGTTTGAGACCAGCGTGGGCTACAAAGTGAGCTCAGGGACAGACTGGATTGCATAGTGAGACCCTGTCTCTAAAGGACAAAAAAAAAAAAAAGCTTAGTGTATCACTACTGTTTCCCTGTTTTTAGTTATTCTTAAATATATTTCTTTTATTTAAGTTGGTGCATTATATTGATTTTGGAATGTTAAACCAAGCTTTGTCGTTAGGGTTAGGTATCCACGTTTATTTTTCTGGTTATTGCCTAGGATTTTGGTGAGTGTGTTCATAAGAAAGAGTGGCCCACAGTCCTCTTCAGTAATGCCCTCATCAGATTGTGGCTCAGTGTTCTCTTGGCCTCAGAAAATGAGTTGAGTCCCTCCCTCTCCTCTGTTCTCTGGAAAAACTGTGAGATTGATGTAATTTCTTACAAGTGTGGCAGAATTTGCTAGTCTATTATTTGGCGTGATCCTTTGTGTCAATCAGCTTGGTAGCAACAGAGCAGGTTGAAATATCTGAAGATAATCCCATCCCTGTGGTAAGATCATCTAGACCCAAGGACCAGTGGCAGTCATTATCAGAACTTTCACTGAAGCTGGGCGCAGTGGCGTGCACCTGTAATCCCAGCACTCTGGGAGGCTGAGGCAGGAGGACAGAAAGTTGGAGCCCAGCCTAGGTGACTTAGGTAGACAGTACAGCGAGCACAGTCCTATACATACTTGAGTGTTGACTGAAGACACCCAATTTGCTAGGAACTTTTTAGGAAAATGAAGCAGTATTAAATAGGTTCATAGTTTCAGGTGCACCTTGATATTTTAAATGATACAATGTGAAATGAAGAGTTACTGTTTGGTCTGAGAAGTACGCCTGTGTTGTAGTGAGCACAGAACAAGAGAAACACTCTGGCTTTTTCTTCTCTCTGGCTCTACAGGAAGGAAAATGAAAATAAGCTAAATTATGTACGAATTTCCATGTAACCGTTGTGAGACGTTGTAGAACATTTTTTGTAAAACACAGGGACTGGGCTTCTGCTTTATGACTAACCTATCGAGAGCAATAAAAAAAATAAAACAGGGAAAAACGCCACATCTGTCTGAAGGCAGCAGGGAACTAGTGTAAGCAGCCAGTTCCCTCCCTGAGAGCAGGCGTGGCCGTTACACCTGCAGCGTGGTGCAGCCACAGCTCCGGGGACGCCAGGCTAGTGTAGGGGTGACTACTGCGAAGGACCTGGTAAGCCTTGTGATCCTCGTACTTTCAGGAGGCTTAGCCTAGGGCGGTGGTGAGGCCCAGGTGCGCCACCACTGTCCCAGGCCACCTGAGCAGCCCCAATGCGGTCAGCTGGCGCTTCTGATGGGCGAGTTCCATCTGGGGACAGCTGGCCCCCAGTGCTGAGAAAGCCAGCTCCTCACAAGAAGTGCTTATATGTATACGTGTGTGTGTGTGTGTGTGAATACACACGCACACTGCTGGCTCTGGCTCTGGCTCTGCTGGGACCCTGAAGGACAGTTAAGTCAGAGCCTGGCATTTGGAATCGCTCCTGTCGCCTAAGTATTGGGAAGTGGCTACCAGCAGAACGTGAGCTGAGCAGAAGTTAGCACTGAGACACTGGAGTGCAGTGGTCTTTGGTCAGCCTCGTGGTGCTAGGGACACTGAGCCCTGCGGGCGGGCAGGGGGCCTTAGGTAGAGCTCCCCAAGGTTTCCGCAGGGCCCTGAAGGTGAGGGTTTAGAACACCAGTGGCAAGCTCTCATGGTGCTGGGCATTGGGAGCAGCCACAGATAATTCCTAAACAGACATGCCTGTTCCCGTAAAGCTTGATAAAAATAGACAGTGGGCAGTAGTTTCCCACTCCTGCTGCAGAGGGCGTAAATTCCACTATTTATATATTTGGCCTGATTTGCACCCAACACTTGCAGAATTCCATTCTTTTTCAAGGGTACCTGAAAAGCTACTTGGAACTAACCCCAAACCATTGAGCTTACTGCAATGCTTTGTAACAAACTAAGAATATCTGTGTCTGTACCTAAATATCCCTTCAAAGCCCCATGCATTCATAGATGGGCTTTTGGCGGGGGTGGATCTAGGTGTGCGACGCTGGGGTTAAGGGTGACACCCTGAGTGGGAGTGCCTCCACCTGAGTAGCCAGGAAGGAATAGAAGGGACAGAAAGAGGACCGCTGTCACTGCTGGCCACTTTGCTGTCCTTTTCCTGTCATCAATTTTTTCTCCTCTGCTCTGGAGCCAGGTGATTCAAAAAAAGAAATCACAGTGAGATGTAAAAAACCAGCCGAAGGGAATGAAGGTTAAAATACAGTGTGTCAGAACTGGTTGAGTTAGGCTGACGCCATGGGCAAAGGGAAACACTGCTGTAAGCATGTGTCAGAAAGAAGGGAAAACGATCCAAATAGCCCTCTGCAAGCGAAGTGAGACGGCTGAATTTTCCCAGAGAAAACATAAAGGAAGAAAGGAGGAGCCAGGCAGAGCAGCACACACCTGCGTTCCCGGCACTTGGGAGGCTGAGGCAAGAAGAGCCCAAGTTGTAAGCTGTCGCTGGACCATTCAGTACCGCAGACCCTTGTCTCGAGGCAGGGGTGGGATAAAGGCCCGGGTCCCCAAAGGAGAGCCACAGCTCTTTGATCTCTGACACGAGGCCACAAGTGCAGAGTCCCGTATCAGGGAATTTTGTTCTGTACAAGATGATTGAAAGTACAGATGCTCCTGGTTTAATGACCTACCTATTTAAGGACTTTGGAGAGCCAGCCTCCTGCCCCGGCTTTCTTCCAGCTTTTGTTGTACAGTCTGTCCAGCTTGTTAATAGCGCCTCAGCATCTTGTTGTTTTGTTGTTTTGTTTTTGAGTACAGCACACTTTGTTTGTGCAGCACTGTCATTTTTGCTGATTGTACTGTACAGTACAGTACTGTGTGGAAGTTACCCGTGTGAAGGCAGAGTCCTCCAGCTGGAATTCCTTTAGCCGTTTCTTGGGCCTGAGTATGATGATGTACATACGGACTGTGTGCACTTCCTCATTTAGCTACGAGTCCATTAAGTGACCTAGTTACGGGAGCAGAAGTGGGCTGTTAAACAAGCAGGTGTCTGTGTGTATGGAGTGACCTTCAGGCTGTGTGTGAGTTTTGTGGCAAGACTTGAGTCCCGTCTCCAAGATGTCCTCTTAACGCACGTGCAGACGTCCCAGAGCTGCCAGGGCCGGTGGCACACGCTTGTAATCTGGCTCTGGGGAGCTGAGGAAGGGAGATTGCCACCTGAGGTCGGCCTGAACTACATGGAGACCCTGTCTCGCCAAAAAAGCTAAAAAGTCTGAAAAAAATTCTGAAATTCAGAGCCCTTCTGGTGCTGCTGCGCATTTCAGACTTGGACATTAGGGACTCAGCCTGGAGATTTTGCTGTAAGGTAGGTAAGTGGCTTTTTTGGGAGGCATGGCCTTTGGTTGGTCTGTTACTTGCCTTGGGTTGTGACTGACCTAAAGATGTCAACTTTTGACTAGTTCAGTCTGGTTGGAAGATGAAGAAGCACCGCGGACGGATGCAGCTCAGCAGTATAGGCGCCTGCCTGGCAAGCATGAGGTCATGAGTTCGATCCCCGGTACCAAATCAAATCAAGAAGCACCTGTATGTACATTAGAGACTCTCAGCTATCTACTCAGTTGTTTAAATTATACTCAGCTTGTAAAACAGCCCCTATTTGGAGGTAATAGCAGTTACTTAAGGAAAAGGTGCTGGGTATGCGCATTAGCGGCACAGAGAGGTTGTACCAGCCCAGATCTTGGGCTGGAATCCTATATTCAGCCATGGAGCTTACTTTTTGGCAGGACCCTAGTCTGGTTTTAGAGTCAGAGTAATGCCAGCTTCCAGGAGTGACTTTGTGAGCCCTCCTTTCCTTTCAGTTTCCCTAAAAGTGGTAAGGAGCATCGGTGTCAGGTGTCCTCACATATTCCCTGAAGTGCTTCTGAAATTCAGCAGAGAATCCATCCAGAGCTAGGCTTTTCTTAATTGTTAGGGTTTTGTTTTTTTATTACTGCTTCACTTTTATTACTCGTTAGTGGATTATTCAGGGTTGTGTCTTGGTTCAGTGTTGGTAATTCATATTTGTCTAGAAATCTATTCTGAATTCTTCAATTTATTGGCATATAGTTTTGCAAAGTAGTTACTAATCTGGATTTTGGCAGTGTCTGTTGGATTTCACTTTTTTTTTTTTTAATTTGCTAAGGATTTGTCTTAGACAATTTGTTCTTTGAAAGAACCAGCTCTTGTTGATTCTTTATATTGTTTGTTTTTAGTCTCAATCTCATCAATTTCTTTCATTGTGTCACTTAAGTTCTGGTTTGTTGTACTGACATTACTGCTCCATCGACTGTCTTACTTCTTCCTTGATTTCTTCTGTAACTCATTGATTACTCAATGATTGATTTATATTCATTTGCGTAATTTGTATTCTTTTGCTTTTGATTTGTAGTGAACTGTGATCTGATAATATGCATAGTATACTTTTGATTCTTTTGCATTTACTTACGTATACTTATCTCTTAGAGAAAGTTCCATGTATGGCTGAGAAGAATGTGTATTCTATTGTTGGATAGAATACTGTAGATTTCTACAAGGTATTTGTCGGAAGGTTTTGTTCAATTCTGATTGTTTTTTGACTATTGATCTAATTGTGACAATGGGGCATTGAAGTGCTCTGCTATAATTGTTTATAAGATCTTTTATGTTCCGTTGTACTTGTTTTATGAAGTTGGATGCACTGTTATTCAGTGTATATATGTTAGAAATTGTTCTTCCAGTTGTGTTATTCCCTTAACTAACAAGTAGTGACCTTCTTTGCCTCTTTTGTTCAGCTTTGGTTGGAGCTCCGCTTCATCTGAAGCAGGGTGGCTACCTCTGCCTTTTTGGGGGACTCCACTGCATGACATACTGTTTTCTATCCTTTGATTTTTAGTTTATGAATTCTTTTTGGGTTAAATGTTTTTGTGTACAGAATACTAGATTTTGTTTCGTGAGCTATCCTGGAAAATTTTGCTTTTGAGGCGTTGAGCATTCATAAGGAGAGTTATCACTGGTGGGTACTGACTTACTCCTTTCATTGCATTATTTTCCTGTTGCTGATTCTCCTTCTTTTCTACTTAATCGGTCCCCCTGCCTGGTGCATTCATTCTGTTAGGCCTTTTATCATTGTTAGCCTCACTGTCTCTTTCTGGATTATCCTTGAGGAGTTTTTGAAGTGTTTCTTGAGCAGCTGCTGGAGGGTAGAGAGGCAGAGCTGTATGTAGAGTGGAACATAGCAAGGTCCTGTTTCAAAATTTAAAAAACTGAAAGGGCTGTGGCTGTAGCTCAGTGGCTACTGGCTTGTGTTTAGCTGTCCCCCTAAAGCCTCATGTGGTCATAGGTGTGCTTTTCAGGTGGCAGGATCTGGGTTGTGTCCTGGGATCTAGGGTGTGTGGTTACCATACCAGTCCTCTGGCTGGTCCGGCCTAGTTCCGGGTGTGGGTGCCGGGAAGGCCCGCCCTGGGTGTGAGTGCTTCCCCTGCTCAGTGCACACAGCCTGGGTGAGAGCTGAGGGACAGAGATGGCCGCTTCTGCCGCTCTGCTGCCTTGCGCCTGCCCTGCGTTGCTATGGGCTGTTTCTCTGCGATGCTCTCTGCCGTGCCACCCTCCGCAAAGCCAGTATCTAGAAGCCAAATAAACCTTTCTCTGTTAACTTTGGGTGTCAGTAATGGATACCCATCAGTAATGGAAATGATAACTAAGACAAGTCCCAAATGCTGGGGTAAAAAATTCACGAGCCTTCTTTTCTGTTCGGTGCTAGGGATCAAAGCCAGGCCTCCCTGGGAGAGGACCACACCGTGTGTCTGGCCCAGGCTTCTTAGTATTGCTCCTTAAACTTGATGTTAACATCATCTTAGTCAGACTCAAGGGCACTGGGGGTTCTGTTTGACTTTAGGGATGAATTTTTTTCCCCTAGTACTGGGAATCGAACTCAGGACCTTGTACTTGTCAGGCAGGCACCTGTGCCGCTGAGCTGTATTCCTGGCCCAAAGGATGAATTTTAAGTGGCTTTGTTTTTTATATTATAAATACATTTTTTCTTTAAGAAGGGCAATTCTGAAAAAACCGAAGGCATATGAGATGTTTATCAGTATGTTTACTTTATTCCTTTAGCTTCATATGGTAAGAGCCACTGTCTAAGGACAACGATTTTATCAGCTGAGAGTATCTCTTCCTGAAAGTGATATATTTTCAGGCACATGCATCGATCCATCTTCTCAAAGTGGTTATTTTTGTATTTCATCCGAGTTAAAACAGGGACTAAGCTGATCAGACTTATGCTCATGTTATTAATAAAGGTGATGAAGGGGCTCAGTATTTACATTACAGATTTTTTTAAGAGTAGGGAAGTTTACTGGGGAATCACGGTGGCTCCTGAGAGACGGGAGGGCCCCGGACGGGTTGCCCTACAGCTGGTTATTGATACCCACTGCATACCCGGTACACCTGGAAGCCACGTCTTAAGACAGTCTGCTGCGTGTAAATGCTGGTGTGGATTAAGACCTTCCTTCCACCGCCAGGATGAAAGGAGCCCAGCACGGACTGTGTGCCAGGCAGTTGGCTTCTGGAACGCTTGGGTCGTCAGGGCCATGCAGCACAGAAAGGGTGCAGGGCGCTGGTAACCAGCGGGAAGGCGGCTCCTGCCACTCCTCCATTCTGCCTGGTCTCAGCAGGGTCTTGCCCAAGGCTGTCCCTTGTGTGTTCGTAGGCACTGTGGATGGCTAGGGGAGAGCTGACACCATTGGCCTTGTGGCCAGTGCATTTTCGAGGTTGCTTTTGGGGTTGCCTAAGATATGGAAGGTGAAAATGAGAAAAGAACCCGATCGCTACAAGTTACAGCTGTTTTTCTAAAGCTCAGATGACTTCTCAAGCCCTTTCTTCCTGCACTGTGGCTGTGATTGCTGTAAATTTTCCGGTGTCGCATTGTAGGAGTGTTGATGGCATTTTTAAACATAGCAGATTTCCTTTGCACTCGTTACCTGCCCCTCATGTTGGTGAGTCGCACACCAGATTGTTGTCCCTCCATGTAATGTGTACAAATGTGCGTGTCCAGGGTCCAGCATGACGCTGCCCGGAGGTAAGTTTACCGACGTTCCTAGTGATTTGGTGAAGACAAAGCAAGCCCCGTTTTCTCAACTGAAAATCCCAGGAACCTCTCCGTGTCCCTCCTCATGGAAGCAGGATGAGGGCTGCCGCACCCTCACGGTCCTTAGAAACTGGATTTGTGGGCTCTAAATGATGCGTATTTTTCCATCTTTAGGATCTCTCTGTGATTGAGCACACAGCTCAGGATCCAGGGTCCGAGAATGAATGTTCACCGTGCCAGTGACAGCGACAGGTTATCGCGGCCCGAGGCCAGCTGTGTAGTGGATGATACCTTAGCTGTGGCTCAAGAAAAAGAAACAGCCAGCCTGGCTTCACCTGGCCTTCATACCTTCACTTACGCCCTGGGCGCCAGGAGCGAAGGTACGGAGTCCGCTCCTGACCGCTCGGGGCCTCTGACACTGCGTCTGTCTGTCCTGCTGGGGCTGTGTTTCCCCATTTCTGTCAAGCTGACCTTCACAAAATCTCCACATATTTAATCAGCCTGGCCCGGACTGGGGATGGTGGGGAAGAGGCACAAGCCAGAGTCTGGGAGCAGATCTGGACCCAGCCCTGCTGTGGAACAGCCGTCACCGCGGACGGGACTCTGACGCGTTCTGAGTCCTGCTTTCTTCTCTAGAAAGCTGTTTGTCAATGGTCCTCCCTATGGGCCGGTAGATGGGTTAGTGAGGCCATGCGCCTCGTTAACTCCGAACATGTCCTCACGGTGACCTTCCTGTGTAAGGTATAGCAGGAGGCAGCAGAACACAGGGGCCAGGAGCAGAGCCATGCAGAGGCGTGGAGGTTCAGCTGTGTGTAAACACAGCCCCCCTTTCACAGGATGGGGTCCTACGGTGTGTGTTGTGTTTTGTCGTGTACCGTGAATATGTGCCAATCAATGAAAGCCCAAAGCTGGGTGAGTATTTTGGTAACCAAAAATGACTACAGGAGCTCCAGTTCTTCTTAGAACAGCACCTCATCCTGCCTCTCTTGGGGCCAGCACTTCGGGAGACTAAGCAGCAGGTTTCTCGGTAGGAGCATTAGTAGAGCTGCGACTAAAACACTGCATTTCCTTAATACCCATTTAAAAGGAGACATGAAGCAAGAGTGCCCTAAGAGTAACGTTTCTGCGAGGGTTTACTTCAGATCTGTACTGCGACATCGCATGGGCATCGAATGACTGAGCGTGTTCCCCTGTCCACCGGAAGCTGCTGCGCCCACGCAGGGACTGTCAGCGCAGTGTGAGTGTGGGCCCTGCCGCCTCGGCTGCCTCCTGTCTGTGGGCTCACGGCCAAGGCCTGACTGCGCTCTGCACGTCCACGTCCACATGTGCTTTCCCAGCAGTTACTGACACGTTGGCTAACTGACTAGCTCTACTTTTTGACATCCTTTAAACTTGTAATTAGAAAGTCGCAGCAGCTTCCTTGGACCTCCACACACACTAGGTCCTTTAGCCGGGACGGCAGCCCGTGGCCAGATCTGACTGCTGCGCCTGTCCACTGTTCAGTCTGTGGCTGCTTTCCATTGGTAGCCATGGAGACTGTGACCCGCAAACCCAAAATAATGTACTTTCTGGCTCTTTGCAGAAAGTTTGCCAGTCCCTGTCTAGAGGAAATGACACTGCTGCCCTTGTCGCACAGATGGAGGAGCGCAGGGCTAGTGCCCTCCTGCCTCATGTTGCTGGACGTGGGCACCCAGCTCTGCCCGGGAAGAGCTGTGCGGATCCGATGGGGGCCGCCGTCCCGGGTGGAGCGGCTGGGCAGGGCTGCTGTGAAGCAGGGTGCAAGCGGCGCTGCTTCCTTGAGTTCGGGCTTCTACCCGATATAGTGACCTCCCTGTTGAGGTGAAGTTGGGCACCCTACAGAGTGGAATTAGTCCCGGAGTACCTGTGTGGCCTCAAAGAACGGCACTCCAGATGTGAATGCCTGATGCTGATCAAGGAGTTTCTGGGGGCTCGAGGTGAAGCACCTGCTGGGCCCCATGGGGTGCAAACTCTGCATGGGTTTTAGTTTAGGCGTTCGCTTCCTTTTATTACCTAGTTTGTTACCAGTGCAGGGAATCGGACGCATTTCCCAGGCCTGGGAGCTGCAGTCTCGTCGGTGGGTAGTTGTGTGTACACCTTTAAAATGCATGAGGGGAAAAGAGACATTCCGCTGTACCATGTAAGCTTTTCTTTTCTTCAAAACATTTTTGGAAAAAGGAATATTTTAGGCTTGCCAAATACAGGTGATGGGGTAAATGTTAAGTCTGTGCTTTCGTACGTGTGAAGTTTTCCATTAAAACATAACTGGACACTGGAATACGGCGGGTCGCCCTCCAGTCCGCATCGCTGGTGTTTCTGCAGCGCGGCCCCGCCTGCCTCGGCGCACGCCCGCTTCCCAGGCGCGGCTGTGAGTGCGCCTGCGCAGCTCCGTCGGGAGTTCGAGGTGCAAAGCGCAGCCCACGCTTTGTTTCAGTTGATTAACCCTGTGAGGTAGCTAGAGTGAACGTGATCGGCCTCTTTTTATAGGTAAGATGAGCTTTAGAAAGATGAAATAACTTCAAGAAAATAGCTTTTCTAAGCCGGGCATGGTGGCTCACCCCTGTAATCCCAGCACTCGGGAGGCTGAGGCAGGAGGATTGTTGCGAGTTCGAGACCAGCCTGTGCTACAAAGTAAGCTCAAGGCCAGCCTGAACTGTATAGAGACCCTGTCGCAAAAAGACCAAAAAAAAAAGAAAGAAAGAAAAACAGAAAAAATAAATTTTCGGCGGTATGAGGACAAAAAGCGAGATTCCGTGAATGAGGCCGGCGCTGTGATGGGTTTATGTCGTCAGGGAGATGCGACACAGAAATCGGAGGCTTGCGTTCTTTTGGAAAAGTAAAATTTAAAAACAGTGTTGAAGGGGCAGGGAATTTAGCTCAGGGCATAAGCGCCTGCCTTGCAAGTGTGTGGTTGTGAGTTCGATTCTTGGTACCGATAAAAAAGACAACAACAACAAAAAAACAGTGTTGAAGAATGTGAAAATTAATAGTTTTAGCACACAGCAACAGGGGGCTCCTAAAATAAAACAAAATAGGATTTTGAAGAGACAGAAATAAAACAAATAAAAGTAATTGCCTCTGGACCAACACCGGGAGATTTAGGGGGAAGCAGGGGATTGTAGGTGCTGTGTATAAATTCTTCTCTAGTGTTTACTGTTTAAAAACCATTTACACAATTTACATTTTAAAAATCATTTCAGCTGAGTGCGGTGGTACATGCTTATAATCCCTGCTCTGGGCAGGCTGAGGCAGGGGTCAGGGATGTCCAGTGTGAATCGCTATGGGCAAGAAGTTTTGTTTTTGCCCTGTGAACATGTAGAAGTTCGAGTTAGTTTGTTCATGTATCGTTTTGGTCAGTGTTTTAGGGATGACAGGGCTAATTTTCTCCCAAGTGACTAGGTTGGTTTGTGTGGCTCTCCAGATCTTCCTCTTGACTGTGCCTCTCTGCCGGCGAATCTTCAGTTCCCTCACATGATGCCACTCTCCGAGGATGTCAAAGGCTCTTGCTTCCAAAGTGGGAATAAACGAAACCATGAACCCTTTATTGCTTCAGAAAGATTTGGGAATAGCAGCATGGGCTTTGGTGGTACCTCTCATTCCCAAGCACCAGAGAAAGTGACCCTTCTGGTGGACGGCACACGGTTTGTCGTGAATCCACAGATCTTCACGGCTCACCCGGACACCATGCTGGGAAGGTAATGGGTAATTCCCTCTGAATCTACTCTGTGATCTCTAAATAGAAGTACATGCTGTTTACCTTGCACTGAATGGGAGACTCAGGCACTACATTGCTTATTTTCCTGCCTTTGTCCTCTTGTGAAGAGGGGACAGCAAGCCAGCACAGTCCTGACCATGGTGAAGATTTGGAGGGGCTGCTGTGTGGAGCGGCACTGGCCTCGCATGGGCAGGGCCTGGGTTCCACCTGCAGCACGCAGAGCGAGGCCTGAAAACAGGCAGCAGAAGCGAGTAGAATTAGGACGGCAGAACAGAACTTGCCAGGTCACATCCCTCCTCCTGTAAGCTCCCTGGAGCAGTTTCCGAGTTGTACCAGGGAAGGAAAGCGACACAGGGCAACCCCCGCCCCCTAGTTTTCAGGCCCCCTGAAAAGCTGCTGCCAGCCTCCGTAGAGATCGGCTTTCAGGACCCGCCGTGTCTCTCTGCACCCGCACGGAGAGCACCTGCCGCACCCGGTGCTGTCTGAGAGTCTCCCGCTCCTGCTCGCCTCAGGTGTGCAGGCCCGTGAGGAGCGGAGTGGGGTCCTCAGATGCGGCGGGGAGGCGGCCGCGTGGGTGAGGGGTGCTGTGGTCAAGGTAACGCTGCGGCCTGGTGTTTTTCAGGATGTTCGGGCCAGGACGAGAGTACAACTTCACCCGGCCCAACGAGAAGGGAGAGTACGAGATTGCCGAGGGGATCAGCGCCACCGTGTTCCGCACGGTGCTGGTGGGTAGCGGCGTCTGCGTGTTGAGATCCTCCTTAAGATTCCAGCAGCCGTGTTACTGCCTCAGCTTCTCCGTGTCCGCCTGTTAACCTGTCCTCATTCCTCTTCTGTGTATCTCGAGTCCTTCCCGCCACGTGAGCTCAGCATTGTCAAGCTCTGGTAGGGGCTGCGTCGCCCCTGAATCATTGGTGATAATCCCAGGAGCCCCTCACATCAACAGTGGGAAGAAGAGGGCAGAGGAAGCACTCTGCCATGTTGTTCTTTGCCCACCTCTCTTCCTCCCAATCTGTTCACAGGATTATTACAAAACTGGCATCATCAATTGTCCGGACGGCATCTCTATCCCAGACCTTCGAGATACGTGTGATTATCTCTGCATTAACTTTGACTTCAACACTATCCGATGTCAGGATCTGAGTGAGTACAGAACAGCTGCCCGCCGTGCCTGTGCAGCCCAGCTTGCAGTGGGCTTACAAGTGACTGCTTTGCTTCATGACGAAATAGTAGTTTAGAGTGTAGGTTGGCAGTATCCAGCCCATTCCCTCCCCTGCTTCGAAGTGTAGTACACAAAGGAAACCCAGCAGAGGGTTTGAATCGGGCTCGGTGAGCCAGCCACCAGGCTAGCTGCTTCCCTTGTTGGTAGGACCTTGGAGTCAGCTGGCTGTCCACGCAGAAAGGCTTGCTGGTAAAGTCAGACAGCACGAGTTAGCTGGGGTCTTCATGCCATGATTCTGATCATCACTGTTAACCTCGTGCTTGACAGGTGCCCACTTGCTCAACCCTGAAAGCTGGCACTGACTTGATTAACAAGTGAGGGCACTGATGCATGCACTTGTGCAGAACGCTAGTCAGTAAGTCCAGGAGTAGAATTCAGATTGTCTGACTGTGGACTCTGCTGTTAGTATTCTTGGAGCTGGAGTGGTATGGTAAGCCAAGTTACTTGGGAAGCTGAGACAAAAAGATTGCAAGTTTGAGGGTACCCTGGGCAACTTAGCAAGATCTGGTCCCAGAAATAAAAAGGGCTGGGGCTGTAGCTTAGGGGTGGAGTACCCTGGGTTTGACCTCCAGTACAGAAAGGAGAAACAGTCCTTTGATGTGCGCGTGCATTTCCTTGCAGTTCGTGCAAAGGCCTGTACACTTGCAGTTTGTCCTGGGTTTAGCACACGGAGGTCAGCCACTTGGTATGGCCAAACATAGGTTTTTCTCTGTGTTTATGATGCTCCTCTACAAGACAGGGAGGGCCCTAGTGTCTCACAAGAGTGCTATAGTCTCACCGATAACAGTTCCATCTCTTACAGAATCAGTGTTTATGGCTTGACAGTGTCTACCCAAACCTCATTTTCTCAGTGCTCAGGGATTAGTGGACCTGAGGGAATCAAAACGTTTCAGAATATGGAACACACGTGTGACAGTCACCTTGGGGCAGGAGTCGATTCTCCTTTCACCACGGCCCTCTGCAGCCCTTACCGAGCGCAGTGACTGTACCCTTGCAGAGCGCACTCCAGTGACAGGTGCCTTTCCACAGGAAGTGCTCAGTGGCTCTCTCCCCCCAGGTGCTTTGCTGCACGAACTGTCTAACGACGGTGCTCACAAGCAGTTTGATCACTACCTCGAAGAGCTGATCTTGCCCATCATGGTGGGCTGCGCCAAGAAGGGGGAGCGCGAGTGCCACATCGTCGTGCTGACCGATGAAGACTCTGTGGACTGGGACGAAGACCACCCTCCACCCATGGGAGAGGAGTACTCCCAAAGTAGGAGCCCCTGCAGGGTGCATGTGTTTTCCACAAGAAAAGCGCTGCCTAGAGCCAGGGTGACAGGCCCTGTGGGGGTGGCCCTGCGCGGGGACCCAGTGCCTGTAGCTCACACCTCCGCCCTCCTGCCTGGTGCCTGGTCCTGCCAGACGCTGAGGCCAGCACCAGGTGGTGTGGCCAGGCTTCTCCTATCCTTTCGCTTTTGATCCTTTCGAACTGGTCTAGTTGAGAGCTAAGAGTTCTAGAAAAGGGTTTGCATTTGATAGTGGTGTGACAACACTGCCTCATCCCCGTTTTCCTCCTCAGAGTCTTTGGTAGCCTTCCACGTATATTCCATATATATCCACAGGTACATGCTGTTTTTCCCTTTTTCCAAATGATACCTTACTCAGACTGCTCTGTACTGGTGCCTCTCTTTTCCGGCCACCTAGGATCCCATTGCATGAATGTGTCCTACTTGATTTAACTAGGCCTGTTAGAGAGTTAGGCTGTGAATTACAAACACTGCATGGCCAAGGGCTTTTTAAGTAGTCTTTTCACTATGTAGTCCTAGAAATGGAAAGTCAAAGGCTTTTCACTTTTATTGCTTTGATAGCTGTTACCAAATTATTCTTCTAAAGATGGTTGCAATTCACACTCACACAAAAGATGCAGTAGGCTGGTTTCCCACCCCCTCACCAGTGTCCGATAAACTTTTATCTTAGCCACTCTGTTAATAGTTTAAGAAACAGCATCTCATGATCTCTGTGGTTTTAATTTGCACTTACTTTACCAGTGAGGCTTTTAAACTTTTTTTTTAATAATGTCAAAAAGTGTATACGAAAGTGTAGGGTAAATGGGAGAAACCAGCTCTGCGCAACAAACTCAGACAGAACAAGAGAAAGAGGATAAAGGTAAAGATAGACACGCCGTGTTCAGTGTGGGCCACTGCATAAACCCTCGCGTGCTAGCCTGCTCTCTGATTTCCTTAGGTCACTGTGCTTGTGCCTCTCATGCCCTGCAAACTTGATTGCTCGTCTTTTACTTAGGGTTTGTGGAAGGTCTCTATGTGTGGAAGTTAGCTCACTGTAAAATGAATAGTGAGTACTTCCCTTACTTGGTTTTCTTTTTAGCTTTGTGCTGCCAATGTGCATGTACTGTTTTCTTTTTTTCTACAGCTTCTAGATTGTATGTGATACTCAGAAAGTCCATCCCCGGTGTAAGAACATGAAAATTTGCTTCATGATTCTTGTATTATTTAATATTAACCCGTCTAGAGTCTCAGCATCAGTGGTCAGGTCACCTGTCATAGTTTGATTCCCTTAGCTCGTGTCTTTCCTTTTTTGTTGTTGTTTTCGTTTTTATCGGTACCAGGGATCGAACTCACAACTGCCTGCTTGCAAGGCAGGCGCTTATGCCGCTGAGCTAAATCCCCAGCCCTTGTGTCTTTCCTTTTACAGAGGTCCTTGTGACTAACCCCAGGGTTTTTATTTTTTCAGTTCTTTATAGCTCCAAGCTCTACAGATTTTTCAAATATATTGAGAATCGAGATGTCGCTAAAACAGTGTTAAAGGAGCGGGGCTTGAAAAACATTCGCATTGGGATCGAAGGTAAATCATAACCCCGGTCAGACTCAGGAAGGGTCAACGTTGTGTCCGTGTCCACAGCAAATGACTGCAGAATTGAGCTTGCAGGGGGCCTGGAGAGCGGGCGACGTGAAAACCACACTCTTCCTGGGAGGATTCCTGTTTTTGTTTTGTGTTTCCTCCTTTCCTTCCCTTTCACTCCTGTTGGAAATCCTTCAGGATGAAGAGCAGGGCAGAGGCTGGCGGGTAAATGGTGGGTCTTGGGCTTCCCCGAAGGGAAGCATGTTTGGCCAGAGGTGGTATTGGTGAGCCTTTCTGGGTCAGGAAGGGTCCACCTTGAGGACCAGAACTTAAGGCGGTCCTCTGCCTTTGGGGACTGTCCGGATGTAGGGATGAATGCTTTAAGTGATGGTAGGCCCTGGCTCCCCACCTCTTTTCACCCTTGCTTTGAGAGGAAGGAGAAAGTGTGCATGTGGAATGATAGCCCGCCAGAATCACGAAGATGGCCTTCTTCTGTTTCAGGTTACCCTACCTGTAAGGAGAAAATCAAGAGACGACCTGGTGGCCGCTCTGAAGTCATCTATAATTACGTGCAGCGTCCCTTTATCCAGATGTCCTGGGAAAAGGAGGAAGGGAAGAGCCGCCACGTGGATTTCCAGTGCGTCCGCAGCAAGTCCCTCACCAACCTGGTGGCTGCTGGCGAGGACGTCTCAGAGGACCAGGAGCTGCTCATGCACCACCCACCGCAAGTGGATGAGCTGGACAGGCTCAATGCCCCCCTCGCTCAGGGGGCGCCTGGTGACTTTCAAGACTAGGCCCACCCCTTGCCAGAGTGCTGCTGTGTGCGACGCCCACCCCGAGCTGTGTCACCCTGACACACGTCTCCCCTACTTTTGGCCTTCCCATGACTGTGTGTCCTTTTTGGTAAGTCTGCGCCTCTGGCGCGGGCAGAGGAGCACTCTGGTGGTGAGGCTGCCAGCTCTGCAGCTGCCCTGGTAACCTGAAGTTTTGGGGGGTCTGGTGCTGTTCACTGAGCCTGCGTAACTGCAAGAGTATGAGAGGAAGCCGAGATGCCTGTGCCTACGAGTTAGCAAAGCAGGGCGCGTCTCCCCTCTGCTCTGTGGTTTTGTTTGTTGTGTCTTGTGTCAGGCCAGTGCACAGTAAGCGGCAAGGGACCAAACATAGGAGACAATCAGTCCTCAGAGACAGCCCTGAGATGCTCACAGGATGTGACTGAAATGCCAGTCCTGGGGTCTATACCCTGACTGCAGCTGCAAAGCACAAGCTCATTCAAAATCACTGCAAGAAATTCTTAGAGCTGAAATTGTTTCCTCATTAGTGAACGATCCAAAACCACCCAAGTTCTTTGGCAGGAAGAGTGACTTCTGAAACCTGTTTAGCTTCAAGGTTTATGAACTCAGGCTGCTGGCTGACTGGGAAAGAGACTCGAGCAGAGCAGGCCAGCTGCTTTCAGGCTGGGCCACCGGGGACCCTCAGCACAACGTCGCGGGGTGGCAGGAAGGCCAGGGGTGCAGGTTAAAGGCTGGTGAGGGAGGAGAGGCCTTAGCAGCGCTCAGAGTCTTAGATGTAATGAATGGGGAGAAGGCGCTTGGAGCACAGCCAGATGGGAAACGTCCCCAGAGACTGGCCCAGTGCAGGCCAGGGAGTTAGGGCAGATAGCGCATTTCGGTGTTTAAGACACCCCAGTCCGTGCTCACACTCGGGGTAAGGACATGACGCCGAGGTCCCCACAGGAAGGGCAAGGGGAAGGCAGGTCAGGCCCAGGCCTCGCCACCTAGTTGTTTTTTTTTTTGTTTTTTTTTGTCTTTTTCCTTTTTATCGGTACTGGGGATCGAACTCACGACCGCCTGCTTGCAAGGCAGGTGCTAATGCCGCTGAGCTAAACCCCCAGCCCCTGCCACCTAGTTTTCGGTTAGCTCTGTTAACACAGCATGTTGGGTGACAGTCCAGCTCGGTCTCTCCGATGCCACCTTCCTCTGACATCTCTGTGGAGTTAGCAGCAGGGCTAAATTTAGAGTCTAAAAGCCAGACAGGTATCTGCGAATTATCTCCCACTTTCTGGTCAAAGTTGCTGACCACGGCATTGACCCATCGTGGATTGTGAATGGGAGAGTGGTTTCCTTCTAATGTGAGAACAGGACTGGCTTTCTAAATTCCTTTCCTGTAAGATGCTATACGGCAAGCTAGATTCCTCCAACATCAAAGTCAGGTATTGAAAACCCTTTTCCTGGCTTGAGGAATAAGAATTTTTTTGGCCTCAAACTCATGGCCATCTTTCTGCCTCCACCTCCCAAGTGTAGGGATCACAGGCCTGCACACTGTGTTGTGCGTGCTTGTAGCCAGCCATCGCAGGGGGCGTCGGGGTTCTATTCCTTACCAGGAAGGAAGCAGTCAGCAGCTGAACAGCCGTCTACTCCCAGAGCACTGATGGCCATTGGTTTCTGTGGGGAAATGGCTGGGGAAGGGTTAGGGTTATTTGTAGCCAAGAGGCTTCTGTTGAGGTCAGAGGTAGCCTTGGCCTTGCCAGCACCACATCTGTACCCACCAGCCGCTGACCTGCCTGGCGGTCCATACGGTGCTTCCTTGGCGATCCTCAGTGGCTTCTGTGCCGCTGAAAAGGAAGTTGGAATTGTCTGTGTTGGCAATGTAACTTCTCGTTAAAGGGTAAACCTGCCGTAGCCAACACTTAATTAGTTCTTCCTTAGCTACAGAGTTAAGGAATAGGGCATATACTTGACACTGTGCTCGTGTAATTGATTATTTTCCTCCAGCTTTTACTAGGCATCTTCCTCACCCTCTTAATTCTAAGCTAACGTGCATTTTGACCCCAGCCAGTGGGTCTGAGGATGTGCGGACTGTGAAGGTTATCTGCGGTGTCATCAGCGGTGGTGACTGCCTGAAAAGGGACCACAGTTCCTTCCGGTGGAGTGTTCTTCTATGAGCCTCCCCGGCCACACACCCCCCGCCTGGACCTCAATGTCATTTAGTGGCCAGGCAGTCCTGGCAGCGGGAGTGAGGGCCAGGTGGCCATCATCCCCTTCAGAGTTGTTACTAGTCAGATGGGTACATGTGGAACTTGGTCTGGTGACTTTTCTAAGTGCCTAAATCAGTGAGTCAGGCTGGGTATACATTTTCCTAAGAAAATGGTTTCTCCAGAGTGTCTTAGAGCGTTTCAGCAGCCAAGATGCCCTGACTTGAGGTTCGGAACCTCGAGTTTGTGCCTGCATCGCACCTTACATAGCTGGTTGGGAAACGAGGCGTTGCGGGAGCCAGGGGGCGGCAGAGCTGCTCACTTTATGCCATGGTTTCTCTGAAGTGGAGGAAAAGCTGGAATAGAGCAAAAAGAAGGGAGATAGAAGGAGCCAGGTTTTCTGCACAATATAATAACTGAGTTATTTAAACTCAGTGCTGAGGACAAGGGAGTTATCTAACGCGTACAGGTCTGGGACAGGACCACCAATCAAGCCCGGTAAAGATGGGCATCTTTTTAGGGTTCCAAAGGCTCGGTCTTGAATACTCAGAGCGCAGGCTTTAACTCAGACCTCGTCACCAAGGGTCCTGTGAGGTCTTTCTAAAGTCCAGCGTTTTCAGTCAGGATCCAGTGCCGCTTCTTGCCATCCCTCGGAATGCTTAATGGATGTAGCTCAGAATGTACGCGGAGGCCTTGGTGGGGCCAGAGTGCACCGTGTCCGATGGGATCGCCCTCGCAGGGGCACAGTTGCGTCTTCTCCTAAAGGCAAAGGCTTGTAGGCGATGCCTCTTTACCTTGTACTTACTTTTAAAGTTGCACTTGTTCACCTACCAGTGTTTACGAAATCCTACACTTGGGATGCTTTTTTCTATAATAAACGCTATCATTTGTGTGTGTGTGCTGCTTTTCTTTAGCAGGAAGTTAAATTACACAAGGTGCTCCTCTCCCTCAGGAGATCTGGGCCTGCACATTTTCCCCCTCTGCTGTTGGCAGGCTCGCAGGTCTAGAGCCCGAAGGGGCTGCCTTTGCATAAATACCTGGCTGAGGCATGGTGAGACACAGGCACAGTGCGACACACCACTGTCAGGAGCCAGCAGGATCACAAGTTCAAGGCCAGCGTGGGGAACCTGGCAAGACCCTGTCTCAGAATTCAAGGTGGAAGGCTACAGCTCCAGGCTTGGCTAGTTTGTGTTCACGCCCTGGGGCCAGACAGCCTGCAGCAGACACCAAGAGCTAAGCATTCTCTAGCACAGCTGTGGACTGACAGAGACATGCACAGCCCAAAAGCAAGGAGGAGCTGCTTCCTGTTGGGCAGAGGCTTCCTGCGAACTGGTTCTGGGCTATGTGAGGGCCGGAAGCTGTGGTGCTCTAATCCCATGGGAAGACAGTGGTGCACAGGCAGAGTGGCACTAAACCACCAGGCACCAAAGAGTTTCAGCAGGTGGTCTGAACCTGAAATTTGGGATTGCTCTGGGAGCACGGGGACATGCCTGAAAGGGGAAAGAGCAGACCCCTGCGGTGGACTAAGGACTGATGCAGTGACCCTGGCAGCACAGATGGCCATGCCCTGACGCCATCGGTGTCTGTGGAAGAGAGCCCCTTGTATGCAGGCCAAGTTTCTGGCTCAGACATATAGGTGGGCTGTTTTAAAAAGCCCTTGAGAACAAGAGGGACTGCATTTGGATAGGCTTGTCTAAGGCCTTCAAGATGGTTTTTCATCCTCTGGTACTGGGAATCAAACCCAGGACCTTGCATTTGTCAGGCAGGTGCTTGTGCCACTGCAATATATCCCCAACCCCAGATTTTTATTTTTTTTTTTGAGATGGTCTCACTGTGCAGTTCAGGCTGGCCTTCAACTCATTTTGTAGCCCAGGCAAGTCTCAAACTTGCAATGATCCTCCTGCCTCAGCCTTCCAGATAGTTTTCTAGTTAAGTACTTAGCCAAGGGATCTAGAGTTTTGGGCAAGGATCCAAGAAGGTCAGGTCAAAGGGGTGTGAGGCCAAAGAACAGGAGAGGTAAACACTGACATTCCACTCTGTGGACCAGGGCCGCCAGTACTTTGCTGCTTTGAATTGTAAGCCATTTTGCTTTACACACAGATTTCCACTGCTGTTTTCACACAGTTTATTTAGAAGTTTACAAGTTAAAATGTGGGCTCTTTCCCCTGCCGCTCCCAGCAGTCCCTAATCACTACACTATCCCGTTACCTCTCTAGTCGCTTACCACACATTTGGGAAACACCGGGGTCAGGACCCCACTATTTGGTAATACAAAGACTGTGAAGTTACACAAATCGCTCATTTACTTCCTTCTCACTAATCAGCTATGTGAAAGATTAAGGGCAAACACATTGCATTTAGCCAGTCCAGACTCGCCCAATATTCTTTTCACTTTGTCTAAGATACTAAAACCCAAAGCAGTTTCACTTAAACTGCAACTGGTAACATTTTCTGAAGGGCTTAAGTTCCCTTCAAAGCTGACCTCACATCAAGACTAACAGGAAGCAGCCTCCCGTGATACCCTGCAACAGGCAGTTACCACACAGGTGCAAACAATGCCTTAGGAGCTTTCAAAACTTAAAACCAAAAACTAATACTGCGTCAGTATGGGACCTCTTTTTTCTGACGCAGTAGAAGTCGTCCCTAAAGGTGGTGGCAGCTGTGGCAGAGAAGGCACTTGTGCTAAAATTTAGAGGGTCTCGAGAGACCACTGTTGTGGAAAGGCCTGGTCAGCACAAGCTGCAGGCAACCCTTAGGCCTGGGGGAGCTCCCCCAGGAAGGCATTTGCAAAGGAAAAATCCGTAATCATGATTCCAAGGCAAAATGGCTACTCAAGAGTTGGGAGAGGAAAAATACCAAGAGGAGAGATAAAAACAGCCGACCAGGGACCCAGAAGTGACTTTATAGGGACCTGTCTGCTGGCTGTGCAGGTCCCAGGAGGCCCTGGGGACCCTGGAGGGGCAGCACCTTAGCCAAGAGGCAGCCAGCTTCCCTGTTCCCAGGAACCGGCTGAGTTCTGCGGGCAGCACTGGCAGGCACTGCAGGTCCCGACAGCGTCTGGGCATTTGCTGACAGCTGTGAGCAGGGAGGCTGGCACGTGACACAGACTCCTCGGCAGCGCCAGTGGCTTTCCAGGCCTGTGAGAAGCCGTGTCCCCCATCAGCACTCGAGGGCAGTGCGAGGTTTTCCGCTGGGTGGAAAGGACGAGTTGAGCAGCGGACCGAGGGTTTGTACCTTAGTACGGTAAATAAAGTGCACCACGGGTGGAGGCTGTGAGCAGCCACTCGCTCGCTCGTTCGAGCCCAGGTACAGGGAGACACTACTGTCCCCGCCCCCAGGGACGGTGAGAACTCCGTCAGCCACCGCGCTGGCTGCTGAGGTGCTTTGCTGCCTTAGCACGGTGGAACCTCAAGCCAGACAGAAAAAGAAATACTTGGTGGGCTTGGCAGATTGCAATGACTCTCCTGGGATTGGCTGATACTCGGTGAGGACACATTACAAGCCAGGAAGTTTGGAAGATGGCTGTTTCCCCCTTCATTCTGATGAACGTAGGGAAATTCAAATTATTTTTTAAAAATACCTGTTAAATTGGCTCCCAATGCTCCTAAAGAAGCGAGATAGCTGTTTATGGCTGATGTAGTAGAAATGGCTGTCACTGTTCTAGCAGTTTCAGACACATGATGGAAGAAAATCCACTGACTACCACGCTTTAGGAGATTACTGTGACACAGTGATGGGTGCCATGAATTTCTCAGCAGCTCTCTAGAGAGTGTGGAGGAAAACCATGTCGCACAAAGACCTTGCTCCATTGGAACCCACGACAAGGGTCCTATTTCGCTGCCTTCATGTAGGAAGGTATTGCCCCCCTTGCAGTCAGGCCCTCAAAGCGCTTGTATGTGTAATTGATGAAGACCCAGTCTTTGTTCTTGTAGTCGGTCTCAGGGTGGTTGCCTGTGGCCACTGGGAAAGAAACATGTGAAAGTTGATCCACTGCCTCACCCCAGTGGGCTGCTCAGTGTTGAAGACATGACTGACTGTAGAACACACCGCAGTTTTTACTTGGAAAAGGATTTTTCACTGAAATTTTCTACATTTGCTCACCTTTGTTAATTTTCCCACTCCGTCATTTCAGTTTACCTAACCTTAATAACGAGAGACAGGCTTCTGAGACTTAACCAACCATGCTGAGCAGACTAAACACGCAAGTCTGAAACAAGGTCTCACTGCTCCCCAGTGTTGGTACTGAGAAATACTTACAGCTTGGAGAACCGCAGTTCCTCTCTAGTTCTCTACCCTGATTTGCAGACATCTCAAAATTGGGGTGAGGATGGAGAAATGACATGATTATAAGGTACCGGAGGCAAGGCTGGTGGAATTACCTGTTGGCTTAAGAATATCAGATTCGGGGAACTCATCGAAGTTTGAAGTATCATCAATGCTTTTGATTTCAATAGATATCACCGCAGGTCTCTCTCTGCCAACAGACATGCCAGAAATTACCATGGTTAGTGCTCATACGACTCATGCCAGTCATGTCTTTCTCCAACAAGACTGCTGTGGTCTGACACGGGAAGATCATCCAAAGGCAGGCAGCATTTATTTTCTTGAAAGACTTGTAAATGCTGACCAGCCACCTGACTATATCCAACAAATTAACTGTGATGAAAAAATGAGTAACTCAATCATTTATAGCTAGGGGAAAGGATAATAAGGGGAAGCTAAAACATCCCTGAGAAGAAAGAGTTAAGCTGTGTTAGGTGCATGCAGCAAGCCCCACGCAGAATGTCAGCATTGAACTGCAAGCATATGAATAGAAACTAGGAAAATAAAATAATACCCCCAGTGACCTTCCCTGTCTACTGAGAGGAGAAACTGAACCCAAGTGTCCCCTCGTGGACATCTCTACCATTTCCACTGGAGGTAGCAAACAAAAGAACTAAAGGAGGCGGCGGCGTAGGTAAACATCAAGGGTGCAAATCAGAGCACATTATAAAATGGAATGACGAGCACTAAGTAAGGTCTAGGGCTAACGCAGGTGGCACAGGCTCGTGGCCACCACCGCCCTGGAACATTCTTCCTTTCCTCGCTTCCTTCTGCATGGCCCCTGCCATCCTCCTTCCACCCATTTCTCCCTTCCCTCTCTGGGAGTAGCCTCTGCCCTCTGGGCAGTGACAGGCTCTCAGCGCCAGCAGCGAGGTCAGGCAAGAGCAGACGGCACACTTCCGAGCTGCGCCCCTCACACGGGGCCCGCAGCTGCCCACCCGGAAGGAACTGCGGGTGCGATACACGCCATGGCGGTGGCCGGGGAAGCTTGGCTCCCAGCCTTCACCGAAGTGAACATCCAGGAAAGACCCGAAATTTCTAGAAGCGCTCTCCATTCTCCCTTTTCAGCTTGCCAATGATGGTGGTTTCAAATTAGCAGTAAGCAAACCATACACTTTCTGAAGTAATTCTGAGCATTTTTATATGGTATACCTGATATGTTCCCAGTCAACACCTTCAAAAAAAGAATTATTTTTGATTTCCTCAACTCCAGGGGCTCCAATTCTATGTTCCCATTCACAGCAGAATCTGGAAAAGACAGATGCCTTTCAGCAGACCTCGAAGTGTTTCTTACGTTAAAAAAAATCTCCTCCTCTTTGTCTTTATTTTCTCCTGAGAGGAGAGTAAGAGGAAGCAGGAACAGAACTAGGAGGTAATGAATTTTTTAAAACCTTCATTCCTGTCATAACCCCTGACCAGCAGGTGGGGGACAGTTTCTGATACCTCAGAATGAGATCCTTGGCTCTCTCGGAGATGGGAACTTCCGGAGGGAAAGTCAGAGTTTCTTTCCAGTTCATCACCTTCTTGTATGTCTCTTGAGGGGTCTCAGAACAGAAAGGTGGGTAGCCTGTAATAAAAGAGGCACTTCGAAGCTCTTCCACCCACTCTTGAGTCTGAGATTGCTCTCCGGAACGCAGCTTTACATGTCCACTCCTGTGACATGGCCAGGACCCCCACTCATCCCCGAAACCAGAAGCTGCTTCTGCTGTTTCCCCAAACCCCTAAGCCCAGAGCGCTGTACTGTTCCTCTGGTGCCAGTAGGAAGACAGTAATAGTTGCAGCTGAGAAAAGAAAAGAGGACGTAAGAGAGACGTAGGAGTAGAGCTGTAGGTGTGGGGTGCACCGTGTCCAAAGAAATGAAGGGGTGGAACGATACCATTGCACAAGACTCTGCTCTCGGGATGTCCTGTATGGCAAAAGTGCCCAACAAGCTGAGTAACAGCGTAAGTAGGTTTCAAAAGTGAACGTCCTGCCTCTTTTGGACAAGTGCAGGCCAGAGGAGAAACACATGCCGTTAGCTGCCTGGCCCTCCAGACAGGGAACATCTACCTCCATGGCCTCCATCCAGTGATCCCAGAGAAAGACTACCGCCTCTCCTAGTGTTCAGTGACACATGGCCACCCCTACAGATGTGTCCCCTAAATACAGAGACACCATTCAACTAGAAGGGAGAGGCCAATGAGCCCATTTTGAAGGCTTTTTGACAGAGGACAGGGGCAGTGAATTAATTTACAGAGTGAGTGAGGCAAGACCCAGGCTTTCTGCCTATGAGGTGTGATTTAAAAATACAGTGTTTTTAATAGAAGTAAACGTGTTACAGTAAGAGACTGCCATTAACCCCTCAGAACACTAGCCTCACTTGCAGTTCACTCAGCGCAATGTTCTGGCCACTTCTTGAAGCGGCTGTAGAAGTCCCTTAGCCTAGCTTTACTGGGGCCTTGGTCACCTTGGCGTTTAGGGTCAATTCCAGATTGTCTCCTTTCCATGGTTTTGACCAGCAACTAAGGTGGATGAGGGCACCCCGAATGCCTGTGGTCTGCCTTTCTGCTGGGCAGCACTGCCTGGTGGCATCCACTGTACTTCTGATCACACCTCTATAGGACTTCAGGGAGCGGCAAGACTGATGGAATGTTTGAAGTGAGGGGGCAGCATTTTGGGGGGAATTAATGGCAATGTGATTTTTACTGTAATAAAATTTTAACATTCACTGTAGTTTACAATCACCCATTAGACAACAGATGTTTCCTAAGTGCCAGCAGTGACTAAGTGTACTACATGGAAGGGATGAAAGCATAGAACAACATGATCAGAAAGGACTCCTGGGATGCCAGAAAGTCTGAGAATACAAATGGAGTGGGATACATGTGACTGACAAAGAGCTGTCTAGAAAACTCCACTTGGAAAGACAAGTGGGGAAGAGGACCTTGACCGCCTTTGGCTGGAACAGCCTGATGCCAGCGTCCTGGATGCACACAAAGTCCTCTGGGACATGCAACTTACCGATGAGCATCTCATACATGATCACCCCAAGCGACCACCAATCACAGAGCTTGTTGTACCCGGTCTGCATGAACACCTCGGGAGCAATGTAGTCAGGAGTGCCTACTGTGGAGAAGGCCTGAAACACGTACCACACGTCAGGGGAGCACTCAGCGTGGCGCTGAGTTCTAGTCTACAAGCACCACCAGGAGCTACCCCAAACTACGTAAATAGCATGCCCAGCAGTTTAATGCAAGATTGACTTGCCAGAGCATTTTCCAAAAGGAACAATGAAGCTTTGTTAACGAGCTGAAAGACCCTTTTAAATAGATTCAAAGCTCCTAATTCACTAGATCAAGGTGTCTTACCACAACAAGCACCACCATTTACTGAGCACCCATTAAGAACCAGACTCTGCATCTTTGTGTGTATGTAATAAGCCTATCCACTCCTGACAAAACTGCACAGGGAGGTGACCCCTGTCACCATTCTCCTGGGGTCTGCAGAGCCCTGCTGTTAGAGAAGGCGCACTAAGCGCTCTCCTCCGCCTGTCTGACGCATGTGTCCAGGGTGCTCCCGAGTGTGTGGCCAGAGCTGGTGCTGCAGGGCCTTCCCACCATTTGACTTGGTTTTTCCCTTGTTTATATTTTGATATACAGAGAATTTTTGCCCCTTTAAAGTACTAAAATAAGTATAAAATTTCCTTTATGATTTGTACTGCTTGTGTCTAATTTAAGGAATCTTGCTTTGCTCTGAGGTCATATAAATATTGTTGTGTATTTTCTTAAGGTTTTATTTTTCATACAGCATTGATTTTTATATACAGTGAAATCAGGGATCCATTTTTTATACATTACTTTAAAAATACAAATATTAAATAATATAAAAGCTCGTAAGTTTTAAAATTTTGTACCTTCTGTGTATTTTAAGATTTAACATCTGAACCAGATTGGGCCTCCCCCCACAAATCAAAAGTATTTTCATTCTAATCATAGAAGAAAGAACTATATATACCCCCTAATTTAGAGATTAAATTTATTCTAGCAAGATAAATACTAAGTAAATTTTACTTGATCAAAGATTATACAACTAGAGGTCTGCCGACACAGGAAAACAATCCCTTCAAGATATTAAAATGTTAAAAAATCCATGGATATACATGTACCCTCTCCGCCCAAGGAATGTAAACATTACAGGCTGTACACATGTACTGCTAACCCACAGCCAGCACGTTCACACTGTGAAAGGGAGGAGACATGCCTTGCTCTGGAGCTGGAGCTGCCACCAGAGCCTGCCTGGCTTCCGCAGTGTTTGCAGAGGCTGAGCCTTCTCAGGCTAGGCTCTGGCTGCTATCCACACTGTCCTCAACTCCGGCCTTGCACCTAACCCTTCTTTGGCGTCTGAGTAGCGCTGGTGAGCACGGCCACCTAGAAGAGCTCTGCCAGCTGAAAGCAGTCACGTCAGTCACATCATATGTGCTAAACCTTAGGGTTCCTTTTAAGGGTTGTGCAGGAAATAAAGTGACTTCTTTTCTATTAATCTATGTCCATAAATTCTACCCTAAAGAATAAACTGACAGGCAACCCTCTCGGGACCTCTCTCCTCTCTCTCTCTCTCTCTCTCTCTCTCTCTCTCTCTCTCTCTCTCTCTCAGAAACTTTCTTTCAATCTGCTCCTAAGAAAATAAATTAAACAGAAACTGACAAAGATCTTATATACCACCTCTTGCCTCTGTGGTTTAATAATTTCAAGCTGACACATACCTTTTACTTAATTAAATACCAGGGTCTAAGACTACCCATGACCACATCACAATTTAAAACATTACAGTAGAATCCAGGCAGCCAACGAGCAAAACCAAGGTGTCTGCTTTTTTCCAGTGACTCCCAAAGGACTGAAAAGCAGCACCTTTGGGGAGCTAATTACATACCTAGAGCATACATGTACACTAATGATTAAATGGCATCCACCTTGATGCCCGCCACACTGATTATTTCCAAAAGCCAAAGGAAGGGACATTTGGAAAACTAAGGTGGCTTTATTTCTTCAAGTTATGAAGGGAGGTAGCATGAAAGTGACCCTAATTTACACTTTCTCATTTCTACTATGACTAGAAAAGGCAAGAACTTTAATTACTGCATCAGGGCCTTAAATGTACTCAATTTTCAGAAAGCTTTTTTTTTTTTTTTCCCCAGAAAGCTATTAAAATGACATCTAACTGCAGATCCGGCAGTTGTGTGATCTCCTTCCTTGTAGAACATTAAAGGTTGCTAGTGAGGTTGAGTTGGGTCCTCTGGTGCACATCAAAAAGCACAAAGTGTGACTCAGAGTCTAAGGATGGTTTCAAGGTGCTTAAACTTAGTTACCCCTGAAATGTTAACATAGTAGCCAAAAATTACATTTTGACTCATTCTCAAAAAGGAGAAAAAGACTGTGGGTATAGCTCAGTGGCAGAGCATTTGCTAGCAGGTACAAGACTCTGGGTTCAATAAGCAGCACCACCTTTCAAGGTTCTTTACTATATGGTAGCTCCAAAATATGCTGGGGTTTCATACCAGTTTCCCGAACAGGCAGGAGCCATCATTTAGGAGTTTTTCTCAGTGACAGAACCATTTACTGCATCGTGCAATCACCTAGTCTTTCAAACTTCAGATACTCAAACACCATAGACCAACTGCATCAGTCTCTGTGAGTGGCAGTCAGTATCAGTGCGCTCTGAGATTCCTGAAGTGATCCTGGTTCGTAGCCATGGAAAGACACAATAAACGTGCTGAGTGTGCTGTTGCAGACCTATGATCCGAGCACTCGGGCGGCTGAGGAGGGAGGACTGCTGCAAGTTTAAGGCCAGGGTGGGCTACAAAGTGAGTTCAAGGCCAGCCCGAACTGCACTGTGAAACCCCATTTCAAAAAGGACAAAAAAAAAATAAAAAAAATTAAAAAACCGGTTTCACTATGTGGTTCGGGCTGACCTCAAACTCATGATCCTCCTGCCTCAGGCTCCTAAGTACAGCGGTTTTACAGGTACATCCATGCCTGATTTGATTCTTTCTTAATCCCACAGGCTTCCATTTTCACAGACGACTAGCATTTACTTTCGAGTGACCCAGAACATGAGTTATTAAAGGTTCTATAGAGAAGTCTAATTCACGCTTTACTAAGTAGCCTGGCTAAAACTCACCATATCTGGCAACCTGCAAAGTACCATTGTACATGCAGACATGTGTTTTACTTCATATATGAACCTATTAATCAGTTATATAGTTAAACATAAATTTTGCCTACATAGCAACATCTCCTACTAGTGAATTTATATTATTTAAATAACTTCTAACAGCTGAGCATGGTGTTACATGCCTACAATCCTAGGAGGCGGAGGCATACAGACTGCTGTGAGATCAACACCAGCCTGGGCTACAAAGCGAATTACTGAACTGCATAGGGAAACCTAGCCTCAAAAAGACAAAGAAAAAAAAATCCAATGTACTATCAAGGTAAATGCAATAAAGCTACTTATTTTTATGCCTTGAGCATAATTTTGTATGTGTAAAGATTTTACTTTTCCTTTATATTTCTGTATAATTTTGATTGCTAAGTACTCTTTTTGAACTACAAACTAAAAAAAGGAAGCAGATGAATTGAAGAATCTTGCCTAAATGGATCAAAATATAATTCCTTTGTCAAGAAAGGTAGACCCGGAGGGAAAGGTACTGAGTATTACCAACTGGAAGCCCAGAACAAGGCCACTCACTGCAAGTGTCAGAGAACAACCTACTGTTACCTGCTCTCCTTTTGGTGCTACCAACACGATGGGGCTCTATTAAGAGAACTTTTCAAGCAAGGGATATGCTGCAAATATGTACTACATGCAAATTTACGGCTTATTTCCAAACTTATTCGTACTTGGTTTATAGCATTACAGAAGCCACAGATACTACTTACTAGCTGACGTCTGTTTCTTTTCCAGGTTTCTGCTTTCCTTTTGGAATTCATGTTTTGGAAAGCTAAAAATAGATAAAACAAGTTCTAATCAAAATTCGGATGGGGCTATTTACTGCTGTGGAGAGTGCTAGTTTAAGTCCCATGAAACCCTACATTATAGTTCCTATCTAGATGTCCCCAAAACCTCAGTTGGCTGACTATGGCCTGAAACTTCTAACAATTGTGACCCAAAATGAACCTCTCCTCCTTTAATTTGTTAGAGTTGGATATTGGATCCTAGTGATGATCAGTGACCCAGGCATCTAAGGCCTGCTCTTATCCCCACATACTAAAAATTCCAATGGCATATTTCCCAGTATCTCAGCACGTCCAAATCAGAAACTCAAATATTAGCAAGCACTATACAGTGAGGGCTGCAAACAATACTCCATGTGGATGAAATGGCAAGAGAACACTTTTGGATTTGCAGGGAATTTGGTCTCAATAAAAGCAAGGGTCCTAAAGTAGACCTAAAATATTCACAATTTCTCAAAATTATCATCAAAATTCTAAGAGTAACAATTGCTACATACACAAGGACCTTCCAATGTGGGCCACATTATTTGACATAAACTTTCCCAGAATGAATTGTGCTTTTATTACATAATCTTCAATGATTTGGTAGTGAAGAAAAGGTAACCTCATAAAGGTGAATTTCTCTGGACTGAAACAAAGAATCACCTAGGACAGTGGTGGCAAACTTATGGCACTACTGTTGCGATGTTTTCCTTTTAAAACAAAAGATGTTAATGTGAGAGTTGTTTTTTCTAACCAAGGTTTAATTGCAGCGTTGGTACCCTGTGATAAAGGGGTTTTGGCAGCAGCCTGGTGCCTGGTCTCTAGGCCTGCCAGTCTAGGATAAATCTAGACTGGACAGTTTGCAGAACTTTTCTTCTACAACTCTTGCTTGCCCGCCCCATGTTCATCCACAGCACCCTTCTGGGAGCGCTCTTAGGAAAGCACGTTTAACGTCAGCCTTAACACACTGGCCTCACCAGACAGTATACATCATCTCCTCTTTAAAAACCCATGCTGTGGGCACCCCCTCCGTCCTGAGTAAATTGACTGCCAAAAAATAGCTCTCCTCACTCCCTTGGAACAAAAGGCTAACACTTACTGAAATCACTGGGCAGGCTGTGGTTCAGATTCCGATAGAACTCTGTCCTGTGTGCTTTCTTCAGTCCTGTGCAAAGGCCAAAGTCAGAAAGTTTCACATGGCCCTGAGGAAAGGAAGGAAAAACGATGAACACGCTTGCATATGGAACAGAGCACTATCTTCTGCCCCTTCCCCTGTCCATTACATCTCTACAGCCTAAGGATACTGGGTTTTCTCCTTTTATTACAGAGGAAAATGTGTAATAATAAACTTTTGAAAGAGCACCCTAAGTGCTACCATATTAGTGATTTTCATTTTTGCATGTTACCTTTGGTTTTGTTCAAATAATAGATTTCTTAACACAGCTGAACACTCCATAGAACCTAGAGATAATTTTTCTACTTTAATGAATATAATCCAACTATTTTATGTTTTTACAAAATTACCATTTTTAATGTCTATAATAGTCCTTTGACTTTTAGCACATTATTATTTATTTAACCATACTGGATTCTTTTTTTTTTTTTTTTATTTAAGAGGAAAAAGAGAAAAACACAAAACAAACCAAAGCGGCGTAAGGGTACACGCAATACAGAACTACAAAACAAAACAAAACAAAACAAAACAAAAAACCATAACAGTAAGAAATTACCTGCTAGTAGATTACACACTATTTTCTTGAAAATAGTTCCTCAAATCACAGTATCAAAGAACACAAGGTGGACATTCAAACAGGGAGACTGCAAACAGCTGTGTTCAATGTTCCAAAAACATTGATAAAGTCAGCTATTTAACACCCCCAAACACACTTGCTGTTATATCCGTTAGAGCTCCTTTTCTTTTTTTTTTTTTCCCTCTCTTTTTTACAACAAAATTTACACATCTTGGATTTTATTACTCCTTAGTGCTTATTACTTTCTTTGGGGGGGGGGCATACTGGATTCTTAACTATTTTCAATTCTTTACTTTTATCTAACATGGATTGTAACTACCCTTGAAAGAGGGGGTCTGTACCCCCAATTCAAACTGTGCGGGATACACAGGATGCCCTGAATAAATGGTTGTTAAAATTATGAGTAATGAACAAATCTTGTTCATATAGCTTTTTCTCCTCTTGAATTTCACTAGGACAAATTCTAAAAAGTAAACTGCTTAAAAGACAAAGGGAATAATACTTCAGTCACTGCTTCAGCCTCCCTCCTAACCTCCTGGAAAATGGGGATAATGACACCCTTCTGGCATAAATGAGGATCAGCGCATGCATGGCTCCTAACACAACGGCTGGCACACAACTAGCGACAGAAAAGAAGTGTGTGTCTTGGGGTGGTGGGAGTTTAAGTGCATGGAAGAGGTGAAACAAGAGCAGCAGAGGAAGTCCTGACGCTCGGGAGGCACCTGCTGAAGGTCAGTCGGAACTGCAGAGGCCAAGGTTTGAGCCTGAATGACCTCGGGCTGGTCTTTCTGCAGTACCCTGTCCAATGGGTGCTCTTAGGGCTGAACACACGAACTTGCCAGAGCACAAGGCCAAAGGATACCTGCTCAGATGGATCAGGTTTCACGTTTTGTTTTTTAAGGAAATCCTATCGGATGTGTGTGTGTGAGAGAGACACAGCAGGTAAACTGCTATACAAGGACAGCTCTGAGCCCACTCAGAATCTTTTTTCTGACTTGCAAGTAACTTGTCCTACAAGCCAGGGAACAGACTTTTAATTTATAGTTCTCAGAATTACATGTTTTGCTGAGGAAAGGAGATGTCTTAAAATCAGTGCCCAGAGCAAATGTTATTCAAGCCTAGACTTCCAGAGAATTTTATAGCTCTTCTGAGTACACAGCAGAAACTCAACACTTCTGCATTTGTACACCACAACCTATGAATCCAACACATAAATGGACGTGCATGTGAGAGCATTTTAGTACAAGTGGAAGGCAGACCTGCACCTAGAAGGACCCTCACACCTCTCCAGCTAGGCCGGGATCTCAAAGTCGTGGCCTTCAGTGTGTTTCATGGACCTACACATAGACTACAGCTAAGCCAGTACTAAGACACCTGGGTGTCTGAACCCAAAACCACACAAGGCAGGCCAATGCTTATTAAAAATACATGTGAACTCCATTTGGTTTTATTCTCTTCAAAAAAAAGTAGTAAGAACTGTGAGAGTAATAAAACCTAAAAAGTGTAATTGTTATTGTAAAAAAGAGAAAAAGAAAGTGGTCTACAGGATATAACTGCATGTATATTTAAGTGTGTAGGATAGAAAACCATATTACTAAGTTTTTGTTGGATCATTGAACAGAACTGTCTGCAACCTCACTGTATGAATGTCCACTTTGTATGCTTTAATTTTGTAATTTGGACAACTGTTTCTAAGATGACAATATGTAATCTATTAACTAGTGATTTCTTACTGTATATTTTTTTTCTTGAAATTCTGTATTACTTGTACCCTTTTACTCCTTTTTTTTTCCTTTCTTTTTTCTCTTTAAATTAAAAAAAAAATACATGTGAACTTGCCAGGGATTTAAGCTCAGCAGCATAAGCACCTGCTTGGCAAGTGTGTAGTCGTGAGTTCAATTCCTAGTACCAAAAAAAAAAGAAAGGAAAAATAATATGTGAACTTAATGGCATAGGATAGATCTTATATAGCACTAATATTTAAAACAGACTAAAGGTTCTTTCGCACTAAAGGGATTTTCGAGTTTCTCTAGATCAGTATGTTCTCTAGTTAACAATAGCAAGGTTCAGATATAAACAGATTTCTCACAGTTATTCAAAATTTAGTTAGGTTTGAATCCTGGCACAAAAATAATAATAACAAATTTAGTGGCACAAGAGTTCTGTTCTGACTTACACTGACTTTTAAAAAAAAGCTTATTTTTTATATCTAAAGATACCTGTAGCTGGGCATGGTGGTGTATACCTATATACCTAGCACTTGGGAGGCTGAGGCAAGAGGATCATAGCAAGTTTGAGACCAACTTGGACTCCAAAATGAGCTGAGGGTCAGTTTGAACGGCATAGTGAGACCCTGTCTCAAAAAAGACAAAATAGGGGGCTGGAAGTTTAGCTCAGCGGCATAAGCGCCTGCCTTGCAAGCAGGCAGTCGTGAGTTCGATCCCCGGTACTGATAAAAAGGAAAAAGACAAGAAAAAAAAAAAAAGACAAAATAAATGAATGAAAAAAAATAAAGATAAACAGGTCATTTCAGAGGTTGTGCAGAGGGCATGTGATCAGCAACTTGGACTTTGTGGGAGGTTTTTGTTTCTGCTGCTGCCTGAGTTCCTGGTTCTTGCCTAAGTTCCTCTTTAGCGCAACATAAAGGTGACGGAAAGGTGGTATATTAGCAGTATGGTTAGTTATATACTATGAGAGGATTACTCTCTTTGGCCTTATTACAAAATAACCTTTAAGTCAATTTTGCTCTTGAGTAGGTTCACGAATGTCCTATTAAACAACCACGAGCCTTTCAGAGAGAGGAAGTAACAATAAACATGCCTGTTTAAAAAAAAAGAAAGAAAACCTACCAGGCATAAAGCAGCTCCCCCAAGCTGAGGTTAGCATACTATTCCTAAGATACCTTGCTGTCCAGCAGAAGGTTGTCTGGTTTGATGTCTCTGTGGATGAATCCGAGCTGGTGAATAGAGTCTATGGCTAACACTGTCTCTGCTATGTAAAACTGAGTCTCTTCTTCCGTCAGAGTGTCTTTTTTCATCAACAGGGTCATCATGTCCCCTGAAAGCAAAGGATACAAAGCCACCACCATACACCACAGATACACACACATACCCGTGCACACACACATAACACACAAACAAGACATGATTAAGTACTGGTTTCCAGGTGTTTCTCCCCTATCTGCCAACACTTGGCAGCTAAACAGAACTCTGCTGTGTTCAAAAATTTACCAACATTGCCAATAGAAGGCAAATAGCAAGTAGTTTCTAATCCTTAAAGGGTAAGAATCACAGCTACCAAGAGCAAAATAAGCATTTTCACACCTAAGCTTGGCCACTGACCACTTGCTGGGCTTTCCATTTGACTTTTGAGAAAAAAAAGGTAATTTCTCCCATACTTATTTTTACAAAAAAGTAAATTTGCTTAATTTGGGGAAAAAACTGCTTTACTTTTCATTTTGCACAAGCATCAGCAAACTTCTCTACATGAGAAGTAAATGTTGTGAAACATAGGTTATGTTACATAGGTCACTGTTACAGAGAGAAACTGTCATGCCACATAAAAATGTCAATAGCTGGGAAGGTTGAAAATGAGCTTTTCAATTTGTTTCTATTCACAAAAAACTAGAAGCCAAAACAATGAAGAGGTGGGACACAAGTAGCCAAGAATTAGTCCACAGGGCAGCAGATATGGTAATGCATGACTGTAATCCCAGCATTCAAGAGGCAGAAACAGGAGGATTGCTGCAAATTCAAGACCAGCCTGGGCTACACAGTGAGTTCCAGGATAGCCTGAACTGCATAGGGAAATCGTGTCTGAAATAGACACACACACGCAAAAAAAAAAAAAAAAAACAAAGACAGAAGCAATTAGTCCACAGGAGAAAATGTTACACACTGCAATGTATAATAACTGCTTTTCAAAAGTGCACACAGTATACCACTCAAGATCAGTGGGCTTTCCACAATGTTTTACTATAGATATTTAGGTATATGCCACTATCTTTTATATGTCTTATAAAACAGTGTCAATTTTTAGCAGTTAAATGGTAACTTCTTTAGTTTTCTGCAAAGTCAAAGCTTAATTATTTGTGCTTAATATCAAAAACATTAAGCAGCAAAGATTCAAATCCTAAAACTCAACAATTAGAAGCAAATATGGATAAGTTACTTAAAATTTTAAGAAAGAAAAAAGATTTCAGTTTAAACTCATATAAGGCTATTTATGATACAAGACAGGGAAGAGAGAAACCTTTAATTTAATAGAGCATCACTGCTACTTTCTGAATTTAATTTCATTCATAATTTTAGTTTTTGTATTCCTGAAGAAAAGTCGGTATTTACCTTAGGCAAAAATGAAACCATTTATTAGCTGCTCTTTCTGGACTAAGATTTGAAAAACAGGCCTCCTGCTTACAACCAGCAGCATCTGAGCCAAAGATGCCCCAGAGATGTGGGGCAGTGCCCGTAGGCCCACACTGGGGTGGCTGCATGGCCTCCACGCGTGGCTCAGGAGTGCACCCAGGGCCTCACCTATGTGAAGGTTGCCCAGACCACTGGAGAGCTCTCACCAGACAGTCTGTGGCTCTGCAGGCCAACTCCACCGAGCACAAAGGGCAGGGTCCAGGGCATACAAGAAAGGCTATGGAAAATGGTGCAGGAGAAACCCAAACTAGCTCTTCTTCCTACTTAGGGACTAACTGAACATGCCAGAGTTTCTCTTCATTTTACTAGACAGACTCACTTCTAACCTTGATCGATTAATGACAAAAAATTCTTGGTAACCTTTGATCTAAACTGAGGGTTGCTACAAGATCAATATATTATCCCACAATTGTATTTGCTTTGCTAAAACTAAAAAGGAAAAAGTTGTCCTTTGTGTTTTTCCTCCTGAGTTTGCTCAGTTTATCTGCTCACTCACTAGGAAACAGACTGAGTTCCCCAGAGCAGAGTGTGATCTGTTCTGGTTTACTATGGAGCTGTTTTAGGAGATACAAATGCAGAAGCATGGAAATCTTGAAATCTTAGAAATAAAAAAACTGATTCTGGCTTCTAACAGAAGTAATAAGAAATTCATTTCCTTAGTTAGAATAAGAAATCTAAAAACTTAAAAGCAAAAAATGTTATAGCTTCAAATTTGTCCCTTGGATAACCTGTGTATGATTCTCCTTGGCAGGAAAGCAAGCAGAGCTCCTAGTTTATGCTTACACATTTTAAAGAAAAAAGAAAGAAATATCCTTTTGAAATTCTGAGAGTGAATGAAAAGGTTCTAAGATTGGAAAAAGACACCCCCAGCACAAGACAGATTACCAACCTCCTTTACAGACCTAAAAGAGATACGGAAAGCAACTTTGTAAGCACAATTAAAAGTAGAAAGGGTTAATTGTTGAGGAGAGAGAGAAACCACAGAACAAAAAGGAAAAATGACCTTTCATCATTAAGTAATTACCTCCAGGCAGGAACTCCATGATTAGGTAGAGGTTTAGCTTATCCTGAAAACTATAGAACATTTTCACAACCCACAAACTGTCTGCCTCCACTAGAATGTCACGCTCCGCACGAATGTGGCCAACCTGGAGGTATATGCATTTGATTAATGACAGCCTTGCTCTGCTTTATCAGATTGCTTATCTGCTTAAACAATTTAAATACTGTTTTGAGTACTGTGATGGTCCAAAAGACCCGCTCAGGCACACCTGCTAAAACTCAAAATTGACATTTGACTTAAATGTCATTGGTGATGAAAACTGAGAGATGAAAAGGCTATAAAAACTGCAAAATGAATGGCTTTAATGTAAATGGTAACAATGCTAAAAATTAAACCTCTTCTTAAGTTAAAATCACCACTCTTTTGCAAATATTTTGTTCTAGCAACTTCTCACAATAAAAACAAGTCCTCAAAGTGAGGCTCTTTTAAGGAAGTCCTAGCTCAGGTCTGCAATGCTATCTAAAACGACAGTGACCATTCTAGAATGCTAGGGTGCCACAGTGTTCGGTTCTCTGCTAGACATATAGTGTACTCATCAGTGCTTACTGAACTGACACACAGAATACCTAAAAGTAAAGTTACAGATTCAAAATAATGACATTTCTTCCCAGTTTTCTAGTTTTACTGAAATGTCTAGCTAAGGAAACCAAGTTGCAAGAGGTTAGGGAGAGCTAACAGAATTATTTTGCTGAAATAATGCTTATATCAAATTTACCTTATTTACTTTAAATATGCAACAGTAATCAAAACACTGCTCTCTCACCCTCTCTTCTTTTTTTAAGTGTCACAAGAGCCAAAGGTGTTGAATCTAGTCTAAATTTATTAAAACCTGGCCCACGCCTTTAGTAGAGGTTTGGCGTTCACATACACTGTCAGTCGTAAGTGTTCTGAGGCTCACAAGCGTGGGTACCTCTGGGGACAAAGTAGGCCCACGGTTGTTTTGCTGAGCACTACTTTACTGAAATGCCTGCCATGGGAACTCTTCCATTTGGACCCCAGCCCCACTGTCTCCCTGTCTTACATCAATCTGGCCTCACTGTTACATGCTAACTCTTGGGCATTTGGAGACACTGAGTTTACATATTTGAGTTTTCTCTCTCTACTAAAATTATTCTTTGGGAAATTTTGAAATAGTTTCAGTATGCAGAAAACATTTTTACATTGGTATTTATCATGCAAGATAAGGCAAATATACAATAGAGGTGATGCAGAACAGTGGCATGAAAACCACAAGAAGCTAAAATAATCAAACATCTCTCTTTACTTGACTTCAATACAATTTTTTGGGAAATGAATGCAGTTATGCCCCAGAGTTATGTCCCTGCCCTACCAGACACTAAGACTGTAGAAGGCAACCTTCACATGCTTGCTCCTCCTGGCTGCCACTAAGGGTCTTACCAGAGATAAGGAGAAGCACTACTAGTACCATTTATCACTCATCCTGGAGGACAGAATGGTGACAGTAACATTTCCTGTCATGGAGAAAGCTATGGTCGCTGCAAGCACACCTCGGCCTGCTCTCCTGGGGATGAAATAGCAGCTAGAAACCTCAAAATGTACAAGTGGAGTCAGCTGAATACAGAGTAAGAATGGGAAGAGGCGGAAGGGCTACTCACACCAAAGAGTCTCTTTCCCCCATTCCGTAAGTGTGTAACAGGGCAGGGTGCTTGCTGCTATCTGGAGTACTGAGACAGCAGAGATAAAATCAGCCTTTCTTCCCAGTATAACAGTGCACTTGGCATCACAATGGAAAGTTTGCCTTTTGTACTAGAAAAGAAACATCTAACACTAGCTTAATAGGTGTGCTTTACCTTTTACAGATTTTCTAGGTGGCAGAAATTTCCACCTTGTGGGGCAGAATAACCACCTCAATGCTCATTGAGTAGCTTTAATTCCTATTAAGTTCAATAAAAGTAAACCAAAAAAAATGATTTTTCCTCTAGATAAGAAACTTATCACTGTGAAAAAAAAAAATGCTCTGAACCTAAACTTTGTCAGCTCTACTGAAAAAGAAAGGATTTGCACTGGCCTATATCTTTAACCTGACACAAATCTGCTGGTGCTCCTTTAAGAAGTCTGGCCCAGGTGGAGCCTGTGAGCACTCTTTAGCCACAAGAGATGAAACCCAGGGAGCTGAATCCATTAGCTTAGGTAAGCTAAACACTTGCATTAATGTGCCATTTAATGCATAAGTTAATGCAGAATTTAAAATGCTAATTGGAATAGACATTTCCTTTTCTCTTCTTTCCTTTCCCTTTTTCTTTTTAAGACAGGATGCTGTTCTGCTCTGCAGTTTAAGCTGGCCTGGAACTCACTTTGTAGCAAACTGGCTCAAACTCACAGTGATCCTCCTGGTTCAACCTTCTGAGCGCTGGGATTACAGGCGTGTGTCCCAACTGGCTTATGTCCTTTATTTTCATTTGGAAAATTTTAGAAATTGATTTTTTTTTTTTTTTGGTCTTTTTAAGACAGGGTCTCGCTATCTGTTCAGGCTGGCCTTGAGCTCACTTTGTAGCCCAAGCTGGTCTCGAACTTGCAACAAAGTTACTGCCTCAGCCTCCTGAGTGCTGGGATTACAGGAGTATGCCACCACGGGCAGCTCTAGAAATTGATTTTGAAGAAGGTATAATCTTTGAGAAAAGATTTTTACATGCTAATGTGTTAGGATCACAGTTATGCTGGACAAGAGGCACATGCTAGGTAGAATTAATAATTCTAAAAATCTTATATGTATATCACTTTACAGTTTTCTTCCAACTGCTGATTATTTGCTATCAGTTTTGAGTCTTTGTTAAAACTATAGGAAATATACCTTGTAAAAATAAAATTTACTCATGCAATGTAAATATAAAGACTAACACAGAAACTATGCTTTACTTCTCAAGAGTAACTAGTATTCTCTCAATGCCTACACACCCGCAGTATTCATTAACTTCTAGTAACGAACAAAAAGGACGACTGCATTTTGCACAAGGTTGGTGTTAGCTTAAACGATAGTGTCTAATGATTGACTGCCAAGGATTTGACACTCTTGACTGAAATTTCTGGGAGTCTAGGGCTTCTGGGTAACACATAAAAATCAAAGAAAAAATAAAATGCCCACATTTTGAGGTGGCATTTAAAAGAAGGCAAAGAAGCTCCGTGACTTTTTTTCCTCCCGGGCAGCAGAAAAATAGTCAGGCCAGTCTCCATCCTTGCCCTTGGGCTCAGTGGGAGGGAACTCCCCTTGCCACAAGGTCCCTGTACTCCTGTAACATCAGATCTTTTATAGAGCACCTGAGCCATCACCTGCTGCAATCTATTCTTGAGCTACATTATTTTTATAGAATGGCTACATTCTCACTTTTAAAAAAATATACTATCCAGTTATATTCTCATTAATTTTGCATAAAATACTTCTGTATCTCACAAATCTAGTTGCAAAGTTCAGGTTCCAGAAAGTTTTCTTTTTTGGTGGGGAGGGATTGCTAGGGATCAAACCCAGGCCTCAAGCATGCTAGTTAAGTGCTCTACCACTGAGCTACATCCTCAGTCTCTGGAAAGTATTCTTGATCATTATAGAAGAATTTGTGTTGCTTTGACATTTGCATACTTTTTAAATTCACTCAGAAACTGGAACACTGGTCTCTCTCAGGCAATGAGCGATAGGCCATTCAGAAGACCTAACTTTGACTTCATGAACAGAAAGGCATATAAAAATGTTTTATTTTGTAAATTCTTAATTGTAATTCCTAGTCTTCAGTTCCAAAATATATATACAATTTCTCTGTCTCAGAATTTGATAAGAAACACATTTCCATAGTAATTATGACATCCAAAAAAGGTTCTTATGACAAGGACATCTTGTGATTAACCAGGAAAGAAATATAGCAGTGGCTTCTTTAATAAGTTTCAACTTTAAAAAGAATGTACACATCCCATAAGCATTATTTGTATTTTTAAAGAGGTAACTGCTTCTTTGCAAGGGAAAAATAGCATTAAATGTCTAAACAATAGTAGTAGAACTAGAATAGCTAAAGAAAACTAAATACACATTTCCACTAAGCAAAAGAAACAGTTTTAGGAAACAAAACTTCATAAGCTGCCTAAGAGCACTGCTGTAACTCTGCTTTACCTGCTCCTTTTCAAGCATGTCTGCTTTGCGGAGGATTTTCATTGCATATACATGCCCTGTATCTTTCTTCTGAACAAGCCGCACCTAAAAAGTGATAAAAGAAATGTTATGTCTGTATCTAGATATTCCCCTCAAAGCCTCATGCAGTCATAGTTGGGGCTTTGCAGAGATAGCTAGACCTATACTGTGTGATACTAGGATTAAGTGTGTGACGCTGGAATTAAGGGTGTGTGATTACTACACTATTCCTGTGGTTGGTTTGGCACAGTTCTGGATGTGGATAAATGCAAGACCCAACCTGGGTGTGAGTCCTACCCATCCTACGGTGTATAGCCTGAGAAGAATATAAAGGACAAAAAGAGAGCGGCTGCCATGGCTTGTTGTTGGTGCCTTTTGCCTGTCCTGCTTTGTCATGGACTGTGTCTCCTCTGCCGTGCCACCCTGCCTTGGAGCCGGCTGACCATGGACTGAAACCTTCACAAACTGTGAGCTACATAAACCTCTCCTCTGTTAACTTTGGGTGTTGGGTATTTTGACTCACCATGAGAAAAGAAAGACAGATTCCAGTCAAAAATTCACACTACCAAGTTAATGCTTTAATGTGTTAATAAGAATTTCTTTTGCAGCCTGGGTAGATACCAAGGCCTAACAAGTAATACCTTAAACTGAAAAAGTATTGTAATTTCAATATAAGCAACTAGGAGAAACAAAGCAGAAGAAATGTTTTTCAAAATTTCAACATGAATATATTATTGCTAGCAATGTTAATGCTAGACACAGCCACGAAATATCTATCTCAATACTGTTAGCTCCCCAGCTGAATGGAGCAATCCAATTTAAAACTTTACTTTGAAATTCTTCAGGTTTAGTTAAATCCCTCATATGTATTATCCAGTCAGCTCAGAGAACCTAAGTAAATAATTACAACAACAAAATTAAAGCTCATATATAGAAAAAAGTCTGAAGTTAAAAAAAAAACAAAAACAAAAAACTCCAAAGCATTTCCTTAGGGGAGCAAGGTTTCATGAAGTTTTTCTTTCTTTTACATTTTCCCAAGTTTTAAAAGAGGGTTGGGGATTTAGCTCAGCAGCATAAGGTGGAGGTTGTGAGTTTGATCCTGGATACAAAAAAAAGCTAAAAAAAGTTTTAAAAGAAAACAGATAATTCTATGATGAAACAAAGAACAAAGGTCTACAGACCAAAAGAAAAACTTGTTGCTAAGTTCTAGTATATCCTCCCCTTCTTTCCCAGGATAAGGAAGTTTTATTTTCCTTGTCTTTGTTCATGTTTTCCTATCAAGCCTCATGTCCCTTCCTCCCTAAACAGAAAGCCTTTTTTTTCCTTTCTGAGATAGTGGGTGATGAACTCAGGGCCTTCACACTGAGCCAAATCTGTGGCCTTTTTTCTTAAATTTTGATTTATTAGTACATACATTTTTTGAGACAGGGACTTGCTAAGTCTCTAAGTTTCTTGAGCTGGGCTCCACTTGCAACCCTACTGCCTCAGCCCTCAGGATGCTAGGATTATAGGTACGTACCACTATAGTTGGCTGGAAGTGCTTTTAAGAGCACTTTCCCTCTCAGCAGATCAGCAGGAATTTTGACCACTGAGGAATCATTTTATCTTTACCTATGCCTCTGAAATGTTACAATTACCCTGGGTACTGGTTTTTAGTACTATGGTCTTCCTCTCTACAAATTATTGTAACTATCACATTAATAGATTGTCCACTTTAGAAGTTTTCCATTTACAAGGGTGACCTTGCATGAGCTCATTCAAACTGTCTCAATAGACTGCTCTCCAGGGATTAAGCAGGACTTACTTGTCAGAGTAGCTGGCCAGCGAGGCATGGTGATGCATGCTTGTAATCTCAGCTCTCAGAAGACTAAGGCAAGTTCAAGGCCAGCCTAGGAAACTTAGACTTGAATCAAAATAAAATTTTAAAAAGCACTGAGAATGTAGCTCAGTGACAGAATGACGCTTGCCTCACATGCCTGAGGCCCTGGGTTCAATTCTCAATGCCAAAAAAAGTGGCTGAGTAAAAGTGAAAATGCTTTCAATTCTATACCTCCATCTATATAATTCTTTTCTATAAATTCTGCTTCCTATGATCACTTTGTTAGAGGTACATGAATCTGATGGGAAGAATAATGGATAGTGTTATGGTTTGTGTCTGGATGTCTCCCCTGCCCCCAAAACCTCATGCAGTCAAGGTGGCAGCTTCTAGAGTTGGTGACTGACTCATGATCTAATGCTGAGATTATGGGTGTGACTGCAACAAGCGCTCTAGGGTGGGTAGCCTGCATACAATGGAAGGCATGGAAAGAGGTTGCCCTTACTTCTCTTGCTTACTGCTTTGCCGTAAATTGCTGCCCCCTGCCATGTGCCACCCTGCCTTGGAGCCATGTAATTATGGACTGAAACTTCCACAAACTGTGAGCTAAATAAACCCTTTGTCCTTTAACTCTGGGTGTTAGGTATTTTGTTTCAGCAGTGAGGAAAGTAGCTAAGATAGATGGTGATACAAGTTACTGTCATGATTATGGGAGAAGAGTACTATGTGAATAACAATTTTCTTCTACATTTCAAATCTTCTCTAAATCAATATTAAAACACTAATATAGTTTCTGGCAAAACAGAAAAGAACAGAGATCTTGGACAGTGAAGAGGGGAAGAAAGAGAGAAAGAAGCCAGACAGCAGTTAGTAGGTGGGTCTCACATACTGACCCACCTAATTGCATGTATTTTGGCTACACTGACAATCATAAGCTTACACGTTAGAAGCTTTAGATTGTGTAGTATTTTTGTGCTTGACAAGTGGCTGTGGTTTTTACCTCACCAAATGCACCTCTGCCTATCACTTTTAAGGACTCAAAATCTTCCAGTCCAAGTCTTGTTCTTTTCAAACGGAGAAATTCTGTTTCCTTCCGAGCATGAGCTGATCTCCTGAGTCGTTTCTAGTGTTTAAATAGAAGAGGAAGGGAAAGAGAAGGAGTTGGAACTCTGAAACTCTATACCAAAGTCATTTTATGTCTTGCCCAGCTGGAAAGCAGGGCCAATAAGAAGTGGCTTCTCCCTTTCCTGGCTGTCAGATACAACAAACAAGCACACTGCACAGAGGGCACCTCCTCTTCACAACCTACTATACAACCCATTAGGCAGACCTTTCCAAGGAAGGGGATAAACCAGTATTTTCCCTTTGCCTGTTTCCCCCCCGCCACACACACACAGTGAAACTCACCATTTGTTTTAACTTTTAATTATTCCTACAAGTGCTTTGTCACTGTCAGGGTTCTGCCTGAGTCCCTCTGCCTCTGAAGCTTTCCCACACTGTCACAAGTACTCACACACACAGTCTTATTCCCTCCTCCGCACCCGTGGGCAGTGGGCAGCAGGGCTGATCTGAGACAGGTCTTCACCTTGACAATGACTTCAGCAATGTGCCTCATTTCTATGGAGCTTTTTTTTTTTTTTTTTTTTGTCTTTTTCCTTTTTATCGGTACCAGGGATCGAACTCACGACTGCCTGCTTGCAAGGCAGGCGCTTATGCCGCTGAGCTAAATCCCCAGCCCCTTCTATGGAGCTTTCTAAGTGAACTGTGTAAGAGCATCATCCCTTGTTATTTTAAGTTTTTGATTGTTTCATCCTTTTTCTTAGAATTCTAAACCTGAATATTACAACTGTGCCTAGAAACATCTTCCTCTCTTAATTCTCCCAAATTTAGAAGCATATCACCCCTTAAAGTTTCTCTATATCTCAGCCAAAATCCCTCCCTTTGGCACCAAAGTTAACTTGATGCATGAGACACAGCTATTCATGCTATATTCCAAGATATAGAATTCCAATATTAATTACCTCTTCATCTTTTAGGCCTTCTTCTTCCATCACTTTTTCTAACTTCTTTTGTCTAAAACAAACAAGAAAAATGTAAGAAAAAAACCAGGAGTATCTTTCTATGCAAACATAACTTGTTTGCTATTTATTTATTTATTGCTACTAGGACTCAAACTTGGGACCTTGTGTTTGCCAGGCAGGTACTGTGCTACTGAGATAAATCCCTGTCTCCCCCCGCTTTTTTTTTTTTTTTTTTTTTTGAGATAGGGTCTCGCTATGTAGCCAAGGCTGGCCTGGAACTCACAATGATCTTTCTGCCTCAGCCTCCCAAGTGGTAAGATTACAGGTGTGAGGCCCCATACCTGGCAAATATAACCTATTTTGAAAAAAAGTGACAAAAGCAAGCAAATCTACAATGCTTTATTAAAATAAAAAAATTTACTACACTAGAAGTGAAAAGATTGCCCCTCTGCTAGGTCCTGTATTTTCAAAAGATAAATTAATGCAATAAAGACTCTTTTGTTTCAAAGCTCAAATTTTTCCCTCCCCATCCCCACCTCTCCTCCATACAGTTATATTCTCCTTGTCAAACTACACAACAGTTGCTATTTGATAACTTCTTAAATCAAGGTATTTCTCTCCCTCTCTCTAACTGAAATCTACTTCATTTGCATCTTCCTCTCTGTCTCTGCCAAAAGCAAACATTAAAAAAAATAAAGGTAAAGGCAGAATGTGGAGATTAGGGAGAGGGGATCAAAAAGATGATTGGCATCACTACCAAAACTTACCAAGTCTCTGGAATACTATACCTTAGTTTAGAAACTGCATCCAACACTATGTGTGTGTGTTTTGTTTTGTTTTGTTGTAGCGGGAATCAAACTCAGGACCTTGTGCTTGCCAGGCAGGCACTGTGCCACTGAGTTATATCCCCTGCCCGAATATTTCTGATTTGTGGTCTCATCCTGATTTTATAAAGTTAAAAGAAGTAAGTAAAACTTCCTGATACTTCATTTACTCAGCATAATAAAAGAAAGCACATGGACTGGAATCTCTCCATCACTCTCAGCATTCCAAATACACAGGGAGGGATAAGGGTGCAGGAGGCTGAGGCCAGGGCATACAGTCAGTGGGGCTGATACACAGTGTGGTGCAGGCTGGCACTTACTATGAAGACACCTGGGCACTAACAGAAGCCTGTGTGCAAAGGAGTGCTGTGCAACTCTTGGTGGTTGTTGTTTTGTTGTGTGGGTTGTTTGTTTTTTGTGTTTTTGAGACAGGGTCTTGCTATGTAGTGCAGGCTGGCCTTGAACTTGCGGTGATCCTTCTGCCTCAGCCTCTTGAGTGCTGGGATTGCAGGCATGTGCCACAATGCCCAGTGAAACTTCTGTTTTGGAACAGTAGCCTGAGGTAATGAGGATCTGATGGTCTAATGGGCAAGGAGAACAACTGAGAGACATGAGGCCAACTAAAACCTATTTTATTAATTCAAATGTGCAAAAAAGATCTGGTAGTCAGGCTGGAAAACCAGAATAAAGTGAAGGAGTCTACTGCAAAGAAAACCATCTGGCAGCAGGAGTCATGGGAAAGAAAAGTTTTAGATTTTCTTATCAGAGGGAACATGTTGCCATTAACCAAGATAGGAAACCTAGAAGAAACAGGGAAAGAAATGAGTCTCACTGTGGTCAATGAGCATCTATTACAGTGACAGTACTCTGTTAAGACAAATTCTTTGCTAGAAGTCATGAAACAAATCTATAGGATCAAACAATGAGTAAGAATTTATGTCCAAACTCAGGAAGGAAAATGATCCATCTTATCCTGATGGAAAAAGTGGGTCTACATAGTTCCCAGTGTCCCCAAGTCTCTTCACCCAGTTCCCAGAACATTTTCAGATACACATCTCTATGTGCGTACATACTAAAGGAGGACTCTAATTCCATCTCTGTGGTTACACAGTTGAAATGGGGAAGAGTAAGAACAGTCACAGCATAACATAACAACCAGTCAGTCCTTTTTGTGTCCACTGTTCTGTCTGACTGCACTAGGCTGGGCTACAAATCTAACACACTATCCAGTGTCACAAACTGGCTCCTTATGACCGTATTTCAAATCCACATACAAACTTAGAGGTTTTCCACAGTTCTACTGCAAGTGTAATTAAACTGGTTTTAGTAGAACATCTGCCTGGGAATAAAGTTATCAGAAATAACTCCTTGAACACAATTAGATTATTTCATTAGATAAAGTACCTACAACAAATCTATCATGACAATGACTTACTGGGATCTGGTCTGCAAAGACTTTGAGAACAACTAAAATACCAAGCCAGCCTAAAATGGGGCTTTAAAATGACATCCTTTGTGGGATGATACCAAGCATCTACTGTGAACATGGTTTGAGTAATCATGACTTTTTTTTTTTGCTTTAAACAATTTATTTAACTGAAATGGACTTCTACTTTATTTTGATTCATCCTTTCCCCATGATGATTTTACAGAACAGTCAAGCCAATATAAACATTTCATAAATATATGGCCATTTGGGTTTATACTCACACAACACCTCAACAGTATCTTTCAGCAAGAAAAATACTGAAGAGTAAAGACTCCACACAATTCAATAGGTAGGATGAAAATCTGCTCCAAATACTTGCTTCTGAGGTAAAGGAGCCCACACCTGCCTGCTGCTCAGCTAAGAAAACCATCCCTACAACACAGGATGACTTTTGAAGCAGGCCCTAGACCACTCAGCCGCCAATCAGGTTCTGAAAGGCAGAGCTCCATCCCCAGCCTCTGCCCTGAATTCCAGGGTACAGGGTCCAGCGACTCCGGCTCCTGCCCACTGGTCCTCACACAGTACCCTTTTCTGGGCGGGGTGCCCTGGCACTTCAATTGAACCCCAGAACCTCTTGGGCTTCCTTCTGTTTCTGATCATTTTCCTTGACACATTTCAGGAAGCTACCTCGACTTACTTCGTATTTAATATGCTCAGTACCCACATTAATCCTCTTGGCAAGATTCTTGCCCTTAACCTGCTTGTTTACAACAACGCCAACAGCATGGCGGGTAACACTGTAGACCCTGTTTTGCCATGGTGACATGTGTGTGGCTTTCCTTTCTGCACAGCACCCACGCCCTTGATGTCTACAGTACCGCCCCTTTTTATAGATTCACATGTGTATAGCCAAAGGAACAACTCATGTTTTCTGAAAGGCCTGGACAACATACACCGGGTTCCCCTCTTCCCCTCTGTGTTCATCATTAGTCTTAACAATGACTGAACCTGAAGGATAAATACGCTAAACATAGGCTCACTGTATTACTGATTTTTAAAAAATGTTCATGATACAGAAAAAAAAGCAGGCCCCTTCCTAGGCATACTGCTGGTACCAGTGCCAGGTTAGCTAATGTTTTGGTTCAAATCTAAGATGTCCCCCAAAGTGTCATGTACTCAGAGGTAGGGCTGCTGGAAAGTGACTGGATCATGGGGGGAAGGGGACAACACCAATCAGTAAATCCATCTACTGGTGAGTTCACTGCTGCATGTGCTGCTGAGCGGTGGGCCTGCTTGAAGGTGGGTGACTGGAGGTATGACCTCGAAGGGTATTCTTGTCCTTAGCTCCTCCCTTCTCCCTCTTCCTGGCTGCCATAGGATGAACAGCTTTTCTCTATCATGCTCTCTATCATATCTCTGTCTAGGTGCCAGCCACCATGGACTGAATTCATCAAAACTGTGAGCCAAAGTAAACCACCGCCTATAAATTGTGGGCTTCAGGTATTTTGTTCCATCAATGGGAAAGTGATTAAAGAAAACTGGTAACAGGGATGGGGCTGCTGGTATTTGATCTTGCGATTCAGAAGTCTTTGGAACTGCTTTACTGGGGGAGTTTGGAAAGGTTTTGAGATGCAGGCTACAGAAACCCTAGGGTCCTATAAACAGAAGTTTATGGGTGATTCTGGTCAGAGCTAAGAGGAACAGAATGCTGATGGGAACACAGATAGTAAAAGTTCAAGAGGTTTCATTTGAGGACAAGATTCCATTGGCAGTTGGACTAGATGTGTTACATTTGGACAATTTAAATTGTGTTCATATCCAAAGATTTTGTGCGAGGCTGACTGTAAAGATGGCAGTCTGATCAATCCTATTGAGAAAATTTCAAGGCTGCCCAATGTCCAGGTTGCAGCATGGGTACTGCTGTCTGCTTTTAGCCTGGCTGACAATGACAATTTGGAACACAAAGCAAAGCTGCATCTAAAAAACAAAACAAAACAAAAAACAACTGTAGCCTTGCCAGATAAGAAGCCACTGTAAAGCTGAGGCCAAGGAGAGCCTGCTGAAAAGGTTAGCATTTCGAAGAGGTCAAATACTTCAGAACAGTAGGAAAGATGCTTACAGGGCATATCAGAAAAGAGCCAAACCACACCTACTATAGTTTCAAAACTTATTTGAAAGACTGCTTTGAGAAGAGAACCCAAGGAGTCTACTCATTCAAGACTACCTACGGAGGTGCTTCCCCTCAAGTTTAGCAATCTGGGCAATCAGCCATGGCTCAAGGAAGGGGACTAAGCTACTCCTTGAGCTGGCAGCAGACCTTGGTGTCATCCACATGGAACTGGTTTTTCACGCACGCAGAATGCAAGAGTTTATAGTCATAGAGGCTTTCACCCAGATTTCAAATGAATTGGGATGTAGGAGCACACAGTACCTACCAAAAGCCCTGAGAAAGTGATGCTTGAAGCTGTGAGAGTGAAGCTGAAGGTGCAACGGAGACTCTAGGAGGTTGGAAATGCCAGCAATGTAGGAGAATACAGACAGCATTCTGAAGCACTGTGTGATGGACACTGTGCTGGAGGAGATGGGTGCATTTGTAAACCATCATCTGTGAAACTTGCCATAGTGCTTTTATGAAACCACCCTAAATTCTCATACTTTACTTATACACAGGAAATAACCCCCCAAAATATTCCAGCCTTTCTTCTATCTCCAGACTTTGGACACACTCCCCATGCAATAGGTTATTTCTTTAAAATATAACCTTGTGCTCTACTAAAATGAAATGGCATGTAAGTTACAGAGATTATGTATAAATTGCATGTAATTTACAGAGATTATTTCAGACTGCCAAGTAGGTCACTGTGTACCAATAATAAAATATTTGTTCATCATCTGTTGTTTCATATAACCAAAATTCTGTTTACCAAGATTCTATGATATTTTACTGTAACATCTGAAGTTTGAAAACTCACTTCTGAAAAGATAATTTTAGTTTACTTACGGCTGAGGTATCTCCTGACAATCATCACTTTTTGTTACAATTTTCTAACAATAATAAAACCTAAAAGTTACAGCGAACTGTATTAACTAAATGAAACTATCAACTCATATCCAAAAAAGAGGGCACAGAATGAAAAACAGTTATAAGGAAATGCTGTTTTGTTTTGTTTTTCTTTCTGTAGTACTGGGGATTAAACCCAGGGACTGTGTACTGAGCTGCATCTCCAGCCTTTTTTAGATAGGTCTCATGAACTCGTCAATGGGCTTGAACTTGTGATCCTCCTTCCTCAGCCATCCTGGCATTATAGGAATAAATCACCATGACCAGCTAAACTGATACTGATTCAAAGTATCTATTATTTCTTTTTTTTTTTCCCCCTTTTTTTGTGGTACTGGGGATTGAATGCAGACCTTGCGCTTGCCAGGCGACTTATGCCGCTGAGATAAATCCCCAGCCCATATTATTTCTTTTTTTAATGAAAAATAATAGTGAATAATGACAAAAATTAACAAACATGTTAGCCTTCTTAAGTATCTTTTTTTTTTTGAACAAGATTTTGCTATGCCTTGAACTCATTTTGTACTCAGGATGACGTCAAACTCCCAGCGACTCTCTTTCATCAGCCGCCTGAGTGTAGGGATTGCAGGCATGCATTATCATCTGCTTTTTCATTTATTTGATCTTTTAGCAGAGGAAAAAGATAGGACTGAACGAGTAAGCCCAGGGGCCCAGGGTTTCACTCGCAAAACCACAAGTCACAAGAGCAAAATAAAGCTTTTGGAAAGTCTTTTAATCTTAAAACTTTAAAATGAAAAAGTGCTAACTCAGCCCTACTTGGGAGTGCAACACTAGTATAAATCACAATATAACATTTATTAATAATGTAAACAAAAGTATATATTATCATGTTCCTGTAGAATGTAATATACATCAGAGACAAATCCTAGCTAGGGCAGAACCAATGGGATAAAAACCAACAGACTATTATGAAATAAAATAGCTACATCAGAATCCATAAATATTTGCTTTAAATTACAATTATAATTTCTATGATTTAAACACTGGTTGAATTTGACAACAACTATCACCAATGAGTTTCACATGCTATATGCTATGCAAATTTATCTCTGAATTCTAATTCAGAATCGTGCAGGCACATGTTTGCTTAAGTGAATACCAGCTGGACACAATGAGATACAAAATACTTGTCTAGGGGCTGGGGATTTAGCTCAGCGGCATAAGTGCCTGCCTTGGGAGCAGGCCGTCGTGTGTTCAATCCCCGGTACCGATAAAAAGGAAAAAGACAAAAACAAAAAAAAAAACTTGTCTATTCCATTTATGCAACTGCATATTTAGGCCAGGTGTGGTGGTGCACTTACAGTTCCAGCACTAAGAAGGCTGAGGCGAGAGGATCACAGTGAGCTTGAGACAAGCCTGGGCTACACAGTGTATTCAACGCTAGCCTGAACTGCCCAGCAAAATCCAATCTCAAACAAACCAAACAAAAGCATAAATTCAAGCCATGCATCCATGTAAATTCTGATTTATACCTTCATGAAAAATAGGCTTTCAAACAACATATCAAATCCAGCAGCATGGGCTAGGGATTTAGCTCAGCGGCACAAGCGCCTGCCTGGCAAGCGTGAAGTCATGAGTTCAATACTGGTACCAAAAACCAAAGCAAAGCAAAAAGAATATATACAGCTTTAAAAAAAAAAGACATAATAACAAATCCAGGAGCATATATACCTATAAACATACATTATGACCAAGAGGGTTTTATACCAGGAAGCAAGGTTAGTTTAACATTCAAAAATTAGTCTGCGTAACTCATCATATTAAAGAATAAAGGAGACAAACAATGCAATCATTTCAAAGATACAGTAAAAACTTTTGACAAAAGTCCATACTCACCCATTAAATAAATAAATAAATAACAAGTCCAACCCTAGCGGGGCATGTGGCACTGCCTATAATGCCAGCATTCTGGGTAGCTGAGGAAAGAGGACTACAAGTTCAAACATAGCCTGGGCAACTCAGTGAGATCCTCTTTCAAAAAAATTAAAATGGCCTGTGGAAGGCCCTACATTCAGTGTGAAGGCCCTGTAAGGGTGCTGTATTATTGCAAAAAACAGTAATAACAAAATAAAAGCCTCTCAGCCAAACATAACATAAGGAAACTTTCTCAACCTAGAGAGGACATCTCTGATAAACCTGCAACTAACAACCTAACTAATAGTGCAATGGTGGGTTATCAGTCAAATTGAGAAGAAAACAAAATGTTTACTTCAATCACTTCTTTTTTTTTTTTGTCTTTTTCATTTTTATCGGTACCAGGGATTGGACTCATGACTGCCTACTTGCAAGGCAGGCGCTTACGCCGCTGAGCTAAATCCCCAGCCCCCTTCAATCACTTCTAATCAACATTTTATTGGAAGTCCCAGCCAATAAACACACTGAAAAGAAAGTCACTGGGTATGGTGGCACAATCCTATAATGCCAACCCTTTGGAAGACTGAGGCAGAATGATCACATATTCAAACCCAGCCTAAGCAGTTTAGCAACTTAATGAGACTCTGTCTCAAAATAATATCTTTTTAAAAAGGGCCAGGAATGTGGTTCCGTGAAGGAATGCTTGCCTAGCATGCCTAAGGCCCTGGGTTGTTCACTTCCTAGTACTGAAAAAAAAATTAACACTTCGAAGAAAATATACAATGGCCGAAAACACTGAAAAACGTGTAACATCATTAATCTTCAAGGAAATGCAAATTAAAACCATATTGAGATGCCACTAAATATCCACCAGAATAGCTGAAGTTAAAATCCTGACAGCACTAATATTAGCAAAAATGTAAAGCAACTGTAACTCTTCCATGCTATTGGTAGTATTTGGAGAACAGTCTACCAGATTCTAATAGAAGTAACATATGAAGATGTTTAGCAATTCTACTCATAGGTATTTGAGAACTGAAATAAAGGTTCACAAAAGAAATGTGTACAGAAATGTTCATGGAAGTTTATTTAAAATAGCTCAAAACTGAAAACAGCCCAGGAGAACAGACATCCTGAGTATAGTCAGAAAACAGAATGTACTCACCAAGAAACAGGAACAAACTACTGATATATAGTGACACAAATGAACCTCAGAAACATTATGCTGAAAGATGCCTCACTCACAGGAGTACTTACTGTATACCATTTACATGTTCCATGTGTATGGAATAGACAAGAATAATCGGGTGCAAACGAAATCACAACAGCAGCTGCCTGAAGTTGGGGAGCAAGAGGCATGCAGAGTTTGGGGAGGATGGTAACATTTTATATCTTGATGAGATTTTAAGTTACACAACGTAAGGCTTTGTCAAAATTCATCAGACCTTTCAACTAACACATTTCATGGCAAATAAATTTTATTCTCCGTAAATATACATATAAATATTGAACTCTAGTTAGTTATTCAAGCAGAAACATTCAGAAGTAAAGCACACTGATGTCTGCAACATACTTTGAAGTCTGGAAAAAACCTAAGCTGGATTAATGAATAGATAGAGGGGTAGATGATAGATATGTGATAAAACAAATATGATAGTTATTACAGAATCTAGATGATATGTATAAATGTATTCACTTTATAATTCCTTGAACCTTTCTGTACTTCATACTTTCATTATAAAATGCTGTAGGAAGTATTTTTAACAATGAGGTACTACATGGAGTATGTAAACCAGATCGGTAATAACAGCTGCTACTGCTACCATTAACTACATGTTTGGGTTTGGATTTAAAATGTTCCCCAGAAGGGTCACATGAGGTGGAATTCTGGGGAGGGACTGGATCACAAGAGCTTCAGTCTCATCAGTAGCTTAATCCATGCATGGCTGTCAACCTGATGGCATTATTGGGAAGTGACAGAACCTTGAGGATGGGACCTAGCTAAGGGGACTCATGGGGGGTGACCCTGGAGACTATCTCCTGCTCTGGCCCCTTCTGGCGGCTTCTCTCCACTTCCTGGCTGCCACACGTTGAGGAGCAGCCTCTGCGGCACAGAGCCACTGCCATGATGCTTGCTACCTCACCTCAGGCCCAGACTGACAGATCAGCCAACCACAGACTGAAACCAGGAGCCAAAGTCAATCTTTCCTCCTTTAAATTGTTTTTCTCAAGGATTCTGTTACAGCAATAAAAACTAACAGGGAAGTGATTACTATGGCGAGTTTTAATTTGCTATATCTAACTCCACAGCAATTCTGCAATATTATCTCCATCATCATGCTGTAGGATATGACACACAGAAGGACTAAGAACTAGTCCCGGCATCATACAGCACTGAATGGCACAGGCAGGATTCTAAACTGAGATCTAAGCCAGGCATGGTAGTGCATGCCTTTACTCCGAGAACTTGGGAGGCTGAGGCAGGAGGATTGCAGTGAGTTCGAGGCCAGCCTGAACTATACTTTGTCTCAAAAAAAAAAAAAAAAACAAAAAAAACCAAGGTCTACCACCAAGTACTACTATGGTCTGTCAATGACACTAGACATAAATGTTACAATTATGACAATTTTTTCAAACAATTCTTTACCTCATTTCTCGCTCTTCATGTTGAGCGATAAGGTTGCTATAAAAATTCTCCAGTGTTACTTTGGTCATTGTCACTCTTTCCTTGGTGTGATTACTCATGGAGGAGCACGGTGTGGAGCCTGTCATTGCCATGGCTACTAGAAACAAAGAAGAGGAATAGACTTCAAGTTAGCACAAACATACTATGCACTTTACGGCCCTACTGGTAGAAACATAAACTGGTACAAGTTTTCTGGAAGACATGTAGGTAATGCGTAACAAAAGTCAGACAAACATAATACTCAGTCAAAATAAGTACACAGTAAGGTCCTATGACCCAGAAACCCCACCCACATATAAGAAGACTAGAGAAATTGTCACACAGATTCTTAAGGCACATACACAAACTGTCAAGTAAAGGATGCTCACTGTGCCATAATTTCAATTATGAGAAGTGAGAAGCAATTAACAAGGAAATAAGCAAAAGGCAGTGGATGCATGGTAGAAATACCATGTGTCCAGGTGTGGGGCCACATATTTGTAAACCTAGCTACTCAGGAAGAGGCCACCCTGGGCAACTTAAGGAACTTATCTCAAAAAAAGAAAAGAAAAGGGGCTGGGGATATAGCTCGGCTAGCATGTACCAGGCCCTGAGTTCAAACTCAGTATAAAAGAAGAAAAAGTAAAGACAAACAGCAGCAACTTTACTTGTACCTAAAAACTGCAAGAACATACGTATCTTTACAACAAACATAATGTTTTTTTTTTTTAAGGAAAAGAACAAGATTACAATACCATACGAGTATTGTAATATTCTTTGCTATCTAGGAAACTACCTTGAAAATAATCAAGGTAAATGCACAATGATTCATACACAAGGGGTTCAATTCAGCCTTGTATGACAAAAGAAAACTAGAAATATATGTATATACAAAAACAGAAGAGAATGAAAGTATGGGCAGTGTTTCTGGATCAGGCTAACAATAAAATAAGCACATAGTTAAAACATATTCAATTATTTAATGACAGGGAAAATGTTTCTAATCTAGGTGAAAAGTACAGATTGTAAACAAAATGTATATCATGATCTCATTGTTTCTTAAATGTACATATTATATGTACATATAAATTTGTTATAAATACATAAATGTTACTAGTTTAATTCTAGGCTGTGAGAACATAACAGATAATTTTATTCTGGCTTGACCTTTACCATATTTTTCTATATTTTCTTTAATAAGCATGTACTGTTAATGGAGCTTAAGTTTAAGGTTTTCTATTTCTATATATTTTTTTTCTTTTTCTTTACTGGTACCAGGGATCGAACTCACGACCACATGCTTGCAAGGCAGGCATTTAAGCCGCTGAGCTAAATCCCCAGCCCCCTATTTCTATAGTTTTAAGAAACGAATCTATGACTAAAATACATAGGCATATACATGCTGACACAGCCTTAAGGTATTCAATAAATCTCTGCTGGCTCTTTACAAGTTACAAGTTACTCCTATAAAGGAGACAAAGGAAAAAATATAATCACAATTACAGTGACAGAAGGCACCTTAAAAACAAAAGATCCTAACTTCCTCATTTTACACACGAAAAATACAATACCCGCTGCACATGGTGAACATAACTGGAATATAGCACTCAGGGTGACTAAGGCAGGAGGGTCACAAGCTTGTGTCCAGCATGGGTAACTTAGCAAGATTCTGTCTCAAAATACAAAATTAAGAAAGGGCTGGGGAGCCGGTGTAGTGGCGCACTCCCATAATCTCAGCACTTGGGAGGCTGAGGCAGGAAGATCACTGCAAATTTGGGACCAGCCTGAGCTACAGGTGAGATCAAGGCCAGCTTGAACTGTATTGTACAGTGAGACCCTGTCTCAAAAAGACTAAAAAAAAAATGGGGGGGGGGCCCTGGGGACATAGTTCTGTACAAAGGTTCTGACAATGTCTAGTACTAGGGTGAGAGACATGAACAGGTTAGAAAGTTTATATACTATTTTCCCCCTAAATTTAAAATCTCAATTCTCTCAGGTACTCTGACTAAATTATATTATCACACTTGACTATGTAGTTCCTTAATACTTGCTGGCTCTAGTACTGACAACAGTGCTCAATACTGTACCCTTATGATGTCTTCCTCCCTGATGATCTGATTCTGTCCTTTCATCCCAATATTAAGCTGAGTAAACAGCAGGAGGCTCCAAAGGCCGTTTACAAAGATGGCAGTCTATGAAAAGTTCTCTTAAAGATTCCCTGCTTAATATTTAGCAGTTTTTCAAATCGTTTTGTAGATTAAACTAGACTTGTACAAAATGTGAAAACACTTGTTATTACTAAGAAAAAAGGCTTAAAACTAGTAGTGTTTTTCAAAGACACTTGGGCAAAACATCACAGAGACACTGCTTCACTGCAGATTCAAAAACAAGGCTCTTCCTCAGTCAAACATTTTGATTTATTTTGTGCAAAAATGGTTCTGTAATGACAAATTCAAGACATTATACTCAAGGCTACCTTACTATAAAATATTATTTTTTAATGGAGTTTACTAATACCAAAGCAAATTCAAATGTTTTTTGTGGATATCAGTGAGGATTATGAAAACAAACCTCCCTTCCACTTTCTGAAGCAGGGGTGTGGTTCCTTATTTGTCAGTCCCCACCCACAGTGAAAACCACATGTACTCTGGCGTTAGTGAAGAAAGTTTAAAACCAGAACCACAGAAGAAGAAAAAAACAAGTAGGAGTTATGTATTCCTCTCTTGTATGAAAATTTCTGGGGACTCTTTACATGTATGTAGTTACATTCTAACAAATGAGATAATTTCAATACAAAAACACAGCTTGAGAGCATTTAAAACAATGCTGTCCATATATTGAGCAATTAATAAGAGTAAATCGAACAAGTTAGTGATTCTGGTCAGCAAAGCTAAAAGAGCACAAGATGAACATTTCCAGTGAAGGATATATAAAAACTAAGAAAAAGCTTTAACATATGTAAACTGTCATTTCCCAAACTTATAGATCAAAAAGATAGTGGGTGTGGTGCATGGCTGTAATCCCAGCACTCTGGGAGGCTGAGGCTACAATTTCACAAATTTAAGCTTAGCTTGGGCAATTTAGTGACTTAGTGAAACTCTGTCCCAAAATAAAAGATAACAAAAGAGCTAGGGATATGGTTCAGCATGAAGGCTATGGGTTCAATCTCCACTACTGAAAAAAAAAAAAAAAGACATTAAGTGTTCTTAAAGGTAAAGGTTCTATTACAGCAATACATTCTTTACTGGGGATATAAAATTTAGAGCTTTGTACATGCTAGGCAAGAGCTGTACCTCTCAGCTACAGCCCCACTCCTTCTTCCTGTCTTCATCTTGTTCCTATTTTTGCTTTGGTTTTTTTTTGTTTGTTTGTTTGTTTTAAATTTTGAGACAGGGTCTCCCTAAATTGCCCAGGTGGCCTCAAATTTGCCATCCCATTGCTGCAGTCCCCAAATAGCTGGAATTATGGGAGTACACCATCACATTGGGCTCTGTTCTTCCCTTTAACTTCTCTTCAAACCTTCCTTTTCCTCTGCTCACAAAAAATTTCACACATTTCTAATAACCTTTAATCACAAGATACAACTAATATTAACCAGTAGCATTTCATAGGTTTACTGGGCCAACTAAGTACTTTTTGGGTCATAGCACTCTCCCTCTGATCCCCAAGCCACCGGGATCTTGTCCTGTGGGCTTCATTCTCCTTCAACTCGGCAGAATTAGTAAACAGTAGGTAACAAATTCTTACAAAGTTTTAAAAAATGAACAGAAGCATGTGATGCCCATAAAAGTCAGTAGGCATTCCACACTCAAAAACCGGTGAAATGGAAACCACTGTTTTATTCAATCTAGACAGTTAGGTCAGGTTGACTGACTTTACAATGGTACTTACTCCGTTATCTCTATCAACATCTCTCTTCAGGGCTCAACTGATTCCTTGACAGTTACATGTCTAATCGCCCCTCCCGAACTGCCAGGCATTGCAAAGTACACACCAGGACCTGTATCTAATATTCTTCCCCCATCTCATTCTATATTTAAGAATCTTCTCTTCCCTTATTCTTAAATTGTGCAGTTAGCGTCTTAAAATGATTATCCAGGAAAAGCACACATGTTTGATGTCCATTTCTTTAAGCGAGTTCACAGCAGGCGGAGACATAACACGTTTCTGTTAGCAGACCTGAGGACAGGGCTGCCATCCCAAGAGGAAGCTGATTTGCAAGGTTTTGTTTTGGGGTGTGGAGGGGAGCCTTTCCTGCGGCGGTGGCAGTTGGTTGTTTAGGAGAACCATAAGCAGTGGCTGGCTAATTCCCAGCCGAGGTGAGAAAGCACTGGATCTACTCCACCCCATCTTCCCGTACGCATTTCAGAAAGCTCAAGTTAATCGTCAGCTCTCCCAGTTCTTTCCGCGCACAACTGGGAGCCGGTCTCTCGGCCACGAGCACACTTTCTATCACAGACCTTCCTCTCCTCCTCGATTTTTCCCCCTGTCCTCAGGCTTTTCCTTTCCCCCCAGTGTCTTCAGGGTGTCTTCCAGGGAAGACGACCCACTGGAAGGAGCCACGCCCCAGGGTAGGCTTAGTCCGACTCCTCAACGCTCCCACGACAGCGCTCCCGTTCCCAGACGCCAGGGACAGCAGGGAAGAGGTGAAAACCGACCGAGGCTGGCGGCAGCCAGCAGACAATGCTGGCAACGCAGGAAGGAGAGGGGAGGCTGGGCTCCCCGCCCTGGCTGCACACAGGGACGGGGCAAAGTCGGGGAGGAAAGGAGGGGAAGACGGCCGAGGAGACTCGGGGACGGGGACCGGGGCGGGCGAGGACGGGGACCGGGGCGGGCGAGGACGGACGAACAGGACAAGCCAAGGCGCTGAGAGGGCTGCGCTGAGAAGGCGCGGGCGGTTAAAGCGGAGCCCAGAGGGAGTCGGGAGAAGCGGAGTCCGTGGGGGGAAAAGCCCGGGCTGGATGAAGCCGGCCGCGGCCACTCACCAGAGCCCCGAGGAGGAGGCAGGGCTGGGAAGACGCCCGCCGGGCCAGGGGTCCCGACCAGCTTGAGGCGTAGCCCCCGCGACAGCAGCCCTTTGGCCAGACGAGGGGAAGAGACGCGCGAGACTCTGAATAACGGCCAAGGAGTCTGCGGGAGACGACAACAGGAAGAGCACCAACTGCCGGAAAAGACGGCAAGGGAGAGGGGTTAAGGTACCCAGTCGCCCGAGGCGGCGGCGGCGGCGGCGGCAGCGGAGGCCAGGGGTTACCGCGGCGGCCCGGGACTGGGACTGCGCATGCGCCAGTCCCCGCCGGTGCAGCCGGCCTGCCGAACTGCGCATGTGCGGCCCCGCCCTCCTCACCCTCGCCCTCTGCCTCACCCTCAGCCTCAGCCTCACCCGGTGTCCCGGGCAGGCGAGGCTGAGGGTGAGGCCAGATGTGTGCGGTGTGGGCCAGACTCGGGGCGATCGGGGTGGGGCTGAGGACGTTCTCTCTGTCTCTCGTTTTTTTTTCACTTTTCATTTTGAAATAATTAGACTCGAGAAGTTGCAAAATGACTACAGAGAAGTTCGGTGTACCCACTGCCCACCCGGCTTCCGTAAACCTCTCACAAAAGATACGTTATCAAAAGCAGGAAATTGACAAGAGCACAGTGCAACAGACTAAGCCGATACAATTTGCTGTATGGCAGATCTTGCTCGGGGTTTGGCATGCATTCCTGAGCCGGAAGGTGGATACAATAGTTCTATGAAATTTAATCACTGTATACTTTTTTCCACCCTCCTTAATTTCCAATCACTGTGGCCTTAGGTGTACTGAACCTTTCGACTACACTGGCCCTTCCTTAAAAGCAGAATTAACTTGCTTCACCTTGAATCAGTTGTGCTAAGAGGCTGGGGCATGGCTACCAGGGGAGTGTTCCATTATACACACAGAGCCGGCTTTTCGGTGCTCGGGCCGTGCCACCTTTGCGGGGAAACAGGTCCTGAGTTCACCAGTCCATGGTCGATTGCTCGATCCTTGAGAACTGGGCACAATGCTCTAGATTCCAAAGTGTTAGTTCCTGGAAACAAGATGTGAGTCATGGGCCCTGCCTACCTCCACAGGGGTCATCAGGGAGCCAGAGAAGCTGGACGCCCGGTCACACTCCTCACCTGCACTTTGTGATCAGTGTTTCGCTGGCCCGCGCTCTCCTGGAGCTGCACTGCACCCATCCAACTCAGGTTTCTCCTTCCAGACTTGGGGTCCCAGGCTCTGCTTCCTTGGGGTGTGAAGCCCACAGGCCCCACTTCCTATTATCCAGCCCCACACATTGCTTGGCCTTGCATTCTCTCTGCCCAGAGCCTTCTTTCAAAGCCTCCCCATCCCTAGCCACTTAATGACAGTCCAAGGTGTTAGCGCAGGGCTTTGCAGTCTCCAGCCGGCTTTCACTCATTTCATGGCAGTGATGTCACAGCTCTGTGATAGTCACACAGGCTGAGGCTGTCCAGACAGCCTGCCTCAGAGAAGCTGAGGGAGCCTCTTGGAGTTTTATAGGTAGTGAGCCCAGGAGCCAAGCAGGGAGCCCTGACTGCAGGCCTGGAGGTCTTCTCCCTGTTCCTGTTACTTCCTCTAAGGCCCACTTGCAGTCCTGTCTTCCCCCAGGAGCATCCTAGTTTCAGAAGAGAAATTTCACTCTGTTCGGGATCCTCCTGTGTCAATTTATCAGAGCCCCTAATAAATGTAAAAGTTTTGCTCAAAATAGCCCAGAAGAATATACTGCTGTCCCTACATGAACTCAAAGGGTGATATTTTACCAAGATTCCAGTAACAGTTATGGACATTTTTCATTCATTCTAGCTTCCCAAGCCCTAGGAAGGCCTTTCATACATTTCTCACTTTCAAAACTGAGAATTCCAAATATCCTCCTTCTAGGATACCAGGATGTGCCAACTTTTCTCTCTCTCTCTCTCTCTCTCTCTCTCTCTCTCTCTCTCTAATTCTTGTACTTTCAGATCTCGGTTTAGAGGGAACAAGGGGAGATAGGATGATTGTAGTATGGTATATGTTTGTACTGCACAAGTATCTCTGAATGAAGCCCACTATTCTGCATAACTCATATGTGCTGCTAAAATTAAATAAAAATAAAAGATTCCTAGAAGCACAAGATCTTCCATAGGTGTGTATGGTTCTCATTTTTTACTTTTCTGAGTCTTATTTTTCATACTGAACAAAATAAGGATGTTCTTATTATTAATTTGTCATTCATTTGTTGTTGCTTTTGTTTTTCATTTTAAAGGGAATAAAATAGAGCAATAAAACGAATTGAAACAGTCTACAATGGTTACCGTATTGCATATTGTTATCCTTTAAATAGTCACTTGGCTTTAGACTTGCAAAGTCAGTCAAACAATACAGTTCTTCCAGATCAGCTGGTTGCTCACAGGGAAGGACTGTTTTCCTCTCCCCAGCCCGTGCTCCAGCTGTCTCACAGGTGGGGTTTGGTTTATTTTAAATTTTTTTTTTGTCTTTTTCATTTTTATCGGTACCGGAGATCGAACTTACGACCGCCTGCTTGCAAGGCAGGTACTTATGCCACTGAGCTAAATCCCCAGCCCCCTTAAATTTTGATATTTTGTGCGTTACTTTTTTTTTTGCATTAATTTTGATAAAAATACAACTACATTGAGCCAAGCATGGTGGTTGCATTAGCCTGAATGTCTGTGCCTACAGTGAGGAATGGTAGCATACACCCGTACTCCCAGCTACTAGGCTACTAGGGAATCTGAGGAAGCAGGATTGCAAGTTCAAGCCCAGCCTTGGGAATTTAGCAACTTAGTGAAACCCTGTGATTAAAAAAAAAAAAAAATTAGGGAAGAAACTTTGGATTTAACAGAGTGAAGGACCTGGGTTCAATCCTATTACCATAAAAAATATATTGCATTAAGTATTGTTTATCTTGATTACTGATCTGGTATGCCTGACTCTTAAATCTGGTACTCAGGTGAATGTCCTGCTTACCTGTTCACCTCACCCTTAGAAAAACAACTGTGAGTCCCTTCTGGTGAAGTTAGTGGCTGCTTCATTGGGTTTCTAGAATATGCAGCCCTGGCTTAGGTCACAGTATTCAGCATTCAAAGTCAATGACATCAGCCTCACCAGCTTCAGCATCTAGGTCTAAGCCCAGTGTGGTGATGCACCCCTATAATCTCGGCTACCAGGGAGCCTGAGGCAGGAAGACCCCAAGTATGAGTCCAGTCTGAGCAACTTAGTGAGCACCTGTTTCAAAATTTAAAAATGGGGGCTGAGGATTTAGCTCAGCGGCATAAGCACCTGCCTTGCAAGCAGGCAGTCGTGAGTTCGATCCCTGGTACCGATAAAAAGGAAAAAGACCCAAAAACAAAAACACAAACAAAAACAAAATTTAAAAATGGGCTGAGGATGTAGCTCACTTGAAGTTGTAGAACTCAATCCCCACTACTAGGGTGCCTGGAGGGGGGTGGAAGATTCTGGTAGGTTTTCAGAATGACATTGGCCAGGATTGTGTCACATGACCACTCATCCTGGGAAAGCAAGTACTCTGCTTTTTATGTACCGCAATAGAGCCGAGCAGGAAGGAAGGGTTGGGAATGAACACTGGGTTAGCCAGCCAGTGTTGTCTGCCATGATAGTACACATGGTGTTGTTTTGGCTCATCTAATTAATCTATTTGAGAAAATGACAGATAACAGGACTCATTCATTGACTTCAGGTCAGTGAGAACACTGCCCAGAGGCACCTCCTATATATTTCTTTTCTCTATGTTCTCTGCCCTCATGAGGGCAGGCCCCTAATTCCCTAGCAGTGTGCAGCCTTCTCATTATAGGCCATGGCATTCGCTGACTCTGACTGTTCCATGAATGGACTGGAACCTGGGCCCTGCTGGCCCAGGGCCTCTCACACTTTAACACGCACAGAAATCCTGTGGGATTTGGTTAAATGCAGAGCCTGGGGCCGAGGGATAGCTCGGTGGCAGAGCACCTGCCCATCATACACAAGCCCTTGGGTTTGATCTCCATCTTCTGTCCAAACAAGCACCCAAGTGATGGCAACCCTGCTGGTACAGCTACCATGCTTGGAGGAACAAGGAACACACAGAGGCATAGATGTAAATGAAATATAAGAAGGGAGAAATGTCCGTGATCCCGCAGTCCAAGGTCCCAGCCAAGGTCCAGACTTTTTCTGAGACAGGGCAACACGTGTGAGACATGGCAGAGTACGACATTTAAGAAGACTTTCACTCTCGGGTGTCACCTCCATAGAGGCACTACGGAAACCTCACTCGGGTTGAGGATCCTTACACCAGCCCTGCTAACCTAGCTACCAAGTACCATTTGCTGGGCAACCTCCCAGGCTCCGCAGTGGAGGGGGCATGGGGATTGGACCCAGAATCTCACGCACTCTAAACTTGTTTTCCGCCACTTGGCTACACTCCCAGCACCTTCCTGGCTACGCCTTATTACACATTAAACACAAGAGAATTGTACATGTACGGCTACACTATTACACCGTTTGTTTTTGTTTATGTGTACCTAAATCACCATGTTGTAAACACTCGACCACAATTTAATCTCACAAATTCAGCCCTCTAAAATGTGTAGATTATTTTCCGTCTTAGGACAGAAATCACGAGTAGCTATTAGACAAGTTTCTTCTTTAATTTTTCTGCACCCCCACCTCCCACTTTTTCCGTGTTGGGCCCAGAGAATCTTTTAACTTAGTTTTTATTTTTATCACAGTAACGCGTGTACAGACATGACAAAGATGAAGTGATCCGTACAGTTTACAGCCGTGCCCGTTCCCCGCCCCACCCGCTCCCACCGGACTCACTGAGCACAAAGCAGCTGCTTCCAATGTTTTTAGCTATTTCTTCTCCTTCCCTCTTTGTTTCCAAAATAACATTGCTATTTCTGACATTTTCATTTTAGGTCTTTTTAAATTTCCTTAATAAGGAGGAGAATTTAAACCACAATGCAAGTTCCATACGACTTCCGTCACCCCTGCCATCCCTCTTGCATTTACAGTATTTACAGTGTTCACAGTTGAGCCAGCCAGTCTTCCTGTGCCACTTTTTATTTTCCCCAGTGCTAACAATTGCCTCTATTTTTTACCTGGCATCATTTTTATGTTACTATTACTTTTGTCTTTTTGAGACGGGGTCTCACTATGCAGTTCAGGCTGGTCTTGAGCTCACTTTGTAGCCTACACTGGTCTTGGAACTCAGATATCCTCCTGCCTCAGCCTCCAGAGTGTTGAGATTACAGGCATGCACCTCCACACCCAGCCAGAGTTTTGTTTTTAAATATCTATCATTGATTTATCTACAATATCTCTGCCAAGAGAGAAATGCTAAAATGGGGGCTGGAAATTTAGCTCAGCGGCATAAGTACCTTCCTTGCAAGCAGGCGGTCGTGAGTTTGATCCCGGTACCGATAAAAAGAAAAAAAAAGAAATGCTAAAATGTAAACCAGTTTTTAGGTTATAGTCCAACTCACAACTGGACTGTTGGCTCTATTTTCTCTCTCTCTCTCTCTCTCTCTCTCTCTCTCTCTCTCTTTCTCTCTCTCTCTCTCCATCCTCTCTGGAGCCCTCTTATATTGGGGGTTTCCAGAGAAGCAGGATGAATAAGTTACTTATAGTACTCCCCTTGTATCTGCAAGGGATATGTTACAAAGTCCCAGTCGCTATGCAAAACCATGGATAGTTATGAACCTTACACATGTACTGAGTCTTTCTTCCTAAATTTACATACCTATGATAGGTTAATTTCTTTTGTTTGTTTGTTTTGTTTTGTTTTTTGGTACCAGGAATTGAACTCACGACCTCATGCTTATGCCAATGAGTTAAATCCCCAGTGAGAGTTTAATTTCTAAATTAGGCACAGTAAGAAATTAGCAATAATAATAAAATGGAACAATTATAACAATATAATAAAAGTACGATAACTGCAATCAAATATATATGAATGTAATCTCTCCCTCAAAATGGGAAAATTTTGATTTAGTAGTTTGGGATTGCTATTGACTGCAGATAACTGAATCTGCAGAAAGTGAAACCAAGGATTAGAGGGACTGTTGCATGGAGATTATAGAGATAGAAAGATTTATTTTAAGCAAATGGAAAGTCTGAAATGTATAGAACAGGCCAGAAGAGTGGACATTGCAGCCGGAAGTCTGAAATCCACATGATAAACCAGCAGGCTGGACTCTCAGGAAGGGATTTCTTAGATTGTCTTCTTGAAGTGGAATTCCTTCTGCCTCAGGAAACCTCAGCTTTCGGATGATAGGGCGAGACCCATCCACATTCTGAGGGTTCTCTACCAGACTTCAAGTCAAATGACTTTAAATGCGAGTCACGCCGGAAGTCTACCTTGACAGCAATATCTGGATTACTGCTTGGCCTGATTACCTGGGCACCACAGCCTGGCCACACTGACACAAGAGGATCACTGTGGCCTGAGCTACAAAGTGAGCTCAAGGCCAGCCTGAACTGCATATGGAGACACTGTCTCAAAAAGACAAAACAAACAAAAAAAACTACAAACAAACAAGCAAAAACCACAACTAATCAGGGAATCATGCTAGGATACACAAAATATAAAAAACAAACCACAGAGTGGATAGGACAGTCTTCGGGCACCCCCTCTACCCCCTGCAGCTGCCTTCTGGCCTCCATTCTTTTCCCAAGGCTCTAAAGGGTGGAGGCAGTGTTTTCGCCATGGTAACTGGCCATCACCAAGCCTGGACAGGAAGGGAACTTATGTGGAGCATGTCTTTTGGGAAATGTTAGCAGGCTTATCAGTGCCCATAACAGCTGTCTGACTGTTTTTATCCTAATATTATAGACAGCTAAGTTAGGTAGAAATATTATAGGCAGTCAGACAGGGCTAGGCCCCTGAGGGAGCCAGTGCAGAAGATGAGAACACATTACAGCTGTGGCCTGAGGCCCATTTGTCAAAGACCAGGCCCTCAAGATAAAGATGGAATAACTTCCTGAGGGACAGACAATAAATTGGAGATTATGTTTTAACTGGTATCATTTGATCCAATGAAGTCTAGATAGACATCAGTCATCAGGGTGAGTAGCCAGGACCTCCTGATCCATCCCTTCCTAGAGGGGTCTTTGTTCTTTCCAATGACACTTGCTATGTGATTTCCTGCCCCCCTTGATCAATATTACCCAAGTGGCTGTGCTTGTAATCTTGGTTGATCATAGTTTTGACCCACATTGCACCCACCTCATGATCTTGCCCCATAAAACTTTCTTGGAGAAGTAGGGTCATGGGCAACCCACTTTTCCTCCTCTCTCTCAGGAGGAGGAAAAGTCTCCCAGAAAGTCTAGAATTTTAACCTCTGTTGTTCCTTAGAATTATTATTCCATTCTGGGGAATGTGAATTCAGCGTATCTGACATCTAGCGAGTTGGGAGTTACACATTATTTCCCCTATATCAGCAACCCTTAGACCACAACATGAAAACTTCAAAATCGAGAAAAGACTAAATGCAAAAATAGCTCGCATGTTGCTTCTTGGTTTCAGATTTATAGATAGGCCAACACAGAGAACAAAGATAGCTTTGAGCATATGTTTTGATTTTTCCCTGGTGCTGGAGATTGAAGCCAGGGCCTTCACAACGAGCTACATCCCCCTCCCTCTACTTTTAAAAAAATTTATCTTGACACAGAGTTTCACTAAATGCTAACTTGCCCAGGCTGGGTTTGAATTTGCAATCCTTTTGCCTCAGCCTCTGGAATTGGAGGCCTGCAGCACCACACCCAGCTAGAAATATTTGTTATACAGGATTTTCCAAATTCACTTGAGAGGTTTTCAGGACTACTGATTAACATGTCCCTAAACATATGCTCTGAGGAACCCAGATGTAAATAAGGTAGCAGGGTCACCATGCCTTCGATCACCTGCTAGTTCTCATATGGCTTCAAGTTCAAGAAATGAAAGAAAGTCCAACAGCCCATCACCGTTTACTGGATTGGAAAAATGATCTCATAAATTCCCCTTTCTTTCTACATTGCTAAATAACTCTGAGTATCCAACAGTACCGGTGCCGATGGGAAACTAGAGGCCAGGTCATCGAATCCTCTCACTTGTGGAGGGGAAAACTAGTCCAAGGAGAGGAAATATGTTGTCCAAAATCACCAAGTTAATCACATTGCAGAATCCAGCTGGAATTAGGTTTCTGACGCTCAGCCATTGACTTTCCGCCCCTGTGGTACCTTCCTACAGGGCCTGGTGTGGATATATCTGCCAAGTCATTCAAAATAGGATCAAAGCTCGACTGGCGACCACAAACAAACCTCAACACAATGGAGCTTCAGTGTGATAAACTAATTCACACCATCACCAGCCCGGCACTCAAAGGGACTTGGGGTGTGATGTCAACCCTGGGATTTATCTCTGAACCCAGGGCCCCAGGGTGTCTTCCTTGAAACTGAGTTGCAGCTCACAGAAACAGCATGGTCCATCTCTGAAAAGAAAACAAAAAAAAGTTTTAAAGTTTTTTCACTATTTAAAGAATAGATCGAGGCTTAAAAGAGATTCAAAATGCAATCTCACTCCCACCTGTCTCCTGTCCCCCCATGTCTTACCACCCTCTCCTTAGGGTTCCCTGTCATATTAGTTCCAGAGCCCCTTATGCAAATGGGAGCAAACACAGATACAGAGACTTATTTTTCTCCCCCTTTTACACAAAATGGTGTGGCCCTTTATTAGGCAGTGATCACTGGGTGCCAGTTTCCTGCTGGGTGTGGTGGTGCACGCCTGTCATCTCTGACTTGGAGAGGCCGAGGCAGGAGGTCATGAGTTTGAGGCCAACCCGGGCTACACAGCCAGACCCAGCACCCCACCCTGCCCTGCCAGGGGGAAAAAAGAAAAAAGAAAAAAAAAAAAAAAAGAAAGAAAGAAAGAAAGAAAGAAAGAAAGAAAAGGAGCTTTCTTTCCAACCCTACAATTCCTTCTCTCTGACACTCTCAGATACAGGGATTATCAAGCCTCCCCCAGCTTGCTCTGTCTCTCCCAAGAGCCTTTGGTTTTGTTTTTCTTTTTAAAATTTTTTTTTAAAAACCACACTTGCTTGGCTGGTTTTGTCAGTGACCTCAAATTTAAGTGCACAGGGTGTGGTTTGCAGATGCGGGTATTTCATGCTTTAAGAAAACCCAATACACAAATGTCAACATTACCAAAGCAAATTAGGGAGTGGTGGCTTGCATGACAAATGACCCTGGCAAAATGATTCACCGAAGGCTTTAAGTGCATTTTCTATTTATTTATTAAATAAATAATACTTATATCGAGGTACAAAATTTAAAAGACTAGATAATGAAAACCTTTACCCTGGCTTCCTAGCCTTGATTCACCCCTCATGGGTCAGGAGCTTCTTCCCTTAGCAGAGTCTTGGGTAGCCCCCCTCCACATTCTCCTCAAACAAACCTACCTTTCTCTAATCTTTTTCAAAAACAGCACCCTAAACATACTGTAAATGTGTCTTGGGAACCTTCCATATTGGAACAAATAAAATTGCCTAATTCTTCTTTCTCTCACTCAGTTATTATTATTTTTTCTTGTTTAATACTTTAGTTCAGAGTCACACAGCCTATCAAAAAATATTCAGAATTTTGTCAAGCAAACAAGGATTTTGTGAAAAAAAAGTCAGTATAAAATACATCACTTAGATGGCCTTTATTTTGTAGGTATTTAAAAGCCCACAGAAATAATTAGTTTGAACATGGCTATGATACAGAAACATCTTAACCTAATTTTTAAAAACAAAGCATATATTTTAGGGTCAGGATAACCTTGATTATGATTTAGTATCCAGATTGACAAAAGAGTCCGTGATAGAGTATTTATTTAGCAGTTTTGTGACTTCTTTCTTTTTTTCTATCTTTATGGTACGTTAACCCAAGGCCTGTGCACGGATCGACACGCCAGTCCTTTTTAATTTTTTTATTTTACATAGGATTTTGCCTGTTGCCCACGCTGGGCTCTGAATTGCAATCCTCCCGCCTCGGCTTCCCAGAGTGCTAGATTACAAGTGTGTGCCCACAGGCCCCTCACCACCAGGTGTGAACCCGCTTTTCCTTGCTCACTCAGGCCGTGCCACCTTTAGGGAGAAACAGGTCCCGAGTTCACCAGCCCATGGTCAATAGCTTGGTCCTTGAGAACTGGGCACAGTGCTCCGATTCCAAAGTGTTAGTTCCTGGAAACAAGATGTGAGTCATGGGCCCTGCCTACCTCCACAGGGGCCATCAGGGAGCCAGAGAAGCTGGACACCCGGTCACTCCTCACCTGCACTTTGTGATCAGTGTTCCGCTGGCCCGCGCTCTCCTGGAGCTGCACTGCACCCATCCAACTCGGGTTTCTCCTTCCAGACTTGGGGTCCCAGGCTCTGCTTCCTTGGGGTGTGAAGCCCACAGGCCCCACTTCCTATTATCCAGCCCCACACATTGCTTGACCTTGCATTCTCTCTGCCCAGAGCCTTCTTTCAAAGCCTCCCCATCCCTAGCCACTTAATGACAGTCCAAGGTGTTAGCACAGGGCTTTGCAGTCTCCAGCCGGCTTTCACTCATTTCATGGCAGTGATGTCACAGCTCTGTGATAGTCACACAGGCTGAGGCTGTCCAAACAGCCTGCCTCAGAGAAGCTGAGGGAGCCTCTTGGAGTTTTATAGGTAGTGAGCCCAGCAGCCAAGCAGGGAGCCCTGACTGCAGGCCTGGAGGTCTTCTCCCTGTTCCTGTTACTTCCTCTAAGGCCCACTTGCAGTCCTGTCTTCCCCCAGGAGCATCCTAGTTTCAGAAGAGAAATTTCACTCTGTTCGCGATCCTCCTATGTCAATTTATCAGAACCCCAAATCTAATAAACATAAAAAGAAAGATGGAGTAGAGAGCAGCAGTGAAGTCAAGTTGAAATGCATGCAAAATAACAACCTAGGGAAGAGCAGGAGGGATCTCTGGAAACTGGGAGGGGGAGGACAGGAAGGCTGGACATGGTGGAGAAGCCGAGCAGGATCACAGCAGGAAGAGTCAGCCTCAAAGGCTTAGCCTGGCTCCGGGGATGCAGCTTAGACCCCCGGGGTGTGTGTGGGTGTGTGTGTGTGTAAGCTCCACTGAGACACAGTGGGCCGGGCCAGCAGAGAAGCCCCCAGCTATTATAAACTGCAAAAGCAGCATGGCACTCTCCCCGAAAGTGATTCTTTCCTCGAGGCAGGCTGGACTGGGGAGGAAGTCTGGGGAAAGTGCCCCATCCTGCAGAGGGTTTAATCAGAAGCCAGTTTGGGGTAGGGTTATTAGTTTGAGACGCCAGGGTTTCTGCCCTGTCACAGTGCCTGGATTGGAGGCGACTGTGGGAGACAGTTACAGAGAGCAGAGGGGCAGAACACAGAAGCCTTGAGAAGTTTTAACTCAGGAGGGAAGTACATAGGGACCTTGACCTCCATGGCAGAAAAGCCAGGTCAGGCAGATGTGGCTTCCGGAAGGAGCTGGGTCTGAAAGTGCTGGTGTCCAGTCCAGGAGGCTACTTGACATCTCCCCCCAACACACACAGCCTGTGCCCTCCTGCACCCCTTGCTGCCTGGATCAGCACCCAACCCAGAGTTCTGTTTACTTTCCCCATCTACCGATGTGAGCAAGAACACAGCTGGGCTAGGATGGCTGCCACAGCCCGGGCAGTACGGACAGAGAGATCTCACAGGTGTACACGCCATGAAACTAAGCAGAGAAGACTGATTCGGGGTGCACAGAGGGACATGGAAAGTGGGGCTTATAGCAATGGAACGGACAGCAGTGACGGGCTGTGCCCAGCAGGAAAGGTGGAGCAGGATCCAATACTTACACAAAAAAACCGAGACGGTGGAAATAATAGTTCTAGCAGTGACTCACTCTCTCTTCTACTGGAGTCCAAGTCTTCAGACCTTGGGGGGAAAAAACCACTCATTTAAAAAAAAAAATGGAAGAATTTTTTTCCTGTCTCTTTTGTTTTATTTTGTTTTGAGACAGGGTCTCACTATGCAATTCAGGCTGGCCTGGAACTCACCTTGTAGTCCAGGCTGGTCTCTAACTTACAAGGATCCTCCCGCCTCAGCCTCCCAGGTGCTGGAATTACAGGCACGTATTGCCACATCCAGCCCTGTCTTTTATTTTACACTGCAACAGCAAACAGAAACACTGACGTGACAGCCAGAGTTTGGAGGAAGATTTAGTTACATCCATGGACACTGATTGGGGTCATTCCCAAAAGATCAGGCCCTGATCTCCGGTGATCCAGGGCTTATATTGGGATAAACAAGCCGGAAGTACAGAGGCAAAAGGGCTTGTCATTTGGGGACTGGTCCTTACAATATGCGTCATAGTGACCAGTTGCTTTTAAGAAACAAAACAACAGGAAGTGTAATTGGAACTATTAGCTGGGCAACCAACAAACTGATGTATACTGGCCAGGGAGGTGGGCATCTTCTTTGTTTATAGATTGACTTTCTTGTATAAGAGAAACTATGCAATATTTAAGCTTGTGTGTCTGATTTACTTCATGTAATATTATGGTCAGACGGTGCATTCATTTCCCTATAAATGACTCGTTTGTCCTTCTTATACCCAAGTAATACTCCACTGTGTATTAATACAAATGGAGTATTATTGAAACAGGGTTTCACTATGCAGTTCAGACTGACCTCAAACTCACTACATAGCCCAGGCTGATCTGAAACTCATGGCAATCCTCCTGCCTCAGCCTCCCAAGTGCTGTGATTACAGACATGTGCCACTTTGTCCAGCTGTAATATTTTTAACTCTCTTGGGAAGCTATCTCAAAGGGAAATGTCTGGATCAAACGAAATTTCTATTTTTAGTCTTTTGAGATTTCCATGGTGATTTCCACGGTGATTGTATCGGTTTACATTCCTACCAACAATGAAGAAGAATTTCCCCCCAATCCTGCAGCCTTTCCAGTATTTGTTATTGTTTGATTTCTTGAAGATAATCATTTTTTTTAGAATGGGATAGAAGCTCAGTGTTTTTAATTTGCATTCTTTGAATGGCTGTCAATCTTGAGCATTTCTTTATATATTTATTGGCCACTTGTATTTCTTCATCTGAAAAGAGACTATTCATTTCAGATGTCCATTTTCAATCAGGGCTTCTATTTCAAGGACGATCTAATTTTTTGAGGTATTTATATAGTCTAAATATTAGTCCTTTGTCTGAGGAATAGGAGGCAATTTTCTGTCGCATTCAGCAGATTGTCTCTTCACCATGTTGGTGGTTTTGAGATGAGTTTGTGAAGAACAATATAGGAATCCAAGCAGCCAAACTGATAAATTTGGAATTTATTAACTGAGCTCAGGACCACTTGTATACAGATCCCCCTGGCTCAGGGTCCAAACAAATGGCCCAAAATGGAGCGTTACAGAGTTTTTCAAAGAGAGAATCACACAACACATCCTGTTGGAAACAATTTAGTTAGAATCTTTTATTAATTTTCAGTTGACACCTGTATCCTACTTCTTCTGTTGAGCAGGTTAATTTTTCTCCTGTGGGTGCAGCTCATTCTGCTTTCTCATGGGACTCATACCCTGAGTTATTTTCAATTTTCCTGAATACAGGGCACTAGTTAAATGCAAGGCTCAAGATGGTGTCAGTTATGCCAAGCCACAACATTCCCCACTGGGTTTAGTGCAGGAATCAAACCCTTGATTCCTGGTCATCCTTTTAGAAGTCATCTTCCTCATCAATATTTCGCAGTTCCTCGTATTGGGAAGGTATAACCATTAATTTTAATAGATTGGACCTGGCTTTGGATGTAATCCATTAAGCATTTACCATGCAGGGGCCAATAATAATGGCCAGTAGGAGGAAAATCAGGGGCCCTGCCAGAGCTGAGAGCAGGGTGGTCAGCTATGGGGTGGTGGAGAACAAATTTTTATATCAACTCTGTTGACCATGTCTCTCTCTCTCTCTCTCTTTTTTTTTTTTTTTTTATCAGCGAGGCATTGTTAGAGCTGATTAAGACTGTTTTTTTAAAACACAAGATTTACCAAGGGCATAGACCCCCCTGTTTTAAGGAGGTCTAGACCTCGCCAGTTCTGAAGGACCATCTCAGCCAGGGAGTTTAGAGATGGTGGTGAACATTTTGTTCAAGTGTACTAGATCATACTCTATTTTTTGCCTAGTCTCTGGTAATTTTGGCCTCCCATTACGAGGGCTGTGGTTCCTAGTGTTGTGGAACCAGTTACTTCTAATGCTGAAAGGATAGGAACTAGGACTGGGGCCCTCTTTTTTCTTGTGAGGTTGATGCCCTCCCTCCTTCTCCAGAATACCAGGAAACCTGCGGAAGAACATGAGCTAAGATACAGAGTTCAGGGTTAGGTCCAGTGAAGACAGCCAGACAGTGCAAGGGGTGAGGCCGTTTGTACAGGCAAACCAAGTACCCAGCGGGAAGACTAAATGTTGGTTGAGGGTGTAGGAGACATTTTGGACATACACAATTGAATTAGTGCTTTAAGACGAAATTCACAGACTGAATACAAAGTCCAGAGCCCTGAATGTTTCCCAAAGTGAGGGACTTAGGTCCTTGCCTCCACCAGCATGAATGACCAGAATCAAAGTTTGAGGTGTTTACAATCTGGGTTTAATGTTACTTATACATAGTCCGTGTAGCTGGCGTCTCTGGTATTGCAGGCTTGAAGTGGGGGTGACGAATCCAATGGCTCTTTCTGGCAACCTTGACGGCCCTGGGAGCACTCAAGGTGACATATAGGGTCCTTCCCAGCAGGCGCCGAGGAATGTGGGCTGTCTCTTTTGATGTAGATTTGATCACCAGGTTGAGCTACCAGAGAGTCATCAAGTCTTTCAGGACCGGTCTGGTGGCCCTGGAACAAATGGTGGGTCAAGTGCAGGAAGGGCTGGAGAGCCTGTAAGGACTTAACAAGTTTCCCATTAGTGACAGCAGCCAACTTACCATCTTGGACATGGGGAATCAAAGGGGGCAGTTGGCCGTACATGGCCTCAAAAGGAACAATGCCCTGGAGTAAGGGGGTACATCACACATGCAGAGGGGCAAAAGGAAGGAGACTTACCCAGTTTTTGCCAGTCTCCAGAGTCAGTTTTGAAATAGTTTCCTTTGTGGTTTTGTTTATTCTCTCTACTTGGCCTGAACTTTGAGGCCGGTAGGCACAATGTAATTTTCAATTGATTTTTAAAGCTGCAGCTTAATTTGAGTGATCTGAGCTATGAAAGCTGGGCCATTGTCGGACCTCAGGGAGATGGGCAAACTGAATCAAGGCACTGTCTCAGAGAGGAGTTTTTCTAATTATGATGAGAGCTGATTCAGTCCAAGTGGTGAATCTTTCAGTCCGCAAGGTGAATGTGTCTATGAGAACTAAGAGATGTTCTTCTCTTCCTCGGCCTATTTCAGTAAAGTCCATCTCCCAGTGATCTCCAGGGATAAGTCTTCATTTTCTCTTTAAACATCAGTGGTGGCCAGCTTAAGATTCACTTGAAGACACTGTGGGCATTTTTGGCTGATCTCTTCAGTCAGGCAAGATAACTTGGCTGAGTTGGTTCCCCCAACTGAGTGGCCCAATGGGTCTCCTGGATGAGCTGGGGACCCAACAATCTGCAGTTCTGGAGAAAGTTAGGCTTCTAGGCTCTTGGCTGGTCTCAAATCTGAATGTGAATAGAATGACTTGAGTAGCATGGGTGGTGGGAGAGCTGGGAGGAGCGTTATAGGCCCCACTTCGTTTAGTGCCACCTCTCTGGCTATCTCAACAGTGAGGGCATTTTCATGAGCTGTTGGGATGTCTTTTCATTGGTGCCCCAAATAATATATAATGGCAATCTTTTAAGGCAACCAAACGGCAGCCAGGAGGTCTAAGATCCCAAGGGCATTCTTGATCTTTGTTCCTGCTGAGGTTAACAGTCCTGTTTCCTGATAAATGGCCCCATGCACATAGACGGTAGCAAAAGAAAACCAACTGTTTGTCCCATCTCAGGGCTTGAGTAAGGGCTGTCAGTTCTGCCTGCTGAGATGGAGTTCCCAACCCTAAAGCTTGGGCACATATTACCTCAGTTTCAGGGATCATCGCAGCTCCTGCCACTCAAGTACCTTGGTGGAGGTAACTGTTGCTGACTGTGAAAAGGATGGCTTCAGGCTGGGCAAGCAGGACATCAGTCAGGTCAGCTCACAGGCTTGAAACCGAGTCAATAATATCCATACAATTATGTTTTGGCATTGAGAGTCATCATCAGGCAGGATTGCTGCTGGATTGAGGGCCGAGGTAGACAGGAACTCAATGCAGTCAGTATCCAGTAGAAGGGCTTGGTATTGGACAATGCGAGCATGGGAAAGCCATCTATCAGGAGGTGACCACAATAGTATCTCCCCAGCATGTGGGGCCACCATCAGGAGTCTCTGGCCAAAGTCAATTGGTGGCTTCCTTGGTTGCAGAGGCTGCAGTTGTCTGTATATAGTTTGGCCACCCTGCAGCCATGGGGTCCAATCACAGGGAAAGATAAGCTGAGTGGATATTGGCAGACCCAATTGGCAGACCCCAGGGTTAAGGGTGACTACAAGGTTGATTGCAAGTTCCAGTGGGTTGGATTCTGTCCAGACCCCAGGGATTTCCTTTTTTTGTCATTTTTGTAGCAACGAAGTTGGAGGGGGTCTGTCCACCAGAAACAAGTATCCTTCAGTCAGAGGGCAAGTAAAAAAGACTAGCCATTCCTCTGATCTAGCTTTCTGAAGATCTCCAGTCTTTCTGTGAAACCCAAGAGTTCACCAAGGGGTTCATGCCCTCAAAAGAGAGTTGAGCCTGTAACTTGTGGGGCAAGTCTCATCTGATGGGGGGTAAGGACATTCAGGCATGACAAGGAAAAGGGAGTTAGGGACACTCTGCTCAAATCCGTAATACTGGCCTGAGTCCATGGGTAAGCCTTTATTTTTCCAGTTGTTTAAGGGACCCACTGGTTGCTGTAGGACTGAATAACTGGCTCCTGTGTCGACTAAGAAGCTGACCTGTTGGCCCCCTACAGTGAGAGTTATCCGGGGGTTCCTAGGGGGCTGAGAGATCCCTGGCTGGTTCAGTTTTGAATAGAGACCTTCAGAGTGGAGGCGTTCTTTTTCTGGAGCTCTGGACAGTCCTTTTTCCAGTGGCCCTCTTCTTTTTTACAATAGGCACACTGGTTTTTTGCTAGTGGGACCCTTTTCAATTTGGGGGCTCCCTGAGTTACATTTAGCTTTGGGATTTTTTCTTTTCCTAGAGCAAGAAAGACCTTTTCCATCCTTTTGTTTAAGTCCGTGGATCTTCTTCGTTGTTGAAGATCTTTTGGGCTATCTCCACGAACTCTGAGAGTGCCTTACCTTTGAATCTTTTTAGCCTTTGAAGCTTTTTTTTTTTTTTTTTTTTTTTTTAATATCTGGGGCCGACTGGGAGACAAAAGAGATATTTAGGGCGCATCTATTTTTAGGTGCCTGCGGATCAATAGGTGTACAGGAGGCCACTCCAAGGATGCACTGGAGCCTTTTCAGGGCCCTAACTTACCTCTGTTTAGACAAATTAGTTGGCTTTCAAGAGGCTGCTTTTAAAAGCACCCAAACAAGTCTGGCGAAACCATAGCAGAGCCTCTTTACCTTGAGCAGGGCGAGTGAAGGACTTGGGGGCAGAAATCTCAAAAAGAGGCATCACAGTCACCCAGGCTGTGTCCATCAGGGAAGCTGTGTTGCTGCTGTGCTGTTGGCCCTGGAGAGCTGGAAGCCACCATTGCACCACTGCACGGGCTTTGGTTTTGGCTCTGACTCCTCTCGGGTTGTCACTGTCTGGTCGCTTGTGTTGTTGTTATTGTGCCCGGAGTAGCTGGGCAGGAAGCAGTTAAGGTGCCTTCCTCGGCCGATTGCTCAGCGTGCAGGGAGAAGGAAGGGGGGGGGCAGCTATTTTCTGCCTGGGAGCCTGGAGAAGTCTGGGCCTCAGGTTTTAGGGTGCAGGGCACATGGTGGGTGCAGGGCCTGCAGGCAGGCCGAGTACCCTCTCTCACCGGGGGACTTGCTGGGTGGAGTGCCCACAGCAGGGGGCAGCAGTGGCAGCACTGTTGTTTTTCAGAGAGTTGAGGTAGACCTGCTAAGGCAAAGAAAGGTGAAAAGTCCCTTCCAGAGTCCAAGAGACTCCGAAAGTGAAAGCTGGCCATTTACATTTACAAGAAAGTTTGGAGCTTCCCTGGGTAAACGGGTTCACCGCTGGAAGAGGCCCTCAAATGAAATTCCTGAAATTGGTTAAGAACACATTGCAAAGGCAACAAAAAGCAAAAGCAGACTAACCCAGTCACATGAATAATGGACAAATAACAAACATTAAACTGGTAAGAAACAAGATTAACAAAATAAAGACAGAAATTAACTGTGAGCTAGTTCAACAAGTTAACAAGTTAACAAGCCCCAGGCAACGTCTTGTCTGGGAACTGGTCTTGGAAACTTTAATGTTGCTCCAACATCTCCAAAGACCCCCCAGGGTTTTTTTTTTTTAATATCTGGGGCCGACTGAACAGTCTTACCCGTAAGGATCTGGACTGCTGTCTCCGAAGGACGGTCCAGGGGTTTTGGTTTTCTCTTTGAAACAAAAGAGATTCCTTGGGGGAAAGGAACGTCTCTTGGGAGTCTCCCTGAAGAACAATCTCAGAAAGGCTTGGATCCTATAATCCCAGACGAGCCCCCAAATGAGGTGGGTTCTTGAACAACAATATAGGAATCCAAGCAGCCAAACTGATAAATTTGGAATTTATTAACTGAGCTCAGGACCACTGGTATATAGACCTCCCTGGTTCAGGTTCCAGACAAGTGGTCCTGAACTGGAGAGTTAGAGTTTTTGAAAGAGAGAATCACAAAAACATTCTGTTGGAAACAATTTAGCTTGAATCTTTCATTAATTTTCAGTTGACACCTGTATCCTGCTTCTTTTGTTGAGCAGGTTAGTTTTTCTCCTATAGGTATAGTTTGTTCTGCTTTTCTTATGGGACTTGTACCCTGAGTGATTTCCATTTTCCCAAGTCAAATACAGGGCACTAGTTAAATGCAAGGCTCAATTATGCCAAGCCACAACAGTTTTCTTTGCAGCATAGAAGCTTTTTAAGTTCGTTAGATTCCGTTTGATGATTCCTAGTATTATCTCCTGTGTGGGATTCTGCTTAGCAAGCCTTTGCCTACACCTGTGTCTTCAAGAATTTTGCCTATTTTATCTTCCAGTAGATTGTGTTTCTGTTATAGTGTTTACTTATTTTTTCCATCAGCAAATATATATTTATTTTTTATTTTAAAGAGAATAAAACAACAACAACAAAAACCCCCACTAAAGCCAATCAAAACAAAACAATGAAAGCGATACAGGAACTGATGCTCCCCAATGGTGACAGGGCCTCAGCACGTGGCTTCCTGTCCTCGTGGAATCTCTCTGGGCCACTGGTGCCTGGCCTTGAGGTGTGGCTTCTTTTCCCTCCCACCTGGGCTGCCTGGATCTCTCTGTGCACTGGCACATAGCCTCAGGGCGTGGCTTCTTCCTATCAACTCCATTTGTTCACAGGTTTGGTTCGGCTCTGATATCTCTTTGCTGACTTTCTGTCTAGTTGATCTGTCTGTCTGTTGACAATGGGGTACTGAAGTCTCCCGTGCAACTGTGTTATTGCTTATTTGATTTTCTACATCTGCCAACAACCGTCTTACATAGTGGGGTGCTCCTATATTAGGCAATATATGTTTATGATTGTTAAAGTATTTGTGTTGTTCTCCAGGTTTATCGTTGACCCCAGTCAATCTTGTGTTATTCTTCCTTGCTTTGTCTCATAGCTGTTGGATTGATTTCTCATGGTCTCTTCCTGTTTTTGAGACATCTTTTTTTTTTTTTTTTTTTTTTGTCTTTTTGAGACAGGGTCTCGCTATGCAATTCAAGCAGGCCTTGAGCTCACTTTGTAGCCCAGGCTGGTCTCGAACTCCCAACGATCCTCTTGCCTCAGCCTCCCAAGTGCTGGGATTACAGGCGGAGCTACCATGCCCGGCTGAGACATCTTTCTTTTTATGATCATTTTAGCCTGCAATTCTGTCTTCAAGATTTGAAATTGTTTTGTTTTTTGTACCAGGGATCAAATTCATAAGCTGGCGCTCACCAGGCAAGTGCTTGAGCTGGTGAGCTAAATCCCCAGATCTAAGATCTGAAATTGTATTCTTTCTTTCATTCAATCAATTGCATGTACTTTTTTTTTTTTTTTTTTTTTTGGTAATACTGGGGAATCAAACTCTGGACCTCATGCTTGCCAAGCAGATGCTTATGCCACTGAACTAAATCCCCAGCCCCAATTGCATGTACTTTCAATGGAGGTTTTAATTTCCAGGGTCTCTATTTGGATCTGTTTCATGGCTTCCATTTCTCTCCTATGTTGGGCATTTGCGCCCCCAAATCCATTTTATTTCAAGGAGAAAAGGAAAGAAAGAAAGAAAGAAAGAAAGAAAGAAAGAAAGAAAGAAAGAAAGAAAACTAACACAAAATTTCAAAACACATCAATTGGGCAACAATGGTACATACATTACAATTGTCTTCCCCAAATCATTCACCCAGAGCATAAGACATCTGCCTTCATTGTCTGAACAGTATGTTGGGTATTTTTTGTTTCCATTTTTTTCTAAGCTTATCCATCCTTTTATTTGTGTCTTCTCTAGTGCTTTTGATTTTAAGCATCATTCCTTTTCGTACCTGAGAGATCATTTTCTCTATAGCCTTTTCCACTTGTTTTTTTCACTCCTCTTGCTATCATTTCAGAAAGTTCCAGGGCTTGACTGCCGACTTCACCCATCTCCTTGGGTTCCAGGCCTGTGCTGGGTGGGCTGGCGCTCCGGGGCTGCACCCACCCCCGTGTCTTGCCATTCTCCACCTTCTCCTTTTTCTTTTATTTTGCCTTCTGCATTGACGTCTGCCAACCTCCCATGATATGCGCCTCCACCACTAGCACTGAGGCCTCTCTCAAGGAGGAAGGAGGTGTCCATTCCTCGGGGGTGTCCTCTAGATGGAGTTGTTTTTTTCAGCTATCCCAAGTACCTGTCTTCTCCTGGTGTTTACAGCTCTGTGATAGAGTCCCTGTTACATCCCAGAGCTGTGCTGGGTGTGGAGCCGACCTTGGCCTCTGGATGTGGGGACTGGGACTGATCTTCTGTGGGTGGAGGTCTCCAGAGACCTCGCTGTCCTCGCTGCTGCTTCAGATGCTTCCTCATGACCAACCTCACTCATTACTCTGTCCTCCAAAAGTGTGTGTGCGTCTGTGCCCTGGGCTGTTGTCCCCGGTCTTGGGGTCCCTGTCGGTCTTACACTCTTCCAGCCACCATCTGTGGGGTGAGGTAATGGGGGAGGCCTGGAGTGCAAGCTCACTGTCTTCCTCGCCCCACCACGTGTTATGTGATGGAAGGGCACAGAGTGCGAATTCACTCTCTTAAAGGATGATCATTTCAGTGGATGCAGAAAAACAATTGCATTAACACTCATAATTCCTCAACAAACACTCATAAGCCCTCAACAAACCAGCAAATACTTATTAAATATGCACTTTGTCTCCGCATTGTACAGCAGTGACTTGCAGGATGAGAGAGGTACAGAGCTGAGGGCTGCAGTCACCTCTCCTGCCTGGAGAACATCAAGGAGACAAAAGTGCTTCAGACTTCAGCCAAAACGCTCTCTGCCCTGGCTCTGTCTTGGGGTGCAGGGCCAACTCCCTGCAGCTCCCCTTGCAGCACAGCTGTCTTCTCGGGCCCCAGTCCACCTGCCGCTTCCACACAGTGTGCAGTGTCCCCCAACCCCGTGGGCTCCTAGCTGTGATGCAGGAGCTGGGCAGCCCTGAACCCCACAGCCTCCCACAGGCTCCAAGGCTGAGTCAGGGGAGCCTCCTCTGAGTGAATGAGCGAGTGAAACTCACCTGACAATGCTTACGGAATCGGGTTTGCCCTCTGGAACAGAGTGCTCGGTTTCCCGCAGGGAACCTCACCATAAAGCTGACCTTCCATCCGTGAAACCCAGGTGAAGCTGCAGGTGTGAGGTTTCAGTTACGCAAGAAGATTAGCTTCCCGAGATGTGCTACACAGGGCACTGCACTTATAGTGTGGACTGGATTTTTTTTTTTTTTTTATTACTAGGGGTGAAAGCCAGGGATGCACACTGACTTACATCTCCATACTTTAGTTCTTTTAAGTTTTGAGGCAGACTCTTGCTCAATTTTGCAATCTTCTTGCTTCAGTCTCTCCCACAGTGCTGGGATTGCAGGTGTGTACCACAGCACCCAGTTGATATTCAGATTTTTAAAATTTGGTCTTTTTCTGTCTTTTTGAGACCAGGTCTCTCTATGCAGTTCAGGCTGGCTTTGAGCTCACTTTGTAGCCCAGGCTGGTCTCGAACTCGCAAGGATCCTCCTGCCTCAGCCTCCCGAGTGCTGGGATTACAGGCGTGAGCCACCATGCCTGGCTTTATTTGATTTTTTTTGAGACAGAGCTTCACTGTGCAGTTTAGGCTGGCCCAGGCTGGCCTTGAACTTGTGACAATCCTTTTGCTTCAGCCTCCCAAGTGCTGGAATTATGGCATGCATCACCATGCCAAACACATCTGGATTTTTAAGAGAGTCCATGTTAAAAATTCTTACCACAGTTGTTTTCTTCTTTGGGACTGGGGTTCGAACTCACGACCCTTGCCAGGCCGCCATATAATTTTTTTTTTTTTTAAAAATCAACTCAGCATTATTCTTAACCTTCTCCTGGCTTTCTTAAACTTTTATAGCCTGAAAGCAAAGAAATCAGCAGGCTCACTGCTGCACTTACCCAGACCACCCACCGCAAGGTTTCCACAGAAACCTGCCACCACCCCCCCACCCACCCCCACCCCGCAATCCTGGATAAGCAAGAGGCTCATTTAGTGAGTACGGTAGTCACGAAGGTGGCTGACACATGCAGATGACATGAAGTCCACAGACACACCAGGACCTGCTGGGCCAGCCACACCTCCATCACGCCATGTCCCTGGCCCGGACCACCACGTCGGCCCTGGAGTAGAGGTAGAGCTCAGGCCAGCAGAAGCCTGCGTCCTGTGGCTGTCATAGAATTGGGTGTGGAAGGGGCCCGTGAGCAGAAGAAGCAGGATGTGGAACAGGACGTCACCAGGGCAAAGGCCGCCAGAAGCAACAGTCTCAGCATGTAAGGTCACTGCTCCAGGATGACTGATAGCTCCCACGTGGCCCCTACTAAGATCGCCATCATCAGGACCACTATCAGAGATGGCTCCCACCACACGCAGGCAGCAGAAGCGCCCGTGGGTCTGCAGGGGCTCGAGCGCAGAGCAGTGCAGCGACGGCGCCAGCACTGCTGCCCGCATGGAAGAGCAAGGGGCTCCGGCTCAATCTTGTAATCAAAGAGCAGCTCAAGCAGCTTCTGGGCCCACACGAAGTGAAGGGAAGCCTGGAGACTCGGAGGCTGTGTGCCATGGAGCCACTTTGACGGTAGGTGGCGCTGTACGCGACCAGATCTTTGTGCCTGCAGCCACCCCAGCCCGCACAGGCTGTCGCGTCCTGGCCTCCTTTGGCTGGAGCTGTCCTCTCCACGTGCACAGTTCATCAGGAAATCCTCGGAGGAAAGGGTCAGCTCCCGTGCACTCACAGATCAGTCAGGGTGAGGGTTTCTTGGTCTCCACGTAGGCAGGGGCCAATGGAACTTACGACTTCAGCTCCCTCAAAGACTTCAGAGACCAGGGTTTCCCGACCCGGAGTCTCAGCTCACCACAGGCCTAGCACTGGAACTCTTCTTTGTCTTAGTATTTAAATCTTTGATGAATTTTGCATTTATAGTTTAGTATATGGTGACAGGTATGGGTCTGTTGTAAGCAGGGATTTGCAAAGAGAACAATTACATAGAGGGCACATAATTTACCGAATTACTTTACAATGGTCACCCAAAGATTCAGACATAAAAAGTGCAGGAAATTTGTTCACAAACTAAAGACCCAGAGAATCCAGCTGAGGGCCTGGATCCCATGGCAATATCCTGCATGAGTCCAGCTGAAGACCTAGAGTTCACAACAATGACCTATGTAAGTCTGTTTCACCGATCTGCACTGGGAAGGCCCAAAGGTCAGCAATGGAAGCTAGGAAATCTGTGCCAGTGGGTGAAGGAGCTGTGCCAGCAGACTGAGAGTTCTGGACTGGAGCCAGGAAGCAATACTCAAAGAACCAGAGCCCCCCTAAAAAATATCACAGCCATCCTCGATGACAATGAGGTCCTGAGCTCCTCTGATGGTAAAAACAGCCGAGTTCATACCAGCGTGAAAAGTTTCTCCTGGAGATTGAGCTGCACACATCTTCCTCTGCTGAGCTAGGAAGCAAGTGATGCAGAATGTACGGACCAGAGCTCCCCCAAAGTGAACCCCAGCCATTCTCAGCAACAACAAGGTCCCGAGCTGCTCTAATGATAACAGCTAGGTTCATATCAGGAAAGAAGCTCAGGGAGCTCCTCCAGGAGAACCCGCATCAACAGGAGAACCAACAGCTCCAAACACCAGCACCACTGCTTCCCTTCCAGGTCTCCTTTTTGCCTTGGAAACAGCCCTCAGGTGGGCCACTGCAGCCAGCACCATGCTGATTCAGGTCAGCTGGACAGCACAAGTTGACCACCAGTCCACCAGGGGTCTAAGCCCAGCCTTCTGCATATAGCTGGCCGTTTTCCCAGCACCACTTGCTGTGGAAGCTGTCTGTCCAGCAGCAAAGGCATATTTGGTACCTTGGCCAAGGATAAAGCAGCCGTGTGCGCCTTCAGTAGTGTTTGCATCTTCTGTGCTGTTAAATTGACCCACAAGTCTAGTGTTTGCGTTTTGTGCCAGTATCCTGCAGTTTTGATCACTGTAGCTCTGTCGAATAAGTTGACGTCGGGGATTGTGGTGCCTCCTGTCCTGTCCCCATTGCTCAGAATTGCTCTTGCTCTCATGCATGTCTTCTGTTTCCATAGGAGTTTTAGATTGCTTTCTCTAGCTCTTCGAGGAATGCTGTTGATATCCCAACTGAGATTGCATTAAAGGCATATAACAGTTTTGGAAGAATGACCATTTTGACTCTAGCGGCTCTGTCTACCCAGGAATGGGGTTATCTCCCCATTTTCTGAATGGCCTCTTTGATCTCCTTTTTCAGAGTACTGTCATTTTCATTGTAGAGATCTTTCACTTCCTTGGTTAGGATCATTGTTAAATTTTTAGTTTTTCTGGATTCTATAGTGGAAAGTATTGTTTTCCTAATTCTACTCTCAGTAACTGTAGTATCGGTGCACAGGAATACTTTCTTTTTGTATTTTTTGTTTTGAGACAAAGTCTCACTATGCAGTTCAGGCTGGGCTTGAGCTCACTTTGTAGCCCAGGCTGGTCTCGAACTCCCAAGGATCCTCCTGCCTCAGCCTCACAAGTGCTGGGATTATAGGCATGCGCCACCACGCCCAGCCAGGAATATTGCTGATTACGAGTATAGACTTTCTATCCTATTATGCTACTGAATTTGGTATTAATTCTAGGAGCTTTTTGGTGGAGTTTCTGGGTTACTCTATGTAGAGTATCATGTCACTGTCAATTAATAATAATTTAACTTCTTTCTTCTCTATCCATATCCCTTTTATTTCTTTTGCCTAATTCCCGAGCTAATGTTTTGTCAACTATACTGAACAGCAGTGGTGCTAGCAGGCGCCCTGTCTTGTTCCCAGTTTTAGAGGGAGAGCCTTCTGCCTGTCCCCATTTAATATGATGTCGGCCTTTGGTTTGCCATAGGTGACTTTTGTCAGATTGAGATAAAGACCTTCTGTACCGGTTAGGGCTCTTATCATGAACGGATGGTGGATTTTGTCACATGCTTTTTCTGTCCATTGAAACGATCGTGTGATTTTTGTCCTTGTTCCAGTTTGTGTGGTGGATTACATTTATTGATTCATGCGTGTTGAACCATCTCTGCATCACTGGAATGAATCCCGTTTGGTTGTGATGTATGATCTTTTTAGCGATTTGTTTCATTTTTTTGCCAGTATCTTATTGAGAATTTTTCATCTATGATCATTAAAGATACTGGCCTGTAGTTTCTCTGTGTGTCTGTGTCTCTCCGTCTCTCTCTCTCTCTCTCTCTCTCTCTCTCACTCAGCTGAGTCCTGTGTAGTGTTCGAATCAGGGCAATACTTGTTTCCAGGGGCAACTTTGGGAGCACTGCTTACCTTTCGATTTCATTAAAGAATTGGAGAAGTATCGGCATCTGAGTGCCTCTAAAGTCCTACTGAATTTGACAATCAGTCCATCAGGAGCTGGGCATTTCTTAGTTGGTGGTTTTTAAAATTATTCCTTCAATGTTGTTGACTGATACTTGTTCAGTTTGGCAGTTCATATGTATCTAGGAATCTGTGCCTTTTTAATTTTCTATTTTCTTAGAGTACAGTTTCTCTTCTGGATTTTTGGCAGAATCTATTGTGATTTCACCTTTTACATTTCCAGAAATTGCAGATTGTGGGTCTTTTCTTTCCTTGTTTTGGTAAGGTATATAAAGGGTTTATCTATTTGGTTTATTCTTTCACAGAAACAACTGTTTGATTCGTTGATTCTCTGTAATTTTTAGCTCATTTTCACTCTGCTCTGGTCTTTATAATTTTCTCCCTTGTACTAGCTTCGGATTTGGATTGTTCTCATTTTTCTGGGGCCTGGAGGCACATCATTAATTTAATTACTTGAGCACTCTCTGTTTTTCTGAAATCGGCATTCACAGCTAGAAACTTCCTCTAAGGGCTGCATTCACCATGCTGTGTAATCCAGTGTGTCATACGGGTAATATTGTTTGGTTGCAGGAACTAATTTCTTCCTTAATTTCACCTCTGACCTATCGATTATTGAACTGTGATTATTGAATTGTGACTGAATTTCATGTGTTTGCATAGTTTCTGTGGTTTCTTTTGCCATTGATATCTAGTTTCATTGGACTACGAACTGATAATATTCACGAGATCTTTTCGGGTTTTTTTGCATTATTTAAGCATGCGTTATGGGCTGGTGTGTGGCCTATTTTGGCGAAGTCCTGACTGCTGCTGAGGTGATGTGCATTCTGCTAGGGATGGATGAAGCATTCTGTAGATAACTACTCGGTCCATTTGTTTAAAGGTTTGGTTCAACTCTGATTCTTTGTTGATTGTTTCCGTCTAGTTGATCTGTCCATTGTGACAGCAGGGTATTGAGGTCCCCCCTTCCAACTGTATTGGGGTTCATCTAGTTTTTCATGTCCATTAATGCTTGTTTTACAAGGTTGTGTGTGCCAATATCTGTGTGTGTGTTTATAACTGTTATCTCTTTCTTTCAAAGTTCCCTACCCAGTTTACTGTGGCCTGCTTTGTCTCTGCTGATCAGTTTTGGCTTAAAATCCACTTTTTCTGAAATTAGGGTAATTTAACACATGCTTTTTTTCTGGGTTCCCATTGCATGAATATTGTTTGCAATCCTTTGATTTTTTTTTTTATTTTTTCTTTTCTTTTTTTTTTTTTTTTTTTTTTTTTTTTTGGTATTGAGATTCAAACTTTTGGCTTCATGCTTGTCAAACAGATACTTAACACCACTGAGCCAAATCCCCGGCCCCCATCCTTTGATTTTTAATCTGTGAATTTCCTTTGAATTAATTTTTTTTTTTTTTAGACAAGGTCTCACCGTGCTGTTGAGCCTGGCCTTGAGCTCACTCTGGAGCCCAGGGTGGTCTTAACCTCACAGTGATCCTCCTGCCTTAGCTGCCTGAGTGCTAGGATTTCAGGCTTGCACAACCACGCTCAGCTAACGAATTAACTTTTGGTTGTTATTTTGTGGGATTTTTAATTTTTTTTTATTTATTTATATTTATTTATTTATTTATTTATTTATTTATTTATTTTTCGAGACAGGGTCTTGCTATGTAGTTCAGCCTAGCTATGAATTCACTTTGTAGCCCAGGCTGGCCTCAAACTCATGGCAATCCTCCTGCCTCAGCCTCCTGCGTATAAATGTGTTTCTTGTACTTAGCATCTCATTGGAGTTTTTTGTTTCTTTTTTTTCATCCATTCTCCCAATCTTTGTCTTTTGACCGGGGAACTGAGACTGTCCATGTTGAGTTATTACTGAAAGATACTGACTTATTCTTGTCAGTGAATTATTTTCCTGTTGCTGATTTCCTCCCCCGGCCCCACTTTGGTTAACTGCTCATCCCTCCAGGTGTGCTTGCTCCCTGTAGTTCATTGGCATATCGAGAATTTTTGTAATACTCGTTTGGTGGTCATGAATTTCTCATCACGGAAATACCTTATTTCTCCCTTGAATTGGGAACATTTTGCAGCATACATAGCCAGGGCTGGAAGCTGTTACCTCGTAGGCCTTGAAAGGCCTCATTCCATGCGCCGCTGGTCTGAAGGTCTCTGTTGAGAAGCCGGTTGTACTGTGACGGGATTTCCTTCCTGTGAGATTCGTTGCTTCTCTCTAAGGTTTCTCTGTTAAGGTTTTAGCCCTGAGATAGACTTCCGGTACCTCAACTATGGTGTGGCATGGAGAGATTCTCTTGGTTGTGGCTATTTAGGGTTCTCTAGCTCACCCTCATCTGTATGTTCACTTTACTATGTAGAGATTTTAAAAATTGCAATTGAATTTATCAAGCTTGCATTCTTTGTCTTCTAGGTTTTGTGTCCTAGTTAGAAAGGCATTCATGGTGAGAAAATTAATTGATGTACTGAAAACGAGATGGAACTGGACCGCATCCCTTCCTGTAAGTGGCTCAGAAGACCTTCGGAGACTCCAGGTTTTTAAAAGATTTTGCTTGCTGGGTGCTGACTGACTCCTCACTGCTTAAACCAGGGTGAAGACAGAGCCAGGGGCAGGAAACAGCACGGGGCTGGAATGGAACCTGCTCTCCTGCCTTCCCGCCTTCCCAGGATGGGGTGCGCTGGTCTTGTTTCTCAAAACAGGCCCAGGTAGGGGGTCCTCAAACCCGGGCCACATTTCTTTTGTCTTAGTTAATTCACTTGCTTTGGTTTTAAGTCTCACTGTGTTGGCTAGGTTGATTTCTAACTCATGACTTCAAGTGATCTTCCTGCCTCAGCTTCCCAAGCTGCCAGGAGCATAGGCACATGCACTCACGCCCTGTGACCGGGCCGTGTTTTCCCACACTGTGCTCCTCCCGCCTCTGCTGGGAAGGGGAGGAGACGCTCGGGCAGCCACAAGCAGGAAAGCAGCTGCTCCACAGGGAGGGAGAGGCAGTGTGAGCCTATGAGGGGAGGTCAGCCCGGGGGAGGGGTTAAAGTCCCCAGCCCCTCCCGGAGCCCCTCTGTCCCCTCAGAGCGCCTGCCCTTGTGCCCAGTGTCCTCCCTGTGAGCCGTCTTCTGAGGACTGGTTCTTGGCACTGAAAATACATTTTTTAAAAATGTCCTCTTGTGGCGCTAGGACTGAACCCAGAGACACTGTGCCCGTGAGCCGCATCCCCAGCTCTTTGCATTCTTTATTCTGAGACATCAGCTCACTAAGCTTCCCAGGCTGGCCTTTCCTGGCCCTTCCTGGCCTCAGGCCTTTCATGCTTCCAGATTGGCCCCTCTCACCCTCAGCCTGTCCGCTTTCTCATTCCCTCAAGTCCTGTTGGTTGCATGTGCCAAGAGCGAGGATCACTACTTTATACTACAGTGTAAAGGATCCTCAACCCGTATTAACGTCTTTAGCAAGACCCTAGAGAAGACCCAGGCTCAGCTGTGGAATCTACTCTCTGGTGATGTGCTTTGGATCTTAAATGTACCTCAAAAGGCCCGTGTGGTTAAAAACCTGAACCTCAGCCCATCGTGCTCATGGAAGGAAAAAAGGTGGAGCACTTACTTTTTACAGTTGACTCCTGTGCACCTTTGGATTTTGAATCATGTGACTGTATATTCTTCAGAGATAACAAAAGCAACTTAAGGGACCGTCGCCATCGTTTACCCGGCCAGTTAAGTGTAGAATGCAAATTTGAATCTGATACAAACCAGCAAATCCTTCTCCTACAAAGTAATTCTCCGCTTTGCCGGAAGAGGGCGGTGTGTGCCCACGCGCCTCGAGGACGGGCGTCTGCGGCCACAGGTACCTGCATCTTACCTGCTCCTGGGCGTGGGCAGCCGGGTGGGCGAGGCTTTAGCTCCTGCCGCGCTGGAGCTGATAGCGCACACAGCGAGCAGAAAGACACGGCGAGAAGCCGCTGTGCGTGTCTTCACTCCTTCCAAACAAATGCCCCTTGCTTAGAAGCCTTGTCTTCAAAACACTTCCCGCGTGGAATGGTGACCAGCTAGACAAATCTATTTTAAAATATCCAGTGGTAATGCAGATATTCAAACTGAATTACCATGATGTAGAAACGTACGGTATCCACATCAGAAATTATAATTTCATGGGCATGAGTTTGCTTGGAAACCAGGTGAAAACAGACAAGCCAATTTACATGCAGTTATTTTGGGAAGGAGACAGCTGATCATAGAAGTGGACCGTGAAAACAGCAGAATTCTGCCACACAGTTAAAACGCAGTTTCTCAGCCTTCTCTCCACGAGGTCCGTAGTTGGGCCTCCTTTGCCTATTTCGTGTCTCAAATCTTCAGCACAATGGGCCCTTTGCAGAACCTGCCCTCAGGGTTCCGTGTGTTTGTCTAGTTTTAGCATCGATGTAATGCAATGAGTGGAAAATTCCACACCTCAACTCCCATTTAAGTCACTATCAAAATGCATCTGTGCTACAAATACCGTGTAAAATGATCTTTTGGTTCTGTGCCAAAGATGTGTATGAAACGTAAAGGAATTTCATGTCCAGGCTGGGGCCCGCCCCTAAGAGATCTCATTATAAACTTACGAATACCCCAGATCCACAGTGCTTTTGCTGCCAAGCATTTCAGAGGAGGAATTTTCACCCATTTCACAGATAGGCAGCCTGAGGCCCTATGATTTATACAGGGCAGCTTGAGTCCAAACACCCATGGCTGGAGAATCAACAAGATCAGAGTCACCCGATTCTGGCAGAGCATTTCACACGGGTGAAATCAATGTCATTGCAGTGAATAAATGAATAAATTTATCTCCATTTTCCAAACGAGGAAACTGAGGCTCAGAGGTCTTGACTTTCCTAAGAACACCCTTGCACATAAGGCAGGATCTCCGTGGGGCATAGACATGGAGATTAAGTGGCTGTGGGATTTAGATTAGGGAAAAGGGAAGTCGAAATTCACAAGAGCAGTTTTATGTGCAGTAGAACTTGCATGAAACACGTTTTCCTCGAAGGCCTTGAGAAATCCATGTAGAAGTCCCCCGGCCTCCTGGCACGGTGGCCAGAGAAAATGTCATCAGTGCCCGCACGCCCAGGACTGACCTGAGCGCGGGAGGCCCAGGGCCCGAGGTCCCCGGGCTCCTTCAGTGCCAGGCGCTTCTTGGCACCGTGGCGCTCCCAAGGGGCCTTCAGCACGGTGCTAATTTGGTTTCAGTTGGAGCTGATAAAGTGGTAGGCGGGACTTTGCTTCCTTTCTGCCTCCTTCCCTCTTTCCCTCCTCCCTCCCTTCCCTCTTCTCTCTCCCACTACTGCTGCCCCCTGGCTGTCCGCCTCTGCCTCGCCTGCTGGCTCAGGACTGCCTCAAAGCTCCTGGCGCGCGACCAGGGCAGCCCAGCTCTGACAAGCTCAGCTTGCTGTTTGAGGCAGGCACTGTCCTGTCCTTGAGGGGTGCGGGGTGTGAAGCAGCGTCCATGAGGTCTTCCCACTGGCTGGCGCGTGCATTTTCCAACAGTCCCAGCTAGACCGCCTGGACGTGAGCACACATCCTCTGGGAGAAATGACGCCTGGTGGAAAACTGTTCTCTAGACGTTGCTTCATCAGGAATAGCTGTCTCCATATCCCTGCCAGCCTGGTCCCCCCACTCTGGGTCCCAAGGCCTCTGTCTCCTCTAGGGGTGCCAGGGCAGGCTCCCTGGGGCTGCCAAGAATCGGCTACATTGCCTTGCACATGGCCACAGCCTGCAGCCACTGCCTGCCCCCGGCAGGTGCCCAGTGTATACTGGTGGAATCGAATTGAACTTGCCCACAACAAAAAAGCCTGTCTTCATAACCATGGGGGAAATGGAGACTGAATCAACTCTGAAGTCACTGCAAGCCCTAACGCCCTGGGGCGATGCTGACTGCTGTGCCCAGAAAGGCAGTGCCCTCCTCACTGGCCCATCCAGAGCCCAGCTGGGCCCCTGGTCACCTCCCGTGGGTGCTGGGCTGTCTAGAAGGCCTCCCCGTGTCCTGCCTCTCCTGTGCCCCCAAACAGTCTGGTGGATTTGCCAATCCCTGGATCGGAGGCCTCTGAGCCCTTACACTAGCTACTGACACCAAAGGCTGCGACGGAGACTCCTTTGTTACTGTAACTCCGGAAATCTTCTCCTTGGGGGCCTGTTACTCTACCTGATAAATGGCAGCCATGGTCTGTCTTCTTATCAGCTAGGTTTCGTGTCACGTAATAAACATGCATATACTGATAAATGAAGGCCATGCCCCTGAGGGTCCTCTCTGTACTTCTCTGATCTTTCCACAACTGTTTGTCCAGCTGGATATGCATTTGGGTTCAAATTCCGGCTTTGAAACTTCATCACCATATACACGTGGCTAGTTATCGTTACTTCATTGATTTCTGAACTGTTCACTTAGTTCATTTTGGTTTTTGACACGGGGTCTCACTACGTCATCCAGGCTGGCCTCAGACTCACAGCAATCCTCCTGCCTCAGCCTCTCCAGTACTGGGTATGTGTCACTATGCCTGGTGTTTAAACTGTCTGGGGAGACAGCTAGAGCAAGATGTCAGAGGAGGGAGGGCTAGAGAGGAAGGCGTGGGGAGAGAGGAAAGAGAGATAAAGCTTAGGAGGAAATGGGCCAGAGCGATGGGCCCAGGGGAAAGAAGTTAGCGGAAAGAGCAGGGGAAAAACAGGGCAAGAAAGAAGGGCTTGGGGGAAACAAGAAGTGGGGTGCCAGGGAAACAGATTGACACAGGACTCTTTTGGGGAGAAGGCGCAGCGAGCTCTCATCTATACCCCGTTTATGTAGCAAGTGAGCTGGAGCAAAGGGGCGCCTTTGTTGCAGCTGGTCAGTGGCTGATGTCCCCTCCCCAGGGGCTGCTCCCGGCCACCCGGCTGTTGTAGCCCCGGCCACATCCGTCCGTTTTACTTTTTTTCTTCCTGTCTACCTGCAGGCATCTTTCTCTTCCTGCTGTGGCTTTTGTGTGTGTGTGTGTGTAGGGGGGTGTTTTTGTTTGCTTTGGTTTTTTGAGACAGGGTCTCACCCTGTAGCCCAGCCTGGCCTCCCACCTGAGGCAATCATCCTGCTCAGGTTCCCAAGTGCTGGGGTGCGCCACCACGCCCTGCTGCTTTTGCAGTGTGACCCGTAAGACTGAGAGTGCATGACAACAGGACCCGCTTGTCTTGGCCCCTGCTTGTCCCCAGCACAGAGTCTGCGCTGGGTAAACAGCCCCTCAGTCTGGAGGTAGCAGAGCCAGGGCCACACGTGTCCCCCGCCAGTGTCATTGCCCGGATGCCCTCTGGCTCAGACCGCATCCCTGATGACTGAATCCACTCTGAAGTCACTTCAAGCCCTAACACCTGGGGCGATGCTGACTGCTGTGCCCAGGAAGGCAGTGCCCTCCTCACTGGCCCATCCCCATGGGCGGGGAGATGCATCCTCAGGGAAGTGTGCAAACCAGGGAGACCAGTCAGACCTGACAGCCTGATTCTGGAAGCTTGTGGAGGACTTGGCTAGGGTGTGAGTGGTCAGACCTTGGGGCAGAAGCACCCACGTTCTCTGGAGAGTGAGCGAAGTTCAGGTTAGGGCTGCACGTTGTGTCTGGCCATTGTCTTTCCCTGTCGATGTCGCTCCCGGCCGGCAGGAAGGACACACGACAAAGCCTGGCAGTGGACAACCTTTTCTTTTATTTTCCTTCTCCGTACAGCCTGCCCTGGGATCGCTCCCAGCCGAAGCCTCCTTTGGTCCGCTCCCCGCGGCTCCTTCTGGGCTTCTACTTCCGGGCTTCTTCTTCCCCCCCAGGGGTGGCACCAGTATATATACGGATACAGTGTCCAATCATGTTAAAGTAAGCAAGGCAAGCTGATTGGCTAACATCATCAGTTGCCAGGCAGACTATATTGTTGAGCGGGTTGCTTACGCGGTAAGCAGGAAACTAACGTGCTCGATGGGAGGGGTAATCTACCTCAGGCTTTACTCTTTACTACAGGCCTCACGTCCGCCAAGTGAGGCGACCGGGCTCGGGGCTGCGGCTCCCAACATCTCCCCCTTTTTTATTTTTTATGAATGTGCGCGTCGTAGCCCTTTCTGGACTGGGTGCAGAGGCTTATGCCCTATGCGTAGGCCCACCGTAGGTCCTTGGCTTAGACCCTGGTCGGCCGTCCCATGGTCTGCCAAGGCCCTGAGGCCCTCGTCCTTTTTCTAGGGCCAGGCACAAACTGGACGGAACCTGGATGCACACAAGCTTGCACTCATTTCCTCTCCGTAAAGAAATCCCCTCGGAGAGAAATTTAGACCTGGGCAGCATCTAACAGTCCAGCGGCTTACGTGCAGGATGGGGTAGGGCCTGGCTTAGGTTGAGTCGCACCGGGGGAGTACGCTCTTACCCGTCATTGACTCTCCTACCCAGCTATGTCATAATTTTTTAGAGGAGGAGTGTGGGAAGCTCACCACCCCTAGACTCGGTCGTAGGCTAGGCGAGCGAGCCATGCATATGCCTGAGGATCTTCTTGTCCATTTCGGGCTACCGCTATTTCTATTCATCTTGTTGGTTGGTCTGTGATGGATCTCCGGTAGGGCAGGTCTGATCTTCAGTCGAGGGCTTTGTCGCCCGTGTCAGTCTCTCCGGTACCCACAGTGGTTCTCGTCCCGATTCCTGTGGGAAAACACAAACCGCGCCTCGGTTCCAGCTGACCACTGGATCCGGGCCCATCCATTGTCCTGTCAGGACATCTTTCCACTTCACCCACCCTTTATGGTTGGGGGAAGGGTTGCAGTGCTCCACGGCTGGGGAGCAATTATCATTATTTAAATTTAAAAAATTGTGTGTGAATAGTGCCATGGATAATCGCGCCTTTGGGGCCAGGCCTTGGCCTACTCCCCCTTTTTGTTTTTGTAAAATTTCTTTGAGGCTTCTATGAGCCCTCTCAATGATTCCTTGACCTTGGGGATTGTATGGGATACCATGTTTTAATTGAACCTCCATCATTTTGCAGAACTCATTGAAGGCTTTGCCTATATAGGCTGGTCCATTATCAGTTTTTAATATTTTTGGTTTGCCCCATGCGGCCCAAGCCGCCAGGCAATGATTGATCACATTAGACACTTTTTCACCTGTTTCTGCTGTTGCGAATATGACGTGAGAACAGGTGTCTGTGGAAACATGAACATATTTAAGAGTCCCAAACTCCTGTATATGTGTGATGTCCATCTGCCAAACATCACCAGGGATCAAACCTCGAGGGTTTACTCCCATCGGTATGGCAGGTTTGTATGTGGCACAGGAGTCACATAGTCGCACGATATCTCGTGCATCTGCTCTGGAAACATGGAAATGGTTTGCTAGTGTCCTGGCATTGACATGAAACTTATCATGGAAGGCATGGGCTCGCTCGATTGGTGTTAGTAAGGTAAAAATCCATAACGGGCGAGTGGCAGTATCAGCAGCCGCATTCCCCTGTGCCATGGGCCCCGGCAGGGATGTATGTGCTCTTATGTGGGTGGTGAAGACCTTATGGTGTCTGTTCTGAAGCAATGTCTGGATAGACAGGAACAGCCCAGCCACTGTGGAAGTGGATCTAATTAAACCGGCAGTCTCAAGCACTTGCATAGCATTGACCACATACCTAGAATCGGAGACAATATTAATGGCTTCTGAGAACCGTTCAAGAATCATTTTAACGATCTGCAGTTCCACCACCTGAGGCTGATCAGGTTCAAATTGTATGGTAACCGGGGGCTTGCCTAGGATCACATAGGCGCCTATCCCCGTCTTGGAGCCATCTGTGTATATTGTAGTTGCTGGGACTAATGGCTCAGAGGCAGTAACCTTTGGAAAAATTATAGGGTGCTGAGTGACAAATGACAAGATAGGGTCTTTAGGGTATTGATTGTTTATATCCCCATGGAAAACACATCTCAGAATGGCCCAAGTATCTATGCAGGCAGCCAGGGTCTTGATCTGGCTGGCGGTATAGGGTACTCGGATGGCTTGTGGTCCTGAGCCAAAATGTTGGACAGCTCTATCATGCGCCTCAAGGGCCAATGAAACGACTGCCTCCGGGTAATGCTCTATGACTTTTGCAGGTGAGACCTTAGGGTGTATCCACAGTAATGGTCCTTTCTGCCAAATCACCGCTGTGGGCTGTAGACTAGTCTGTAGCAAACAGACATCAAAGGGTCGCCCTGGTTCAATTCTGTGTAAGGTAGCCCTACCTAAGGCTTTTTCCACTCTCTGTAAGGCAGCTCTTGCCTCAGGAGTGAGCCTCCTGTGGGAGGCTATATCTGGGTCTCCCTTCAGAAGGTCGAACAGGGGTTTGAGATCTGAATTTGGTATATGTAAATATGGCCTAATCCAATTAATGTCTCCCAATAGCTTTTGCATGTCATTTAGGGTCCTAACGCCATCCGTCCTAATGGTGACCTTCTGTGGAGAGACTAGCATAGGGGAGATTTTCGCGCCTAAGTAGGTCACCATTTCTCCTCCCTGAATCTTGTCGGGGGCAACATGCAGATTAGCTTGTCTCAGGGCCTCGACCAACTGGCCGAGCATATTATTTAGCATGTCTGGGTCCCTGCCGCTGAGCAAAAGGTCGTCCATGTAATGCACACATCTTATCTTGGGAAAGGATTTCCGTAGGGGGGCCAGTAGGGAATCAAGGTAAATCTGACACATAGTGGGACTGTTGGCCATACCTTGGGGCAGCGTTATCCACTCGTATCTGAGATCAGGGCTTTCTTGGTTAATGGTGGGTAAAGTAAAGGCGAACCTATGAGTGTCCTCTGGATGCAGGGGGACTGAGAAGAAACAGTCTCTAAGATCTATAACATAAACTGGCCAGGACTGAGGGATGGCTGAGAGAGCTGGCAGCCCCCTCTGGACCGCCCCCAGGGACTGCATCTGCGCGTTGACCGCCCTTAGATCATGGAGCAGCCTCCATTTGCCAGACTTTTTCTTAATTATAAAAATGGGGGTGTTCCATGGGGAGGTTGACGGCTTAATGTGTCCTAATCTAAGTTGTGTACTGACTATTTCTGACAAGGCTAATAGCTTCTCCTTAGGCAGGGGCCACTGAGGTACCCAAACCGGATCATTTGACCTCCAGGTGATTTTGATCGAAGTGGGTAGGAGAGCTTCTTCAGCGGCCCCTAAGAAAAACCCAGCCCTTGCCTACCTTTTTTGTTCTCTACTGGTATTGGGGATGTCCGACCCTGTAGGGCATTGCCCAAGCCTTTGCCGGGGGTATATCCCTGGTTCCTGAGTATATTCTTAGCCTGGGGGGAGCAGTTTGACGTAAGCGTGACATCCATCTGAGTGAGGATGTCCCTTCCCCATAGAGACACTGGCAACTGCAACACAAATGGTTGGAAATGGCCCTGATGACCCTCCTCATCACACCAGAACAGGGTTGAAGCACTAACCTGAGGAGCTGACACCATCCCCAGGCCCTGCAGCGTGTTATCTGCATTGTTGGTGGGCCAGTTGGAGGGCCAATCCTTTCTAGAGATAATGGAACGGTCAGCTCCTGTGTCTAGGAGCCCTGTTATATTCTTGCCATTGACCTTAAGTGAGAGCATGGGCCTTTTATCAAGTATTATATGGAGTCCCTCGAAGACTTCCCCTGAGGAACCGAAACCTTGACTTTCTCTAATTTTCTGCTTTGAGGGGAATCTCTTGTGGAGACTGGGGAGCAGCAAGAGCTGCGCTATCTTGTCTCCTTTATTGATTACCATAGTACCCACAAGAGATTGAACCATAATTTTAATGTGTCCTGTGTAGTCTGAGTCTATGACCCCCGGGACTACTATGAGACCCCGAAGGGCCGTGGAGGATCTCCCGATCACCAGACCCACGGAATTTTCGGGTAACGGTCCCTTAAAGGTGGTTTCAACCACTTGAACACCCATATCAGGCACTAATATAAGTCTGGAGGCGACACTGAGGTCCACACCTGCTGACCCAGGGGTGGCCCTTGTTGAAGGCTGCCATCCTGAGCTGTCCTGTCTCTGGGGCGGGGGCCCGCCTGTGAAGGGGGCCCCCTCTGGCCGTTTTTTGGCCCTCTAGCATCTCGTCCACAAATACGGTTGCCCTGAGCATCAAAGACCGACCTACACTCCTCAGCTTTGTGTGATCCCCTCTTGCATCGCCCACAAACATATGGTTCTTCATTCCTAGGGCGAGGCCTAGCATCTGTATTGTTTGGGCAATGACGTTTAATGTGTCCTGGCTCCCCGCAGGCAAAACACCCTCTGGCCTTACATTCCCCTCCTGACCCGCGAGGTCCCCTCTGCTGTACAGCTGCGGCCAGGAGAGCAGCCACTCCCGAGTTGGAGAGCGGCCCCCCTATCTCTCTACATATCCTAATCCAGGCGTTGAGGTCCTTGTTCTTATGAGGAGCTATCGCTGCCTTGCACTCCTTTGTACATTGCTCAAAAATCAGCTGCCTTACCAGCGGTCGAGCCACTCCCGGATCAGAAAATATCTTATCGGCAGCATCTTGCATTCGGGCCACAAAGTCAACAAATGGCTCTGTGGTACCCTGAATTATTTTTGAAAGACACAAGGAGGCTGTTCCGGCACCACTTACCTGCTTCCAGGCGCGGAGCCCTATGGCGTTGATTTGTTCATAGACAGCGCCGGGGAACTGAGTCTGATCATCAGCGTGCCGACCTTCTCCCATAAGCATTTCCTTGTTCCACCCCCGGTTTCCCCGACTGGCGTTTCTCTCAGCCTGCTCTGCAGAGAACTCTGCGTACCAGGCTCGCCAATCCAGGTAACTACCCGAGGGCAGACACGCCTTTGCCAGCTGAATCCAGTCCGCGGGGGTGAGGGGCCCAGAAGACAGGTTCTCCAGCATGGCAATGGTGTAAGGCGCAGTCGGCCCAAAGGTTGTAACTGCATTTTTAAGTTCTCTAATCTGCTTTATCTCAAAAGGCTCCCATGCATTACGTCCCTGGCCCATAGCTACTTGTACAGGAAATATCCCGTAGGGGCCACTATCTATCCCAGGTGGTGGATGTACCTCATGAGACAAACGTCCCCCCTGCCAAAGCCGCCTGTAAAAATACCGACCCGCCGGCGGCGGAGCATAAGACGGCGGCCGTGATTGGGCGGAAAATGGGGGCCCGTGCATCACTTCCTGTTCTGGCGAAGAGGAAGGGAGCTCCCGGGCGGCCGCCTCGTGGCGAGGGATCGCTTCCGGGAACAGCCCCCAAGGTGGGGCGGAAGGCTTTGCCTCCCTCTCGCGCCGGGGAGCGCTCAGGAGCTCTCCACTCCTCCGCAGACCAAGTTGAGCGGAGCGCAATTCGAGGGGCAACGCTGGGAAAGAACCCTGCGACTCCTTATCGAGCGACTTAGGCTCCTGACAGCTGGTCTCTTTGGCCTCCTTGCCATTCAACTTTCCCTCGTCCTCGGAGTCAGACGACTCCGAGGCTAGAGCCCCGTCCTTCTCCTTAGCATCTTTGTTCCCCTTGACGGGCCCCTCTCGGGAGCTCCCCGACTGGGCCTGCTCAAATACCCTGCGTACTTTTGTAAGCTCTTGAGAGCTTTCTCCACAACCACCCTCGCTCTTAGTGTTGCTACCTAGCATGTTTCCCATCTTTTATTATGTTACTCACCGCGTGAGGCCCAAGGAATCCGCCACTTACGCGTGAGCCTGAGGGGAGTCTAAAAGCCCTGTAGGTGCGCGCCACCCAGAGCCCAGGCTTATCCCCAACTCACCTGTCTCGCAGCTCTGTACTGGAGCGTTGTCCGCTGTCACGTCTCGGGGGTGATCAGTCCCCGTGCGGGCCTCCAAATGTCGATGTCGCTCCCGGCCGGCAGGAAGGACACACGACAAAGCCTGGCAGTGGACAACCTTTTCTTTTATTTTCCTTCTCCATACAGCCTGCCCTGGGATCGCTCCCAGCCGAAGCCTCCTTTGGTCCGCTCCCCGCGGCTCCTTCTGGGCTTCTACTTCCGGGCTTCTTCTTCCCCCCAGGGGTGGCACCAGTATATATACGGATACAGTGTCCAATCATGTTAAAGTAAGCAAGGCAAGCTGATTGGCTAACATCATCAGTTGCCAGGCAGACTATATTGTTGAGCGGGTTGCTTACGCGGTAAGCAGGAAACTAACATATTCGATGGGAGGGGTAATCTACCTCAGGCTTTGCTCTTTACTACAGGCCTCACGTCCGCCAAGTGAGGCGACCGGGCTCGGGGCTGCGGCTCCCAACATTTCCCTGTCCCCGAAAAATGCTTAGCCTTGAGACAGTTCCTTTCCTTGCTCAAACTGCTTTTTTTTTTTTCTTCTTACACTGCTACTCTAAGTATCAGCCAGAAAGTTCTCAGCTTTGGCGCTACTTCTGGGAGTCTCCCTTACACTGGTGCTCTCGGTAGAGAGAGCTCCTCTGGGTGTGTAGACCAAATCTTGTCTCTGAGTAATCTCCTCATCCTCTACGCCACCACAGTCCACACTGCAACAGAGGCTCCCTAAATGCACATTTGCACACACAGACACACACGTGCACACGCAGGGATCCTGACAGTGGCATGGAATGTTCCGGAATGCCTCATGACAACACACCTGTGTCCCTGGTGCCCGAGGTCCTCCGGAGCTGGCTGGTCCAGTGACTGTGGTCTCCCGCCGAGGCCTTATCTCCTGGGTCCAGGCCCCACGCGGCCTCCTGGAGCAGTCACTAAGGTGGGAGAGGAAGTGAGAACAGGAAACGGGGACAATGTTCCATCAGGGTTGAGCCCTGCTGCCCAGCGCAGCCACCTGCTCACCAAGCACCCCGAACCGATGCTCCCCTCCTGCTGCTCCCCTCCTGCTCCTCTCCCCGCTCCCCTGCCGGGCGTCCTGGGCCTCTGGCCAGCTGATCGCACCGCCCTTTCCCTGTGTCCGCCCCAGCCGCTCTGTTTACCCTGCGTGCTGGCCCACTGCGCCCCACATCGATCCTACTCGGCTGCCCTTCTCTCCCTCCAATCTCCCTGTTAGTTCAGCCCCAGAAAGCCCCTTATCACCGCCGGATGCCGGGCCTTGGCCACCTGGCCTAACAGACTCCCCATAAATTGATTTGCCCTGCCCCAGCGAAGCTGAGTTGGCCCTGCCTGTCAGCAGCAGTGATTCCTGGAAGGACCATAAATCACACTGTGTGTCCCCAGGGAGCGCAGGTCCTGGACTAGGGACACTGGATTGGTGTGGAGGAGTCCAGGAGGGAGGGAGGGCAGGAGAGGGCCCTGCGGACCTCAGGAGCTGACCTCTCCCAGGTTCTGCCACCCACACTCTGGGCCAGTTCTCTCCCTGGGGTGGCGGCAAGGCCCTCAAGGTCCCCCTGACACTGGACACACTCCTGGGAAAGATGCTGTCCTGTATCCCAGTTGGGGTCAGCTTTGCGGGCTCTGGGGGCTGGGAGAACCCTGAGAATGAGGGGGTGGAGGAGGGGAGAGGTGCGTTCTGCTGGCCCCTTCTCTGTGGAGTGCCAGGGACGCCAAGGAGGTGAGTGAGGGCACCGGGTGCATTCTCCTGGGAGGACAAGGCCCTGATCCCACACAGCAGAAGCTCAGGTCGCTGAGCCCGGCCCTTCCAGGACACCTCGCACAGCCCTGCAGGACGCTGGAGCCCTCAGGTCCCAGGGAAGAGGGGTGGCAGGCACCTGCAGAGAGGGCCACAGCCGGACCGGGTGGGTGGGCGTCTTCCTCTCAGGCCCAGGGACGCTCTCATCCTGGCCTCCATTCTGGCAGGGTCGGTTTGCTCCACAGCCCTGGCTGCTCAGAGCTCCTTACCAGAGCTTCCTCCATTGTGTGCGGGGCCGGCGGGTGTTTCCATCCCTTCCAGCTCAGACCAGCCCTGAGCACACTGAAAATCAGGCGACTCCTGGGAAGGCGCAGAACCCCTGATGGTGGCTTGCACGAAGCCCGGGCCTCTAACAGAACTCTTGAGGTGTCTCAGCAATGCCCTGCTCTCATGGCCCCTTCCTGGGTGGACGCCAATGGCCTGGCCAGTGCAGCCCACACAGAGGACAGAAAAGTGGGGCTGGCAGCAGCTCCAGCTGGGAACAACTGCGGCCAAACCTCCACAGCAGCCTGCGCCACTCGAGGCCAGAGCTGGGTCCAGCCCACCCCAGCCACCAGGGAGCTCGGCTGTGGGGCCAGGAGGCTGTCTGCCCTCAGATCTCCTTCCCGGCCCAGCTCGTTCTTGGTGGCCTCTCTGTGACCTGCCGCAGCCGTCCTGCCTGCAGTACACAGGGCATAGCTACCCCAGGCCGAGGGAGCCTGCTGCCCGGGCTGGCTGGGGATGCACAGTGCACTTCTGCACAGGGAATGTGGCAACTCCTCAGAAGTTCAGCATAGGGCAAGGTCCTGACTTCTCCATTCCTGGAACCAAATTTTAAAAATGTTCAGCACAAAGGGGCCAGAAGGAGCAGCCACCTGCAGCCAGGTAGACATGGAGAGAGGTGGGAACAGGTGTGCGGATAAGAAGCTACACTGGAGTAAGAACCACACACACACACACGTGTGCGCATCAGAGCAGGGTCATTCGTGAAGTCAGGAAGTGGAAACCACACCATCTGCCAACTGGGTGTCCCTCAGGTAAAGCCAAGGGGGCGCATCCATCCTGTAGAATATTACTCTGCCATGAAGAAGAATGGAGTTCTCACACAGGTATGTGTGAATGGGCCTTGCAGACCCTACGCACAGTGCCAGCAGCCAGGCGCCCAGGGCCACATGCGGTGTGATCTTCTTTTTTTTTTTTTTTTTTTTTTTTTGTCTTTTTCCTTTTTATCGGTACCAGGGATCGAACTCACAACTGCCTGCTTGCAAGGCAGGCGCTTATGCTGCTGAGCTAAATCCCCAGCCCCTATGCGGTGTGATCTTCTCATTGTAGGAAATGTGCAGGGTAGCAGAATCAATGGAGCCAGAGAGCAGATTAGCAGTGGCCACAGGCTGCAGGGGTCTGGCTTGGGACACAGGGTGACAGCTATCGGCTGAGGCTTGTCCTAGACGATGAAAATGGACTGTGGAGGTGGCCACACTCCTGTGTGATGACAGTACAAACCGGAATTGTACACTTAGGTGCCGGAATGGCTGAGCGGGAGAATTCATTCCAGGACCACTCTCGCACACACCCAGGAGCGGAGAGGGGAAGAGAGAGGCAGCCTCGGTTCCCCCATGAGCCCTGGTACTTGTATGCATCTTTCCATCCCAGCATGTCGCCCCCTGGACCTGATCCGCAGAAAGCCGGTGCCCAGGTATCAGGGCACCAGCGACGCTGCCCTGAGCTTTCCTGTTTACTCTCCTGATCTGTCACCATGCTCCTCCTCGGCTCTCAGGTGGCAGCTTGCTGCTCCTGGCCCGTCCTGTAGTCAAGGCAACCGAGGAGACGTCCACTCACACCCTCTGGGGTGGGAAGTCTTCCCAGGTGGGGGCCCAGGCTGAGTGGTGCCAGCAAATTCAGCCCGGGGCCCCCCACCCGTTGTGAGGGCAAAGGGGCCATACATGGGCTGGGGCGCCCCTGGCAGTTCCCATTGAGGGCCCCCTCTGCCTGGGGTGGCCGTGAAGAGAGGCCAGGTGCGGACACCACCTGTTTGTGCTGGGCACTTAGCGAGGCCAGGCTGAACCACACTGTTCAAACAGACTCCCGCTGCGGGCCCCTGTGCCTGCTGGGGGGTGCCTGGGCGCCAGCTCCCACCTCTCCCCAAAGCTAGCCCATGGCCCAGGCCTGTCCCCAGTGTGCTATGCCCCGCGCTGGGCTCTGCAGCAGCCGCGTGCTGCCCCTGCTGCTGGCCTACATCTGCTACCTGCTGCTCGGGGCCACCGTCTTCTGGCTGCTGGAGAAGCCAGCGGAGGCCGAGTCCAGGGACCAGTTTCAGCTGGAGAAGCTGCACTTCCTGGGGAACTACACGTGCCTGGACCGGTGGGCCCTGGAGCAGTTTCTGCAGGTGCGGGAAGCAGCGGGCGGCCAGGGTGGGCAGAGCTGTGACCCCAGGCTGAGGACTTGTGGGAGCAGAGTATGGGGACAGAGCCGGGAGGCCCAGTCCTGGGTTCCGCCCAGGTCTGGACTGGGTCACGGCGGGACCTTGAGCCAGTCACCCAGCCTCGCTGACCCCATGTCCTACCTGTGAGGCGATGGCCGCAGACACTGGCAGCGGGTTAAAGGTGTCCTAAGCTGTCACACACAGCACGGACACGGGCTGAGTGTCTGCATGGTCATCGCTGGCCACGTCCCCTCCCTGCCACTTCCCGACCCCAAGTCCAGGCCATGGCCCCTGCCTTTGTGTGGCCCCAGCTGGGGACGCAGACACAGGTCAGCAGCAGCCCCCATGCTGGCCTTGCTTCTCCAGAGCTGGGCTGTGGGCAGTGGCCCAGGTGACCGAGCTCTGGCTCTGTGCCAAGGGGCTCCCTCTGGTGCCAGCAGAGGCCGCCCCTGTCGGGCTCCTCCTGCGTCCCTCTCTCACAGAAAGAAGCACACAGGTGTGGGAAGGTGACTGCGTGTGAGACCGGGGGAGGGTACATGAGTGACAGCACCCACTGCAGAGGGACAGACCCAGCACAGAGGCCCTGTTACAATGACGGGCGTTGGCTGAGCACTTACAGCGCCCCAACCAGCAAGGAGCGGGGCTCAGAGCACCTCGGCCTGCAGCTGTTCCCGCTGTCCTCCCCAGCCTGCAGGTGGGAACTGAGGCCCGGGAGGTGGAGAGCCAGCCGGGGCTGCGGTCACTGCTAGAGACGGAACTGCATCCGCTCTGGCCGCAGGGCCCTTGCTGGGCACATACAGGTTGGCATCCATGCTGGGGACAGGAAATGGCTGGGCAGGGCCTCTCAAAGCCTCTCCCTGGGCAGCAGCAACACAGAGCCCGTTGGAGAGCAGCTGTCGCTTCCAGGTCCCATGGACCTGCAGGTGTCAATGCCCACCAGGTGGCGCTGAGCCCCTTCAGACTGAGAGCAGCCCGTTGTGAGCCTCAGTCCTCCTCCTTCTGGTGGACGGGCAGGCAGGGCTGGAGCCACAGCCCAATGTCAGGGCAGAGGCAGGGAGTGAGGCAAAGCCCTGGAGACCGGAACCTGCTCCTCCCTCAGCCTGGGCCACAGCAGAACCAGGGGCCGGGAGTAGCCAGGCCTGGTCACTGGGCTCCGATCACCCAGCTCTGTGAAGGTGGGCGAGGGCGGCCACAGGCTTGACTGCAGCTGCCAGGGCCTTCCAGGGGGACGGAACATCCCAACCTGAATCCTCGCCTAGGAGAGACGGTCGCCTGCTGGGGGAGGTCAGGGCGGGAGGCAGGAGAATGCTGGGAAAATAGGTCGAGAGTGAAAAGCTGGGCGTGGTGGTGCAGGCCTGCAATCCCAGGACTCCGGAGCTGGGACAGGAGGACCACAAGTTCGAAGTCAGCCCGGACTAACAACACGAGACTCCGTCTCAAAAAACCAGATCAAACCAAAGCAAAACAACAAAATCACACATAAAAAAACCCAAGACTGCAGTGAGCAGGTGGGCATCTCCCACAGCTGTGGACACCAGTGAGCACGTGGACATCTCCCAAAGCTCTGGACACAGGTGAGCACATGGACATCTCCCTAGCTGTGGACACTGGTGAGCACGTGGACATCTCCCACAGCTGTGGATGCTGGTGAGCACGTGGACATCTCCCCAGCTGTGGACACCAGTGAGCACATGGACATCTCCCACAGCTGTGGATGCTGGTGAGCACATGGACATCTCCCCAGCTGTGGACACCAGTGAGCACATGGACATCTCCCCAGCTGTGGACACTGGTGACCACGTGGACATCTCCCACAGCTGTGGATGCTGGTGAGCACATGGACATCTCCCCAGCTGTGGACACCAGTGAGCACATGGACATCTCCCCAGCTGTGGACACTGGTGACCACGTGGACATCTCCCACAGCTGTGGATGCTGGTGAGCACATGGACATCTCCCCAGCTGTGGACACCAGTGAGCACATGGACATCTCCCCAGCTGTGGACACTGGTGACCACGTGGACATCTCCCACAGCTGTGGATGCTGGTGAGCACGTGGACATCTCCCCAGCTGTGGACACAGGTGAGCACATGGACGTCTCCCCAGCTGTGGATGCTGATGAGCACATGGACATCTCCCACAGCTGTCGACATCTTGGGCACACAGCCTCCGCCCTGTGAAGGACAGCGTTAGCACTGAGGAAGCTGTTTGCCCAGCACAGAGCTAGGTCACCTGCCCCTCTCCACACGCCCTACCACTCAGAAAAGAAACCACCACAGCCCACTCCCACCTGCCCGCCATCTGGCACCGGGGTCAGGGCCTTGCCCCACTAGGACTTGGGTTCCAAGGACCCAGCGGGGCCACCCGAGGCCAGGCCCAGCGCCGCCCTGAGCAGGGAGGGCCGTGCTGGGTGTGTCTGGCCACAGCACTCTGGAGTGCGGTCCGCATCCTAAGAGCAGGACTTGCCGGCCTGGGACAGACTTAGTGACTGGGACCCCAGGCCGACCCTGTCCCCAGGGCACCACCCTGAGTCAGTGGCTCACAGACCTGCGGGACGTGGGGCCCAGAGGGAGGCCCGAGCTGCCTGCTCCCCCCACCCCCGTACCTGCCTCGAGGGCTGCACCGAGCCACAGCACTCTGCCGCCCTGCGACATCACAGCTACAGGGGACAGGGCTGGGGCACAGAGGAAGGGACCCGCATTCTCCAAGAGGGCTGGCTGGGCCCAAGGGCTCAAGGCAGCAAGAGTTACGTTCTGAAAACACACGCAGCGCACGCGCAACACATGCATGTGCGCAGCACAGGGAGCTGGGCACGCAGAGCATGCGCACGGCAAGCGCTCCGCAACAGGTGCGCGCATGCGCACACAGTCTGTGTGCAGGACCCAGGGAATTTTTCCCTTGGGCGGTGCTGGGCTCCCTAGAGGGTGGCAAAGAGCACTGCAGGTCTTCCCTTGCAAGCTCCCCACCCTCAGGCCTCTGGGAGAGAAGCCTGGCTGCCCCCCCCCCATTCCCGACAACCCCTTCTGGGAGGGACACCCAAACCGTAATCTGCTCTCTGTCCTAACACCCATGTGCGTGTCATCTCTTGGCCACAGCCTTGTCTCCACCTGGACCCTCCTCCTGGATCGCCCTCCTCACCCCCTTAAGCCTCCTGCCACCCCCAACCCAGGTGGCCCTGGCCGGGGACACATGCTGGCCTTGGAGGGTGGCCCTTGGCCACCTGAGCCTTGGGCTCCTGGTCCATTCAATGGGAACGACGCTAAGAGCGCTGCTGGGGGAGTCATGGTGAAATCCAGCAGCCCAGGGCTGGCGCCGCAGCTGCGCAGTAACCATCGCCGGCTTCCACACCCCCACTCCCACCCCTCCTCCACCCCGCAGGTCATCTTGGAAGCCTGGGTGAAAGGCGTGAACCCCCAAGGCAACTCCACCAACCCCAGCAACTGGGACTTCGGCAGCAGCTTCTTCTTTGCGGGCACGGTGGTCACCACCATAGGTAAAGCGCTGCGGGTCGAGGGGGCTCCCGAGGCCCGTCTCGGTTGGGGCTCCCTGGGAGCAGATGCTGGGGAGAGATGGGGTTCAGCCAGGGAGGACTGGGGAAGCACAGGTGGGGAGCGGGCAGGAGAAATGGACGAGAGGGGAGCAGTCGGGCTGCACAGTGTACCCGCTGGTGGCTGGGCCCACGCCCTTGGGGACCTCTAGGGACAGGTGGAGGCCAGCTGAGCTTGGGCCCAAGGGCGGGGACAAGGCCCTCCTGGTCTGCCCGCTTGGCCCCGGCTGCAGAGAGCTGGTCCTGGATGCGGACTCTCTAGCATCCTCGACCTGCCTCGGGGACGGGGCTGTGGGGCTGGGCAGTGGGCAGTTATCTGTCTCTGAAACTGCTGGTGGCACCCAGGTGTCCCAAGGGGGTTGAGCACCAGCAGTGCCTGCTGCATCCTCAGCCAGAAGCCTGCTCCATGCCCCCAGGAAGCCTCAGACCTGGTGTAAACCAGGCGCCCATAAGGTCCACTCCCACACCCCTCCCTGGACACTCAGGCAGCAAAATGAGGGGGAGGGGTGTAATGTGGGTGGAACCCAGGTGTGGCCCCCCGCCCGACAGTTTCCAGTCCAATGAAGAGGGGTCCAGTGAGTGCAATAACCTAAGGCAAGGCAGACGATTAGAGAGAGAGGGCACAGAGCCCCCAGGAGGGCAGAGCCCCGCGGGGCCTCTCACCCAGCAGCAGGAGGAAGGAAAGGCTGGGAGGGCTTCGAGGAAGGAGGAGCAGGATTTCTAGAATAAAGATCTCCAGCAGGGGTGGGGTGAGTGCTCAGGGAACCAGGGAGTGTCCCCTCCTGCCCCTCTGGGGGTGGAAGACAAACCTCTGCTAGAGTCTGAGGGTCCAGGGTGGGTGTCCTGAACTTTCCCCACCCCAGGATCCGGGAACCTGGCACCCACACCAAGGCCGGCCATGCCTTCTGTGACTTCTATGCCCTGGTGGGCATCCCGCTCAACGTGGTGTTCCTCAACAGCCTGGGCAGGGGGCTGCACGGCTAGCTGGCCACCCTGGAGAGGTGGAAGGAATGGCCCCTGCGCTCCCAGGTAGGGCCTCTCGCCCCTGCAGCCCCAGGTCACGGGCTGGGGTGAGGCCACCTTCGGAAGGAGAGAAAGGGCCGTGGAGGGACTGGCAGGGAGGCTGGGTCTCGGTGCGGCCTGGATGAGGTGCAGTCGCTTGGAGCTCTGCAGCCAACGTGGCCATCAGAGGTGACTGCAGAGGCCAAGGGGCTGGACTTCCGCACCTCAGCCCTGGTTGGTCACACACTGGATGCAGGCCCCACCCCGAGGTCTGCAGGGGGTGTGTGCCCCTGTGTGGCCCAGGGCTGCCTCCACCCGCAGCCTCCAGCGTGGACTCAGGGCTGCTCCCCTCCCAGCTCCTGCAGGTCCTGGGCCTGGGCCTGGGCCTGACCCTGGGGTCCCTGGCCATCCTCGTCTTCCCGCCCATGGCCTTCAGCCACGTGGAGGGCTGGAGCCTCAGCGAGGGCTTGTACTTCACCTTCATCACTCTCAGCACCATCGGCTTCGGGGACTACGTTGTGGGTGAGGGGACCAGCACGGGTCTCGGGGTGGGGGCCCACTGGGATTCAGGAGTGTGGGGAGGGCAGTGGGGGATGTTTCTAGGCCACAGCAGCTCTCAGTGGCCTAGAGTCTCTGGCCAGGGCCCATCACCCTTTCCCCAGGGGTCCCCACAGAACCTGGAGGTGGCTGTGCCCACGCCTGCCGTCCCTCCCGTGGCAGGCAGGGACCCCAGCAAGCTCTATGTCTCGGAGTACCGGAGCCTGGCTGCCCTCTGGATCCTCCTGGCCCTGGCGTGGCTGGCGCTGCTCTTCTCCCTGGGCCCCGTGCAGCTCTGGCCTGTGGCCTGAGGAAGGGCCAGCCCCTGACCCTGCAGGACTCCCCAGGCCTCTGAAGAGTTCCATCTCTGTGTGACGCTCCCCACTGGCCCAGCAGCCCCCCAGCATCTCCAGCCCAGGCTGTCTGCCCTTGGGGTTTCCCCCTCCAAATCACCTGCTCCCCAGCTGGGGCCCCCCCAGAGCTCTGCAGATGGGACGGGGAAGGACACACAGAGGAGCTTCAGGGACAGGGTCACGCCGGGATGGATTCAACCTACACCTGCTCCCAAGGGCCCTCCCTGCCCTCAGAGGTGACCTGGAAAAGTCACCCGGACTGGATCCCTGTGGCCAGAGCTCTGTCACCCTCTCCACTCACCTTGGACACCTTAGACGGACAAAGGTGGCGGTCACTGTCTTACTGGAGAGGTGCACAGCATGCATCTGCCAAGATCTCCTAGGTGCCAGGCATGGCACCAGGTCTGGGGGTGCAGCAAGGTGCATCCTGCCCTTGCCGAGCCTGTGGCCCTTCCTCTGCTCAGGGAGGAAAAGGGACACGGGGCTTCCTGGTCAGGGTTTTCTTGCTTCCCAAGCCCACAGACAAGTGGTAATGGCTGGGTCCCTCTTCTCTGAGTGCACAGTGGCTGGGAGACCCAGGAGGACCTGCAGGTGGCCAGCCCTTGGGAACAGTCTTGGGGGTGGGACTTAGGCAGGAAGCCAAGACTATAAATTCGTGCCTGCTTTCTCTTCCTCAGCATGGTTTTCAGGAGCCCCCCGCCCTGCCACTACCTGCAGGAGGTACCAGGGGCTCTGGGCTCCCTCCCCACAGAGCTGCGGTCACTGTGGCCTCTCCTCCTGCCCTAGACTGGGGCGTGCACTCCTCTGAGGGCAATGAATCCTCACAGCTCGGGACTTCTTTCTAAATCCCTGGGATTGGGTCTCCACGGTGTGGGCAGAGGGGTCCCTGAGGAGACCCTGGCCAGGAGAGGCGCTGGACCCTCCCTGCCACAGCACTGACAGCAGGGCTCGGAGCTGGGGACAATGCCCACCTGCCTGGCACTGGGCACCATGGCTTCTGCTAATGCATCTGGATGCAGTAACCTGGACCTGCTGATTTGGGTGGGGAACAGCTGTCCCAAAGGGAAAGAACAGATGGGGCGATAGGCACTCGGTTTGGCTCCTGCAACAGGATTGTGCCTCATGGGCCGTGTTCCCTAGAGGAGCAGGACAGGTGGACGCTCCCATTTGGGAGTGAGGAGGGCTAAGGCTGCAGGCCCTGGATCACAAGCCCGCAGGGACCCAGAGTGTCTGAGCCCTGGCAGAAGGGCACAGGGAGTTGGACACAGGACAGGAAGAGGGTGACCAAGTACAGCTTGCCTTTTCCAAGAGTTGGGTGCAGACGTTGTCCTGGGGCACAGTCCTCATACTGAGGGCCAGCAGGACCGAGGGTGCCCATGATCCCAGGAACCTGGGAGAGGACCCTGGAGGGCGGTAGGACCTGGCCCAAGCGCTCGTCTGGGACAGCTGGGAGGGGGCTGGAGTCCAGGGCGAACACAAGGCCAAGTCCACTTTACCCTGAGACTTCAGACACCAGGGGCCCAGCTGCAGATGCCAGGAGTAGGTGTAGAGGAGATTGCAGAGGTCACCCGGGGCAGAGACTCGGTAGAGGAGGGGACCCAGCAGCCAGAGTGCACAGGGATCTCTCCAGACTCTCAGCAGGTGACACTGACTGACATCAGGGGCCCGGCTTGGTCCCCACTCCCCCTGCTCTGGAGCCTGAGGGCAGGGCCTGGACAGCGGTGCCCAGTCCAGCATTCCCTCCCTGAAGTCCTGGCGGCTTCTCCTGGGAGGAATGCAGACCCTGCTGGCCTCCAGTTGGAAGCCAAACCCACAAAAGGCCCCAGAGCCATGGGGAGGTGCAGTTCTGAGCCCCCAGAGCTGGGCCAGAGCTGGACAGGGCAAGGCCTCCATCTGTGCTTTGTCTGCTCCACAGAGCCTTCCGGCCCGGCCCAGCGGAATGGGCGCCTTTCTCCCCTGTGTGCCCACAGCACAATAAATACTGCGTGGTAACATACTGATGGCACTGCTGATGCTGCGCCGTTCTGTCTTCACGTGTGACACCTCATCCTTGCAGTGACTCGAGGAAGGAAGCACGTTTAGGATTCCCACTTCACAGATCAGGAGGCTGAGGCGTGAAGCTCAGTAACCCGCACCATGCACCGCACTGCCTCCTCCATGTCCAACTGCTGGGTTCATCTCTGCCCCGTCTTTACTGCAGCCCCTGCCCTGGGCCAGGGAATTATGGGGTAACGCGATCAGCCTGGGGTGCCAGGGAGACCTTGGGCACCTTCTTCTCCATGCTCATCATCGCCACCACCAGTAAGGGCAGCAGGGGCCAGGGCGGCTGGGCTGGGAGGGCAGCTTCTCCCTCACTATAGCAGTGACTCGGTTTCTCCTTTCACCCAGATCCCCGCGTGTGTTTCACGCAAACCACAGGGGGCGCTGGCCTGCGTGGCCTTTCAGAGAGCAGAGCTTCCCGGGTGGTGCGGGAGGGACCACGCCCCTCACCTGAGCCGGAGCGGGGGTGGGGAGGGGAAATCGAAGAAAGTCCCGCAGATTGCGCTCCTTCACCCCGCCCAGGCCTGCAGAGCGGCTGAGGTGGTCCTGGTCCCTTGAGGGCACCTGGGAGCTGCTGCGTGGAGGGGACGCGCTAGATCTATCCCTCTGAAGCCCAGCAGAGGCGCTGGTCAGTAGCCTGGAGCCCTCTCTACTCTCGGCCTTCGGCCCCTGCGTGACCCAAACTCCCCGCCAGGGGGCAGGCGCACACCGCCGGCGACTGGAGCATGGCTCCCCCTCCGTGCGCAGGCCTGGGCTGGATGGGGTTCCCAGGAGGAGCCCTGATGCACACACGTTCAGCCAGCATATAGGCGGTCTAGTTCCGAGGGCTGTGCCTCCGGATGTGGGGAGCCTCTAGTTCCTGAACCCCACACTTCCTGCCGCCTCTGACTTTGGCTCATCAAATTCAGAGTTCTGGGGTCAGGTGTGATGGCACATGCCTGTAAGCCTAGCACTTGGGAGGCTGAGGCAGGAGGATTGTTACGAGTTCGAGACCAGCTTGGGCTGCAAAATGAGATCCTGTCTCAAAAAAAAAAAAAAAAAAAGAAAAGAAAAAGAAAAAGAAAAGAAAAGAAAGAAAAAGAAAGAAAGAAAGAAAAGAAAAGAATACCTTGTTCCATCCGCTGGCCCAAAAAGGTCAGGCCCAGGACCCAGGGCTGCAGGGCACAGAGCTGGAGTCAAGCGGAGAACCACTTGGGCCTGAAGAACCTGGGCTCTGCCTGTGGACAGACGCTCACAGGTGGGGGCTCCAGTGTTAGGGGGTGTGGTGTGCTGGCCCCAGCCGGGAGCAGGAGTGTGGGGGAGCAGGAGTGTGGGGGAGCGGTGTGGGCAGGATAGGGGGCAGGATGGGGGGCATCCACCCCTTCATTTATGCATTCATTCACCTGCCTCCCCATTCATCACACATCCGTTCATTCATCGGTTCATTCACCCAGCATGCATTCTTGTGGCCATTCAAGAGCAGCCGTGGGGCCTCAGGTCCTGAGAACACAGAGATGACTGTGCCCCAGCCTGTGCTCCCCAGGGGTTCCCAACACACGAGGAGGCAGAGACAGAGAATTTGTACCACTTGCTGGCTGCCCTGGAGTCCAGGCCTTGTATGAGCCCCGAGCAGGGGCCTTGGGGGTGGGGTGGGGACCCAAACACCCTCTGTGGTGGGCAAGAAGGGCACTGTGCACCACAGGATCCTGGGGCCCCAGGGAGGGAGGGCACATGGTACTTGGAAGGTTGGGGCTCCAGATGAGGCTCAGGGACAGGGCAGGAGGGACGCTGCCCCCCACAGGGGAGGTCATGGTGGTTGCAACCTGAGTGGGGACTCAGTCAGGAGGAGGCAGCTGATCAAAGTAGGTGGGGCGAAACTGGGCACCACGGCTCACACCCATCTTTCCAGCTGCCGGGGAGGCTGAGGCAGGACCTAGCCTGGGCCACTGGCTCCTAAACCCGCCTCTTGTGTGTGCGGGAGATCTGGGAGAGGGTCCTGAGGGAGGAGGAGGAGGGAGGATCAGGGACAGCTGGGGACAGCCTTGGGGTGACCACCGAGAGGACAGAGGGAGAGAAAGGGTCTGGGGCAGCTTGGAGAAACCTCAGCTGGTGACAGGGAATCTGGAGCCAAGAGGGGCTTGGAGGGTTGCTGGGGGGCAGGGACCTGGCTTCAGTGCCCCGCTGTGCCCTGCAGTGCACAAGCAGCCTGGGGTCATGGGGACACAGTAGACACCTGAGGTGCTTGTCCTCCAGCCTCATCTGTCACACGGGACCCCGATGCCTCTGCCTCCTCCGTCTCCGTGTCTGCAACTGGGGTCGGCCACATGGAGGCTCAGAGGCCTGAAGTCCAGAGGCCACGGCCAAGGCAGGGTCAACCCTGTGTGCTGTGACCAGTCAAGGTCCCTCCTGGTCACTTGCCCAGCACTGAGCTGTCCTCCAAGTCCAAGTGCAGACTCTGCTGTGGTCCTGAGAGCCCTCTCACCTTCCCGGAGACCAGGCTGGGGACACAGCCCTGGGTGCTCGAGCAGAAGACATTCTGCTACCATGGGCAATGGTTGGTGGCCAGACTGACAGTCCCAGGAAGGCCAACGTCCCGAGGGTCGGGGGAGGGAGGAGGGTGCACATGGCCCAGCCCGGGGCCACACAGCGTTCTGAAGTCACCAGCCTTGCTGGGACAGCTGAGCCAGACACTCATGAGAGGCAGAGGGGGGACCTGAGCCCAACAAGCCCTGCAGCCCCCTCTCCTCTTGCTGAGCGCTGAGGCCCCTCCCGGGGTCCTCCATCCTGGAGGCGGTGGCCAGTGCCGCTCTGTCCCTGCTCCTCCCGGCCTGCAGCCTTCAATTGCATTTGCAGCTCACCAGAGGGCCCTGCCAGCTGCCAGGGCTCCCGCCACTCGTGATTTCACCTGAAGAACTGAAATAAAAGGGGAGAGAAATGCACACCCCTGTGCGGGCAGGAGCCAGGACTGGGGGTGCCTGGTCAGGGAGCTGCTCCCTGCTGATCTCATTTGGGACTGGCTGCAGGTCGGGTGGGCCAGCCTTAATCCAATCAGCCTGATCAGTCCACACTCCTGCAGGCTTTGAGGTCAGCTCGGGGCTGGGCCCGGCTGGCTGGCTTCGGGGTCCTGAAGAGGAGCTGGCCCGGGGAACCCACAGGGTCTGCCTCAGACCAGCAGGCTGGCTTGGGCAGTGGACAGAGATGTCGTGCAGGGAGCTAAGATAGACAAAGCCATCGAAAGATCCACAGGGCCCGTCCTCCTCTCCCTGGAGGGAGGCAGGGCAGCTGCCCAGGAAGCATCCAGAGCGGGGGGTATAATAGTGCTCTGCGCCTCACAGCGAACCCCATCCAAACACCTCCTTAGCCACCAGTCGTATTGAGGCATCCTGTGGAGGGGAAGGATGGGCAGACGGCAAGCCATACAAGTCTTGGGCATCTTCTGTTCCAGATGCCATCCCAGGCATTGTAGCTGAGGTTGGGAGAAAGAGGCCAGTTGGTTTCCTAGAAAGGGCTGAGATCTAAGCTGAGGGGAGATTAGCCAGGCCAAGAAGAATTGGAAATAAAGAGGCTTTAGAGCTAAGGGCAGTGTGTACAAAGGTCCTGAGGCAGAATGAATGATGGGTGGAGAAATGGGAGCCCAAGAGTGATGAGATGGGGTGCTGAGAAACAAGTGGGGGCCCTCCTCCAGACAGGAGAAAACCACAGGATCAGACAAGCACTGGCCATAGCACAGGCATCAGAATCTCCTGCAGGATTATTAAAATGCAGATTGCTACGGGACTCTGTAGCACACACTCTCGATCCTCACTACACAGGAGGCCGAGGCAGGAAGGTTGAAGGTTCAAGATTGGCCTGGGCAATTTAGTGAGAAGCCACCGTTTCAACACAAAATTAAAAAGGAGTAGAAATTGTAACAGATTTCCCTGACTGGGAAGGCGTGGGTGGCCCGATGCCTGTGTTTCTAATCTACCCTCAGCGGCCCTGGGGACTGAGCTTTGAGAACCACAAGGCCTGAGCCTGGCAGAGAGACAAATAGGAAACCAGGCTCCAGAACCCAGGTGCCAACCCAGCGCAGCCTCCCAGAACCCCAGGGAGGCAAGCACGGGCCAAGTCTCCAATCAGCCCACAGGTCCCTCCTTCTGCCCAGTGGCACATCATTGTCCCTGTTAGTGCCCAGGGGCAAGGACAGCTAAGTCACCTGCAGTATCATGTTGGCACATGACCACCCAGACTAAAGGCTGTATTTTCCATCCTCCCTTGTGGTTAGGCAAAGCTGTATGAATACATTTCACCCAGCAGAATACAGAGAAGTGTCTTTCAGGATGAAGCATGACCTTCTAACTCTCTAGCTGGCTGCAATGCCATTATGGTGGCTGGAGCTCTGGCAGCTGTGTTGCACCATGAAGTAGGGGCCATGTTGGAGACTGACTGGACAGTCACAGAAAGAGCCTGGATCTCTGAGGATCACAGGGCCATTGTCACAAGCCTGGACAGAAGCCTCATTATGTGAAAGACAAACCAATACTTCATTTAAAACCATGACGGAGTCTTTCTGTCTCTTACAAACCTCATTGGAATGGACCCACACTGAGACAAACATAATACTGAGACTGGATCTTACACAGAGAAACCACCTGTCATGGGTGAGTTTGCTCAGGACCAGGGAGGGAAAGGACAGAGGGCAAAACTGCTGGCTCTGTGGGACCAGCAGCATTCCTGAGCCCTAGGATGGAGTCAGAGGTGGCTTTTTAGCAAAGAAATCCAGGAGCACCGTTACGCCACCCCATCTCCTCTTGCACCATCCGTCTCAGCCCTAAGTGGGCCAAGGCCAGGCCTGGGCGGCACCAGAGAGCAAACAACAGGTCCAGCCCGGCTCCCTAAAACCCAGAGGCTGGGCTGGGTGGCGGTGGGGAGGAGGCAGCTGGCATCTGGGCTCAGCCAGCTCAGCTCTGCAGAGGGGCTGGGCCAGGGCGCTGGGGGCTCCCCGAACCCCAGCTCTGCCTCCCCATGGTCCTTTTCCTCTGCTGCCTGAGCCTCTCTGCCCCTTCAAGCCCTCCCTCCCTAGGGCCCCTTTCATGCTCAGAAACGCTGCTGGCCCCACTGGGAACCCATGGTGGGGGCGGGGTCCTGGGGAAGGCTCCTGATTGGCCAGTTCCTTGCAGCCACTGAGAAGAGCTGCCGGGACCAGACCCAGAATGCAGTGGGACAGTGGACAGAGGGGCCGGGGATCCTGGGAAGCCATAGCGGGAGCCACTTGGAGAGGTCTGGACGTGGGCCAGAGAGGGTAGAGGACATCGAGGCCTCACACGCGGATGGCAGGGAGGGCGCGGGAAGGCGGGACACCCAGACGGCCCCCGCATCCTCGCCGGCTGTGGACAGGGACAGGCCACTGCTGATGTGAGCCTCTGCATCCCTGCTGGGCCACAGAGGTGGTGACAATGTGCACAGCGCCGGCCCTGCCCTTGAGGGCTCCCAGTGACACCATCACACTGCCGGCCGAGTCTGGGGTCCGGGCTCAGCCTCACTCTGGGTCATGGCAGAGGGCCGGGACCAGACCAGGTGCCACCTGTCTCTCCCTGGCTGGGGACAAGGCTCCCGGACCACGTTCTCAGGCTGCCGAGAGGAGTCAGGAGCGCGGGGACAGAGTCCAGCACAGATGGCCCAGAGCTGCTGTCCTGGGGCCTCCCTTGCAGGAGGCCCTGCTTCCCAGTCCCAGAATCCTAAAAAGGACAAAAAGAAGGCGCTGCAGGAGAGGTTGGGGTCCGCAGTCAGGGGAGCTGGCAGGTGCCTGGGCCACCGGAAGTGGAGGAGGCTCCTGGGGAGGCACCTCGGGCCGGGAGCAGGTACCTGGGACAGACAGAGGAGGCCGAATCCAGGGCCAGGCGTTGTCAGGACGCCAGGAGGGAGGAGGCCCCGCGGTCAGCACCGGTGCTGCACAAATATTGTTGTTTTGACTGCCCGTGGGATTGTTTTATTTTCTCCCCAGAACCACAAGTGTGAAGTGCAAGGTTGTTCTAGAACACGACACCTCGGGCGAGCACTGACCTCTGGCCTCACCTTTCGCCCTTCTGGGGAGACGCAGGCTCCTGTGTGGGCAGAGCCACCAGAGATGCCCAGCCACAGGGCTCAGGCCACCAGGGCCAGGTTGCCACGGAGATGCCCGGCACCCTGGTTTTTGTGTAAAAGCACCGCCAACAGTGTGTAGTTGGAGTATAAAACACCCTGAAAAGCAGTTATTTGTACTCTAAACATTAATATTTTTAAAAAGAGAGACTAAGCTTTATTTGTAAAAAAGCATTTACTGCTGGGCATAGTGGTGCACATCTGGAATCCCAGCATTCGGGAGGCTGCGGCAGGAGGATTGTTGAGTTTGAGGCCAGCCCGTGCTACATAATGAGTTCAGGTCCAGCCTGAACTATATGGCAAGACCCTGTCTCAAAAAACAAATACATACTTACATGCATAAAAGTACAAAAGCATTTACTATGATTTTAAAGGCCAAACAGCTCAGCAGCTAGGAGCACAGATGCTGGAGACACCACATGCCTCGGTTTCTCCCCCGGAACTTGAGGGCGTCAGTAGCTCCTTTACGGGGCAGTGCATAAAAAGCATTCGGAACACAGTCTGGCCAGAGTGACCGCTGTGGACACAGTAGCCACTGTCACTACCATTATCATGTCACTTCCTGTCCAGGAAGGGACCAGAAAGGACCAAACTCCCCGCTCCGCCCCAAACTGACCACTGCTGGTACCCTGGGATCAGGGGCTTTCAGTAAGCGGTGTCCTGATCCTGGGGCCCTGTGACCTCAGGATGGCATCTGGGCTGGGCACGGGTCCCTGATATGTCCCCTTAGGCGTCTCCTGGGGGAGGGAGCTGCAGTCGGTGCCCCCACCATGCTGAGTCCTGGGGGGCAGCCTTGTGTAGAGCTGGGATGTGGCTGGGTTGTCGAGGACAGGAGGTGAGAGTCCAGAAGAGGAGTGGGCATGGTGCGTCCGGATGGACCTGGGCTGCCCCATGCACCATCGGAGCCTGTGCTGCCCTGGGCAGCGGCCAGGACAGGCACCTCTGGGCCTGGCTCTACCTCTCCGAGCTGGGAGCCTGGTTGCCTCTCCACCTGTCACTGGGATCCTGGTGGGGTCCTTGGGTTGGCTGTGTGGCTTTGGAGGAGGCCAAACAAGTAAACCAAGTGGCTTCTGCAAGCAGCACCGTGACTTGGGCTGCCCCCCGTCCCCAGGGCGGGCAGGGCCTGCCAGCTTGCCCCACGCTTCCCCAGCGATGGCAATGTTCCCCACCACCCGAGGGACTCTTGGGGGCCAGAATGGAGACCCCTCCCCACGGCCCCGTCTCCTTGCAAGGAGAATGGACCCATGGGTGGTGCATGAGGTACCACAACGTGGGCTCGGCTGCTGAAACAGGACCCCAGACCATCAGAGGGCCACCGAGCGGAGATGCCTGCCTGGTTCGGGGGGAGCAGAAGGTGCTCCATGACTTCCTTGTACCTCGGTGCTCTGCTGTCCTCCACAAGAGGCCTTTGGCTTCTGGCTGCCATCATACCCTTATCCCGGCCGCTAGGAAGAGAAAGGAAGCTCACACTTCCTCCCCTTAAAGTTGCAATCGGTATTCTGCTCCCACCCCGTTGTCCAGAGCTTAGCCACATGCCCACAGGCAGCTGGACAGTGCAGAACCCCGAGGAGCAGGTGAGAACGGGAACAGGGCAGGGACACAGCTCAGTGGCACAGGAGCCTACCCAGCAGGTGCCAGGTTGTGCCAGCACCAAAGAAAACCCGGGAACAGTGAGCTGGGAGTGGGGTGTGGGTGCGGGCGGGTGAGAAGCCTCTCCCCGCCCTCTGCTCACAGTGGTTCCCTCCCTGTTCCTGACCTCTGGCTACTTCTCCCCATCTGATGGCCGCACCCCAGCACGCCACCTCTCCACCTCAGGCAGCCCCAGCCCTGTTCCCCTGGTGTCCTCCTCCCTGGGGCCTCCGCAGCCAGCCCAAGTCACCTCGGGCCGGTGGCGATGCTGTGGAGTGAGGTCACACTCTGTGACTTCTTAGGACAGCGTGAAACCCCAAAGTACAGCCTCAAGTGCCCAGGGCAGCGAGCGTCCCTCGTTGGTGCCTCAGACAAGCTCTGCTCCCTACCACCTAAGAGCTTTTGAATGACCCGCTTCCTCTGCCCAGATCTGTCTACATCACCCCTGCACCTCCTCGGAGGCCTCTCCAGAGAGGTCGGGACGCGCCAGGGTGCCTCCCCGTGGCTCTGAAACTCCAGTCCTGGCACTTGTCACACAAGCCTACCCCCTGTCCTTTCAGCTGAACTCAGCACCTCTTCAGGGAGGGTTAGCCTCGGCCTGGGGTCTCACCTGATCCACTCTCCCCCGCTGCCTTGCCAGGTAGGGTTGAGCATCTCTGTCACAGCCCCGCCTCCAGAGGACCAGGAGGACCAGGACTCTGGCAGGTGGACTGGCTGAGAGTGCGGTCAGTTCAGACCTCAAACGCATCAATTCTGGTTCTGTGTGTAGAAGCAGAGGCCTCTATCCACACACTGGTGTTGGCAATAAATAGAACATTCAAAAAAAACAAAAAAAAAAAAATAAATAAATAGAACATTCTTTCCTTCTTAAAATGCAATTTTTAGGGCAGGCTGAGTGGTGCATGTCTATAATCCCAGCACTCTGGAAGGCTGAGGCAGGAGGACTGTGGATTCAAGTCCAGCATGGTGACTTAATGACTTAACAAGATACTGTCTTAAAATTAGAAAAAAAGAAAAAGATTTTAAAAAGCTGGGGGTGTAGCTCAGTGTGACAGTCCTAGGTTCAATGCCCAGGACTGCAGAAAACAATTTTAAAAATGCAGTCTTTACTTCAAGTGCCACTTTTTACGGGGTGACACAGAATGGATTTGCTGTCCGCCCTGCATCATCTCCCCCATTCTGTCCTGTCTTCCGTTTCAGGTTGAGGGAGGACGGGGGTGCATCAGGGTTCAGTTCATACAGTTACAAAACAACCTGCTCCAAAACCCAGGGCTGAAAACGGCATCTGTGGCAGCTGTTGGCCGAGGCCTTGGCGGGCAGGCGACCCCTCAGCCTCCTCACAAGGCCCGGGCCTCCTCCCAACATGGCGGCCGCTGTCAAGGGTGTGTGAGGAACAGGGAAACTCTATTGTTTCTTTCAACCCAGGCTGTACAGCCGCATGGCCACTCTGCATCTTACTCTGTCCATCTGTGTGTCACAAAACCCCAGCTGGTCCCAGAAGGAAACAGCCATACCTCAAAGGGAAGATTCTGGAAAAACCAGGGCTGTGCCCATTTTGGGGAAATATGCTCTACCTCTGGATTACCTTTTTGGTTTCAATGTGTCTCCTATCTTTCTATGGCCTCATTCTCTCCAGGGCCCCAAAAGTCTCCCCAAAGGCTTGGGGTTTATAACACAAAGGCAGGGACATTTCCACTATCTGCTTGGTGATAGCCATCTCTTAAGGAGGCCAACCTCTCACAAGTTTCTCCTACCCAAGTGAGCAGAAGTGTGGCCCAGGGGTAGGGTAGAGGAGGAAGTCCACCACAGGATGAGTAGAGTGAAAAAGCTGGGAGTTGGGCTTGGTGCCGCATACCTGTAATCTTAGCTATCAGGGAGGCTGAGGCAGAAGAATCTCAAGTTTGAGGACAGCTTGGGCCACTCAACAAGACCCTATCTCAAAATAAAATGCTGAAGTGTAGCTCAGTGGTAGAGTACTTTCCTAACATACACAAAAACCTGAGTTCAATCCCTAAAAATGCAAAATTAAATAAATAAACTAATGTAGGTGCTTGGGAGAGGAGCTCCCCACCCCTGTGTCAAGATGGAGCAGCCCCTTTGAGGCCTCTGCAGGAAGGGAGAGAGAAGTGGGGTTGACAGAGAGGAGAGGGGAGCTGGGCTGGGCTTCAGGTGGAGTCTGGCTTCCAGTCTTCGAAGGGTTTGAAGCGAGAGAGTGAGGTGAGCTTTGTACCATGAGAAGCTTGAGAAACATTTGGTGGGGTCTCAGTTGACACAGTGGGTACAGGGGACCGGAAGGGCAGCCGCCTGGGGGTCACAGGCACCTCCTCCTCGGGGCCTGCAGATTCTGGCTAAGCGGGTCCCTCCCAGCCACTGCTGGGAGCCACCCTACTCCCCTCACAGGCCTGGTGAAGGCAACAGGCAGGGGACATGTCAAGACTCCTGGGACAGGCAGGCGTGGCAGGCACCAAGCGCTTATGGCTTCACAAAAGCCTTAATCCACTAGCAGGTTCCTCCTGGCCTCACCAGAAACAGAGCCAAGTGGCCTCCAACGGCGGGGCTTCCGGCCAGGGAGGCCAGGAGCAGAGGCCCAGCAGGCTGGGCAGGAATGGCAGGTGGAGAAGCCTTGGAAAGATGCCCCACCCTTCACCCCACCCTGCCTGTGGCAACCTTGGAGCGGGGAGCTGGTGACCCACTCCGCCTTTAAGGGGAGTTGCTGGGAAAGGGGGCTCGGGCAGGCAGAGTCCACTGCGGGTCACACTGGCAGCTCACTGGGCTTTGCTCTGGACACCACTTTCCCCAGGGCCACACGGTGAAGCCACCCTCTCTGCCTAGAGTAGCCACTAAGAACTCAAGGGGGATGGTCTCAGTGAGACATTTTGAAACGAGTGGACGTGAACTTTCAGAAAACAAAGATTTGAGACCCCACTGGGAGTCTGAGCTGGCTGGCTTGAGCCAGGCCCCCTGGGAAGCATGGCCTGACCCCTTGGGTGGTCACCTTTGATTCTCAACTTGGATCAAAAGAATCCTGGATCAGCGGCTGGACTGTGGGAGCGGGGTTAACCCACTGGTGAGTTCATGGGTGAGTGGGCAAGCGGGGTGGGGCCCGCTTGGAGCAGGAGGTCACAGGAGTGTGACTGGGGTCTCTGACTGGCCCCCACTCCCTTCTCCTCTGCTCTTTGCTTCCTGGCTGCTACCCTCACCATGCCCTCTGCCATCATGCTTTCTACCCAGAGCCAGCCTGACCAGGGACTGAACCTGGTGACACCTTGAGCCAAAATAAACTCCTCCTCCTTTAAATTACAGGGGTCATGGATTGGGTCCCTGCAGTGGGTGACCTGACCGTTTTGATGGATATGGGCAGAAACTTCCCCGAGATCTTTGCCCCCTGCCTCGGTCCTTAGGACTGCTCTGTACTCAGGAGATGCTGTCTGTGAAAGGAGCTGCCACCCGTGCAAGAGTCACCTAGATGAGCTGTCCTTGGGCTGGGCAGTGGCCCCGGGAGATGGCTACTGGCTGACGGTGAACTCTGTGGAATCTGCTCCCCCCTGGAAATGTTTCCTGTGCCCCACCCTTGTTGTAGCACAAGCCATCCCCCCACCATAGCAGTGAAGGCCAGCTGGACTTTGGTCAACAGGCCAGGAGGTGAAGGAGACAGCCAGACCTTGACCAGATCCATCTGTTTGAGCTCTGGTGTCCCCGGCTGTGTCCAGCGCTGCTACCTTTGCCCCTTAGTCAAGGAGCGCTCTGGACGTTCGGGGTTATTACAGAGAAACGAGGACCGAGGGGTGCTATGTGCGGGGTGGCGGCTGCAGCCCGGTGTAGCCTGGGTGAGGACAGGTGGCTGGAAGGAGAGGGACAGGCGAAATGTGGACATTCTCAGGGCTGGTGCTCACACGCCCCAGGTGCAGCTGTGGCTTCACCCTGGATTCCTGTACACAGAGCGGGGAATCCCAGAAGCCTAACGGCTTTTAATCACCTCCTTTATTGTCCTGCACGCCCTGTGCCTCAGCCCTAGGGAAATCACAGCAGGCAGTGGCCGCAATGAACACGGAAAGGGAGAGTGACAAGGAGTGGCTCTTAACTGCTCAGCGCAGCTCCTGGAAATGTCACCAGAGGCAGAGGGTGGCAGGAGGGTCACACCCGGGAAGTCACCTGGCCACGCACAGCCCTGAGAGTCCAGGAGGACCAGGGGGGCGGTGTGTGTCCAGGCCCCCTGGCACCACCATCTCGGGGCAGGTCCCACCCAGACACCATTCCCCAGCCCCCAGCCTGTGTCCAGCGGTCATCGGTCCCTCGGTCAGAGCTCTCTGGCCATTGGCTGTCCCTGCCTCACTTGGGACATTTATGGGCTTCTGTCTTTTGTGCCCATCTGGACCCCAAAGCCTCCAAACGGGTGTAGCCTGCAGGAGACTGGAGCCGGCCTTAACCCAGGGGAAGGGAGGGAAGGAAAAAAAATCGGGAAAGAGGAAGGAAGGAGGGAGGGAGGGAGGAGCAGAACCAGCACCAACCTCGCAGTTTTCCTCACAGGAAGCAGAGGGTGGGACTATGAAATCCTGGGGACATTGTCCTGTCCTGGGCAGTGTGTGACAGGGCTGTCTCCACACGATGAGGAGCCCAGAAGCTACCTGGAGCCAGGCGCTTCGGAGGGAGGGGCTGCTCACAGTGGGGTGCAGGCTGCTTTCTGAAGCCTGACCTTCACCCTCGGGCCTTGCCCCAGGCTCTGGACCAGCCCGAAGCCAGAGAGACACACTGTTCCGTGTCTCTGCCATGGGCTGGCGGGCAGGGTGGCAGGAGTGACTGGCTCCACCCTGGGCACTGATTATCACCAAGGAGCGTGGCCAGGGCTGGCAGCCTCTGCAGCTCAGGGAAAGCTACACTTTGGAAACGCTGAGCTACCTGGAGGCCCATCATGGGTTTGAGGGAGCATCCAGGGTATTGCAACACCGCCCACTGTGGGAACGGGGTGCACAGGTGCCCTTCTCCTACCAGCAGGACAGCTGCTGGGCTCCCTCCGTCCTGGGGTCTGGGTGGGCCTTCCCTTCTGCCTCCGCCTATGGCAACGCTGTTCTGACTTGAGCGTGAAAATTATTATCCCAGGTTACTCTCCGGGGTGCTTCGAGGATATTTTGCCACTTAATCTTCTTATAACTCCATGTGATGCCACCACTATTGTCCCTACTCTGCAGGATGAAGACATGGGGGCCCTGAGAAGGGCAGTGACTTGCCCGGGGGCTGTAGCCAGGAGACAGGACTGCTCCTCTCCACATCCTCACCTGGGGTCACCACACAGCCCAAGTCGCAGCTGCTGCCACCTCCTGCAGCCTCCCGGCTCCCCCCAGGGAGAGGGGATGCTGAACGCTGAGCACAGGAGGCAGCCAGCCCTCTGGATGACCGCAGGGGCAGCAGGTGCTAGGTGACGGGCCCTGTGCACCGCTGGAACAGAGGTGTGGACCAGCTCACCAGACAGGAAGAGACAGGGTGGGGACCAGCACCAGGCGACAAGGAAGCACTGCTGGGTGTGAGCTCTGGGCTCCGCACTAACAAGATGATGAATCCAGCCACAGGCAGAGCCGGTCAGCTGTGTGAACAGAGCTTGTCTGGGGTCATGCCCAGAGGGCACAGCCTCTACTGAGGGTGACCAAGTCATTGCCTATCAATCCTTCCAACCCAACGCTACCCTGGAGACCAGGACCAGGACACAAACACCCCATACTGAGCTTCCAGGGAAGACAGAGTTCAAAGGCCATGTGTCCAGCAGGGTGTGTGGGTGACCTTCCGTGTTCCTGGAACAGCCTTTAGGGCCACACTTCACTCCAGGCTCTCAGACAGATGATGAGGGGGCACTGCAGCCCTGCATGCAAAGGTGGAGAGGGAACATGAGGGGCGATGCCCCTCCCCTCAAGAGAAGCATTAGCCCGGGAGGCCCCAGAGGGCTGAGCGCAGAGGGGGATCCTCCACCCGGGTTTAGGGTGCAAATCGAATGACAGCCTCTTGCTCAGGGGACCACGGGATCAGGGTGAAGGAGCCAGTTTATCGTAGCTGAGGGGGAAAATGAACTCTATTCTCACAGTCAGGAAACTGAGGCCCAGAAAAGAGACATGACTTGTCCAAGGTCCATCAGTGAGTGTGAAAAAGAACACAGGACTCCAACTGGCCCTGATGCGGGCTCCAGGTGCTGGCCCCACTACACGGACCTCCCTGGGTGTTAGTCAGCTTTCTGTTACTGTAACAAAATACCAGACATAAACAACTGAAAGTGAGGCAAGGTTCATTTTACTCCCAATGTAGGAAGGGTCAGTCCGTGGCCACCTGGCCCTGTTCCCTTTGGGCTGTGGCAAGGCAGGACATCATGGCTGGAGCACAGGGCAGAGAAGCAGCTGGCCTCACAATGGCTGGAAACAGAGAGAAAGAGATCGAGGGGCTGGGGTCTTGGTGTCCCCTTCAAGGGCACAAACTCCAGCCTACTAGGCTCTTCCTCTAAAGGCTCTACCACTTTCCATTAATACCAGGGGCTGGGGTGCAAGTCTTTAACACACAGGCCTTTGAGGTACGTTTCAGATCCAAAGCATAGCAACAGAGAGTATATCCCATAGCTAAGGTGATGTGAACACAGATCAGGGACCCTTTACACTGTAGTATAAAGTAGTAGTCCTTGTGCTCAGCAAAGACACAGCAACGAACAGGACTTAAAGGGAGTGTAAAAGTGGAGAGGGTGGGGATGAGATGGGACATGTACATTTTGGGTCCAGGAGGGGTCTCAGAGAACTAGGCAATGGCGGATGAGGAAGATTCTCTCGAGTCAGAAAGACAGATGATTGTGCCAAACACAAACTACTGGAGTATCTAAAGGCTTTGGGTCTCCGCCCTGCCCTGGAAACGAACCTGGAGAAAACAAAGCCCACAGGAGGACGTGCACATGGTTCCACCCCTCGGCGAGAGAGCGGTGGTCACCTCATCTGTGAGCCCCCGTGTGTCCTGTCCCTGCGCCTCTGCGGACCCAGGACGCCCTGCGCATGCGCACAGCCCTCCCAAGGGTCCCTGCTCCTCCGGCAGGGATCTCTCCTTCCTAACCCCTCAGGCAGCCACCGAAAGCAAGGTCTGTCCATCTGCCTGGTGGTAGATCCAGGTGCCAGGTCATTTGCATGTATCAGTCCTTCAGGCTGATTTCCACGAGCCACCCCAGGACCCTAATCAAACCCTCATTCGGTAAGGACAGCTGGTCCCCCTCCGCCCTCTGGGCCCTGCCAGCCCAGGTTCCTCATGCAGTCCAGTCTTCCAGCCTGGTCCTTTCCCAGGACTTCGGCCAGCTTCCTGCCCACCTGTTCTGTAGCCTGTGGGACCAGGTCTATGCAGGTAGCTCCGCCACCTGCCACCAAGCCTGCCTGGTGCTACTTGTGCCCCTAAACAGTCCAGAATCTTCCTGTGCGCAGACTGAGAACAAGAGGCGACACCACTGGTTACTCAGTGCTCTGTGCAGCACGGGGTCGTCACACTATCTGGACCCAACCAGGACACTTCCGGGTCCCACTGTACAGATGAGCAAACTGTGTCTCCACATGCAGGCTGATTTGCCTAAGGACACCTGGCTGGACAGGCCAGAGCCACTGACTCCCAGCTCCTCTCCACCACCTCCAAACACGCACAGCGAAAACCAGGTTCACATTCGAGCAGTGGTAGGAGCCATGGCTCTCCCAGAAACACCCCTTCCTTCCAGCACTGTCCTGACATCATCCTACTGAGAGCAAAAGTTCTGGCTTTTAACTATGCTGAGCAGCCCTATCTCAGCAGAGAGCGTGTGTCACGAGACCATGCAGACCTGGAAACTGCACCTTCACCCCCAGGAGCAGATTCCCACCTCCTTCAAGGTGCCTTGGGGACATCAAGCAGGTGGACCCACACAGGCGTGGACCCACACAGGCCTGGCCCCGCTCGGCACCGAGTCACCATGGGGATCCACGTCCCCACAGTTGTTTATTGGGCAATTTCTCGAGCATTTAGAACATGGCCAGGCCTGAGTGGCCAGACTCAGGTGTAAGTGCCAGGGCCACATGTGGGTTTCTCTGCAGTCCAGATGCTCCTGTCCCCTCCTGTTGCAGGCCCAGGTGCCTGGGAAGTGGCTGGTGGGGTGAGGTGAGCTGGGGAAGCTCCTTGGGCACAGGATGAGGTCCAAAAAGGAAGCAGGACTGGCGTGGGCATGAGACTGTGGAGCAGACCCCAGTTCCCTGCCAGCACATCAGAGACTGCCCAGCAGAGGAGCCTTGGGCTGGATGTGTCAGGGGCAGAGGCCCCGCTGTGCTTAGCCCTGACCCGGGCAATCAAGGAGCAGTGCGAGGTCCCAAAGGTTCATCAGGTCTTCCACATTCTCCAGCAGGTGCTACTGGGCACCTCCAGGGGCCAGGCCTGGGGGAGGTGACAGGAAGGACGAGGCCCAGGCTCTGCCCCTGCTGCTTCCAGCCCAGCGGTCTCCTTGTACTTGGGCCTCAGCGTCTGCCAGGCAAGGCTGGGACTTCCTGTGTGGTGCTGACCCCAGGAGGTGCTCATTCTGGTGCAGAATGAAGGAGCTCTCAAAGAGCTGGGGAGAGCTTGAGGCTGAGAAAGCAAGAGCAGGAGGGAGGCTGAGGCTGCAGGCACGAGAAAGGGACACTGAGTCACCACGGCTGGACGTGGGGCATCTGCACGCAGCAGTGCATAGGAAGCAGGGGACAGTGAGGAGGACTCCCGCAATCCTGGGCTGGGCAGCCGGGCATCAGGCCAGCAGGGAAAATTTCTGCTTCCCTGAAGACTAGGGAGAGAAGAAAGCCAGAAGCCAGGGACCAGGGCTGCCAATGAGCTTTTTGGACTGGAAGGAGCAGGCTGGCAAGGGGAGGTCAGGGCATGTGTGCCCATGGACACAGGGCAAGGTCGCCCCCTCCCTGTGGTTAATTATCACTGGCCAGGAGCCACATGCAAACTGTGCATTTGAATAACAGGGAGTGGCCTCTACTTCTGGAGAGCTTTTTCCCTTTACCCCAGATCTTGGAGTCTCACTTTTTATTTTTGTCTTTTTTTTTATCGGTACCGGGGATCGAACTCACGACCACATGCTTGCAAGGAAGGTGCTTATGCTGCTGAGCTAAATCCCCAGCCCAGAGTCCCACTTTTTAGTAATGTATTATCAGCCCAGATATAAAGGGACAGGCCTGTAATCCCAGCTACTTGGGAAACTGAGGCAGGATCCCAAATTTAATCTCAGCTTGGACAACTCAGTAAGAATCTGTCTCAAAATAAAAAATACTGGAATTGTAGCTCAGTGGTAGAGTGCCCCTGAGTTCAATCCCCAGTGCTGAGAAAATAAATGAATGAGTGAATAAATAAATAAAGAGTGTATTATCATCCAGGCATAGAGATACACACCTGTAATCCCAGCATTTGGGAGGCTGAGGCAGGAGGATCACTGTGAGTTCGAGACCGGCCTGGGCTACAAAGTGAGCCTAAGGCCAGCCTGAACTGCATAGTGAGACCCTGTCTCAAAAAGACAAAAAATAAACAAAGAAACAAATAAAAACCAGCTGATCAATAGAAAAAAAAATCTATCCTCTTCAATAGAAAAAAATAAATAATGGCAAAAGATATGAACAGGGAACTCACAGAAAAAATCCAAATAACTTTCTCCCCCATGCTGGGGATCAAACCAAGTGCCTTGCACGTGGCAGGCAGGGGCTGTACTGCTGAGCTACATCCACACCCTCAAATGACGAACATTTGAAAACACACTCAGCCTCACCTGCGATCACAGAACTGCATACTTAAGCTAGCGCTGACCTACTGTTTGTGCCTATCAGATGGGCAGAGACCGAGCCTCTGCCGGTTCACTGGGCTGGCAAAGATGCGCAGAGACCCGGAGCAGGTCTTTCTACTGAGCTCACAAGCTGGAACAAGCTCCCTGCGAAACAACTTGGCTATAGCTGAAGAAATAATAAATGCATATTCACGTTGGCCCGATAATTGCACTTTGCACTTGTGGTTTTTTGTTTTGTTTTGCTTTGGTTTGGTTTGGTTTTTTAAAAAACACTTAATTATTTTAGTCATTTGAAAGTGAATCGAAACGAATTTGAAAAGTGTTCTTGTCCCTGGCTCCTCCCCTCTGTCCCTGGCTCCGGTAATGTGAGCAGTTTTCCCCTGCTCCAGGGACACTGCTGTTTCTATTTTGGGGCCAGACTACTACGGACTGAGCCCCATGAAACCGTGAGCCAGAATAACAGAGCTTTCCTCCTTCAAACTGTGGGTATCAGGAACTCTGTCCCAGCAACAGGAAATCTGGCTAATGTAGATCCTTATCTGTATTTAATTAAAATGAACTTTATCATGTCATCTTTAATATACATTTCAATTTCCAAAATTATATATCAGTGTTGAAAGTATCAGCCACTTTTAAGTAAGTGTGAAACACTGCCTAAGACTCAACATGCACAGATGTCAGCACTTAGTGACTGAAGCCATCATCACTGACCCCAGGAAAACACCCAAAAGAAGCCAGGTGAGAGGTGAATCCATTCTTAGAGATCTGCCCTACATCTCCAGCAGCTCATAAATGCCTGGAATTTCACTTGAGTGTTGCAAAACTTAACATCTCTCTATCTATCTGTCTGTTTATCTAGATACATGTTTATCTACTTATGTATGTATGTCTATCAATTACCTATCTATCTGTCCATCTGGTTTATCTCCCCTTTACAGACTAAAGGACACCAAGGCCCAAAGAGGTTCACACCACTAGCCTAAAGTCTTACTTGGACTCCATCTCTCCATGACTGTCACTTGGAGATGGCTGTGTATTTCACAGTTTCTAGCATCCTTTCCACCTCCCTACTCCCTGTGTTCAGTGGCTAATTTTGCACACTTCCCTAAGGGATGATAAAATGGAGGCTTGAGATCACCAATGCCACCCCTCTCATAGGATCATCTCCGCCCTCTTGAGTTATCCCACAGGTATACTACAGGACAAGATCCTTCTTAGCATAAAATCTTCCATGCCAGCTTGAGTCTGAGTCTTCCCCCGAACTGGAGTCTTTCTTCAGCCTGCCTATCACTGTTTGCACCTAATAAATAGTGGCTAGATTGGAGGGGGGCCCATCGGGAGGCGTTGACTTCCCAGCCATTCATGTATTACCAAACTTGTCTCCGTTTTTTAAATTTGTCTCACTGTACCCTTAACACAGACATTCAGGACTCTTTTCTGAAGACCTTTTTCTGGGGCTTTGGTGATCCCAGAGTCTCAGTGCAGTAGGCGGTGGAGTCTGGGAGGGACCATGTCAGGAGGGCCGTGGGTGGGCGTGGGGTCTGGCCATCCATTTGCTGGGCTTGGGGAATGTTTATCTACTGAAGAGGCTGCAGACCTCCCTCCTGGGGAGGTGGGAGGGAGGCTCACACACCTCCCCTGTGTGCATGCCTGTGTCTGCCACTTCCTGCCAGCCCCAGCCAGTGGTGTTTGGCTTCTGGTTGTACCTGAGGTCTCTTCCCTGGGTGTGGAATCCCTGGCCCCTGCAGGCTAAGATTACTGCCCACCAAACCAAACAGAAAACAGGCTGTGGCCTCCAAGCAGGACCATAGCCAAGGCTGCAGCCACCCCAGCTTCCTCAGTGGGCTGCTGTCTGCTAGAAAGACTCGCCCTCAACCACCAGCACTTGGGGAGCATTCCCCAGAGGAGTGCTAAAAAGACCCTCAAGTATTCCACTGCGAAGGCTGAAGAGAGGCAAAAAAGCCACAACTTAACCCAGCACAAGCACAGGTACAGGCAGACTGATGCCAACTAAGGAGAGCTACACCATGAGGACAGTGACTGTCAGCCAGCAGCACCAAAACGGTAGAAACGTGAGAAAGCAAGGTGACGAGAGGCCTCCCAGCACTCTCAGTCCCTACGTGCCAACCTTGTAGACACTGAAGTAGAGGAAGTTACAGAAAAATAACTCAAAAACCAAACAATTGAAATGTTGGAATATTCCCAGCGCTCTGGAGGCTGAGGCAGGACGATTCTGGGAGTCTGAGGCCAGCCAAGGCTACCAGGTGAGTTCAAGGTCATCCTGAGCTATATAGTGAGAGCCTGTCTCAAGACAAAGAAACAAACAATTGGAATAACTCAAAGAAGAAACACAAAAGCAATTTCATAAGATATTTAGTGACCTTCAAGAGGATCTTATTAAACAGATAAAGAATTTTACTAATAAAATGTTCAACAAGCCGGAGATTTAGCTCAGCAGCATAAGTGTCTGCCTTGTAAGCACGAGGTGCATTGGTGAGTCCAATCCCTGATACCAAAGGGGGGAGGGGAACCTGTTCAACAGGCTTAAAGAAACAAACAACAGCCAGGTGTAGTGATGCATACCTGTAATCCCAGCACTCAGGAGGCTGACGCAGAAGAATCTTTGCAAAAGACCAAAAAAAAAAAAAAAAAACCAATCCCACGTCCCCACATAATTGAATTAAATAAGACAATATAAAATACAAATATTTTCAAGTTTGATAAAAGAATTAGAAATTGTGAAAAGCAATAGAAAGCATGGCTAGTCAATTTGACCAATATGAGGACAAAGTGTCAGAAATGTGGGTGTATTGATCATAAACTCAAAGATACCCTAAAACAAGACACCATGAAAACCAGCTCCAGCAGCTGCTAGATGACTCATAAAAAATCAACATGTGAATAGGAATAAAGGAAAAATTGGAGAATGACTCAAAAGGTATAAAAAAACTTATGCACTGAAATCATAGCAGAAAACTTTCCAAATCTAGGGAAAGAACTCAATATTCTAGTACACAGGCATACGAACCCTAAACAGCCATAATCAGAAAGGAATTTGTGACACATCATAATCAAAATTCCAGAAATTCAAAAAAGGAGAGAATACTAAAAGCTGTTAGAGAGAAAAAGCAAGTTGTTTAGAAAACCAAGCCCATCAGAATTATAGCAAATTCCTCAGCACAATCCTTCCCCACCAGGAGAACTTGGAGCAAAGCTTTTTTAAGCCCTGAAAGAAAACAATTGTCAACCCAGACTTTTATATCCTACAAAATTAGCCTTCAAAGTTTATGGGGGAAGTAAACACTTTCCATGACAAAGAAATCCTAAAAAAAGTTCTTAACCACCAAACCAGCGCTACAGGAATACTCAAGGGAATCCTACACAGGCAAGCAGGCTGCCAGCATCAAAGGTCTCAAATGAAAGAGTACATCTTGCTGGGAGAGTAGCTAAACAAAAGGGGAAAAAAAAAAGGAATCAGCACTGGACAAACAATTTAAGACAGGATTCAGTGAATACTTTACAATAATAGCTCTCAGTGTCAGTGGCCTTGACTGCCCCATCAAAAGCCATGCTGAAAGTGTAAATAAAAACATAAATGTACAAAAGATACCGTGAAATAGGAATAAGCTGCTCAAAAGGAAAAGGGAAACAGAGAAGGGGAACAGAAAGGAATGCAAACTGAGCTTTGTGAATGGGGTGGGGAAGATGGTTTGAAAACAAGACAGGAACGGGGCGGGAGGTGAGGAATCAAGACATACCATGAGCAGATACAAATCCCCTGTGATGAATGTGCTCAGTATGTACACCTAAATCATATCAATAAAGCTAAACTAAAAAAAAGACAGCCTGGCCGATTGGATGAACAAACAAAATGCAACCATATACTGCCTGCAGGAGACACACCTCATCCAAACAGAAGTTAATAAACTAAAGATGGCAGAATGGAAAACAATGTATCACCCACCAGAGCCCAGAAGCCAGCAGGAGTGTCTTACTTTCAGTTGAAGGAGACTTCAAGCCAAAAATGGTCAGAAGGGACACTGATTACCACTCCATACTTCTAAAGGGAGCAGTTCAACAGGAAGAGATATCAATTGTCAATGCCCATGTGCTGAAAATCGGTGTGCCCAGCTTCATAAAACAAAAACTACCAGACACAAAAAAAAACAAAGAGACAACAAAACAATCACTGTGGGGGACTTCAATATACAGTGTCACAATTAGGTCAACTGGAGAAGACATTAACAGAGGAGAATGTCAGAGTAGAAGCACACCATTAAATCAACAGACTCAAAAGATTATCTACAAAGTGTTTCATCCAACAAAATAGAATATGCATTTTTCTCAGCAAGACACAGAAACTTTTCATAGGTAGAGCATATTTTAGGCTATAAAGTATGCCTAATAGATACAAAACAATTGAAATAATTCCCTGTATACTGTCAGCCATAGAGGGTTGAAGTTTGCATCAACAGCAAAGGAAACCATAGAAATCATACAAACACATGGAGAGCAAACAATTCATTAGTAACTAGTAACTAACTGATCAATCAGATGAGAAATAAAAATGTTCATACAATCAAATGACAGTGGAGACACAACATACCAGAACCGATGGGACTCAATGACAGCAGTTCTAAAAGGTAAGTGTCTAGTAACAAACTCACATATTAAAATAATTGAGCAGCACTAAATAAACAACCCAATAACGCATCTCAAGATCGTAGGAAAATGATAGCAATTCAAATCTGAAATTCATAGAAGGAAAGAAATGCAGATCACAGTGGAAATTAATGAGACTGAGACTAAAAAATGATACAATGATCAATGAATCAACAAGTTGGTTCTTTGAAAGGGTAAACAAAGCTCATAAACCCTTAGGCGATCTTACCAAACAAAAAAGGGGGAGGGGAAGAGAAGACAGAGCAATGCAATTAGAAATGAAACAGGCTGAGCTGGGCGTAGTGGCACCTGCCTATAATCCCAGCACTCTGGAGACTGAAGCCGGAGGATCACTGTGAGTTTCAGGCCAGTCTGGGCCACATAAGTGAGTTCAAAGCTAACATGTATGACAAAGAAAAGGGGGGGGGTGCAAAATCACAAATTGATACTGCTGAAACCCAGAGGATTATAAGGAATTACTTTGCAGACTTACATTTCAATAAATTGGAGATGCTGAAAGAAATGAAGATATTCCTAGACACATATGAATTATCACAGTAAAACTGAAAAGAGATAAGAACTCCGAATATACCAAAAAAGAGGCAGTAATAAAAACTCCACCAAAAAAAAAAAAAAAAAAAAACAACACCCAGAACCTGATAGATTTACCCAGAATTCTACCAAAATTTCATGGAAGATCTAGGACTTCTGGGAGAACATGGCGGATAGATAACAGCAGCTACGGAGGCTCTCTGAGATACGCAGAGCTTAGAATCCAGGAATGGTGCAGTGTGAGGAGTCCTAAGCAAGAGGAGATATACCCTGCCAACCCAGGAATGAACTAAGCTGAGAGAAACCAACTGGAAATGCAATCCCAGTGCTATAACCAGAACAGATAAAATCTCAGCACAGAAGCTGGAACCTGCACCTCTGGAAATCACGATTTGAATTTCCTGCTGCCGCTGCTGCATCCCAATCGGCACAGAGGAAGAGAGACGGCGAAAGCTCTGAGAGCGGGAATTGGCAAACGGAGTTGAGAGCAGGACGGCGGGGAGCCCTGCATCGACCTGCGGTGAGTGAGAGGAATGGGGACCCTTCCATAGACTGGAGTCTCCAAAAGAGGACATTCTGGGACCGGGCAGACTAGCCAGAACAGGATGCTGCAGTGACTTTAGTCGCATATTCCCCTCTCAAGTAGAATTGGTGCGGAGTGCTTGGCCTGGGTGACGCCGCTGACTAAGACCCAGTAGGCTAGCCAAACCAGGTCCCAGCACCTGGCAGTGCACCCTAGCAGTGGAGCCTTCACTAGGTTGACCTGAGGGGCAGGCCCAGCAGAGGCTACCCGGGTGTGTGTCTCCCTAGTACACTGCAGTGGGCAGGAACACTTAGCTGGCAGAGTCAAACAAACTGTAACCGACAAAGAGAAAAACTGGGTCTCCTATATACGCTTGCATGGAAGGAACAAAAATTATGGGAAGAGGGAGCAACAAGAAAGGGTCCTTAGTCCCCAATCCTGAGAACACTGATCCAGGAAAGGTAAATGCAAAGGAGAATGAGGACAGAAAACATGCAATATCAGGCACGGCACCAACAGACATAAAGCGATATCTCCGGAGCCTCATAGACAAGTTCAAAAGTGAAGTATTTAATGAAATAAAGCAAGATATAAGTAGAATAGTTAGAGAAATGCTAAGCACCGCCCAAGAAAAAAACAGATGGTGGAATGGAAGAACAGAAAAAAAGGGGAGAATTGTTTGATGGAATAGAATAGAATACATGAAGCAGGTTCAAAGAGATTACCAGGAAACTAAAAACTCTATTGAAAGCTAGCATAACAGCTTGAAAGAAACTAAGGATAGATTATCAGAACTGGAGGACAGATTTGTAATGTGGGAGCATGAAATGAAAAACTTCTTAAAAATAACAAGAAAACAAACAGCAATAATACAAAGGCTAGAAGATGATAAGAGGATCTATAACTTAAGAATTAAGAACATAAAAGAAGAAGTAGGGACACAAACAAATGAACTACAAAAGCTATTCACAGAAATAATCCAGGAGAATTTCCCTAATTTAGCTAAAGGTAAAGATACTCAGATGTATGAGGCATACAGGACCCCAGCCACCTACAACCCAAACAGAGCTACACCCACGCATATAATAATCAAAATTCCAGAAATCCAATATAAGAACAGAATATTAAAAGCCATCAGAAACAAGAAACAGATCACTTACAAGGGAACACCCATCAGAATTACAGCAGACTTCTCGGCACAAACCATCAAATCACGAAGAGAGAAATAATTGGAGAGAAATAATTGAAGCTTTGAAAGATAACAACCTCCAGCCAAGATTGATATATCCTACACAACTGTCCCTAGAAATTGATGGAAAAACAAGGTGCTTCCAGGATAAAGAGGAACTAGGGGAATTTGCAACCACCAATTCAACTCTACAGAGAATACTGCAGGATATTCTAAAAAAGAAAAATACCAAGATTCCAGAAACAGTGGCAGAAAGGCCACAATGAATGGAGCAGAAAGCGAAATGAAGAAGACAAACTGACAATGACAGAAAAAGAGCTCAACAGAAATGAGGCAGAGAAGGCTGGATGGTAGGAACAGCTATTTTGGAGAAAACAAGACATCATAATAGGTAGTGCTGATTTAATATCATTTTGTTTTGAAGTCCCATCAAGCTTTTGTTCTTCTGTCTTCAAAGGTCTTAACATGTTGTATCTTATTGGATTTTATTGTATGTGATAATATAAACAAAAACTTTTATAGACAAGGAGATTATACAGAAACCATTGTTCATTTTCTGTTAATCGATTCTAAGTACCCTGTAATACTGTCATTCTCCTGAATGGTTTTACATTGTCTTGATATGTTTGATGCTAGAGTATACGAAGTTATACTCAAAGATTTCAAGAAAAGAGACACTATGATAACTACTTTTATGGCGGGATATCTTGTGGTGAAACACTGTTTTGCTTAAATGGTTATGTTTTGACCTGCGCTGTTTTGTTGTTATGCCCTCTTTTATTTCAATCTCCTTTTTTTATTATTTACATTTTTATCTTTTTAATTAAGGGAAAAATAAATAAAAAATAGCAGGATATATTATAGTAACCCACTTTGATTTTCTATTAACTTGATTTGAAACCCTGTATTGCTCTCACCATCTTGTTTTGACTGATTTTCCTCTATTCTGTTTTGCTTGATAGTACCAAATTCGAAAGTATAGGCAACAACCGTGAAGACAATAAGATTCATTATGACGCCCATTCTGGTTGACTATTATCTTCTTAAGAAGTCCTGTAATGTCTCCAGTGTTTGGGTTTTATTGGTTTTGTTCTTTACTATTTTGTTCAATTTTATTATAACTGATGATATAGGCAATTCTTTTTAAGATAGCAAGTGGCAGTATGGTAACCACTGTTGATCACCTTGTATTTTGTTTTACATTATCTATTATGTCCATCCTTTTGATTTGACTGACTCTGTTCTGCTATATCACATTTGGTTTTACTCTCTTCAAAAAAAGTAGTAAGAACTGTGGGAGTAATAAAACCTAAAATGTGTAATTGTCATTGTACAAAAGAGAGGAAAAGAAAGTACTCTAAAGGATATAACTGCATGTGTATTTAAGTGTAAAAGATAGATAACTATATTACTGAGTTTTGTTGGATCATTGAACAGAACTGTTTGCAGTCTCACTGTTTTAAAGTCCGCTTTATATGCTTTAATTTTGTAACTTGAACAATTATTTCTAAGATGACAATATGTAATCTATTAACTAGTGATTTCCGGGGCTAGGGATTTAGCTCAATGGCATAAGCACCTGCCTTGCAAGCAAGCAGTCGTGAGTTTGATCCCTGGTACCAATAAAAAGGAAAAAGACAAAAAAAAAAAAAAACCAAAACAAAACAACAAAAAAAGAAAACCAAAAAACAAACTAGTGATTTCCTACTGTTTATTTTTTCTGAAATTCTGTATAACTTGTGCCCTTTTTCTGTTTTTTTTTCTTTTTCTCCTTAAAAAAAAAAAGAATTACAAAAAAAATGTCATGGAAGATCTAATACCAAATATCCCTCAAACTTTTTGATAAAACTGAAAGGGAAGGGCTAGGGATTTAGCTCAACGGCATAAGCGCCTGCCTTGCAAGCAGGCAGTCGTGAGTTCTATCCCCGGTACCGATAAAAAGGAAAAAGACAAAAAAAAAAAAAAAAAAAAAAAAAAACACTGAAAGGGAAGAGCCACTGCCAAGCTACTTCTTGGAAGCCAGGATTACCCCAATATCAAGGACCCCACAGAACTTAACAAAAAAGGAAATTGTAGGCCAATCTCCTTAATGAACATAGAAGGGAAAATCCTCAACAAGAGAGTGGGAAACAGACTGCATGGGCCTGGGGATTTTGTTCAGTGGCATAGGCACCTGTCTGGGAGGCACGAGGTCATGAGTTCGATCCCTGGTACAAAAGCAAAAAAAAAAAACAGAATGTAACAAATCATCAAAAAGATTATACATCATGGTGAAGTTGGTTTCACTTTAGGTATGTAAGGATGGTTTGATATATACACAAATCAATAAATGTCATATATCACATTAACAAGCAACAGCCAAAAAAATTAATCTCAATAGAGGCAAAAAAAGCCTTTGACAAAATCCACTGTGCATTCATGATAAAAACTAATAGAAAAAAAAATGGTGCTGGGGAACTGGCTGTCTACGAGCAGAAGACTGAATCTAGACCCAATCTCTGGCTATCTGCTAACATCCTGGCATATGCTTGAAACTCCAGCACTCGGGAGGCTGAGGCAGGAGGATTGCTGTGAGTTCCAGGCCAGCCTGAACTACATAGTGAGACCTTGTCTCAAGAAAAAACCCCAAAAAACAAAAAGATCCCTGATAGAAACAAATTATCTCAAACTGATGACAAACCCACCACCAACATCACACTAAAGGGGAAAAAACTGAAAGTTTTTCCTCTAAAACCAGGAAAAAGACAAGGTATCCACTCTCATTCCTCCTGGTCATTATAATACTCAAAACTTTAGCCAAAACAGTCAGGCAAAAGAAAGAAACAAAAGGGTTAATGGGGAAGGATGACCTCAAACTATCTTTATCTGTGGATAACATGACCTTTACACAAAGACCCCAAAACTCCATCACATGACTCCCACAACTAATAAAGTCAGCAAAGTTAGTAGGAAACAAGATAAATACACAAAAATCAGTAGTGTTCCTCTACACAGACAATGAATTCACCAAGAAAAAATTAGGAAGATAATCCCATCAATGAGGCCTTCAAGGAGAATGACCTACTTAGGTATCAGCCTGAGGGAGTTAAAGACCTCTGTGAGGAAAACCACAGTATCCTGAAAAAAAAGAGATTGAACAGAGGATGTGAGAACAGCTCCAGGCACTTCCAGCCATCCAATCTTTGACAAGAGGCCTGAAACACAAGCTGGAGAAAAGAAGTTTCTTTAACAAATGATGCTGGGCGTGGTGGCTGACCCCTGTAATCCCAGCACTCGGGAGGCTGAGGCAGGAGGATCCTTGTGAGTTGGAGACCAGCCTGGGCTACAAAGTGAGCTCAAGGCCAGCCTGAACTGCATAGTGAGACCCCGTTTCAAAAAGACAAAAAAAAAAAAAAAAAAAAAATTGGTGCTGGGGAACTGGCTGTCTACGAGCAGAAGACTGAATCTAGACCCAATCTCTGGCTATCTGCTAACATAAAAGGAAAATTGATCACAGTCCTACGTGTTAATGGGAAACACTGACTTGCTGGAGGAGAAGTTAGGTGAGTCTCTTGGGGACATAGGTGTAGCAAGGACTTTCTGGACAGAGCCCCACCTGCAGAAGAAATAACACCAAGAACCCACCAATAGGAGACTACCAAATTAAACAAGCTTCTGCAGAGTGAAGAGACAACTTCAAAATGGGAAAGTGTTTTGCCAGCCACTACTCAGACAGAGGACTAATATTCAAAATATAAAAAGAAGCAAAAAAAAGTTAGACTCCTCCAAATAAAAGACCCAGTCCTCCCCCAAAATAGGCAATTGAAGTGAACAGCACTTCTCAGAAGGAGAAACACAGATAAATGGCCAATAAATATTTTTTAAAATGTTCAGTAGTGGGTGTGGTGGCATATGCCACTAATCTCAGCACTTAAGAGGCTGAGGCAGGAAGATTGCTGTGAGTTCCAGTCCCAGTCTGGGCTAACAAAGCAAGGAGTTCAAGGCCAGCCGGCACTGCTTAATGAGACCCTGTCTCAAAAAAAACAAAACAAAAAACACTTCCTCTAATCTAAAAAAAAAAAGGTTTAGTAGCTTTGACCACTAGAGAAATGCAAACCAAAACAACACTAAGATTCCATCTTATTACAGAGAGGATGGCTGTGATCACGAACTCAAAAAACAATAAATGCTGATGAGGTTGTGGGGGCCGGAAGGAACACTTTGAGATTATTGGGGAAAATGTAAACTAGCACAATAACAATGGGCATTAGTATGGAGATTCCTCAACAAGCTAAAAGGAGAAATTCCGTTCTACTCAGCTGCACGTCTTCCAGTGTCTTCCCAAAAGAGTTAAAACATCGTACCACAGTGATCCACGCACACCCATGTTGCAGCAGCACAGCTTACAACAGCTAAATCTCTGGGTCTATGTGTCCACCCACAGAAGAGTGAACAAGGGAAACACAGTGGACACTTGTCCAGTGGCACTGCTCAGGGACGGAAAGAACAAATCTATTGGGAAACAGATGCACCTTAGAAACATAAAGCTAAGCAAATGAAGTAGATGCAGATGATTAAATATTACATGGTTTCTCCTGTATGAGCAACTCAAAGTATGAATAATTTACAGAGCAAAATAAAAGACAGGCCATAGGAAAAGGGGAGTAGCGGGCTGTGGTGGGGCCCACCAGTAACCCCAGCACTTGCAAGGCCGAGGCAGGAGGGTCACTGTGAGTGTGAAGCCAGCCTGGACTACAGAGCAAGATCCTGTCTCAAAAAACAAAAGACAAAAACGAGCGGGGTAGGCGTTTTTGCAGATGGGAAGGGGACCTGCGGATGCCGGGTCGGGGGAAAGGGAAGGAAAAAGGGCTGAGACACGCCATAGGCCCAGGCACCGGCTCCTCAGGACGGATGGACTCGGTGTGCAAAGCCAAAAAAAACGGGAAAGAAAGGAAGAGAGAGAGAGAGAGAGAGGAAAGGGGAAGGGAGGGGGAGGGAGGGAGAGGTATGAAGCTAGGAAAGTGTGGAATCAGAGACTCCCTGACCTTTGGATCACACAAATGCTCTACCCTTACAAAAAAATAAATAAAATAGAACAATGGATTCGGCTTCCGAGGAGCTCTCTTAGCTTCACACGCCTTTGTCCCAGGGTACTTATCCAGGGAAGCCTGCCCAGCACTGGGTGGTGTGCCCAGGGCTAGAAGCACTAGGATAAAAGCCCTTCCATAACCTCCCAGATAGGCAGTGTGCAGAGCCGGGCATAGCGGCACATGCCTGTAACCCCAGCACTTGGGAGGCTGAGGCAGGAGCACTGTTGCAAGTTCGAGACCAGCCTGGGCTACAAAGTGAGCTCAAGGCCAGCCTGAACTTCATAGCGAGACCTTGTCTCAAAAAGACAAAAAACAAAGAGGCAGTGTGCGGGCTGCAGGGAACCAGCAATAACAAACTGGGTCCTCTAGTGGATTCAGGGCAGAGCTGGGCGGCTGTGGCAGACACAGGGCCCGGGAGATCCCTGGCGGCAGCAGCCCTGGCCTCTGCCCTGATGACTGAGGCAGCCCAAGAGGACAAAGGGACCCCGGCGGGTGAGCCAGTCTGACCCGGGAGGCCTGTCCCCAGGTCTGTCCCAATCTGTCCCCGGCAGGGACACCGCCAGATGGGCAGCAGGAGACTAGACCTCCCAGAGCTCGCATGGTAGCCAAGTGGTGGGAGCGACCCAGTGTCCCCCGCTGGTGATCAGAGAGAGAGACCTGCGATGTGTGCGCCACAGAACCTAAAAAAGCAGCGGTACTCGGGGTCACGCCGTGATCAGAAGCTTGCAAACGTGCGCAGTGAATGCGGTCACACAGGAAATGACCAACATGGCATGGTTCGGCCGGTAGGAAATGTCCAGGACCCTCGAGTCACAGAAACAGAACTAGAGTAGGTTTACAGGGAAGACGCGGGTCATTGCTTAAGGCACACAGACGTTTTGGTTGGGCTGATGTAAAAGTTTGGAAGATTGCAACGTTTTTCTGTTTTTGTTTTTTGAGACAGTGTCTTGCCATGTAGCCCAGGCTGGCCTGGAACTTGCAGCCACCTTCCTGCCTCGGTCTCCTGAGTGCTGGAGTACAGGTGTGCACCACCGTGCCCTGCTAAATTGAATTTTTAACTGAAAACATAAAAACTGCATATTGAGATATAGGGTTGTTAATTACTATTTTTTCCCCTTCTGGAGATCAAACGAGGCTCTCAAATGCTGTGTGTGTGCCCTGTCTCTGAGCTACACCCCAGCCCCTGTGCAATATTTTTTCCTTTTTTTTTTCCCTGTGCAATATTTAAATCAAGCTAAACATAGCTATCTCTTCAATTGCCTATTGTTTCCTCATGGTGAAAACTTTTGACAGACACCCTTTCTCCTGGCTTTTTGAGAGAGACTGTCAGCGGCAAAGCAAATCAAAACCATAATGTGATGTGATCTTTCCCCAGAAGAATGGGGTTTTTTTTGGGGGGGGGCTGGTCATCCTGGGAACTGAACCCCAAGTCCTTTGTACTTTTTTGGTACTGGGGTTCAAACTCACAACTGTGCACTTGCAAGGCAGGCGTTTATGACACTGAGTTAAATTCCTGGCCCAAATTCATTTATTTCTTTCTTTTTTTTTTTCTTTGGCTCCAGGGTTTGAACTCACAACCTCAAGTTTGCCAAGCAGGCACTTTACTGCACTGAGCTAAACCCCCAGGCCTCTTTTCTTTTGACACAGGCTCTCGCTCAAACTCTCAATGAGTTGCCCAGAATGGGCTTACACTTACGCTCTTGTGTCAGCCTCCCAGAGCGCTATTATAGACGTGGCTACTGTGAAAAAGATGAGGGCAGGCTGGGGATTTAGCTCAGCGGAGTAAGCGCCTTGTCTGGCAAGTGCAAGGTTGTGAGTTCGATCCCTGGTCCCCAGAACCAAAAAAAAAAAGAAAAGAAAAAAGAGAGACAGAGACAGATGAGGAAGGCTGGGAGGAGGTGGGAGCAAAGCGGCCGGGCTGGAGGGTGGTGGGAAAGGGCATGAGCACAGCTAGTGCCTGGGTTGGGGGCCACGGTGCTGCTGTGATAGAGAGGCAGCTCTCCGACCCAGCCTGCTCCATCTTCCGCTCTCAGAATCTTGTGCAGTGGCTTTGGGCCTCATCTGCAAAGTGGGTACGAACTACTGACCCTGTCTCCTGCGGCCTCTGTGGCACAAACACTCCTCTATCTGCTCATACCCAGAGGCTCAAGTGTCCTCACAGGGGCAGCTGTCCTGGAAGCCAGGCCTTGGGGATGGCAAGGGCCCTGCACAGAGGCCCTGGCCAGCAGGACGGCGGAAGACACAGACCAGAGGCTGCAGGCAGAGACGGGTAAGTCCACCTGGCACACACCTGCCTGTCCAAGGCGAGCTCAGCCGCTGCCTTTTAACATGGGACTCTGTTCAGGGAGGGTGAAGCCTGGAGGGAAGCTGGAGGTTTGCGATTGCAAGCGGAAGTGAGTGGAGGCTCAGTCTGAAATAGATTTACCCAGGGAGGTGTGCAAATAGCTGGAGGTGTCTGTCTGTGTGTGCGCTGGTGCCGTGGGTCCTTGCGATTTGCAGATCTGTGTGTAAAATTCCCCGGCTCACTGCAGCCTCCCTGAATGCCAGGCTCACTGTCCACATGGCTTCCACAGCTCTTCCTGGGCAGGCACAGCAAGGGACACCCAAGTTACTCAGTGTACACATTGCCCCGGGGGGTCGAGCAAGGTGATGCTGGCTTCTCCTTCCAGGACCCAAACTGTAAACAAGTGTCCTTTTTGCTGACTGTACAGTGTCATTTTTTTTCATTTTTGTTTTTGTTTTTTGGCTGGTGATTTTACTGTTTAAAATAGAGCTGGAGTAAACCACAGCCAGTTGTGGTGGTGTGTACCTCTAACCCCAGCACTCAGGAGGCTGAAGCAGGAGGATCATTCTGAGTTCTAGGTCAGCCTGGATTACATAGCAAGTTTGAGGCCAGTCTGAACTATACAGCGAGACCCTGCAAAAACAAACAACAAACAAGAATGCATGCATGAAGCCAGGTATTGTGATGCACACACATCTGAAATTTCAGCTAACACCCCCAGGGGAGTTGGGAGGATCACAACGTTTGAGGCCAGCCTAGGCAATTTAGAAAGACCTGCTTTCAAAATTCAAATAAACGGGGCATGGTGGCACATGCCCTGTAATCCTAGCACTTGGGAGGCTGAGGCAGGAGGATCGTTGCAAGTTGAAGACCAGCCTGGGCTACAAAGTGAGCTCAAGGCCAGCCTGAACTGCTTAGTGAGCCTCTGTCTCAAAACAAAAAACAAAACAAAAATCAAATAAAGAGGAGGGAAGGCTGGGAATGTAGATCAATGTTCCCCGGGTTAAACTGCAAATCAAAATGCTAAAGCTATAAAAGGCACACTGGGAAGGAGAGACAAACTGTTCTAGACTGGAAGCAGATGAGACATGATTACTAAATACAGTGCACATCCTGGATTCCGTCCCAGACCACAGGGACAAAATCCATTATTTTCTATTACTACAATGAAATGCCCGAGACTGAGTAACTTTATAAAGAATAAAGGGCCGGGCACAGTGGCATGCACCTGTATTCTTAGCTACTTGGAAGGCTGAAAAGGAAGGATTTCCTTGGGTTAATGATCAGCCTGGGCAACAGAGTGAGATTTATCTCCTCCCCCTGCCCCATGAAGGTGTAAAGGAAGGAAGGAACTTTATTTTTGTTCTAAATTTTTTGTTTGTTTGTTTTGGTTTTTGTGATGCTGGGATTGAGCTGTATACCCAGCTCATTAAAAAAATTTTTTTTTTAAATTTGGAGACTAAATCACCCAGGCTACGCTCAAATTGGAACCCTCCTGCCTCAGCTTTCCAAAGAGCTGGGATTACAGGTGTGCATCACCACACTCAGCACGGTTTACAGTTCTGGTGCAAGGGTGAGGGGTCACGTGTGGTGATGACCTTGTTTACAGAGTCCTGAGGCTGCTCAGGGCCTCACAGGGTGAGACCAGGAGTGTACACATGCGTGTGAGTGTTTGTCTGGGTATATCTGTGTGTCCTTTGGCCTCTCCTTATAAAGCCACCAAGATTCAGTCACGGGGCTCCAGCCTGACACTGTTATCCTTATCTCATCCTAATCACCTTCCCAAGGCCCCAGCCTTGGCCCTGGCAGCCACTCTCTGATTAACTTCCACCTCCCCTCAGGAATGAATTGCGACACATGAACCCTTGGGGACCGGCTTAAACTGCATTCAATCCCCAGCAACGCAAACAGAAAAACATGTGGTCAGGTAGCTCACGGGTGGGCTGGGTGGGTAGAGCTGTGGTCTTGCACAAAGGTCTCACCCATTGATCGGCTGACTGACGGATTGCACAGCTGAGGACAGAGTCCAGGGCCTTGCACATGTGAGGTGCTGGCCTTGAGCTGACTTTGTAGCCCAGGCTGGTCTCGAACTTGCAGTAATTCTCCTGTCTCAGCCTCCCGCATGCTAGGATTACAGGTGTGCACCACCATGCCTGGCTTCCCTTCCCATCTTACCCTGAGACCTTTTCTTCGGCAGAGTCTTGCTATGTCTGTGTGGGGTTTTCCTCTGAGTGACAGACGGACGGACGTGATACCTGCAGGTCCACTGTAAAGAATCTGGGCGAAGGGGAAAAGGGGCTCTTCAAACCGTTCTTGCCATGTTTCTTTAAGTTGGGAAAGATTTCAGAATAAATCATTTTATGAAGTCCTGAAAACATGCCCCAGCGCTCTGTAAATCACAGAAGCGCTAAGCAGGGGCCCCGCGTATTACAGGAGCGGGGTGCTTGTGTGGGGTGGCGGTGTTTCCCAGGACAGCAGCAAAAGCAGATTTGTTTTCCACCACCACCACCCCCTGCCCGCATTAACCCCTTCTCCCCCAGGGAACCAGTGACGCAATCCACGGAGTCCACTGGCCCTGTGGCCAGGGTAGGGCCACACCTGAGCAAACACCAACCTCAGCTGGGGCTGGGCTGAGGGTTGAGGCCAGCATGTTGATGACTTCTGTGCCTTATCTTCTGTCACAGCAGAGTGTGCCCTTGCTGTCTGTTTATACAGAGCCTGTAATAAAACAAGAGCCTGGCTGCCTGGCTCCCGGGGCCTTGGGAATAGTGATACAGAGGTGACCTGTTTCCTGCCGTGCTGGCCGAACATTCCCACACCCCAAGGGCTGCTGTCTTAGGTTTGGAGAGGGACTCAGAGCAGAGGATTGGACACCATGAGCTCAAAGCCAGCCAGTGGTGACTTCAAACAAACAAAAACCCCCAGAAAAACAGGGCCTTGCTATGTAGTCCAGCATGGACTTGAACTCAGCATTCTCCTGCCTCTGCCTCCCATGAGCCGGAGCCTCACGCCTGTGCTGCCACACCCTGGGGGAAGCTGTGTTAGTGGGATGGTCAGGAATGGCCTTTGAAGAGGAGGAACTGAGTGAGGCTCAGCAGCGGCAGTGCGGGTGTTCCAAGGAGAAAATCCTGAAGGTCTCTGCCCTGGAAAGGGTAGGATTCAGGGTGAGGTCTGAATTCCACCTTGAAGAACAGCTTCCTCCTCCGTCTCCACCATCATCATCACTGGAGGGAGTGGGGCACCTGGCAGTGAACCCAGGGTCTTTGCACTGAGCTACATCCAAGACCCTTTTTACTCTTATTTTGAAACAGCCTCTTGCTAAGCTGCCTAGGCTGTGCTCAAACTTGAGATCCTCCTTCCTCAGCCTCCTAGAGTGCATCCCCGTGCCAGGCTCTGTCACCACCATCGTCCCCAGCAGCACCATCATGAGCAGCCTCACTCATCACACCACTGTTGCCACCGTCACCACCAAGACCATCACCACTGCGGGGAAGGGTTGAGCTGCGTCCTCCGGAAGCTGCGGAAGTCCTAACCTGAGGCTTTTGCAGATAATCAAGTTAAGATGCCGTGAAGAATGTGGGCCTGGGCTGGAAAGTGGCTCAGGGATAGAGGGCTCACCTGGCAGGTACAGGGCCCTGGATTCAACCCCTACCCCCTACCCCCTATCCCCAAAAAGTAGTTGTGACCCCTGATTCAGCATGACTGCTTTCCCTGTTCCTGAGCCAAACTTTGGACACAGGGACATGCACACCACCACCATCGCTGCCCTTGTCATCGCTGCCACCACCGTGGTCTTTGCCATGATCCAGTTTACTTAAAGTGGACTGTACCCTCCCCATGTGAGCATTGGGGTCCTGGTAACCCTCACCATGGCGCAGGCCCACACAGCTGCAAGTGTCCAGCCTCCCCGTGCCCCACGGCTGCCTCCCTCCCCCGTGAAGTCATCTCTCTCCTCTTCTGCTCACCTCCAGCAGCTGGAAGTCTGCTTGGACCGTGCCAACACCTTGAGCCGTTGCTAACCTTTGGCCCGGGAAGGACGCACAGGGCCCCTTGGAGGTCGTGTGTGCTGGGTCAGTGCCACCCAGGGAGTCCTGTGCTCCTCTTTGCGCTAGAAGTGCCTCTGTCCCCACAGAGAAGGCTGAGCCAGCTCTGAGGCCAGCAACCTCTTGCCACCCACCTTTCCATGTCGGGTTCAGGTGGCTGAAGACGGGTGTTACTGCTGCAGGCACCTGGGGCATCCTGGGCACACAGCCATCGTGTCTGGGAAGGAAGCGAATGCAAGTGGGGATAACCCGTGACCGTGAGGGTTGGAGCTGCTTGGATTTCCATGAGGAAGGAGGACGCATAACTCTCTGCATTTCCTGTTAGGCTCCATCATAAAAATGGCTCCATCCCTGCTGGCTAAATTTGTTTGATCCTTTTCCAGCCTAACCAGAACCACTTACCCATTCACTGACTGACTTTGACAGCAGTGCTGGGGACAGAACCTGGAGAGCACTGTGCCTCGGAGCCACATCCTCAGCGCCTCCTCGCCTTCTCCACTCAGAATTTTCCTGTCCCTGCCGGTCTGTACTCTAAGATATTTCTCCTGCAGGAAGAGGAGATGGCCATGGGTCCTAGACGCACTAGCTGTCTGCTGAGCCTGTGGCTATTTGCGGAACCTGGGGTTACCATAGCCCTCAGGTACTTAGGAGACTTGTCACGTTGTTTGCAAAGTCTTCAGCTGTTGACAGCTTCTGCAGAGGTTCAGCCAGCGCCTGTGCAGAACTCTGCAGTTAACATTGTTGTGAAATTTTGAAACAACAGTCTAAAATTGTTCTTTTGGGGGGCATTGTTAGTTGTTTTAGTTTGGTTTGGTATTGGGTTTTGGGTTTTGTTTGTTTGTCTTTTAGGTTTTTTTTTTTTTTTTTTTTTTTTTTTTTTTTTTGTCTTTCTGAGACAGGGTGTTGCTATGCAGTTCAGGTTGAGCTCACCTTGTAGCCCAGGTTGATCTCGAACTTGTGATGATTCTCCTGCCTCAGCCTCCTGAGTGCTGGGATTACACCACCACACCTGGCTTTGTTTTGTTTGTGGTGCTGGGAGTCAAACTTAGGGCCTTGCATATGCTAGGCAAGGGTGCTACACATGAGCTACTCCCTGGGGTTGAAAATGCAGTGTAAGGTTGGCACTTTTCTGTGCTACGTGCCTGTCTGCAGAACTAGCAGGTGTCTGCAGAGGCGGCAGGTGTGTGCAGGGGCAGTCTGTGATCCCCCATCTCCCACGGGCTCCAGCGAGACACCACCTGCCTTGTAGTGATCCAGCCACGTGGCTGCCCAGCCCTAGACTTCCGATCTCCAAACTGTACACCGAATAAACCTTTTCTCTTTGCAAATTGCCCAGCGGTAGGTATTGTGCTGTAGAAAACAGGCCAATAGCCTGGGCATCAGGCTCAGCTTCTGAACTGAGGGTGGACACTGTATTCAGCAGAGCATGGTGGGCGTCCCTGTCAGCCGATCTGAGGATACGGAAGCCCCCAGGCCCTGCCTAGAAGGAATTTTCCACCCAGCCAGGGAACGGCCCTGGGGCACACACAGACCACCCTGAGGACAGGTGGGAAGCCCCCCAAGGGTGCCAGAGGACTCAAGCCCCTCCTAACTGGCTGCCTACGTGCCTGTTCTCCACACATCTGGGTCGGCATCACCAGGAAGGACAAACTGCCTGTGTCCTTCAATCCCCCGCAGCCCCTTTCTCTCTGGGTCCTGATCCTTTCTAACACACACACATACACACACACACACACACACACACACACACAAAAAAAAAAGGATCTTTGCCTGGCATGATGGTGAATCCCAGTACTCTGGAATAATCCCAGCATGCAGGAGGCTGAAGCAGGAGGGTCACAGTGAATTCAAGGCCAGCCTGGGTTATATAGTGAGACCCTGTCTCAAAACAACATTAAAACAGAAGAAAAAGTAACTGAAAATTAACTTTGCAACAAATTCCTAGCCACCCAGCTGAGAGGTTTTTGAAATCTGAACCCTGGAGACGCTCTGGCCGTCAGTCACCCAAAGGCAGGTTCCCCTGAATGGTGAGATGCAGGGTGCAGCCCAGGCAGCAGGGGGAAGGGGGTGCAGCTGCCCTGGCTGCCGGTGGGGTGGGGAAAGCTCGCCGGGGAGGCACACCCAGCTTCTTGGCCTCAGCTGCAGCATGACTGAGTCTTTATTAATTGAATTCCTCTTTTCCCAGTGACTCATAGGCCTATTTCCAACAGGGACGCACCTGGTGTGGGAAGCAGGTCCAGCCTCGGCAGGAGCACAGGGCTGCCGCAGTTGGCCGCAGCCGGCAGCCGGCAGCCCTTCTGCCGAGGAAAGCCTCCTCCTTTTCCTCCTGCAGAGGAAAGCCTCGCGCTAGGCCAGTGGTGGCGAACCCAGGGCACGAGCGCCACTGCAGGCTTTTTCTACCGCTGAAATCTGGAAAAGCTTCGCCATCCCTGCTCTGGGCTCTCCTGCCTCTGGACGAGCTCGTCTGTGTTCTCAGACTTCACCCTGGACTCTCACGCGGGATCTGTAACTGACAGCTGTCTCTCCCTCCGGTCTTCAGAGCAGGGGGTCCACCCCACCTCCTGTCTCACCTGAGACTGGTTCACAGAGGAGCGTGGGAGAAGGCAGTGGTCACCACACCACACAGGCACACCTGTCCTTGCAGGTTCCGGAATTCCTGGTCCTTCACCCACATTGTCCTCTGAGCTTCTTTGCCCAGGTTGCCATGAGCAACTTGCTCTTTAAAAGTTTCCAACAGAGTTCATCACTTTCGTGCTGATTTTTTTTTTTTTTTTTTTTTTTTTTGGTGGGGCTGTTGGCTGTTATGGATTAAGAACTGGTGGTTAACTTAATGCCAGCTGGATTAAGTCACTATGGCGCTAAGCATAGATGGTCCACCTGAGGAAAGTTGTCACCATAAATGGAGATGTGGAGAAGGAGAAGGGAGGCGCTGAGGCACTGTGGGTTCTCCTGGAGAAGCTCTGGTCTGCACATCGAGCATTGCTTTCTGGTTCCGGAGCAGAAGACGTGTGCCGCTTGGTCTCTAGGATGAACTCATCACGCTGGCTTCCTGGCATGTACCCGACTGTGCCTATCATCGGAGGAGCTCAGGGTCTCCGTGTCACTGAGGATGGTTGTGGGGCCTTTGTTGTGAGTGTGACTTCTCGGCTCCAGCGTAGAACCCTCATCCCACCAGCACAGCTCCTTCACCCCGCTGGCACAGACTTTCTGGCTTCCACCGCTGACCTTTGGGCCTTCCCGGCACGGATCTGTTAAAGAGACTGGCGTGAGTCCTTTCTGTGGGCTCTGGACCTCCAGGTAGACTTGTGGGAGGCATTGTCCTGAGCTCTAGGTCTTCATCTGGACTCATATAGGACATTGCTGTGGGACTCAGGCCCTTGGCTGAATATTCTATGTCTTTAGAGCTGTGGACAGATTTCCCGCACTTTCTTGTGTTAACTCTGCGTGATCATCATAAAATAATATTCTAAACTCCATGTCCTGATTCTAATTGTTCTCTCTACAACCCCTGACTACAACAGGGGTGCCAGGAATCAAACTCGGGACCTTGTGCTTGTGAGGCAGGCGCTGTGCCCCTGAGCTGCATCCCTGTCCCTGAGAGGGGTCATCACTTTTGCTTCCCAGCTGCACTGTCTGCTTCTTTCCTGCTTTGGAGTCACCTGGATGGCCAGCTGCCAGGATCTATCTTGATGGTCCTGCCTCCAAAAGGACCCCAGGTCCCCCTTTGTTCCTCTCATCCTCCACCCAGGCAAGGCCTCAGTGTCCTTCCTGCTCTCCCTGGATTCCCCACTCTCCACATCAGATTCTGGGATCACCATTCAGTCAGTCAACAAACACACCCAGCACTGTCGAGAGGACAGATCCAAGCCTCATAGCAGGTATTTTTAGTTGGTGGGGGCTTTCTCTCTCTACTTGTCTGGAAAGAATGCTTCTCTGCTGTCTTTTAGTTTTAACATTTTTAATGCACAGCCAGGAGCGCATTTTACATATTTATAAAATTCCAGCACTCTGGAGGCTGAGGCAGGAGGATCACTAAGCATTCAAAGCCAGCCTGGGCCACACAGCAAGACAGGGAGTGGTGGCACACACACTTATAACCCCCGAACTCAGGAGACCGAAGTTAGAGGATTAAAGTGAGTTTGAGGCCAGCCTGGGCTACAGAGTGAGTTCACAGCTAGCCTGGACTGCATAGCGAGACCTTGTCTCTAACAAACAAACCGATATATGACATGGAACAGTTGTTCATAGAGAGACTACTAGAAAATGCAGGTAACCAAGAAAATTAAAATCTCTCATTTCCCTACTAGTCTTTCTACTCTCTGATGTCTCCTGCCCCCCCAAAAAGGAGGGGTCACCTTTTGTGTATTTCTAGACACTTTTATTTCCCTACTGCATGTTTTAAGCACCCCTCTAGCAGGGGCTCACAGCCCATTCGGCACGGCCCTGGGGCTCCCAGCTGCCGAGCCCCGGATAACAGGTGCCCTTCCTCAACTAAAACCCCAGTGCTCAGGCTTAACCACAGTGCTGGCACTTTGCTAAAGAAGTGGGTTGGAGGTTGCAGCGTGGGCACTTGGTCTCTGAAAGTTTCACTGTCCCTGACTTAATCCCGGTACTCAGGAGGTCCAGGCAGGAGGCTCTCCCAGTCTGGGGCCACCCTGGCTTATACTGCCAGGTTTTATTTCAAAAACAAACACAAAGAAAATCTTGCAGTTTATGTCCCTTCCTGCCTCTAATTTATTTATCCGTTCAGCAAATATTTTTTTGACTTTTATGTTTTAACTGGCAAAGTTTGTGCATATTTACACTGTGCAATATACTGCTGTGAAATAGTTTTACCTTGTGGAGTGGTCAAATTCCGCAGTTAACACAGGCATTAGCCAGCGTGCTTATCACATTTACAGTGAGGACACCAAACCTGCTCTTAGCCATTTTCAAGTACACAATACATTGCTGTTAATCACAGTCAGCAAATATATAAAATACACAGAGAAAGCAAGAATGTAGCGGCTTTGTTTTGTTTGTGTTAATGAGGTTATGGAACCCTGGACCTCACATACTAGACAACAGCTCCAGAAGCGGGGTTTAGCTCAGCGCCCTAGCACCTGCCTGGCAAGTGCGAGGTCTTGAGTTCAATCCCCAATACCAGGAAAAAAAAAAGACAAGTGCTCCACTACTGAGCCACACCTTCAGCTGCAGCCACTGTAGCCCCAAATTACCAGGCAGAGGCCTAGACCCCAGGACAGGGACACCAGCCTAGTGGGGGAGACGGATGCACAAAGGAACCGTCACCGCTCTCAGCCATGCGGGGGCACAGGGTGGGGCGGTGGGGCGCCAGGGAAGGCTTCTCCCCAAATGACATGGGTGGACAGCAGCACATCCAGGGCGGCGCCACCCAGGGAGCCCACAGAAGCCTTTCAATCCTACAATCAGAGGGACAGAAACGAACTCTCAGGTGCATTTGGAGAAACGCCTTTATCTGTGATTGTATTATGACTGTTACCTAACCAGGCTGCTTTGCCCGCTGCCCAAAGGTCAATCCCTGAGGCCGTGAGTTTTGCCAAAACAGAGAAAGTTTTAGTCAAGAGGCGAGAGAGGACGGGGCTTAGAAGCATTTGCGAGATGGGAAAGCAGGGTGACTCGGGTGGGGAAACTGAGGGAAGGCGGTTGCGCACGCGTAGAGTTCCTGGCTCTGCATAGGGCGCATGCTCAGAAAATGGGGTCTGCAGGAGGATCTGAAGGCGGGGGCTTGGGCCACCTGACGTCAGTGAATGTTTAAACCATGGCAGAGGTGACCTACGGTACAGCAGGCAGGAGTCCACAATTTGGTATTCCTGAATTTCAAAATGCAAGAATGTGCTCTTAGGTTTTTAAGTAGGGAGGAGGATGGGTCAAGCTTTTAAAATAATAATAATGATATTATTATGATAATATAATATGATATTAATGATTATAATATTATTATTAATATGTTTATTTTTGAGACTGGATTTCCTTAAATAGCTAAATTTCCCCAGATGGCCTTGAAGTATGATTCTCCTGCCTCAGCGTCCCAAGTGCTGGGATTACCAGCATGTACCACCAAGCCCAAACATTTTAAAGGAGAAAAGTTATTCATTTCTTTTCTTTTTTAATTTTAAAGAGGCAGAATAAAACCAATCAAAACAAACCAGTGTATGAGATACAGGACTTCAAACCATTACAAAATCAACATTAATTACCATAACTGAATGTCTTCAAAAGAGCTGCAGATAACTTTGGACATAGTAAAAATCAAACAGAGCAGAATAGAGCTGAAACAATAAAAACAAGACAATGAATGCAATAAAAGACTTTGAAACAAGCCAATAGTAAATACAAAATTGCTACCATAATATATCTTGCTATCTTGGAAATAGCTGCTCCTGCCGTTGGGTTTAACAATCAAACAAAACAAAAGAAAATAAAACCCAACCCAACGAAACAACCAAAACGATACAGGACTTCAAAACAAGACTGTAGGGAATCAACAATGGCTGCCACCCTCAGCAGGAGTCCCCCCAGATGCCACACTGAGTACCACTACCCTCTGGACCCATGATCAGACCACTGGCCCTAGACCTGCAGTGTCAGTAAAACACCAAGCACCATGGCATCCGGTTGCATTTCACTTATATAGCTATCCTCACAGCCTGTGTGTCTGGTTACGCCGATTGCTTACAGTGGCAGGAGTGGGTACTTGTTTGCCAGCCTGTGGCTGGAAGGGGCTGGGGTCTGGCTGTTCAGTCTGACAGCGGCCCACGCATGGCGCTGGTTCCCAGGCTGGGTTGCTTGTTGGTGTGGCCTTGTTCTCTGTCCCCTAAGTCCTCCAGTGGTGCAGGCTCATGGGAAGGGGCTTGGGTCTGGCTGTTCCTGGTCTGGTGACGGCCCACGCCTGTTGATTTCATTATGAGGACTTGGTTCAGTTTATATTAAAGACATTTGTAAAATGTCATTCACAGAGGAAGGGAACTTATGATGGAAAGGGTGCTTGGAATCCATGAAAGCATATGGCCTGGTGGAGCAGAGAGAGGGGGAGGCCCAGATAGGTGGGCAGGGCTGGACCTGGCAGTCCCGTGGGAACTGCTGGCATCATCCTACAAGCCATGGGAAAGCAGAGAATTAACAAGCATTTTACTGACTTTCTTTTCTTTCTTTCTGTTTTTTGTTTGTTTGTTTGTTTGTTTGGTACTGGGGATCAAACTCACGATTTCCAGGCAGACATGTAAGTCACTGAGCTAAATCCTTGGCCTTTTTTGAACCCACTTTGTAGCCCATGTTGGCCTCAAACTCGCAGCAATCCTCCTGCCTCAGCCTCCCAAGTGCTGGAATTACAGACATGTGCCACCACACCCAGCTTTACTGATTCTCAAACAAATATTTTTTTTTTTAAGAAACCATGGCATCAACCAGGGTTGGTGACACACATCTATAATCCTAGCACCCTGGGAGTCAAGGCAGGAGGATTGTAATTTAAACCCAGCCTGGACAATTTAGCAATTTGGTGAGACTGTCTCAAAATGTAAAATTAAAAGGGGGCTGGGGATGTTGCTCAGCTCAAAGGTACCTTTTTCCTTTTCTTTTTCTTTGCAGTGCTGAGGGACAGAACCCAGGGTCTCTGGTGTGCCAAGCAAGCAGCCTCCCACTTAGCTACACCTCTGGCCTGAGATAGAAATGATCCCAAAGGCCACCTAGAGCTTCGACCTTGCGAGGTTAAACGCAGAAATGCTGTCACGAGCTGGGCCTAGCTGTGTCAGGAGGTCCTGAGGCACCCAGGGCCCCCATGCCTGTGAGCTACCACCCAGAACTCCCGGGACAGGCGTCCTCCGCACCAAGGCCAAAGTCCTGTGTGTGTTCAAATTCTGTTTACGGCCCGGCTCCCCCTGGACACTGACTCAGGAGGCAGAAATTCCAGGAATCCCAGTTCCTCCTCTACTTGGCACCCTCTTCCTCCACCACCACCTCCTCCTCGTCCTCCTCCTCCTCCTCCTCCTCCTCCTCCTCTCCACCCTCACCCAGCCAATCCCTGGGCCTTTGCCCCTTTGGGGGACAAGTGACCAATTGTCCCTGCGACCTTCACATCCCTCTCAAGCAGCTGTGCCAGGCTGGACAAAGTGGCCATGGGCTTCCAACTCTAGGACTGCGCGTGGCCAGGGGCCCAGGGGTGTGGGACATACAGGGCGTCAGGGCCCTGCTGCTGAAAACCTTCCAGGGACGGTTTGGTTCAGAAGCCAGGCTGGGTGACACAGCACTCAGGCGACTGAAGCAGGAGGATCACCTGGGCTACACAGGCAAATAACAACAAAAAACTGTGTTTCCGTTGCAGGAGCCTCTCTGGCAGTCTGCTAATGCCTATTGACTTCTTCCTGGTGTACTCTTTGGTGCCTTAGTTGTTTTTATGGTGTTTTTGTTGTTCTGGTTTGACAATACTGGAGATTAAGCCCAGGGGGTGCTGAGCTACATTCCCAGCCCCTCTTTTTGATAATTTTATTTTGAGATGGGTGTGGTGACCCATGCTTGTAATCCTAGCACTCGGGAGGCTGAGGCAGGAGAATCACCATGAATTCGAGGCCAGGCTGGACGACATAGTGAGTCCAGGCCAGCCTGAACTGCATATCTATCAAGACCCTGTCTCAAAAAACAAAAACAAAAACCAAAAAAAACAAAACACCACGAGTAAATAAATAAAATAAAATTTCATCTTGACACAAGAGCTCCCTAAATTGCCCAACTAGCTTTGAACTAATGATCCTCCTGCCTCAGCCTCTCACATAGATGGAATTTACAGGCATGTGCCACCACAGCTACTCCTGATGTAGAGTTTCAACATTCACAAAAGACACTGTGTTATAAAGTTCAGCAATTCTGTTAAAACTTAATTATGAAACAATTTCCTAAAAGTAAAGTTTGTGAGCCCATCACAGTGGTACACATGTATAGATATCCCAGCACTTGGGAGGCGGATGCAGGACTGCCACAAGTTCCAGGCCAGCCTGGGATCCATAGTGGGCTCAAGGCCAGCCTGGACTACCTACCCAGCAACACAGGTGTGAGTCCCTGGGTTTGGCGCCCAGTACTGTAAAATAAAGGGAGAGAGAGAGAGAGAGAAAGAGAGACAGAGAGAGAGAGAGAGAGAGAGAGAGAGAGAGAGAGTGTGTGTGTCCAGGCCTCCCATACAGCAGGCTACCTGCCCAGGCCAGGATGAGGGGAAGATTTCTTGTGCTGCTGGTGCACCCGTTACCCCAACAATGAGTGTGAGCTGGGCTGAACTGGTCCTGTGTTCTGAGGGCAGCCCGGACGAACTCGGAGTTGGTGGTGGTAAGCAGGCCCCACTCACCCTGGGCACTGGGAGAAGGCATTCCGGGAATCAAGGACAGTTGGTGGGACACTTATGCATCACAGCCTCCCGTGTGACTTAGAGGTGCAGGTGACTCCTCCGGGACAGGAGTGCTCCGGTTTCTGAGTTGTTTGGTTACTGAGTTTTTTTTTCTCACTATAGAAATTGTAGGTGTCGCCGCACAGTAGTGAAACCTGATATTCCCGTGTCCCTGGTGTAAGAGAAAGACTTTGAAATGGCAATAAAAATCTATCTGGAATCAAGCAGCCAAAAAGCACCATTGGGACAAAGGACAAACTCCCGAGCCTGAACCTGTTACTCATTAAAAGCGCAGTCTGCGTTTTCTCCTGCGATAGGAACTTAAAAGTGGTTTTCGCAGTAAAATCTGGCCGGGTCTGCAGATGCCCAATGGGTAACTAAACGTAGAACAAAGCTGGAGCCTGACATTGTAAACCCGGGGTCACATTCTTTCTTCAGTTCTGCGTGCAGACGGGTGAGGGTGTTGGGGGGTGCCAGTCTAAGGGTTGGCAGAGCCCTCAGTGTACTAGGCAGCATTTCCCTGGCCTCTCGCGTCCCCCTTTAAGGTGGAGACAGCCAGGGGAGAGCAGGTACGCTGAGTTGCAGGGTTCACAGGAACATCCATTTATCCGCTCTTATCTGGGCCGGATCGATCCCCTCCCCAGAGCGACCTTGGAGCAGTCACTGGCTGCTGTCCTGAACCTGTGGTCACCTGCGTCCCTGGGACAGAGGAACTCATGACTGAAGCCACCACCAGGAAAGATCCCTCAAGCCATGGCAAGAATAAGGACGGAGACAACATCAGCTGACCCTGGCTCACCTTAGCTCAGGCTTAAAAGCCAGCTGTGTGTTTTTGCATGGGTCACGGGGGGGCCAGCCCTTCCCAACCTACCAAGCTCGGCCCCTCGAGCTACTGCACAAGCTGGTCCTTTTTTTCTTTTAAGCAACCACTCACACTAACTGGTGACAAAATGCTCAGACACACACATTTCTCAATAACTTAACTGATGCTCAGAACAAAGGACAGGTAGTTTTGCTTTTTTTTTTTTTTTTTTTTATTAAAGATAGGGTCTCACTATGTAGCCCAGCCTGACCAGCTGAGCTCTCAGCAATCTTCCTGCCTCAGCCTCCCTAGTGCTAGAATTACAGGTGTGTGCCACCGTACCTGGCCACTGTTTGCATGTGTGTGTGTGTGCGCCTTAGCCTCCTGAGTGCTGGGACTACAGGCATCAGCCACTACGCCTGGCTCTAGATTCTTTATATTATGGCAAAAAAAAATGTAGTATCAAATTTACTGTCTATTCTGGGGATTGTGGAGCTCACTGGTAGACTTCCTGTCACACACGCGAGAGCCTTGAAAACAGTTTTCGCCATCCTAACCTGTACAGTGGTGTCACTTCTATTCACACTTTATTTACTTGCTATTCTCCAATACTGAGGATGGAGCCCAGGGCCTTACACTTTTTTTTTTTTCTTTTTGTATCAGGACTCAAACTCACAAAGCTGCACCTGCCAGGCAGGCACCATGCTGCTGAGCTTTTTCCCTGGCCCACCCCCTGCACTTTTTATTCTGTTTTTTGAGACAGGCTCTTGCTAAATTGCTAAATTGCCTAGGCTGGGCTTGAATTTTTGATCCTCCTGCCTCAGCCTTCCAACATGCTGGAATTATAGGTATGCACTGCTACATGCCTGGTTGATATTCACATTGTTATGCAACTGATCTTTAGAACTTGTTTGTCATGCAAAAGTGAAACTTCATGCCCGTTTGCACCCTTTACATAGAAATGCTTCTCTTCCCATCTCTCAGCCTCTGGCAACCACCCTGCACTCAACTTTCTGCTTCTAACAGTTTCACTACTGTAGCTGCAAGCATGAGGGCATCATCTATGATTTGTGACTTGGTATCCCACCACCAAGGTTCACTTACATTACAGAACAGGTCAAAATTTCCTTTTTAAGGTTTTGTAATACTCCATGGTGTACACAGGTTGCTTTTGCTCCTTTTTTAGTGTAGACATTTTATTACTCGGTGATTTTAGTTTGCCTCGTGATGACTTTCTAACGTTGCGTAGTAAGATTGACTGGCCATCTAAATGAACTGACCACGCAGGAACCTTTCTAATTGAGTAAGTGCAGGATTTATGGACATGAAAATATTTTTGTTTTGTTTTGTTTTTGAGATAGGATCTCGCTATGCAGTTCAGGCTGGCCTTGAACTCAGTGTGTAGCCCTGAATGCTGGGATTACCTAACCCAGCTGGACATGAAAATTTAACAGAGATTTCTCCTAGGTTTCCAAATGATGCATTAGAAATACAACAAGTTTACAAATAATTGATAATTTTTCATAATGCAGGTTACAGTGGAAGGCATTTGACACTATTGCAATATTAAAACAGAATTTGACTATGTAAAAGCTCTAGAGCTTTTTTTTTGAAATAAGGAAATAAAGTTTTCAAGTCATTGTAATATTGAGTCAATTTGTGTTCTTCATGACCTTTTCATATATTTCTTTTTCATTTTGTCAGTTTATTTTGCTTTTGTTTTGAGGCAAGGTCCCCCCAGTTCAGGCTGGCCTTGAACTGATTATGTAGACTAGGCTGGTCTCAAACTTGAGACAAACTTCCTGCCTCAGCCTCCCAAGTGCTTAGTATGTGTGCTACCCTCTCATTTATACCTCCTTTGATTAGATATGATTTTCAGAGGAAAACTAACATAAATAGATATATTACTGTTGTATTTAGGGTTGGGGCAGAGAACAATTAGAATCAGGACATGGAGTTTATAATATTTTTATAATGGTCACTGGGAGTTAACACAAGAAAATGCAGGAAATCTATCCACAACACCAAAAACATAGAATATTAGTCAAGGCCAAAATCCCACATCAATGTCCCACATGAGTCCAGATAAAAACTCAGAGCTCAGGACAATGCCTCCATGAGTCCAACTGGAGGTCCAGAGCCCACAAGAAGGACTCATGCCAGTCTCTTTTATGGGTCTGTGCTGGGAAGGTCCAAAGGTCAGTGGTGGAAGCCAGAAGGTCCATGCCAGCAGGGTGAAGGAGCTGTGCTGGTGGGATGAGGGTTCTACACTGGAGCCGAGAAGTCACACTCACAACAAAGACCAGGGCTGTCCTGAAAGGCACCACAGCCATCCTCAGCGACATGGAGGCCCCGAGCTCCTCCGACAACAAGCACAGTCGGGTACATGCCAGGAGGCCAGCGTGATGAGTTCATCCTGGAGACCAAGTGGCACACGTCTTCTCCTCTGGAGCCAGGAAGCAATGCTCGATGTGAGGACCAGAGTTCCTCCAGGAGAACCAACAGTTCAAATAGCAATTGGTAGGAGAACCCACAGTGCCTCAATGCCATAGCTTCTTCTTCTCCACCTCTCTTTATCCTGGCAACTTTCCTCAGGTGGAGCATCTACACTCAGTGCCAGGCTGATGTAATCCAGCTGGTGTTAAGCTGACCATCAGTTCTTAATCCATAACAATTACCAAACAAAAATAGGTGATATCTGACTTAAAATGGTTAGACTTACTGGTTTTTTACTTTACAAAGTTGCCAAAACAATACGCATTCAGTAGGAACTACACTTGAAGCTGGGTGATCCCAGCCCTTAGGAGGCTGAGGCAGGATGATCACTGCGAGTGCAAGCACAGCTTAGACCACGTAGTCAGCTCAAGGCCAGCCTGGGTTGTGACATTAGGAGATGCAAAAGAACAAAACAAAGACAAAAACACTGTACTTTAAATCTTTGATCCTTTCCCAGCTCGAAGTATGCTTAGTACTACAGCCCTGGTGATCCGCTGGGTAGCAAGGGGAAACACTGCCACCCCACAGCATACCACATCACGGTGCTGACTTACGGTGTTGGGTGGCTTTAGAGTATGAAATGCATTTCCCATCTCAGGTATCTGGATTCATCCCAGTGGATTTCTCCCTGCGTAAGCCCCGTCTGTCCAGGAGCACCTGTACCACAGTAATGGCATTTCTGCGACCTTACCAAAGGCTTTGCAGTGTTTATTTTATCAAGAAGATAACCCCCTCACCTAGTGCAGAAGAGGAAGAAACAAAGCTGGAGGTGGATCCCTTGGTGGTCAGAGCCTGGCCTAAAACAACTGCCCCTATGCTGCCCATTTCTCCCAAGAGGACTCAGCCATGGCTGACCAGCCCCTTCAGCCCTCCCCCTCCCCGCTTTTTTTTTTTTTTTTGCTAAAGCTTTGAGACCTCTCAAAACTAAGTGTAATTATTGGCTGCTGCCAAGGTGAAGTTCAACTCCATTCTCAAAGCCGGGTTGCGCACACGCCATTGGAATGTTTGCTTTCTCTTTTTGCAGCTCCAGGGAGGGAACCCAGAGCTTCCTGCATCCTAGGCAAGAGCAGAGCTACATCCCCAGCCCAGCAGGAATGGATTTAGTTATCAGCCCAGTAAGGAAATATACATCCCACCTCCTACCCCTGCATACAGACCTGCCCCTTTCCCAGGCAGCGACTGCCACCTCCCAGCCAACCCCTCACCCCAGCAGCCTCCCAGCCAACCCCTCACCCCACGGGCTAGAGTCCCCATGGAGGCCCATGGTGGGCTGGGAGTGGGGAGCCTGGTCTCCACCCTCAGCTGTGTGTGGAGTTGGGTCAGGCCACGGTAAAGGTGCCAGGTGGGCAAAGGTCGGAGGAGAGGAATCTGTCGGGTGCTTCCTTAGGGAGCACACAGGGGGCCACAAAAGACAAAAACATCTGCAGACCCAGAGCTGTTGTACCCCAAAATGTTGTCCAAAAACGTGGCAAGACATCTTTTTTAATGAAAAGCGCTTTTTATTTATCCTAGCACCAGTGACACAGTGCAGTTGGAGTTTGCAAAACTGTGTAACTCGCTTAAAATTTTGACAGATTTTTATAGAAAGGACAACCACAAAGTAAATGATCCATGGGTGTGGATCAGGAATGAGGAAATCCTTTGTTTCTCTTTGCTTGAGAACAGAGAAGATTCCCGGGAATTTACAGTCCTTTGTCAGCTAATTTCAGCACTTAATTTTTAGATGGCATCTGTCCTTTGCAGAGGGCAACAATGGTTAACATATCAATCAGGTCACCCAGGAAGATGGCGCATACAGAACAGTATGACTGCACTACAGTTATTTTGTAACAATGTGGTCATGCCTCAGGTCTTCCAGTTGTAGAAAACAGTTGCATTTGCAAAGGGAATTAACAGGTAATTTGGTCATATAACTTGGGCATTGGCAAACATAACAGGATAACGAAGCTCTTTTTGCTAGTGTACAGTCAGAGCCACCCCTTGAATCGCACTCCTGCAACCTTTAGGCCATGGCGGGATTTGGAGAGTCCTGGATGACTTCCTTGTTACTCTCAGACAGCCCACTGCTCTCCCCTGGAAACAAAGGCCCGGGAGCACGGGACAGGCTGCAGGGACTGCAGCCTTGCACATTTGTCCTTTCAGAGATCAAGAAACCAGGGCCCAGGCGCTGGTACTGGCAGAAGGGTGTCGCTCCAGGCCTGGGCTGCTGGTGGAGACACTGAAAAAACTAACCCCTTCCCCAGCTTCTGTTTCCTGGCCGGGAAAGGATCTGATCACAGGCAGATCCTGAGGGGCACGGCTCTCGGTAGTAAGGAGAGAAAGGAACAACCTGGGTGCCTACTTTTGACAAGTACTTTCATGGCTCAAATTTACTGTTTACGAGGTAACATGCGCTGCGGGGCCATCCAGAAAAAGGCAGGCTCTGCACCTCCCCAGCTGACATTTCTCTAGGGCTGTCGCAATTTTAAATAGGCTTGAGCTTATGAAAGAGGTCAAGTGTTTCCGGTGCAGGGAGAGCGTGGCTGCTTCGGCTGTGCTTTCCAGACTCACAGTATCAGCAGGGCAGGTGAGACTGGGGCGAGGGGAGGAGCGAGCACCGCCTAGTTTGTGGTGCGATCGATCGGTTCTTCCTATCCTCGGATTCCCCTGCCCCCCAGCTCCTGCAGCCCCTTTTTTAGATTCCTTCCCTCAGGATTTTAGGAAAGCAAACGAGAAGTCAGGAAGAGACTTGAGAGTCAGGCTTTCTTGGAAGGAACATCAATAAATGAAAATTCGATTACAAGACCAAGAACAGCAATACATCCCTGACCTCAGTCACAAGGTGCATGACCGTCTTAACCAATGCGTGCGCGGTAATAATCAACACGAGGCCCGCAGGCTGCTACCCTCCGGGCGCCGCGCGGTGAGGTCGGTGAATGGCGCAGTGCAAGCGTTGTGGCTTGCAGCGCGCACCTCGCGGTCGCGGCTCCACCAGAGCGACGCTGGCAGGGGCGGGGCTTGAGCAGGGGCGGGGCAGAAAGGGGCGGGGCTTATGACCCCTCCCCCTCGCCTGGGTCTGGCGCGGGCGGGCAGAGCGAGTTTGGCGCTAGTTAAAGAGGCGTGCGGAGGCGGGCGCTGCGCACAAGGCTGGAGCGCGCTGGGGAGCGATACACGTGTCTCTTCGGAGTTAGAACCTCAGTTTAGCCCGCTTCTTACACCTGGGCAGGTTCGGCGCGTCCACTCGACTCCCCTTTGGTGTTTGCCGAGCCCTTCCAGCCGCGCAGCTCCCCGCGATCGGTGGGCTAATTTGGCCCGGCAACTTTGCCCCGGGAGTGGAGCCGGGGGGGACCAGGCACTGCGCATGCGGAGCTCCAAATTCAAACAGCTGTTTGCAGAGGCTGCGGGCGGGCGGCCGGGGAGTCGCTGGGGCTAGGGGAGCTTTCTGGAGGGGGCGGTTGGCCAGGAGCCATGGTGGACCGGGGTCCTCTGCTCACTTCGGCCATCATTTTCTACCTGGCCATCGGGGCGGCGATCTTCGAAGTGCTGGAGGAGCCGCACTGGAAGGAAGCCAAGAACAACTATTACACACAGAAGTTGCGTCTCCAGCGTGAGTTCCCGTGCCTGAGCCAGGAGGGCCTGGACAAGATCCTGCAGGTGAGCCGCTGCCGATGCCCCCATAGACACTTTAAACTGTTTGGAGCTATAGGGGTACGGCCTCTGATGACCCTCGGTCCCTGGGGGAAGGTTCTGGTGTGACGGGAGGGGAGGTCTCCGCCTGGATTAGTCGCTCACGCGCGGAGACTCGTCTCTCCTGGGGAGAGAACTTGGGGCTGACTCCCGAGTGAATTGGGGCCCGCGGTGGCGCGGTGTGGGTGCCTCCCTCTTTGGAGGGAGGCTGTGGGGCGGATAAAGGCGTTTATCTTTTCTTGGAGACGCTCTCGGAGTCCGGGAGCCGAGCGGGGTGCCACCCGTTGCGTCTCCACTTCCCTGCTCCTGGGCCAGTGCCGCCCTGCCCGGCTTCTGAACCCCGCGAAGCTGTGCAAGGGTCCCCAAACCCAAAGCTATGCAAAGTCTCCTTGTCCCCGCAGGGGCTCCCGGAAAAGATGGGAACCCCGTTGGGCCTGAGCGCACGGTATGAGTGAGGGCTGGTGGCTGGAATGCTGGTGACTAGGTCAGGCTTCCAGGAAGGCTTATCTCTCGGAGACATCCCTTAAGGGCTTGGGAGTTAAACTTCATGAGAGCAGCAGCTGGCACCAGCGAGCAAACGCCTGTTGTCCTTTTTCGGGTCGGAAGGACTGTGTTCGGAAGGGGGGCTCCTTCAGGGTTGGCATTAGGAGCCTCTTCTGGCGCGCGCGCCTAGTGCGTGCACTGAGCTCACTTGGGAAACTGGGGTGACCATGCGAGCTAGGACCTTGGGCCGCTTCGGAGACCAGCTCTTGCTCTATCCCAGCTCTGAGGGCTCAGCCTCAACCTTGCACCCTTCCCGGCCGACATTAAAGGCCTCCACTCATTAGGAGAGCCGGCGGGTGGTTGGTGGGTTGTTCAAGGTACTGCGTTTCCCCTGGGGTGGAAGACACCAACAAGGCGATCTGGTGAGAAACGTTTAATCCACAGCAGCTCTCTAGTACTGTCTAGCGCTCTCACGCCACGCGTGGAATGGGAAAGAACCTATCTTGGCTCCTCTTTCCAGCCCTGTACTTTTGTAGGTTGGATGCATTTGGAAAACGTGAAGATGTCTTGTCAGGACTACCTTCTTTTTTGTTCCCTGGACCAGACGGACACGCGCACAAATGTGCATTTAGGTGTCTCTTGGCAGCAGGGGCTGTAGACAGTTGACCTCTGGTGACCATAGAAAAGCTGGCAGGCGCTGTGTGCATTTCAGCGGCATCTCACGCGCTGGGGCTGTGTCTGGGGTGAGGGGCTGGGAGGTTGGAAGTGAGCTTTAGAAGATGCTTGGTTGTTTTTCCTCTCTCCTCCTGGCAGGAATTCCGGAACAGTACTGGTTCTCTTGGTGGGGTGTCTTGTGTGTGTGGCTGCAGGGAGCCGGTTGCTTTATGATTTCCTTTGAGGAAATAATCCTTCCGGTGGAGAGGTGGTTTTTTTTTTTTTTTTTTTTTTTTTTTTTTTTTTTTTTCTGTTTGAGACAGGGTCTTGTTATGCAGTTCAGGCTGGCCTTGAGCTCACTTTGTAGCCTAGGCTGGTCTCCAGCTCACAACAATCCTCCTTCCTCAGCCTCCCGAGTGCCGGGATCACGGGCAGGTCTGCGGGTTTAGGTGGAGAGTTTTTTGTCCAGTTTGCTCTGGGGCCTTTTGGGGGGAGGGGGAGGATGCTAAGGCCTTGAGCTGCCCTCGGGGTGTTTCCCTGCTGCTGCTCCTCAGCCACTGCAGGGGAAGGAAGGAAAGAATTCAAGGCTAGATGTGGGAAAATAAACTTCAAAACAGAAGGGGAAGAGAAGGGGGTGGCCCAGGGGTTAGGCAGCCAAGTGTGCAGCTGGTGGTGGTAGCTTTGGAGGCTAGACTGCTTCCTTAAGGTGTTCCGGACAGAGAAGACACCTTTTATGATTCAGGTCCTGCTTGATACATCAACAGTCCTCCACTCCCACGAAAAAAAGTGGATAGATCAATTTAGAAGGATTTGGGCTTTAGTCCAGCTAATCTGGACATGGATTATAGATAGATTAGTTCTTGAACATGGATACCTCTGTCCTTAGGCCCAGCCTAGAAAATAAACAAATAGACAAAAAAAAAAAACCAGATCATCTGTAACTGGGACTGTCCCCTCCTTGCATAGGAAAAAACCCAAGAAGTGGAAACCAGTGAAAGTCTTTGCCAGCAGGAGTTTTAATCAGCAGAATCTGCCTCGCCAGGCTTTCTGATCTGTGCCTTGGAGCATTGCTGCTCAGTCTCAGGAAATTGGTTTAAGGAAAAATGAGAACTCAAAAAAAAGAAAAACCTTTCTTGTCGGAGCTGCTCAGGCATCTTCCACCTGAAGGTCTGCATTGTGTCACTTCTGAACTGCCTTGTGATCTATCCTAAAGGAGCCCCTCCAACCCCGAGGCTGGGGGTCAGAAAGGGAGGTGATCCCTTCCCTTTAGAAATCCTCCAGTCATCAGGTCCTTCCTCCTTCGCTTACCCGGCAGGGTTTCTCTGGCCCCCTGCTTGGGGCCTCAGGGTTGCCCTCCTTCTGTCTTCAAAACCATCTTGAATCCTGATTCCAGCCATAGCTGTCTCAGGGTTTAGCGGCCAGCTCTCCCAGCCTCTTGCTGCTTTTTGCCTCTGTTTGCTGTACTGCAGAGGCTCCTGCAAGGGACACTGGTGTTTACTGTGCCCCACGCTGTGTTGGCCATCCTGCGTGGGCTGCCTTGGGAGGCATCTGGCTTTTGCCATGTGGCTTGGCCATGTCCCCCTCCCACCAAGCCAGTTAACTTACCTTTGCCTCCTTTTCCTCATCTGCAAAACTAGGGCTCAGTGAGGCTCCGGGAAATGAGAACCATAATCAAGATACTGTCTCCTGCCTCTGGCTTTGATTGAGCCTTGTAAGGAAGGTGGCTTCTCAAGTGTTCTACCTGCAGCAGGTCAGCTGCTCTTCACGGTGACACTGCCTTCAGATAAGGAAACTGAAAAGTTAAAGTGGCCACAACGAGAGGCCCAGCCAGGAGGGGACCCACAGGCCTCCCGTAGGAGCCTACACCCCAGTCTGCCTGGCCCTGGCTCCTGGGTCTCCCTGAAAGTAGAGGCCAAGGGAAGGGGTGGCAGCCCCTCTCGGCCTTCTGCCCCTGGCTTCCCGTGATCATGCACAGGAGGGGTCTGAGCTCACCCACCCGGGACCAGGCACTACACTTTACATACACTGGTTAAGTGTTCTCATGAGACCACCTCACAGGCGACAGAGATGAGGAGAAAAAGAGGGTCTGATGAACTAACATCCTCATGGAGTGTAGTCAGGTTTTAGAGCTCAGGTGCCATGGGATGTGCCAATGCACATTTTTCTTTGTATTTCTTTATTTTTTGTGGTGCTAGGTTGAGATGGAGCCCCGGGCCTTGTGCGTGCCGGGCAAGCCCTCTGCTACCAAGGCTGTGCCAGCCTATCCACAGCATTTATCAGTGCCCACTGGTAAAAGATAGCCCATTCCCAGAAACCCCTTGGCCCTCACCGATGTGTCCCCCTCCTGAGCACCAAAGTGCATTGTCCTCTGGAACTGTCCATGTTTCGTCCGTCTACTTTCCAAGTTCTTAGTACTATACACACACCCTGCAGCAGCAGCAGTGATATAGGGGAAAGAAACTCCCAGCCTGCTAGTATCCTGTGTGGGTTCATGTTCTCTAAAATCGAATGCATTTTAGGAACAATAGAGATGAAGAGCAGAATATATTTATTGAAAGAAAGCTCTGTCCAAGAGAGATTATAGAAGGGTCTCTAGTGGGTTGCTGAGGACCTCGTCTTCTCAAGGGAATTTTAAAGAGCAAAACCTCTGGTTAGGCGGCTCCAAGGTGGGGAAAAGCATGGGGTGGAATCGAATTATGGTCAACAAATAAGATTATGAGTGTAATCACTCAGGTAAAATGGATTAAGGCGGTAGCAAATAGCAAGTGGGAACAGGGCCTGTAGGGAGTGGGGTTAGTGGCTTCTGGCTTCCTCAATGTATCAAGGTGGTATCTGTTTAGAATATCCATCCCTGGGGTTTATGCCTAGGGTGTGGCTGTATTTGTTTTGTCTTTTATCTTGAGATCTGGCTCACATCTGGAGGCATCTGCCTCCCCCACAGTTGCACTGGCTCCTTCGAGGACCCGGCCCAGTCTGACTGCCTTATAATAGTCTCTCTGCACCCTGCCCTGTCTGACTGTCTTACAATATTTTCTCTAACTCAGCTGCCTGTAACAGCAGGAGGACTGCTTCAGCTTGGAGGTTCTGACATGCTGCTACTGACATCAACTCTCCTTCCCAAACTGGCAGACTAGAAGCATGCGGTGCGTGATGTGTACGTCTGACCAGAATGCCTGGAATGGGGCGCATAAAACTTTTTGGAGAGCTGAGGGTTAACAGGAGCCCTTCCCCCTCACCCCACCTCAACACACACACTTTGTTTCAAGCCTGGGTGGAAATAGTAAAACCCCTCAGTGCACACAACTGCTTTTGTAAGTAAAGGGAGCACAATAGATCTTTTGATTCTCAAGGATCTGAGCGGCCTCACATCCTTAGTTCCAGCTTGGATTCTCACCGTCTCAGACTGCGGAAGGGGAAAAGTAGGCAAGTTTGGGTTTTTGAGAGCAAATGAAAGAAAAAAGTCCCTTTCTGATGTCGATAATCCACTCGAAGTTAAGGGGCGGCCCAAATAAAATCAAACAAAACCCCCCTCCAATCGGCAGGTCCACCTTAGCTAACTGCCCCAGTCGTGGAAAGTGAATTTTTATTGAATCATCTCTGAGAGTTTTCCTAGAGCCCTTAGGATGATTGCACACTGCACAGTAATTGAGAACAGAGTCATTGAGGGTAGAAATTTGCAAGTGTTGAAAGGTTCTGGGGGAATCTTAAAGGGGAGGGGACTGGACAGGAGGGGGCGGTGATGATTGTTGCTTTTAAGTATTTTCCTGGGCTTTTGCCCTATTTATAGTCTGGTGTTTAAGAGAAACACAGTCCTCCGGTTTCGGATGCTGCGCTTGGCTGGCCCTGACCTCGGGCCAAAGGCTTTCATCTAGAGCTTGGCTGTTGGCTGGCTGATTGCGCTCTGCTCTGAACTCTCTGTGGTTGTGTTGGGGAGCTAGGGACAGGGAAGTAAGAGAGGGAGGAGTGAGGCAGTGACCAGTGACTGCGGGAGAGCACGGGAAACAGCCGGCTTCCTCATCTGCCTCCTTCCCTGCCTCCCTTAGGGAGCCGAGGAGATAAAGGTACATCTCTGGAGATGTCGCTGAGACCCCTTATTCCAGGTGGACCCTGGAATGAGGCACAGTTGGCCTGTGTCCTCGCCACAGATGGCTTCTCATGGGTACAGGATGGCTGCTTGAAGCAGGGACCTTTCTTCAGGTGCGCCACTGCATGCCTGATGGCTGTAAGGGTGGCCTCTGAAGGCTTGCTTGAATACAATAGTGCTTGGCACATAGTACGTTCTCATTAAGAGTTTGCTCAAGGCTGTAATGCCAGCCACTCAGGAAGCTGAGGCAGGAGGGCTGGAAGGTCACCTGGGGCAATTTAGTGACACCGTCTCACTATGTAGTTCAGGCTGGCCTTGAACTCAACTGTACCCCAGGTTGGCCTTGAATTAGTGGTGACTTTCCTGCCTTATACTCTCCTGAGTGCTGGGTTTAAAGGTGAGCACCACCCTGCCCAACAAAAAATAATCTTTGAAAGGGGCCTAGTATGTAGCTCAGTGGTCTCTGAGTTTATTTCCTGGGAAAAAAACCAAAGGCTGAGGATGATAACACACACCTGCTATTCTAGCTCTGCAGAGGTTAAGGCAGTAAGATCCTTGAGTCTCAGGGTGGCCTGGGATACATAGTGAGTTCAAAACCAGCCTGGACTACATGGTGAGACCCTCTCAAAAAAAAAAAAAAAAAAAAAAAAAATCAAAACCAGACCAAGACCTGCCTCTCTACAGGTTGCATTCATGATGCTTTAAATCACAAGTCTTTCGATAGTTTTAGGATTTTTGGAATACTTGCATCTGCAGAATGAGATCTTCAGGGTGGTTCTGAGTAGTACATGTGAAATGTGTTTCATGTCTATACTCCCTTATTTGTGTGACCTAAAGTTACTTTTACACAGCATTTTTAATGTTCCAGTGTTTTGCCTGTGACTCGACATGTGTGATCATGTATGGGACTTTCTTTTGTGACTTTCAGATTATGCAGCATTCTGGATTTTTCGAGCAGGGCCCTCTCACCTACCTAGGACTGCCACTTCTAGATTCTCTGCCTCCAACTCTGGGGCTGGGGAGGTCCGGGCACAGCTGTGACCGGCTTCCAAACTTCCTCAGGCTTCTTGGTGCTGGGGTTGAGCCCAGAGCCTCACATGTGCTAGGCACACACTGCACCTCTAGGCTGCACCCCAGCCCTGAATAGTTTCCATTGGAAAACACAAAATTTCCTGTTTTAACAGGGTTTTTGTTCCAGGTTGGCCTGCAACTCGATGATCCTCCTGCCTCAGCCTCCTAAGGAATGGGATTACAGGCCAGTATTGTTAACTTGTGAGCCAGATCTTCAGAACTTAATCATTTTGCAAACCAAGACTATATCCTTGAAATAAGTCCCCCAGTTGCCACTCTACTTTCTGTTTCTATGAATTTGACCACTTCACATTTCTTATCTGTAGAGTCACAGGGTCTTTCTCTCTTGGTGTATATAACATGGTTCAACCGGTGTGGAAAACAGGCTGGGGAGTCTTCAAACAATTAAAAACAGAGCTGCCCAGTGATGCAGTGAGCTCACTTCTGGGGCTCTATCACCTGAGATTTATCTGTGTGTTTATTTACTTATTTTTGAGATGGAGGTCTCACTGTATAGTCCAGGCTGGTCTTGAACTCACTGTGTATCCCAGGCTGGCCTGAGAATCGAGGCTGTCCTCCTGCTTCAGCCTCCTGAGTGCTGGTATGTGCCACTATGGGTACGCCTGGTTCAACTGAATTTTACACTTAAAATGACTGGAAGAGAGGCAGTAACTTTAGCCCATGGCCTCTGGGATACATGGTTGTCCTGCTGAACTAAAGCAGGAAAAGCCAGGTCAGATGCCGAAGCCCAGCTCAATCTAGGTAATGAAACCGAGGTCCCATCACCCCTTTGTGATTCACAAGTAGGGGAATGGGTGACCTTTCAGAAATGTCCCTCTTCCTGCACAGTCATTTGCAATTTAAAAGAAGTGGAAGATTTCCTCCCAGGTATTGCTGTGTAGGCTGCTGTGTGGGCGGCTCCCTCACCCCAAAGTGTTCTGATAAGGACGCCTCTGTCCCACTTTTGATATAGGGGAAAGAAACTCCCAACCTAACTGAGGAATGAATTCTAGGAACAACGGAGGTTACAGTTACAGAGAAGGAAGAATTTGAGAGAACGAAAGGTGTCTTAAGAGGGACAGAAGGGGCCCTGGAAAGTGAGTCGCCCACCACCCCCCTCGATGGCAGGCAGGTTTAAGGTGGGACAGAACAATAGCCAATCAAAGTCGCTTAGATAATATTGGTCCAATAAGAAATTGCGAGGTGGGTATGAGGCGGGACAAGATGGACCGTGGTGAACCAATAAGGTTATAGCAAGTATAGCCACTTGGGTCCTATTGATTAAATGGGGATCAGAGTGGGAAACGTGCGCCAAGGCAGAGAAGGGTTTCCATGGAGGGGGCGGTTAAGGAGGTTTGGTTCTCCACAGCAAAGTGGCAACGCCAGCTCAGAACATCAGTCACTGTGTTCATCCCTCGGGGAGGATAGTAGTGCTTTCTCCTGGACACTTGGCCTTCAGTGAATATCCTGCCAACCACAGCTGCCTTCTGCATCTGCCTTTGGAGGACTCAGCCTTGTCTGACTGCCTACAAGGTTTCTACCTAGCTTAGTTGTCTGTTAGCTTTCTCCTTTTGACTAGAGTGTGTGTGGGTGTTTCCAGAAAGTCCCAGAGGCTGACAGCTCAGCCCCTCACCCCAGCCTTCCTCAAGAGCACCTCTCTCCCCAGCCAAAGACAGACCTCCTCTTTGGCCACCCCACCTTGCCCCTTAGCCACCCCTGTTGGAGAGCTGGGGGTGCTGTGCCCGGTTCTGCACCCACCGCTCCTGAGGCCTCTAGGCTGTATGTGAGGAGTCCTGGGGCCGGGGCAGCACAGAGCCGCCTGCCTGCTGTCTGTCAATGGTTTATGTCTGCAAGCGAAGTCTCAGAAACCTCAGAAGCAGAAGCCAGAGGGTCGGTATCCCCGGGAAGGGAGAGGAAATTGGGCCTCCGTGGTGACAGGAGGGGAAATACAGTCCCAAGTGCTGAGTGATAGGCTGCAGATGGTAAAGCGGGACAGCGGCACCAGGGTCAGAGGGCCTCCGAGGGGGGGCTCAGTTCCTGTTTCCTGAAGCCTCTGGGGGTTCTGGCTGCCAGTGAACCCCCAGCCCTGCCCTCTAGGAGCCCTGCATCTGGAAGCAGAGGTCAGAAATTATTTGGGGACTTACCTCAGGAAGGGTACCTGGGGGATTTCCAGGTATGGACCGGCAGAGATGGACTTTTTTATTTCTGGGCTTACAGATGTCAGGTGCGAAGTGAGGTGTGGCTGGCAGTGCTGTGCACGTGCTAGGGGTGCCAGCCTGTTACTGATGTCTCCTTGAGCCAGGCTCAGATCTGTGGGCTGGGAGTCACCGCTATTCTTCCTGTCCATGAACCCCAGTGAACTGCATTCCTTGCACAGCTCAGGATAGGACTGAGATTCTGCCTCTCCTGCTGAATCGGGCTTCGGTCCTGTCGGAGTGGAGTGAGAGGTACCAGCAGGGTTGACATGGCACCAGCTGACTTACCAAGCACTGGGCCACAGGTCACAGGCTCTGTCGATGTTTGTCATCTCACTGACCCTCAGCCCAGCCACATGCTGCAGTAAGTTCCTGTGACCTCACAGCAGAAGCAGCAGAATAGCTCACACAGAAGCTGAGCGAACAGAAATTGGAACCCAGAACCCATGCTCAGAACCAGTCTGCTCTGCCTTAGGCTGTGAGCAAGGGAAAAAAACAAGGGACAGAGGGAGAGAAGCCAGGCATCTGCAACACCCTCAGGGGCTTGGGTACAGGGGACTGAGCCTCCAGGGTGCTGACCAGTGTGACCCGGAGCGAGTCATCCCATCCATGAAATGGGACAATAGTACACTCTCCCTCCTGCCCCTAGAATCAGTGCGACATGTTAGACGGAGTGTCTGCTGCATGGGACAGGTAACTTGCTGAGTCATCTCTGGTCCTGTATCCCATTTCTTTGGGTACCTAGCCCCTGACCGAGGCCTTCCTGAAGGCCTCTTGAAGCACCAAGCTCCTGATCTCTGAACCAGAGGGAGGCTGATAAAACCTACCAAACTCCTGGAGGAGCCATCCACGATGTTTTAGGTTTTTTTTTTGCTAATTAACCTAGTACAAACTGCCCTCCCCCCGAAAAAGAGTCATGGTTCAACACCTGAAAATGCAGCTGGTTGACTTCCTCCGCCCTTCCAGACCCAGTCTTTGGTTATGTTTTTTCTCTCGGAGGATTCCTGGAACCAGATGGCCTCAAGAGTGGTGGCCACCCAGGACCTGAGAGCACCCCGGGGAACCAGGACTCTGATTGTCTTTGAAATGTGCATTCTTTTTCTTTTCCTCCAGCTGAATATTTAGATTTTCTGCTGAGGGTAGGGTTGAGCACTTCTGGGCCTTGTTGCCCCCAGTCCCCTCTATCTGGCTGCAGCTGCTTAACTTAGCCAGGTCCTGCTTTCAAGGAGACACTTGCTTTGTCCTGGGTCTTCATCTAGAGGAGGAGATGCACCAAGAGCCCTGGCTTTGTCTGTGTGCACTCGAGCTGGGGCTGGAGATAAGGAGGCTTTATTATCTGAGACATGGTGTTGAGAAGCTTGTTCTAACCTGGGCCGCAGCTCTACCTGCGTCCTGGTTTGTGCTGTGTGCCTGGCCAGATGTTACTCATCCTTCACTAAGGGCTGGCAGTGACTGCTCAATTAGGCCCAGTTGGTAAGAATGTGACGGGAACAGGGGCTGCGCTGCCCTGTCCCTAGGATTTTAGTCTTGCTCTGTGGCTTGTTGTGTTGTGCTCAGTGCCCTGCAGTGAGTGGGGTGCGAGGGGTCTCAAAGACAAGTAGTTTTGAAGTCCAGTCAGCAGAGGTCAAGGGCAAGGGCAACAGTGTGAAGCCAGGCCCACACTTTGGCCCTTGGTTTTATGGAGTCTGAATTGTCCGAAGAGGAGGAGGCTGCTGTGATTCACCTTAGTCCCACATTCCCCACCCGCTTCGAGCCCCATTAGGTGGGGCTGGATAAGGAGAGACTTCAGTTCTTCTAAATTGACACATAATAACTGCACATTTTTATGGGGTACTGGCTGTGCGTAATGCGCGGTGATCAAGGCCAGGTAACCAGCATTTCCATCTGCTTATCATTTAAGTTTGGAGACTCCCATCTCTCTTCTAGTGCTTCATAACGTGTAATAAATCCTAATCTTTGGTCCCACTGCTATGCTGTAGAGTTCGTCCCTCCTCCTGGCTGCCCTAGCCTACACTTCCTGGCCTTAGTGATCTCTAGTCCACTCGCTCTTTTTTCTGGCATTTTTTTAGCGTCCATGTGAGTGAGAGCTTATGCCATTTAAAATGTCCTTCTGTGCCTGGCAAGGTCAGGCTTCCAAGCCTTCTGGGACTTCCGTGTCCCACGGATGCCACATCCCTGTCTATCAGACCCGAGACCCCAAGCACATTCTGTTCTCTGAAAGCGGGGCTCATCACCCCACCTGTGGGGGAGTGAAGACGGGGAAAAGTTGGTGGAAGCACAGCAGTGCGGCCTCCAGCGCGATGCTGTTTTTCCCTTGGCTGCGGGAATGCACAGAGTAAACACCTTTCCTTGACGTGGTCTGTGTATCTACAGCAGCCCTGTCCGCTCTGTTGGCCAGCCCGCCCCATGTTTCATATGTTCGCCCCAAATACCTGGGATGCTGGTGGCAGAGGCAGGCGGCTCCTTTGACAGGTCTCTATCCTCAGCTGAGGCGAGATGCTGGAGGGGAGACCTGTGGTTTGCTAAGCATGCAGTGTTTGCTGGACATGTCACACTCTGCCCAGCCTGTAGATCCTTGAAGATCTCTGCAAGGAGAGGGAGCCCTGGTTCCTCCAGCTTTTTGGGGACTGTCCTCACACCTTGTGCTGCACACAGCTGGGGTGGGTGGGGGAGTAACACTCTGCTCTCCAGACCCTTCTGAGGAGTCAGGGGAGGCCCTTGCTGTTTGTAGAGGAGGCGGGCAGCCCGGGCACCTTTGGCGCCTGCAGAGCCTGCCTTAGACTCTTCCTCACCTGGCCCACCCTGCAGGGAGGGAGCACAAGTGTTTTCAGGGTGTTGCCTGCAGCACCTGGGCTGCACTGCCCAGCCCTCTCAGACGCTTGAAGACAAACAGCTTTCTGCCCCACACGCCCTCAACCTCGCCCTTACCCAGGGTCTCTGCAGGCCCATTAATTTGAGAGCTTCACCCTGTGACCGTAATAGGCTTGGCTCTGCAGGGCTGGAGCAGCCAAATGGGTGCTAGCCAGTGTGTTTGGTGGGAGACTGGGGCCCAGTGAGGAGCCGTTAAGCTGGGGACAGAAGTGTCTCTGGAGCCAAGTTCAGGTTAACTCTATTTGCAGCGCCAGGCTATGGGCCTTTTCTCCCTCAGCTCTTTCTTTCCCACCCCATTGCTAAAATCTTTTTTGAAAATTGCCTTCCAGTTAGAGACCTCTTCTTAACATGCATGAGGCCCCAAGTTTAATTCCTAGCACTGTCCAGCAAAATAGATAAAATATTTTGGGGCTCAGAGCACTTCTGCTTCACTGCACCATTTGACCTGCCTCACCCTAACCTGTACCGCATGCTGATCTTGAAAGCCAGCTCCCCCCACCCATTGGTGGCTTCTGGGGAGAAGAGGCAAAGGCCGAAATTCTAAGCTGTAGGCTCCCACAGGCTCCAAAGGGAAGATTTTATTTTTTTGGTACCAGAAATTGAACTCAGGACCTTGCGCTTGCCAGGCAGGTGCTTATGCCACTGAGCTATGTCCCTGGCCCCAGACGGTGTATTTCTGAGCCAGCCAGAATCTTGGGCAGAAAAGAAGGGATCTGATCAAGGCCTCTGCTCCTCAGGGAGTCTGCACTTCAGGAGCTTTGGGTTTCTCTTTCCAGCTCACCTTGAGGGGTTACTGCAGTGGGAGGAGGCTTATGCTCAGGGCTTCTCCCCTGGCAACAAATCATAAAATGAGAGGGTGTCAGGAGCTTAGTGGTTGTTTGACTGGGCTCCTGGAGCCAAGGCCCAAAGTTTGAGAGACGTTAAGCAATTTGTCCAAGGTGGCTGCACACCCCGGAGTAATAAAGGAGCAATTAGAGCTTGGTGGGGCAGTGAAGGAACAATGGCCCCAAAGAGGAGGTCAGTCAGTTCAGGGTGACTGCCACACCTGGTAATGAGCCTCCTGGTCACCTACCCAGCTGTCAGGGATCCTGATGGTCACATCGTGACCTCAGGATTGGAAAACATTCCAGGCTCCCCTCCCTCAGACAAGAGCCAAAGCCTCCGAGTAGCCCCTGGTGGTTGGGTGGTTGGGATTCTGCGGTCTGCGAGCTGCGGGCTTCTTTCAGAGCTCCAACTATGGCAGCAGCAGGAGGGGCAGGCATGCTGTGACCTTGCGTGCTAGTGGCAAGTGTCAACTTTAATAAGAACTTGGGGTTTATATCCACTGATAACAGGACTTCGGAGGCGGCGGGGGTCGGGGCGCATGCCAACCACACAGTGCTAAGTGATGAGGACCCTTGCAGGTACCAGCTTGAGCCCAGGCCTCCTGCCTTGCAGAGCCAGAGCTGTGCAGAGCCTCTGTCATTACACCACCCCTGCGCTACATGATCTTCAGCCTGCTCAGCCAGGAGCCTCTGCTGTTGAGACCGGGTTTTCTACCCAGGCACTGCTGCCTGGCATGCAGGAGGAGGTGCTCATGGTATGGACAGGTTGACACCCTAATACCGCTGTTTCCGGGCCATGCCGACCGTCTCTAGGTTTGTGTGACATTCTGAGCATGAAAAGTTTTAAGCCAGGAAAACCAGGGTTTCATATGTGCAGACTGTCATTTGTGCATGTCCTCTAGTTCCTTTGTCCCACTGTCATTCCTGCAACCTCCGTGGGGTCCTAACCTCCATTCAGGAATGCGTTTTTTGCCTCTTATTCCTTGATTTGTGAGTCAAGGGACCTGGAGCCTGAGAGTCCCCAAGGAAAAAAAATCAAGGAGCTGGATGGGGAGGTTTGAGTCTCCGTGTTGACCTGCCAGCTCCTGCCACCAAAACCCTCAGTTTCACACATCCCCAGGTGGCTTTCCCAGGGTTCACCTCTCTGATGGGACTTTGTTGCTTGCTCTGTGCTCGGGAGGAGATACTGTATAGAGTTTTAACTTCCTTTGTTGCTGGACCTGTCTAGATACTGCCTGCAGGGTGAGGGACAGGTAGGTCCCTTTGTAACATGCCAGGGACTCTGTAGGGGACCTCTTCATGGGTGTTTACTTTGGCAAAGGTGTTCTGTGTGTTGAGTGCAAAAGCCCTTGCTCCTCTTGGACCCATCCTCTGCAGGAGGGAGGTGGACACCTGTTCACATACTGTCCCAGTGTCCTGTTCAAATAAAACTCACCCCCTAGGTCGTGGAATGCATCCTGACAGTGCTGGTTTTGGAAGAAAGCCCTTGGCTTCTCAGCATCCCAGCCCCCTCCCGAGCAGCTGGTGGGTGCGTAAGTGCTGAGTGGGCAGAATGGGGCAGGCCGATGCAGGAGTGTGTGGTCAGCATCCCCCAGGTGACAGGAAGAGAGAGGGTGGCCTGGTTATCATTGTTTAGACACGGCCCCCCTCTACTCCTCCCGGACTCCACCCCAGCCCTCCTGATCCCTGGAATGAGTAGCCCCGTGAGTGAAGCCCTTCTTGTCCAGGAGCCTAGGCGACAGCTGGGTCCTGGGCCAGCTCGGCGGATTTGCTGTGTGAGTAGACCAGGTCACAGTACCTCTGAGCCAAGAGCTTGCTCTCTAAGGCCAAGGAAGTACTGAATGTGAGCTGCATGTGCCCAAGGCCCAATGAAGGTTAAAAAAGACACTAGGTGCCGTCTCTCTGCCTTTGCAGCTGGTGGACCTGAACATCAGATAGTGTCACCGTGCCTATGCACTCCAAGGTTGCTCAGACCGGTGCCCTCTGGAGAGCCCCCGACCCTGGTGAAGGGGTTGCCTTCCTTTGAGCCCCTTGATCCGGTGGTTCCCCGCCCTTGCTATAGCCCAGTGCTCTGGGGTTCGCCTTATCCATCCTCCTCCTGGGCCCATTGGATCCCAAACCTAGCACCACCCAGAGGGTAATTATTAATGAATGTCCTGAACCTTGAAGCTGTGTCTCTTGCCTTTGGCTTCTCTCCCAGCAGCCCCCAAACCTAGTAGGCTGCTGCCAGGCCCTGCAGCAGGCCACCTCCAGTATAAGAGAGGCCTCCAGTCTTCCCTGCCTGGCCGCACATGTCCCATCTTGTAAGCTTCCCCACTGGACCAGTCTTCCCACCTCTCATCTGTGCCCAGTGCTCTCCTGGCTAGGGACACTGTGTTCTCCTTGGACAGGTCAGCGGCTGCCCGCGAAAGTGCATCAGCACCTCCCTAGGAGCCACTCTGCAGGCCCCTGGAATAAGGCAGAGCAGTGTCAAAGTCCTGTTCTGGAAGGGCCCAGTGTTCACCAGCCCCCCAGGGACCCGCAGGAGTCAGTTTGCACTCTGTCTGTCTCTGTCTCAAGGCTCCGGGCTGAACTGTGGTTAGGGCGCCCTCTCCATGTACCGTGTACATGTTTCTCCAGATGCTGAGCTCTCTGAAGCCAGTTTCTGTCTCTGCACAGCCTCCTGCTCACCTTCCCCATGCCTCAGCTTCCATAGTTTCTGGTGTCCATTGATCACCTCCTTAGGCTCTGGCCTGTGATCTGGGAAGAATCTTGGATAAGACAGTTTGGGAGCCTTTGTGCTTGGGGGGTCCAGAGAGAGAAAGAGGGTGGTTTCCATTCAGTGATTCTCAGAGTGATTCAGAGTTAGGAGCCAGACTCGAAATTCTACAAACAAGACTGAGGGAAGGGTGCAAGTTAGAGTGTAGGGCTCTCTCTGTTAGCATTGAGTCATAGAAACTCAATTTGAAAACAGAAGCCAGACAGGGCTGAGTTGGGGAGACAGGATTATTGATGGCTTTTTCTGTAATGTGGTTGCATTGCTTTTATAGAAAAAAAAACACCTCCGTTTCTTTAAGGGGTAAAGTGTATATGTGTAACCGTTAGCCACTTCTGCTCTGGTTATTTTTAATGTGGGTGGTACAGAATACTCAAGTGAACATGGCTTTAACAGAATGTACCCTGCAAACCAGAGTTATGTTCGTGGTCACCCAATGGCAGAGTGTGACCTATAGTCTCAAGGTCTGCCGGGCAGCATGTTTGGACACAGAAACCCAAGGGTTCCAGGTACTGGAGAACCAGGGTGGTGGCGGCTATGGTCTGTAGACCAAGACTTGAGATTGCATATGCTGTGCCTGCCACTCACCTGGAAAAGTGGGTGCTCCTTAGAGCATCCAAGCAGGCTCCCCAATGAGAAAGGGTCTTCTAGAGGCACTTATCTGTGCTCTGATTTGCTTCCAGCTCTGAGAGGTCCCCAAGGGCCCTGAGAACGCTGTTGTCTTTGAGATGAACAGAAATCTTACGCAGGCAGGATTGGAAATTGGTGACCCACATTTGGAATCCCAGCACTAGGGAAACTAAGGCAGGGGGATTGGCCCTGAGTGTGTGGCCAGCCCAGGACTGTGTGTCATTCAGAGTAATGAACATGCTGTGCACAGCGGCCCATGGCTCTGGTCAGCCTGAGATCTGCAGGGTGTGCTGCTGGGTACGATAATCATCACTACCTGTGCGCTGCTGGGGAATTCATTTTTTAAACATAATCAGCAATTTAGTGATTGTGCCTATTTACAAATGACAATGAGTAAAATTAAAATTGCATTCTTTGCTAGTTAGTGTCCACAGTCATGTGAGCCTGCATGGGTGAACCTCTCTCTCCGAGATGAGTCTCAGTCTCTTTCTCCTGCTAGCAACGACACGGCAGCACAGCCTGGAAAGCTCATCAAGAAAAGGTCTGGCCCACAGTCCTGATCCAGGGTCGAAGGGCCGCATCTGGTGTGGGCTGTGTCCCCAAGGTAGGACAGGGCCTTATGTGCAGGTGTGTGTGCCTCTGGTCTCCTTAGAAAGCCAGCAGGATTTAATCATAAAGGCTCCACCCTGATGACTTTTATCTAATCCTCCTCATTTCCCAAAAGCCCCACCTCAGATTAAGTTTCTACATCTTAATCCCTCACCTAGCAGCTTCCATTTCAGCACCCGAGCCCTTGGGCGCAAACCGTACCCAAACCATAGCGTGCGGCAGCACTGCAGTGCTGGCTGTGCTGAGGCCCATGGTGCTCACACCTGGCTTCTCCATGTGCCTCCCCATCCTTCCTACCTGCTCTAGTGGGAGAAGGGGACAGCTGGCCGCCTTTGACCACAGAAGGAGGCAGCGTGATGAGATGCCCCCCCCCCCGCCCGTCTTTGTCCAGCCAGTCTCAGCAGACTAGAGGGGCAGCCGGGGTACATAGCAAAAACCCTGTCTCAAAAAGCTCCCTCCCTCCAATCTTATTTTTTTCTTTTTTCTTTTTTTTTTTTTCCGTATTGGAGATTGAACTCATGACTTCATGCTTACCAAGCAGGTACCACTGAACTACACTCCCGGCCCTCCGATCCATTTTTAGGGAATTCTGTCTTACTGCTTATGAAGTCCTCCTACTGGCCTATTCTGATCCTGGCCCAAAATATGTCTCCCCCTTGTAAATCCAGGAAGAACAGAAGAGGAGTGTGGTTAAACTGGCAGAGTCTCCCGTCCGGATTCTGTGGTGGGTGCTGGGCCGAGGAAGTTCGCAGACCCCAGGCTGGAAACTGAGCGGCAGTTTGTGGAGCAGGGCTGCTGTCTTGGCCTTCCTTGTTTTGCCCAGTGCTGGGTGTGTGGCTGGTGCTCAGCCAGTACTTAATGCATTAGCTGACCCTGCCCTGAGCTGCATGGAGCAAATGGTGTCCCTCCGAGGCTCTGGTCCTGCCCTCCTCAGGTTAAATAGGTTGAGCGTGTTGCCCTGTGTGTGGCTGTGGGGTGCAGGGTGGGCTATGCCTGGCCACGTGTGGGACTTATATCAGGTGGACACAGCCATGCTCTCATCCCTGCAAAGAGGGGAGTGGCCCAGAGGCCGCCGGAGAAGGAAGGTGAAGAGACCCACCCTGCCCGCTGCCCCCACTCTGTCCCTGGGAATCCGTGGCCAGGAGCCTCATCTTACACATGGGGGGGGGGCAGGCTGTGTCCCGGAAGTCATTGCTAGGTCAGCTTTTTAGCCCTCAGTCCCTCAGTGACCCTGCAAGCCGGAGAGGGAGGGGGCTACCTCTATCTCCGCTCCTGCTCCTGGGAGGGAGTCCACAGGGGTATGGGGTGCAGCCTCACCAGATGCAGGTGCCGCTCCCCGGCCTGATCCTTGGGTGACCTGGGGACCTAATGGCATCACTTTCCCTTCTTTTAGCATCCCCCACCCCCAACCTCCTGCCTGCAAATTCCCCCAAGTTTGTGAACTAGAAGCTAAGAAATGGGGAACGCCTCTGACTTGCTTGTGCTTCATGCTCTTTGAGTCTTTGGCCGTAACCCTGAGAGTTGGCAGGGATGACAGTGTTCCCATTTCACAGATGAGGCGGCAGGCCGGGACTCGTGGAACAGGGAGTAGCCAGCTCGGTGGAGACCCGCCCGCCTAGCCATCTTCTACAGAGCTGCAGGAGACTTTCCATTTCCTGTTGCCCGGCTTGGCCCAGGTCTTGGGCCCCAGGTTATGGGATAGAGTTTTCTCAACTCCTACCACACCCCTCACCTCAGTCCAGCCTTTCTGTCCTAGTGAGGCCTGGCTGTACTTTTCCATCCCTGCAGCACAAAAACAGCTCTGTGCTTCTTAATCTGGTCACATCCCACACCCCATTGGCCTGGACAGGAGGTGGGTGGAGGACCGAGCGTGGAGGATACAGATGCAGAGACAGCTCTGCCTGATTGGGCCCTCCGCCCGTGGACACACCTGTGGGGAGATGGTGGCGCCTGCCGTATATCAGCACCCCCTTTCCTCATACTACTTGGGGATAGTCTTTTGTGCCATACGCTTGTGATCTCTCCGGATGTAACTGATGGGGTCTGCGAGCTGAGATGGAGGGGTACGCGCTTGAAGGCAGGACTCCCCCTCTTGCATCTTGCCCACTGATGAGGCTTGTCTCCGGTTGTGGCTTAGAACTCCAGTGGGTTGAGACGGATTCGAGGGCCATTGAAGCAGAAAGCACCCCCACCGCGCCGAGGGTACCACCATGCCCAAGATGCCTGTGCTGGAGTGGCTGGTAGTTTCTTGTACAATTTATTCCAAGGAGGATGAAGGCCAGCTGTTGTCTGCCTCCAGCTGGAGACTGAGCCAGAGGAAATGGACTTGGACCGCAGCCCTGGGGATTTAGGTTAGAGTCAGACAATAAGGAAGGATTGCGTGACAGGTGGCTGGCTTTCGGGAAGTTTCTGCCAGGGGCTCTGCTGAGAAGGATGAGGGCACAGTCATGCTTGGAACTCAAGTAGATGGGGGCAGCCCTAGCGGCAGCTCCTGGGGGCCAGGTGGGTAGAGGGAAGGGGTGTTTGGTCTTTCCTAGGAACACAGCCTTTTGGATCTCTCCTAGAGTAGGGTTTGTACCACTGCCTACAACCCCACTGGGCTTTTTTCCCCCTTTTTTAATTAGTGAAAAGGTTTATAGTTTAACCATTTGGTCTTCTTAAGCAACTTATAATAAATGGATAGGCTTTATAAGCCCTTATCATCAGAACTCCAGGCTTGGGGATTGGTAGTTACTTATTACCCCAGGCTGCCAGCCACAGGCAGGGGAAGAAGAGAAAGAAAGAGACTGGGGAAACCTTGTCCTGAGAGCCCCCTGCAAGGTGGCCCAGGGCACGCACCTGTTCCCCGCAGGACAGGACAAGCACCGATGCCGGGTCTGGGACCTTCGGACACTGGGCTTTCAGTCCCCTGGGACATCCTGGACTTGGCTGGCCCATCTGTCCCCTCCCACCTGTCTCCTTCCTCTGGAATCTAGTTTCAAAGTCCACAAGGGAGCTGACTCACCAGGCTAAGACCTGTGGGGTGGGGGACAGGCACCAGGGCTCGGAAACTGGCCTCTCTCCACACCACCTGTGCCTGTCGGGGTTTCCCTCCTGCCTTCCCCCACAGCCAGAACCCATGTAAAACCTGACATCCATCAACATCATGGCAACCCCACCATTCACTGGCAAATATGGAGCACCTTTTCTGGTGCTAGTTTCTGCTGTGGGCTTAGGGGGAAGTCAATGAGAGCCCTCTTCTGAGCACTCATCTAAGAGATGCTAGCAGGCCAGGTCACCATGCCACTGCCCAGGGCTTGATGGGAAGCCTAGGGCTTGGTGGAGTGATGGGCAGCTGTGGGCTATGCTAGGTGAGACAGAAACCAGGTTGGGGTGAGGCACCTGCTTGCTGTATCTGCTCCAAAACTGGGCTCTTTCCACTCTGCCCCGTGCTGCTCGGACTGGAGGCGTGGGTGTGAAGCCAGTCTCCCCATGGCTTGAGGTCTCCTGCAGACCTAGGCTTGGGGGGACGTTCCCAAGCAGGCATGTGGTAGGGTGGTGGGGTGGCGGGGCTGCCCCAGATCTCCCTCAGATGGAGGCGGTGAGTCAGCAGTTCCTGTGAGCGCCTTTGCGCTGTTTGCTAAATCCTTGCGTAGCTGGTGACTTTATTGGGTCGCTTCTTCCGCCCCTCTCCAAGGTCAGAGTCATTCTGCAAGGCCTGAGGTAGGGAGCGGAAATGTGTGCTTACCCTAGAACAACACAGTTCTGGCCCTTAGCACTCCAGGTCAGTCCCCTGTGTCTCCGTGTCCCCTGTGTCCCTGCTGTGCTTTGGCCGACGTTTCTCAGCCAAGTCCTGGGTCAGGGTGGGTAGTCAAGTGAGTGAAAGTACCCCCCCCCAGAGATGGGGGAACCTCTGGTATAGGTTCTTCTGTGCTTTATCCCCATCTTGTTGTGGCACCAGCCCTGTCACTAGCCCTCTCCAAAATGGGAATGGGGTGTCCGCCATGCCTGGTTTCCCTTTGCCGTGGGCTGTCTCTCTGGTGAGATGGTGGCAGAGGACTTACAGCTGTCACAGGTGCTTGGTGCCCTGGAGTCGGGGGGAGGAGGGTGATGCCGATTCACGCCGCTGTCACCCACAATGACACGGAAGGGTGAGTGGGCAGGCCAGGAGAGTGCTGCTGCCCAGAAAGGACAACCTAGGGCCCGAGTCCAGCCCAGGAGACTGTCCTTGGACCCATCCTGGAAGGCAGACCTGTCACTCCTTCATGAGCTGCACCCCGAAGGGGCTGCCCTGCCCTGCCTTCCCTCACACTGTCCACTCAGCACTCCAGATGCCTCGGACATCAGTCAGGGCAGAGGGATGCCACACTCCCCAGGCATCTGGTCCTGGGGGTGAGGGAGTAAGCCCACAGACTCCTCGGGGTAGGACAGTGGTTGTGAGTTGGGGAGCAGGGAGCTGCTGCTGAGTGAAGGATGGCACTCTTGTCTGTAAGAGTCCCTGGACGTCATCTCTCCCACATCCTTCAGCCCTGAGAATTCGGGCTCTTTCCTGTTCCCCCAGGCCAGTTCCCAGTAGGCAGCAGGGCTGTGGGACCCAACTGGGCCCCTGAGGCCCACTGTGTCCACCTTGGGGATTTCCCACCAGTTCACTGCCTGGTGTCCTCCCAGGTCAAACAGGCCTCACAGCTCTGCCCTGGGCTCAGCTCTCACCGGAGGGCTCCGGGCTGCAGGGCCTGAGAACAATGCACACAGGGTCACCCGCCTTGTTTTCTTTGTCCCCGAGTGAGGACAGGCCTCCCAAGGCCTGTGAAAGTCGGAAACCCAGAGGTTTCTACTGAAAACCTCCTCCCATCTGGCCTGGCGTTGGCCCGGTGAGCGTGAGACCTCTCCTGTCTCTGGGCCCTGCAGAGGCTGCTGAGATGGCCCGGGAGGGTGGCAGGGGGAACCAGCATGCAGGTGGCTGTGCGCGTGACTGTGCACTCACTCTGGGGCTGGCCTTGATCCGTTAGGAATACGGGTGGTGGCTTTGAAAATGGACCGAGTATAATTATGAGAGTCAGGAGGGGCACTTTTAAACATTCATCTCCCGTAATGAAATTTCCTGGGGTACAATGCAGCAGCAGTATTTCCCAGGCTCCCCAGATGATACCAACGTGCAGTGCTAGGCATGGTGGCGCATGCCTGTCATCCTAGCACACAGGAAGCTGAGGCAGGAGGATTGCTGCCAAGTTAGAAAGCAACCTGGGCTACACAGTGAGTTGAAGCCCAGCCTGAATAACATAGTGAGAGCTTGTCTCTGAAATCTGCACCCACACCCACCATGCACACAGAAAAAGAACATGCAGTCCAGATTTAGAAGCGGCAGGGCCCTAGTCCTCTTTTCTGCACTTCCAGTTTCAGTGACCTGTAGTCAGTGGGGGTCCAAAAATACTAAATGAAAAATTCAGAAGCATCCCTGGGTTTTAAATGGCATGCTTTTCCGAGAAGCAGCAGTAGTGAGATTTTGCGCTTTCCGCTGCATCCGCTGGAACCTGAATCGTCTCGTTATGCGACGTAGCCCTACTGTGTCCACCGCCTGCCTGTTAGTCACCCAGTCGCCGTCTCGGTTATCAGATTGACTGTGCGGGCATCCCTGTGCCTGTGTTCATGTAACGTGCAGGGCACACTGCTCTCCATGTTTTTTGGGCATCTACTTTGGGGACTTTGCATCTCCTGCAGGTTTAGGGTTTTGCACTATGGCGTGTGCTTTGAGTGTGGGGGTGCTGAGTCACATGTCTCATGGGGTTCCCTGAACTGGGTTTGGGGTTCTGTGTGTAGTTGGGACCCATAACACAAGGCCACCCCAGGAGTGCAAGGGGTCACCTGTTGTGACCCAATCGGCTGTGCGCTGGCTACTCTTTCCTCCTTGGGCTGAGGGATGGCAGGCTGTGTACCTGGCTCATTGCTTGAAGACTGAACCCTGGCAGAGACTGCAGGGGCCTCGTCTCCAGCCTGAGCAGTATTCAGGCCCACTGGAGAGGGCCTGAGCCTGACTTGCTGGGCACCCCGATGGAGCTGGGGCGGCTGGCTGGGAAGCTGAGTCCTGAGAATGGAAATTGTATTTTCTTGCATGTGCTGTGGAGGCATGGGGTGGGACAGAGAGGGTGCTGTCGAGACCCAGAAGTTCCAGGAGAAGTAGATGGAGAGATGAGGGCTTCGTGGAGAATCCCGAGGCACAGTGGAGCTGAGCTGAACTCCGGTCTTCATTCAGGCCCCCTTTTCCTATCTGGCATACCAAGCTTCCAGTGACTGATCTGTCCCTCTGCTGCTACAGTCCTGCTAAATACTCCATGTGGGTATTGGAGTAGGGCTGAAAAGGCAAATGAGCTGACCCGGAAGTAGTTCTGGTCTTCAGGAAGACCTGCCGTGGCCTTGCCTGCTGTGGTCCATCTGGGAGAGGCAGAGGGCAGCCGAGCCAGACCATAGCTGGTGCAGGGATTGGGTGGCACCAGTACCTTGCCAATGAGTGTGAACTACAGCTGCCCTGCCAGCCACACCCCAGTCACCTGGGCGAGGCCCGAGGGCAGTGAGGAAAATACCAAGAATTCCTTCTCCCTGCCCTGGCACCCTCCTGACTTAGGAAGATGGGAAGCCCAAACCCAGCACCTCTCATTCCCACGTGACTCTGCGCTATCCAGACCTCGGCCTCCTCATAAGAGAACAAGCCAGACACCCTCCCTTGCAGCCCCTTAAGGAAGTGTAGTAGCAGGCTAAATCCGAGGTGGAAAATGCGAGGGAGGTGTCCATCCTCCCTTGTCCTGGGGATTAAGAGAGTCAGCAAGTGCACACTTTCAAAAAAAAAAAAATTGTCCCCAGCGGGACTGTCACATTGAGGCGGGAGAGTTCCACTACATAGGATCCGAGCCCTCTAATAGTCCCAGCTTTAAAATACCTAAATGCTGTGGTACTGAGCGTGCCCAGTCTGCAGGTTTAGCCTATTCAGTATCCACAGTGAGATAGGTTTTCTAGTCTTCTGCCTTGCCAAGAACTCCTCGGCTCCTGTGGACTCCACCCTGTCCTCCCCTCCACACTCTTGTTAGACACCAGTGGTACAGGTGAGCCCAGCTCCGAGGCCAGTGGCAGGTGGGCATTTATTTGGTTACCCTGGGAAAGTCGGGACAGCTGGGACCCTAGTTGAGAGAAGTCGTCGCCTCCTTCTGTTCCTGGCCTTGGCCTCAGCTGGGGAGTGCAAATTGGCAGGAGTTTGCTTGGTTGGGTTTAAAGAGAGTCAGAGTGGCTGGAGCCTGTGGGGCACAGAGGTCAGGTGCAGTGGCCGCCGTCCTTGGGATCGGCGGGGCCGGAATCCTTGGGGTGTGTCCATTTTCCCCTGCCCTTGACTCCTGACTGGCAGGTGCCAGGCAACACCTGTGGGGCCACAGGGCTGCTGCTCCTTCCCCAGGTGGCCCAGGAAAGCTGGTTGATGGGATGGGAAGGAAGGAGGTGGCAGGTACAGGTGTGAGGAAGGCCGGGAAGGCGTCTCCTGACCTCACCCACACTCCAGTCTTGCAGAAGGAGGCTACAAACCCCAGCCTCTCTGGGCCGCTTCCGGGGCGCACCTGTCCCCATGGTCCAGCCTTTGGGAGTGAACTGTCTTTGCTCTTGGGTCAGTCACTTGCAGGTTCTGGGTTCCCAGAACCTGCATACTAATAGATGTCACACCTCTCCAGCACCTACTGTGTCCTGGGGGCTTTTGTGTGTTCAGAGTAGCTGGAATTTGGGGGGTGGGTGTACATAGAGGAAACTGAGGTGGAGAGGCAAGTTATGTTAGCAATTGTGCGACCCGAGTTTGAGCCCAAGTCCTCCCCACACTGGGGGTGAAGCACAGGTCTGTGCCTGGGACAGCCCTGTGAGTCCCACAGTGGCCTTTCAGTGAGCAGGACTGTGTTCCCCGGCGGGACTGGTGGGGATTGAGTGAAGAAAGCCCCAGCTGCTTGTAAACATTTCGTCCACACTGACTCTTATATTCTGTTTCCGCCCTCCTATATCCCATGCCCGTGGTGGACAGTTTCCGGAGGGGACGGCCTCCCTTCCTGCCGGAAGGACAATCCTGGTCAGCCTGAGGGCATCGCCCAGCCTCACCGCTGCTCTGCTGTCTTGTACCTCTTTCCTTGGGGCTCTGTCTGTCCGCCCTCCACTGGCCTCATCCCGTTCATCTTCCATCCCGGACAGCATGCCTCTTGAGCTACTTTCTTAAGGCTAGAGGAGCTGAGAGGAGGGGAACAGATGTTCTCAGCTGAGGCAGCTGAGACTTTGATAGCACCATCAAGTCAGTGACTCCCAGCCCAGCCCACCTTCTCTTGGCCTGGGGATGCAGGTCCATGGCTGGAGGCTGCTGGCTCCTGGGAATCCTGCACCTCCTCCTCCTGCCTGCTTGTGTGATAACACAAGCTTTCCATCTTGCTGAAGAATTTAGTTCAAACCCAACTGCAGGATGACTCTGCAAGATGTTGGGTGTATGCAGCTCCAGGAGACATGAGTGAGCTGGGAGCAGAGCATATACCCTGCTTCGTTCAAACTCACCTAGGCACTGCACTCGCTTAGCAAATACTTGTTGAGTGGCTCCTGTGTGCCAGGCCATGTGGCAGGCTCTGGGAGCACAGCACAGGAAGGAAAGCAGATCCATCCCTGTGTCATGGAGCTCACCTCTCAGGGAGTCCCTGCGTTCCTGCCAATGTTCCCCCTGCAGGTGCCTGGATGGTGTGTTCTAGACCCAGCATTGCTGGTGCCAAGCCACCTGCTTTCCTGTCTACACCGAATCCATTGGTCAAGGTTTCATCTGACTCCACCACCAACAGTGGGCTCGGCTGCGCCGAGGGCAGGCTGGCTGGAAGGGTGGCTGAGATGATGGGTAAAGAGGTTTCTTGTGTCCTGCAGAGTTTCCTGGGCACAGGAGGATTAGTCAGCCCTGCCTCACCTTCCTGGCAGAGGGACACAAGCAGCCATCGACAGGTACGGGGGCTCAGTTCATGAACTGCCGCCACCCCTGGGTCCGTCCCTAGGAGGCTGGAATTGGGCAGGTGGTGGAAAGTTTTCTGTGATCTGGAAGAAATGGAGAGAAAATTGCTGCAGCCAGGGCCTGGAGTAGTAGCTCTGGAGTCTCTGGGTGCCACAGAGCTGTGACCTGAATTGGGCTCACATTCTGACCTCAGCTTTCCCTGCTGTAACGCATGACGGGGAAGGCCCTGATCTGCCTGTTCCTGGAGGCAGAAGGCCCTGGGTGTACCCAGCTGTCTGGATGCGCCTCCTCCAGGAAGGAGAGACTTCGAGGGAAGCTGAAGATTCTCACCAGGGCCAGGGTTCCTCGGGAACCCAGGCTGTGCGGCGAGTCTCCTGCTCCTCCTGGGCACAGGGACGTGGCTAGCTTGCAGGGCTGGCTTCGAGTGGCTGGACTGGTTTAGGGCACTGTTTTTTCAGCTGGTGGGAGGGGGTGGAAGTGTGCGCATGCCTCCTTCCCGCAGCCCCTGTGGGGACAGGTAGGAGGATCACAGTGGTTGGGACTCAGATGGCCTTGGGTTCTAGTCCCAGCTTCATTGCTTTTTAGCACTGCGACCTCGAGCTACTTTCTTAACCTCTTAAAGCCTCAAATCCTCATTTGCAAAGTGGAAAAAATGATAGTATCTTCCCAGCAGGATTCTGTCCTCATTAAATGAGCTAGAGGCACATAAACTGCTGAGCACACCACTTGGCAAGCAGTGAGCTCTCGGTAAATCACAGCGCTTTATGATGAAGGTGACAGCAGGAACTCTATTCTCTCCCCAAACAAGAGCCCGGCCCAGCCAGAGTGCAAGCAGACTCCCTTCTCCCATCGCTCTCCAGGCAGGGACGGAGAGGGAAAATATTGTTTTGTGTGAATTCGGGAGCCAAGTTAAAGAGTCCCGCAAGCGAGCAGGGGCCGCCCCCTCCGGTGAGGCTGTTTCCCTAACCCGAGGACAGGGCGCCTAGTCTAGTGGGATGTTTGCTGTCTCCCCCACGCCCTCTGCCTGGCCTGGGGATGGCCTCTGGCCTGGGGCAGCTGTCCTGTTCTGGGAGGCTGGTTGAGGCTGTCCTTATCCTGTGGGATCGCAGTCCACCTGCCACTGCATGTGGGAGCAGGGAGCCGGCACCCCAGGTCCACATCCAGCCCTCTACACCCGCACCTGGTTTCTATTGTGCCATACCATGCAACAGCCATGGGAAAGCTGAGTGACATACAGAATCACTAGCCTCATTCTCTGTCCCCAGCACTGGGGTGGAGCCAGGTTCCAGTCCCAGCCTGGTTACTTGGCACCCACGGGCAGCTGAGGCACTGGGGGAGAAGCCATGCACGCTCCAACCTGAGCGCACTGGACCATGGATCCGGAACTCTGGTCTGCCATGGTACCTTTGCGCCCTGTGGCCACGGGTGTCACTGCTGCCGTTGCCTTTAGTGCTGTGACCTTCCAGGGCCCTTTGGTGTGCTCCTATGCCTGGCGTGGAGGAGGCCGAAGAGATATAATAGGAGTCATGGGGAAAGGCACGGTTTTGTGATAACTCGGGGCAAGGCCGGAGGCTTGGCTCTGTCACTCCCAGAATGCACAGGCAGTGTGAAGGTCACAGAAAGCCCAGCCTTTCCACCGCCTGTGCTCTGATCTCTTTAGGAACCCTGTGTTTGACAGCTGTTGTGTTTGGATGTCTGGTTGGTACTTTGCTAAATGATTCCCAACTCTTCAGTTATATCTGGGAAGCCAGCATGTCTCAGGGGAACTGTGCTGGCATCGTGGGTGCACCCCTGGGTCTGTGCTCGTATCATGCCAGTATTGTTCATCCCCAATTATCCATCTGGGCAGGGGACAGAGATTCCATCCACTCAGAGCTGTGTCCCCAGAGTCTGGTGCATGCCATGCTCCCCCTGTGACTGATCCTGTCCTGCAGTACCCTGAGGAAGGCCTGTGCCCGTGGTCTCGGTACTTTGCATCATCAGAAGTCTGTGGAGGCCAGCACATGGGGAGGTAGACGTTATCCACCAGGCCACCTGTCTCCTCTTGGCCCTTGGCCCGTCAGTTCATATGTCGTGTGAAGTCCAACACCCAGAGTGGAACAGAGTGTCTCACAGGTTCCCTGACCTTGCAGAACAATGGGCTCAGCCCTCCTGTCCAGGAGATACGCGTTCACGCAGCCTGAGATTATGTTTACTTTTCCCTTGGCAGCTACCTCGGGTTTGTTGATTCATGCTCAGCTAAAACCAAGGACTTTCCTCTTTGGTCATGTACTGCTCTTCGCTGATCCAAAGTGCAAGGCTTGGAATATAAAAGACTTTGCACCTTAATTTTGAAATGTGTTTTCCTATTTATTTATTTAGCGATAGGGTCTCACTGTGTAGTTCAGGCTGACCTTGAGTCCTCTGTGTAGCCCAGGCCAGTCTTGCACTCACAACAATGCTCCTGCCTAGGCTTCCCCGCTGGGATTACAGGCATGGGCTAGCACACCCAGCTGGTTAGTATTCTCTGTCCACATGATTTTGAGACTCAGCATTGCTACTGCACTGCCCACAGTCATCTTGACTTTTGCATCTTCTACGCATAGGATCTGGAAGCTTATCAACATCCTCACTGTGTCACTGATAAAAATGTGAGAGAGTCCAGGCTTTGGGGATAGATAATCATGGAGAGCACCATCTGGATTGATAATGACCAGTACTGATTGGGCCTGATGCTTGTCTGCCTTTGGCAGGACCCAGTCAGTCCTGGCTCCACCCTACATTTCTGTCTCATCCACATGAGTATCTTTAAGCCCATCTGTGACCGCCTTGCAGAAATCTAGATGGACCGCATTCCACAGGACCTCAAGGCTACGCAGAAGGGGACGCGCTTAGAGGCCAGCGTGACCCGTCCTTGGCAAATCTTTACGAGCTCTCCATCCCATCGCTGCTGCCGAGTATTCCAGTCCATCCTCCTTTCCCCATTGCTGAGAGTTTGGGTTTGCTTTCCAGTTTCTGGAGTCCTCCTCCCTTTCCTTGTTCTGAATCTAGGGACAGATTGTCTTCTGCCATCTGCTCTGCTCCCCACAAACCACTGGGGTGACCAGAGGCCGTGACTCTGTGGCCAGTGATTCGATTCCCCTAAAGGTGTTCTCCGCATCTGCTTTATTTTAAGTTGTCTGTTCTAAGATCGCTATCTGGGATGACAGAGGCAGGAGGCTGCTCCCATCTCATCCTCCGTCTGTTTAACGTCAATACGCAGGGCCCCAGTACTTCCTCATTCTCCTGCCCCAGCCCCGGTGTAGGTTTTTCCGAAGCCTTTTGGGGTTGAAGGCAGAGCCTCGCCTTGCATACCTAACGCCCTTCATACCTAATGCCCTGCATACATAAGGCCTTGCATACATAAGCCCTGGAGAAAAATAAAACCAGAAACACTTTCTCCCCCCCCCCTGGTTGCTTCTCAGTGTTTTAGTTTTCCTTTGGAGCCTGTTGGTATTCAAGCGGCCTCTGGTTATTTCATGCCTAAGTGATTTGTCCAGCAACACAGTGAGCTTTCTGCAGGCAGGACCCCATTTTCCGTGTACCCCATAAAAGGATGCTTCGCAGCCTTTGGAGGTGCTCTGGAGCTGCCAGGAAGGTTCAGGGCAGAAAGTCGAGTGCGGTTTGCTGGTGTGTCAGACAAGCATGTCATCATGGAAAATTCTTCACGGAGTGTGCAGATCCATTTACACGGCCTCCGCTGCGTCTGTGAACTGCGCATTCCTCTGCACAATCCACCCGTTCCCGCTTCCCCACCAAACCTCAGCCCTGCCTGGGGGAGGTTAGGGCGCACCCCCCCCCCTTTCCATCCTGCACAAGGTCTCTCTCTTCTGCTTTCTTTGGCTCAGTTTTACAGGGAATTTGACCAAGTTCCAGGTCTCGTCAGGATGGGTCCTCCTGGGGCTTTCCCTGGGTGATAGGACTTGAACCCCTGACCTTTTGATTAGGGGACTCCTGGGATGGAGGGTTGGTCCGCTGATAGAGCCCATGGGCAGGTCCTGCTGAAGGATGGGGAGAGGCGGGTCTACTCCAATAGGAACAGGTTTGGCGCCTCAGAGAGAAGAAGCAGGCTTTCTTGGACTTTCCAGCGGACTTCCCAGGTGACTTCTCACCTCCTGTCCCCAGGTGCTGTGGGAACTGATAGGGTAATTTCCAGGCACTCCAAATTACACTTCATTCCTCTGACCTGTCCTGGCCTAGATAATATTCCGCCCAAGGCAGAGGGAACAAAGGAGCCAGGAGGGGGGTGGGGGAGACACATGACATCCAACAGGAAGAAGAGGGTGAGCTGGAGTCTCAGCATGGGGCAAGGAAGGCCAGTGGCCCCGCCTGCCCCCCCCGGGGGGGGGGTACAGGTCAGCAGGGTCCTGAGCTGACCTCAGCAGGGAACCTACTGCGGGCTGAGAGGGCTCAAGGTCTTTCTGGGCTAGTACTGGAGAGGGGGTCTGGCCTCTGCTGAGTGACAGGAGGGGACCTTCAGTGTGTGTCTATCACAGCTGACTCTGAGAAGCACCACAGAGTAGTGCAGTGATGCCCCAAGTGTCGCCCCTGCTCCTCAGCAGCGCTTCTGAATCACACCCTGAGGGTGGGTGGGGCCCTGCCTGGCTGTTTAACGAGCCCCGCCCGAGATGCTGGCTCAGGCTGGTAAGTTTAACTTAGGAGTCAGGTTGCTTGGGTTCAGAGCCGTGCCCAGCTGGGTGGCCTTGAACAAGCTGCTGAACCCCTGAACCTCTATAAAACATCTCGTCTGCACAGCAGCAGACACCAACCAGCCGCCACCTTGTTTCTGTGATGATCAAACGGAGTCCAATACCTCTGACGTTCGTTGGCTCTGCTGTCTTTTTAGGTAGTGTCTGATGCAGCGGGACAGGGCGTGGCCATCATGGGGAACCAGACCTTCAACAACTGGAACTGGCCCAACGCGATGATTTTTGCAGCCACGGTCATCACCACCATCGGTAAGGGCGCCCACTACTCCCATAGCCTCTCTCCTGGGAACCCTGCAGGAGTCCGACTCCGGTGACTCAGCCTTTTGGGGATAGAAGGCAGCAGTTGGTCCATCCTGACTGGTAAGTCCGTGGTGATGGCCTTGCTGCAAGTCCGTTTCCATGGATGCTGACCTGGGCATGTTGAATAGAGAGAGTAGAGCCACACAGCCCAAGGGCCCAGGTCACGCAGACAGGACCCATCGGTGACTGTACCCACCCCGATTCTCTCTAGTTGTATAACCACCCCAAAAGCAGAGGCTTCCCACACACACATTTTTGTTCTCTTCCGTGGTGCCTGGCGTCCAAGATGGTGTTGTCATGTTTGACGGCTGGTGTTGGCTGTTGGCGAGGCATGACTACAAGGGAGATTGACAGTGAACATTTTCAAAGAATTGGGAGGCACAGCCGGCTGGTCAGACCTTAGCCTACCCCACACGACTTCTGCCGCTTTCTGTGGTCAAGCAAGTCAGAAGGCCCGGATGTGAAGGGAGAACAGACTCTACTTGTTGAGGGACCTTGTAGGAAGGAAGTTGGGTTGAGAATGGCTGTCTTTGGAGGCTCCCCCGAGGGTGTCTGCTGGCCTGGTTGGCACCGCGGTACCGTAGTTGGCACTGCTGATGGTGAAGGCACAGTCCCCTGCCTCCAGGGAGCTCTGGTGGGATGGAGGAGACACAGCCTTGTATGTACCATCATAACTGTGGTATAAATGATGGTGGCGATGGAGGGGGAGCTACCATTATGTAAGTGTTAATTTTTAATATTAGATCAGCGTCTCTTGATCTTAGAGGGTAGGATTCCCTCAGGCTGGGTACTAGGGAGGGGTGTTAGGGGGCAGGGATGGACCCTGTGTGTGTGTGTGTGTGTGTGTGTGTGTGTGTGTGTGTGTGTGTGTGTGTGGTGTGTGTGTGGTGTGTGTGTGTCTATGTCCTCAGCCCTCTTCTTCCTCAGGTTATGGCAATGTTGCTCCCAAGACCCCGGCCGGCCGCCTCTTCTGCGTCTTCTATGGTCTCTTTGGAGTGCCACTCTGCCTGACGTGGATCAGTGCCCTGGGCAAGTTCTTCGGGGGACGAGCCAAGAGGCTAGGCCAGTTCCTCACCAGGAGAGGCATGAGCCTGGTATGTCCATAGTTCTAGGTGCCGGGCAGCAGGGAGGGGACAGGTCAAGGGCTGCACAGGGGTGTTAGGACACCCCTGCCTTACGGGGTCAGGCTGGGAGCCTCCTTCCCTGCCTTCTGGACCATTCTAGCTGCCTCTCGGCCTTCTGGGCGTCCCTGCTGGGTTTCCAGGCTCGGCCGCTGTCTGACTCTGTCTCCTGCACCCTCAGCGGAAGGCGCAGATCACGTGCACGGCCATCTTCATCCTGTGGGGCGTCCTGGTCCACCTGGTGATCCCGCCCTTCGTGTTCATGGTGACCGAGGAGTGGAACTACATTGAGGGCCTCTACTACTCCTTCATCACCATCTCCACCATTGGCTTCGGCGACTTTGTGGCCGGTGAGTCCCCGCCCGCCGCCTTTCCTTGGCTCTGCCTCCTCACCTCTTGTCTCTGGGCCTAGGTGTGAGGCCACCTGCCTGAAACGCTGGCCTTTTACCCAGAGGCCTTCGAGAAGGGAACTGAGCTGAGATGGGAGCTGCCTTAGAGGCCTCATTTTTCTGAAGCAGAAGCTTTGACCTCCACACGCACCTCTGAAGACAAGGGTGGCCTTCTTCTCCGGCTGCCCTGCCCCCTCAGCTCTGCCGCTCCTCTTCCTCCTCCTGCACTTAGTCCTCACTCTGAGCCCCACATTTAGGCCCAGGGCCTGCCAGCTCATCTTCATCTTCCCCACCCCAAGGGCAGACCCTGCACTGAGAGGGCCAACGCCCACCTCTGCTCTGCTGTGGCCTGGGCCTTGCCCCAGCTCCTGACCCCAGGGGCAGAGGAGGTCGCCCCCATTGTGTGCAGCCTGCTGGGAGGGGCTGCTGGGGCTGCCGAGGGGTGGGAGGAACAGGAGTGGCCTGAACACACCACCAGGCCTGGCGAATCAGCGCTGAGCCCTCTGGGAGAGGAATTCAAGGCACAGTCCTGCCTTTGTCCAGGGCGCTTCGGCCCACAGTGGCCAGAGAAGCCTTTGTGCTGGGGGAGCCCAACAGTGCTCTTTCCCCAGCTCCAGCAGGACACTGGGCTTCTGCTTCCATTTTCTCATCTGTAAAATCCAAGGGCAAAGAGTAGGACCTGGGCGCTGTGCCCACCACACTGTGCAACGCTCACAAGTCTTGAGCAAGGTTGATGGCACCCCTCAGACAGAGCCCCAGGCCCGAGCCCTCTGGAGGGGCAGATCAACATGGCTGTAAGGGCAGAGTCACAAATGGAATCTCAGACCACCCTGGGCTGCAGAAAAACCGCCAGAGTGGGAGGCTGGGGGTTCCTGAGGCCCTGAAGCAGGTCTCAAGAGTGGAGGGTAGTAGCATGGGCAGAGCCGTCCCAGAAAGCTGAAAACAAGACTGCAGCCTTGGAGAGGCCTGAACACAGCTCTGAATGTGTCCTGCCCCGCTCAGGCTTCCTGGTCATCACAACCCATGCACTGGTCTCATTCAGTGCACCCCCAGAATGACAGCTCTTGTCCTCCCCTGCTGAGCTGCCTTCTTACACACCCCAGCTGGGCAGAAGAGTGACTGAAATGCCCATCCTCATGGGCTGCCCCCTCCCCCTCCTCCCATCACCCCCATCCCCCTCGCTCTAGTGGGGATTAGAACCTATAGCCTTTGCCCTGAACTATATCCCCAGCCCCCTCACCTGTTTTGTTTTGGTTTTTTACTTTTGATTTTGACCCAGGGTCTCACTAGGTGGCCCAGGCTGGGCTAAAACTTGGGATTTTCTTACATCAGCCTCCCAGGGTGCTGGGATTACAGGTGTGGGCCATCACACTTTTGCATGGGCTGTTTCTCAGCCCAAGGTTTTGTTAGTTTCCCATCCCCCAGAAGCCTCTTTAACTGTCTTTTTTGAACTGATTGTATATAGCCCTGGCTGGTTTCAGACTGTGACAATCCTCCTGTCTCAGCCTCCTGAGTACTGGGATTACAGGCGTGTGCCACTATGCTTGGCAACTTTCCTCACTTTTATAATTGAGGAAACCGAGGTCCAGATGGGCATGAGTGACTGGCCATGGTTCTTTGGGAAGACAGTGAGCTGGGGATGGTCCAGGGCTAAGCTGTACTCTGGCCACTGCTGACTCCTGGGCCTCTCTGCTCTCTCAGGTGTAAACCCGAGCGCCAACTACCACGCCCTGTACCGCTACTTTGTGGAGCTCTGGATCTACCTGGGGCTGGCCTGGCTGTCTCTCTTTGTCAACTGGAAGGTGAGCATGTTTGTGGAAGTTCACAAAGCCATCAAGAAGAGGCGGCGGCGGCGGAAGGAATCCTTCGAGAGCTCCCCACACTCCCGGAAGGCCCTGCAGGTGACCGGAAGTGCAGCCTCTAAGGATGTCAACATCTTTAGCTTTCTGTCCAAGAAGGAGGAAACTTACAATGACCTCATCAAGCAGATCGGGAAGAAGGCAATGAAGACCAGCGGGGGTGGGGAGAGGGTCGCAGGACCAGGTCCCCGGCTGGGATCTCAAGGCAATGGGTTGCCAGGGGTCCCTGCATCCCTGGTGCCCCTGGTGGTCTACTCCAAGAACCGGGTGCCCAGCCTAGAGGAGGTGTCCCAGACACTCAGGAACAAAGGCCATGTGTCCAGGCCACCCGGCGAGGAGGTTGGAGACCCCGAGGCTGGCTCCCCAACCTCTGAGACCTTCAGCAACCAGCTGGACCGCATCAGTGAGGAAGGCGAGCCCTGGGAGGCCCTGGACTACCAGCCGCTCATCCTGCAGACCGCTGACATCACCTTCGTGAGCGAGGAGGCCGGCGTATTGGACGAGGAGACCTCCAAGTCCTCGCTGGAGGATAATCTGGCTGGGGAGGAGCCGCCCCCGGAGGGAGCTGCAGCCCAGGCACCCCTGAACGTGGGCGAGATCCCCTCATCTTCAGACGAGTCCACCTTCACCAGCACCGAGTCGGAGCTGTCTGTGCCCTACGAGCAGCTGATGAACGAGTATAATAAGGCCAGCAGCCCCAGGGGCACATGAGGCAGGGCCGGCTCCCCACCCCGCCCGAGATAGGGGGCAGCCCTGGGATGGGAGTGGGGGGCCGAGGGCCTTGTTCTCCTTCTGTCCCCTCCAGCCAGATACTCCGATGGATGTGGTGTGGGCCCAGGACAGGGTCTTTGCCCTCCAGCCAAGCGGCGCCTGGTGGCAGGGAGGCTGCTGTCCTGGCTGGGGCCATTGTCTTTGGTGGTTGGAGGATCATGGGCAGCAGGACTGACCCCAGGAGGGCCTGTGCCTGTGTGGCTCTTCCCCCTGCATGTGGGTGACTGTCACATGGTCCGTGGAGGCCTGGGCCTCCGCTGGTCCACCAGTGTTAACGAGCAGCTCTGTGGGGCAGGCACTGAGCTTGGCATTTTGGAGAGGGTTGGAGGAGCCCACGACACCCGGCTTCTGCCTTGTCCAACCCGACAGTGTTTAGGGACAGGGACAGCTGGGATGTTACTACCCCAACAGGGGTGAGACCCAGCCCCCTGCCTGCCCTGCTGGTCTGCCCTTGTTCCTGGGCCTAATCAAGGACCTCGCTGTCCACCAGTACCCCCACTTCCTCCCGTGCCAGACTGAGGGGGAGGGGCCAAATTGCCCTTGGCTCCCAGATGGGCTATGGCCAAAAAATGTGAATGGAGCTCCTTTCTCCGGCTCCTGTATGGTGTGCTTGTGCATGCAAGTGTGCGTGAGTGTCAGGAAGGGAAGTGTCAGGCTGGGGAGAAAAGATAATGTGAAACTGTTTTGGGTGAGAGGCGGTGGGTGGCTAGAACTCCCTGCTGCCTCAGTTCTTGGGTTTTCAGTGATGCTCACCTAGACCAGCTCACGTCGCCCTGAATGTTTTTGCTATATATATATTTTTTTCTTAATGAACTACTGTTTTTATACCTGAATCTGTTGTTGGTTTCAGAGCCAGTAAAGAGCAGGGTTTAGAGAATTGGGGTATCGGATGTATATCCTGCTGTCCCCCACAACTCACCTGGGCCTTTTTGCTGAGCCAAGGCCATGATGTCAAGAGCTGTGACCCCTATGCATGGTTAGGGAGGGAGGGGACACTGAGGTTAGAGGTGGAGAGGGGCACCTGGCATGCAGCTGGATGCTAGGTCAGAGCCCAGGCTGCCACCTCAAGCCAGTACCCTCTGTCCCTACTGCCACCTCTGCTATGGGAAGTAACCTGGGACCCTAGCAGGGTCCACACACCCTCATTTTCTGAGCGGTTGCTACAGGGCGGGAAGGGTGGCCTGCGTGGCTCTGAGCGGTTCCTGAGCCCAGCCAACTGCCAGCTGTCCTGGAATCGTACGCTGTGTACACACTGGCAGTGGCGGCAAATGTAATTTATTTTACCATTTTTACAATAAAATGTGGACAGGCCAGCTTGGTGTCTGCTGTGTGTTCCGGGGAAGGTGGTGGGGGACGGAACAGGCTGGTTTATGGCCCCTGGGGATGGAGAGGCCATGGGGAGGAAGACCCACGGAGGGCGAAAGGCCTCGGGACAGGCTGACATGGAGAAGATGGGGTGGCCTCTCAGGTTAGGGTGCAGAGGAGCCCAGGGGGTGGGACAAACTCTGCCCTTTACCACTTTCCAAAGACTTCACAGCCAGTAAGACATAGGGGACACCTCTGACCCTGGAGCACATCTGTCAGATGGACACAGGGAGACTGCTGTGCAACATCTCTGTAAAAACATGACCTGGATTCCGACCCTGGCTCCCTCAGCCACCATGACGGGCCGGGAAAGGCAGCCCGTGGTTTGGGGCAGGGCAGGTCTGCTGTCTGGAAGAGGCTTTGCAGACGGGCAAGCGGGCCAGAGGGCTCTGGGAAAGACCAGACCTTCTGAGCCTAGCGTCTGTGCTGGACGCACAGGCCAAGAGGAGGGCATTCTGGGAACTGGGAAGATGGTGGGAGCCTGACCCAGCTCAGCGGAGCCTCCATGTCCATCTGATAAGGAAACCAAGAGTTCGTGAGTTCAAGAGTGAGCCAAGTTTTGCATGAGGCCTGGGATTCAGCAGATGCATGAATTCCACCAGCTGAGTTTGAAAACAGTGAGGGAGGTGTGTCCTGAGGTTGATGTGTCCTGCAGACTTAGGCCCAAGACAGGAGGGTCAGTGGTCATTGTTCCCCAGAATATACAGTGACACCTGCCGATGAGGTGTTGAGTAATCCGGAGGTGGTTTAATTGTCTGGGAGGATGTGTGCCAGTTCCACGGAAGTGCTGTGTGCCCTTTGATATCAGGGACTCGTGAGCATTGTGACTTTGGAACAAAGCTTCCATGCCAAGGCTCCGGTAGACTTGATATCACCCTTCCACCCCGGCACAAAACCCGCGCCCCGTCTCTGATTTTATCATAGCCCCACCGGCCCTGAAGGTAGCACCCCACACACCTGTATGCCTTTTACTGCGCGGAGCTCTCCCGACTCGCCCTCCACCTGCTCCTTTCTTGAAACAACAGTTTCCCCACCTGGCAGCTGAGGGCAGGGCTTTCTCAGCGGCTGCAGCAGGAGGCCCGGCCCTGCGGCCTGGCGCTCTGGGTGATGGAAGCACAGCCTGAAGCCAGACTGAGCCCAGCTGGAGCTGTGGGCTCCCGCAGCCAAACTCTGTCTGGAACTTCCTTGAAGAGACGGTGGGCAGAATCGGAGGCTGGACAGCAGCTGTGGCGAAGCCAGTTCCTAAGAGAAGACCAGGCTCCAGGGTGGCTTCTTCAGGGGATCCTCGGGCTTTCATCTCAGCTCTACTCATCTGCCTGCTTCGTTCTTGAAATAAGTTTCCCTGTTTCCAAATTCACCCCCGCCCCGGCCCGGATGTGGTTCTGTGAATGCCTCCCTGATCCCCTGGGTCTCCCAACGGGGGCTTGACAGGTATCTGTGAGTGGATGCCTGGGTTCTCTCAGCGGGTCTCCCTGGCTCTAGCACAGACTCCCTCCTGGCCACAGCAGCAGCCTGCGTGGTTTACTCCCCTCTCTCCTGCCTGAAGCTCCTCGGGGTGTCCCCTTGCTCTTCTTGGGGTCCGCTCTCTCCATCCTCCTCTTTCACCCTTTATCCTCTCCCTGGACTCTGCCACACTGCCTGTGCTGGTCCCTCTGCCCTGGCCCTTCCTCTGTCCTGGGCCCGGCCTCAGACTGTGCTGAGGTCGCCTATGTGTCAGTTTCCTGGGTCGCCTCTCTTGGGGACCACCTCTGTCCCTGTGCACCTTCCCCATGGGAGAGTCACTGGAGGTGGCAGGGGGTGGCTTGTTCACGGCCCACGTGATGAGGGCTCTGCTCCCCAGAGTTTACTAAACGCAGGGTAAGTGAACCTGAGCCCCGTCCCCTCCCTCTGCAATTGAGTCCCTCTTCTGGGACAGAGGCCAAGTCAGGGCCTAAGGCTTGTTCCACGAGGGCGAGTCCCAGCAGAACCGGGTGGATGATCTTGAGGGACCTCGTGGCAGGCTGAGGTGGCCTGATGAGTCACCTCATCCCATGCCAAGTCACCTGTGTCCGGAGGGCAGGACGGGGACGCGGCACACGTCCCTTCTCTGCAGCATGGAGGGAAGGACCAGCCTCTACTCCCACATCCTCCACACCTCCTGCCCTCTCCTTTCACGGCTACTGGGCGGTCAGCGAGCTGGGCCTCTCCCCGAAGCTCCCAAAGCCGCTGCTTCCGCGGGGAATAAATACCTCTGCTTTTGGTGACCCCTTAGCCTAGCCACACCCATTTACAAAGCTCCTTCCCACCCATTCCTTCACGGGGGGATTGCCCAACAACCCCAGGAGCCAGGCACAATCACTTACAGCCCAACCGCAGGGCCTTTCTTAAGTGAGAACACCCAATGTCTTGCTTTGCTTTTCTGGGAGAGCGAAGCCTTGGGCTAGGTCCAGGGAAAGGTCAGAAAGGGAGGAGGAGACACAGGCAGGGAAAGGAGAAAAGGCCACGAAAACAGATTTTTGAGCTAATTCCAGTGGGCAGGGTGGGCAGCCGGGGCTCAGTCGCCTATGGAAGACCCCTCAGCCTCCTGTGCCTGAAGGATGGGACCTTCCTCACCCATGAGTTCCCTCCCACCTTTGGTGGGTACGAATAGCCCCAAGGGAACTGGTCCCTACCTTCCTGCCCCTTACCTCCCAATAATACCCACAACAAGACCACCCATTCTGCTGGCGCAACAGGAAGTGGTGCCCCTTCTCCTTGAATGCGGGCCAGCCCCAGGGCCGCTTCGATCAGTGGATTATGATGGAAGTGACCTCCTGTTTGTGAATTCAGGTGTATTAAGGCCTGGCGGATTCCACTTCTGTGCTATGGAGGAAGCCAGCCACAGTGTAAGGAAGCCAACCAAGTACCTTGAGACCCGTGGTGTGAAGAAGCCCAAACTAGCCACCTGGAGATGCCCAGCTAAGAACTGACCCAGCTGAGCACTGTTTTAAATATTCCAGCCTCACCTGAAGCAGAGAGACCAGCCATCCTACAAACTGCAGAACAATGAGCAAATAAATGACTGTTGTGGTTGGAAGCTTGTGCTTTAGTCTATTTTATGTTGCTGTAACAAAATACCTGAGACTATCTTATAAAGAAAAGGCTTATTTAGTCCACAGTTCTGGAGGTCTGAAGGCATGGCCTTGGCATTGGCTTTGGTAAGAGCTCAAGGTGGACAGCGCCCCAAGTAGGAGTGGATGAGGCGTGGCAGGAGGGGAAAGAGAATGACATAAAGAGGAGTCACATGCCGAGGGCAAAAGAAAGTCAATTGTATAACTAATCCAGTCCCTTGAGACCTAACCCTATCCCGTAACACTGGCATTAATCTCTTCCAAAGTGGGTCCCTAAGGTCTTTAATCTCTTCCAAAGTGGGTCCCTAAGGTCTTAATCACCTCCCATTGGGCTCTACCTCTTAAAGGTTTGCTGTCCTATAATGGTGCTGACAGCTCCATTAGAAGCCTCCATCCAGCACATGTGTCTTTAGGTGACAAACCATATCGCAACTGTAGTGGCCTGTAAAGTTTGGGACTGGTTTGTTACAGAGCAATAGGTAACAATGTTTGCCCCAGGCTATGTCACCTGCTGGGCTCCAGAGAAAGGCCTGAGGTGGACACAGTGGCACCTAGGCACACAATGTGACACTGTGTGGTGGCACTCAACTACAGCTTTGGTGAAGTCCAAAGTGGGACAAGGGTTGAGGACACCTGGCACAATAAGCAACAGAGTGGAGACCAAATGTCAGCAGGTCTTTAACCCTCACCAGGGGCTCTACTGCTGCTGTAAGACTGGTTTTGCGTGTCCACAGTACCGAAGTCCCTTCTGTGCTGAGGTCTGAGTCCTGGCTTGTGTATAAATGGTAGTGGGAGGGCCGGAGTCTTCTATTCTCTAACCTAATGACCTTAATTACCGTGTCTGTCATTTGTAATAACTAGACACTGACCTGGATTTCTGGTTTTAGACAGGGTCTCACTGTATAGTTTGGGCTGGCCTTGAACACACAGTAATCCTCCTGCCTCAGTCTACGGGATGCACCACCACGTCTGGCCTGACCAGGGTTCTTTATGTACATGATCTCATTAATACTCGAAGATCAATACTATTTCCTTTTTTGGAAACTGAGGCTGAGAGTAGTTTTACAACTTGCTCAAGGTCATACAAGCTAGGGAACCAGGAGTTCTTTACTATGTCAGCCTGCCAGGACAGTGCTCTCCTCCTCAGGGCAAGATTGCTCAGGGACAGGGCCCTGAGGTTGTCCCGGGGACAGCAGTGCCCAGCCTTTCCCCAGGCTGCCCTCCTTGGCAAGCCAGCAAGGCGGTGCACATCTCAGGCAAGAAGTGACTCTCCGAGAACCGCTGGGGATTCCTGGGCTCTGCCTGTGGAAGGTTCTGATTCAGAAGGCCAGGGGGAAGCCCTAGCACCCCAGGCTCTGGGAACATCTGGCTGGACAGAACAGATGTCAGACAGGCTCTGCATCACTAGCATGCCCACCCAAGCTGTTCCTGCCTGTGTTTATATTCTGCACTGAAATCTGCATTTACCTCGGCTTCTGGAAAACTTGCTCAGTATTCTCTGATATTTTTGCCTGGCAGCTCAGCGTCTGCATCTCCTGTGCTGATCTCACACGCCATGCCATGCAGATCACCTGCATTCGCTGAGTCTCTTGGAGGTTGCCTAGAACACCCAATGTGGGTAATGGAGGAGGGAGGAAATTGAGGGACAATGACCCATTGTCCCTCCTCACTCTGTGCCTCTCTGTCTCTCAGCTCAGAGCCTCCCCGCCCCCAGCAGTTTGGTTCACTCCACAGGCAGGTTTCTGACCCAGGGGCCTCGAGATTGTTTATGCCACTCATGGAAGCTGATGCTTAACTTTCCAGAAAAGTTGCAAGCTGGTTGTTAAACCACAGCCACTCTTAAAATTTAAATTATATGGCCCAATGTGGTGATGCATGCCTGTAACCCCAGCACTTGGGGGAGGCTGAGCCAGTAGGATCACTGCAAGTTCAAGGCCAGCCTGGGCTATGTAGTGAGTTCAAGTCCAGCTCAAACTACAGAGCAGGATCCTGTCTCAAAAAACAAGACAAAACCAATCAAAACAAAAATTAAGTTCTACGTGTCAAGTCTCTGAACTAGACCCCTGCTCAATTAGGAGAGAAAAACGTCCCCAAGCAGATCTGTCATTCACACCTAGGGGAATGCTACACTCAGCAGGAAGCTAGTAGCTTCCTCAGTCAGCTCAACCAGCTCGCAGTTGCCCCCACACAGCAGAGAGGGGATTCCACCAAAAACCACGATATCCTGTGCCTGCCAGCACACCTGTACCCCACACTGCCCTATCACCTCGCCTTAGACCCCCAACTCAGAGACCAAAATTTTGCACCCCACCCTCAGCAATGCCCCCTGTAAGAACATGCCCTCACCCCTTGCTCAGGGCCAATGGTCTTATCATCTTTGGCCCAGACACCCAGCCTGTAGTAAAATCCTTGCATGTTACTTGAACTCTGCCTGTCTCAGTGGTCTCATTGTACCTCAGTTTACCTAACGGTATAAATACACACACCAATCACGTTCAGGTCAAAGGTTATCAGATACTCTAAATGCATCTCTTTGTAATTGTTCTCCATGTTACTCTTCTGCATGCTTTTCTGGATGGCTGTGTCTCCTGCATTGGTATCATACTATGGTGTGTTACCGTGTTTCTTTCTCCAGCTCATGTTTTGTGATATTGCATTGGGAGCTTGAAATTGGCCATAACAGGATTCTTTACAGCATAGAAGTGGGAACTAGCTGAGAATTAAGGCTCTCTCGTCTCCCAGGAGCTAGATTCAGACACTGTTGGGTTGGCCATGCCAGCTGGGTGGCTGACAGTAAGTTGCCCTCTTTGGAAGGGCAGGTGCAGTATCTGGGTATCAAGGGTGCAATGATTTACAAGGCTGTCACTTGCACCTGCCTCTCAGACCACTGTTGGTTCGGGGTGGAGGGCGGATTCTGTGCCTTGGGGCTGGCTGTGTGGGTAACGGGTGGGCAGGTTACATGTGGACTTGACCAGGTGTTTCCAGAGGTCCTAGAGAAACCTCTACTCACTGCACCCCTACTTCCTAGTGTCCACCTCTATAATCATGGGGGGACCCTCTTGGCAGTGGGTGAGGGCAACTGAGTAATTGATTGGGCTCAGACTGTGGCCCTGCAAGAATCATGTTGCTGAGGAAAACACCACAGGACCCTGGGCCTGACCTACTCCAACACAGGACAGCATCCCAGGCCTTCTAGAAATTTCCCACCTTTGGTGCTGGGCCAGGGCAACTCCATGCAGGATGTCCTGGGCTTCAGTCAGAAGTGGCTGCTGCAGAGATCCGGGGCTCCTCCCAGCCACAGTCCGATGAGAGTCAGCCACCTGCAGGCCACCTGGCTGTCCCAGCCTGTGACCCTCACATGTTGCTCTCCCTTTAGCAATCACAGCCTTGATGACATATCAACAAATATCAGGAATGTGTCCTGAAAACTGTGTCCCTCAGCAACTTCTTTGTTGTGTGGTGGCATGGAGCCTTTTCACAGAAATCGGATGCTCTTGGTCACCCATGTGACGGTAAACACAGGTGTATAAAGCTGCTGCTAGCACAACAGCGATGGATTTCTGAGAAGTAGAAGTAGTACACTCTAAAATAAGGATTAAAGGTATCGTGCACGTGAAAACCAGTAGCAGCCAGCTGTGATCATCACCGAGTATTCTGTTTTGCACACAGCGGTATGTGCAAAATCTAAGGGACCGGCAGGCTTCCCAAGCCCATGAGTAATGCACTGTGCAGATGTGCTACATCAGCTATGATGTCACTTAGTGTAGGAATTTTTCAGCTCCATCTCAAGGGACCATGTGTGGCAGCCGGCCTTCATTGTCTGAGAGGTCATTATGAAGGATGTGCTTGTGTTAGCTGAGCACTTGCTTAGTGACAGGAATGGGGCTCCTTCATGGGGTGTATGCAGAACTGTGATGTGCTGGTCCAAGTTCTCCACTTGCAGAAGCCCGGGCTGTGCTGAACCAGAGGGGACAGTGTTAGGTGACCATTCCTGGGAGACAGGCTAGGGTGCCGTGGTAAGCAGGGTTATAGTGCTGTGCAGACTGAGGAAGGCCAGGGAAGCCTGTTGGGGCATCCTCGAGAGTCAGTGAGGTTTCCCGAGTTCCCCAGGAAAGGCCCGACTTTGCCCTCCCTGCTGTACTCAGCCCCTAGCTGGCAGCAGCCCACAGTCCGGGCACAGAGTGGAGATGGGGCTGGGGGCAGCAGCTGGGGCTTTGGCCTGTGATGCCTCCTGTGGTTGGAAGCCTGTGCAGTGCTCTGCTATGACCTACACACAGAGGTGCAGGAGAGCAGAAACTCTGTCACCCAGAAATCATACAAGAAGAGGATAATGGGGGAGACAGAAGAGAAAGGCCTGGGGCCTGTGCCTGATGTCAACAGGACAGAAAGATAGATGGAGCTACAAAAATGAAGGCTCAGACTCCTTTTGAGAGAGTGTTAGGTTCCTTTGAGATCGTCCGCTGTATCCTGACCACAGGCTTGTCTTCCCCAGAGCTGTGGAAAAGGCGATCTGATCCCTTCCAGAGAAAGACACCTCTTTGTGTCTTCTCTAGTTCTCAAACCCTGACCAGAGACCCCAAGGGAGAAGGCTTTTCCTATGTCCTCCTCCATGGTCTGGTCTCATGGGGACCTTCTCTTAGTCATCTCTGTCCTTGCCTGTCTCCTTCTCTCACTGGCAGGTGACTTCATAGTTGTGGCTGCTGGCTTGTTCTCTGGATGTTTCATGGGAGTCTATCCTGTCTTCTCAGTAAGAAGACAGAAGAGTTTCTCAGGCCACCTCAGATCCAGAGCTTCACCCTTCCCGGGCTGGGTGACTTTGGACAGTTACTTAACCTGCCTGCACATCTGCTGGAGGTGCCTCACCAGAGAGATGGAACTGAACCCTGCCTCCCAGGTCAGGTCAGCGTGCGAGCCCCTGGCTGTATTCCACATGACCGTGGTAGGGGCAGCCGGCCCATTATTCCCCTTTCCTCCACGCTAGGAAAACCTTAACAATGGCTCATTGAAATTCCAGTCAGAACTACCACAGGGCAGCTGTCATTTTCCAGGTCAAACTCACACCATTTAACCCCGTCTCTCTCCTCCTGGGAAACTTCATGTGCGCCCCTATCCCTGGGACTTGCCTGAATTAGGCTCAAGATGAATGATCCCGAATGTTCCAGTTGCTGGTCTCCAGCAAGGCAGCGAAGGAGAAATACCTACTCTTGCTTTGAAAGTGGACTGATGGTTCTTTGACTTGGGACTGATGGTTCCCAGAGCTGTTGGGGGAAGATCTGATACTGGACCTCAGATCCCCAAGTTCTCCTTTCCATCCCAGGCGACCACGGTGGCAAGAGGTACAGCGTCCATTCACGAAGGAAAGCAACTCAGAGATCGCTTCCTAACCAGCCGTGCCCTGCCTCTGGGTCGCTCTGTCTTTTGTTATAAGCAAAACCCTCACTTTGGTCCAACTGGAGCTCTTGGTTCCCCAAACCTACCTTTCAACTTAGAAGACAACATGACAGCTGACGGGGTTTTCCCCATGTGCAAGCTAACAGGGCACTGGACAGCCGGAAGTTAAACTTCTCGCTTTTTGCGCATGCTCCAGTGCTCCTCCAATCAGCTATCAATACGTCATTCCACCCGCCCCTTTAACTCCACCCCTGTCAATTCCAAATAAAGTCCTCGGTTTGCTTCCTGAACCTTCCAGAGGGTGCGTGCATCTCTTCAGCAGCCTTGGCATCTGCAGTAAAGGCCTTATTCCTTTTTTCCTGTTTTTTTTCTCCTGCATAGGAAGACCAAACAGCCTAAGGGAAATCTCTTCCAGGAGCTTCTACTCAACACCGTTTGTATTCCAGACCTCATTTAACCCACCCAATAATGATTAGATTTTTCACTCAGTTGTTCTCAACCCAGGTTGAATATTGGGATCACTGGGGGCTTTTAAAAGTGTTTCATCCAGACCCAACTCCAGCCAAAGAAATGAGAATCTAGTGGGAGGGAAGAGAAGGGGTGAGGCTAATGATCAGAATTCTATTTTAAAAGTCCTTGGATGACTCTTAACATTCTTCTAGGGTTAAGGACTTCTCATCTAGTTGTAACCAGGCCCCTCTCATGTTACAGAGGAGGAAACTGAGGCCCACAGAGGTGTGTCATATTCTTCAAAGTCACAAATCTGGTCTTGGTTCCTCCACCTTCAAACTCCCCGTACCCTTTCTGAAGATACTCAGCAGCTGCTGAAGGAATCCATGATTGGATGTGCAGTGGGCAGGGGTGAGAAAAGTGAAACGATCTGCTGGACATATTTCTCTATTTACAGTCCTCACAGGCATGTCAGCCTCAGTAGTTGTCTTTGAACCATGTGATTCATTTTGGCAAAGCTGATTGGACTAGGAAAGGAAACCTGCACTAAGATGGACCAATGAGATGACCTGGTTGGCTTTTTGAAATCAGGATAGTGATGGTCTGAGCCAATGAGCTGCAGCGAACTGAGCAGGAGATCATGGAGGTTTAGGAATGGCAGCTGATATTTGAGGTCCTATTGAGCTGGTGAGTAGAAAGAAGAAACTTTCAGTGTCAGTCTAGGGCGATTCACAAACAATGGAATTTTGTTACTTGCCGTTCTGGAAGCTTGGAAGTCCAACATCAGGGTACCAAAGAGGAATGGCTTCTGGTGAAGGCTGCTCTCTGCTTGCAAAATGGCGCCTTGAGGCTGCACCTTGAGGAAAGAGGATGGAGGGCTAGAAGCTGTATTCACATGCTGAAGGCTGGGAAGGCAAGAGGTTGTTCCCTCCAACCCTGAGCCGTTTTGTAAAGGTGCTAATCCCACCACGAGAGCCTTCACAATTCAGGGCCATACCTCTTATTACTGTTGAGCTAAGGATTAAGCTTCAACAGGAATTTTGGTGATGATGCCATCAATGAAACCATAGCAGATGGCGTTTGGGTTCCCCTGGGATATGCACTCTTCCATTGACCCTCACCTAGGAGGTTCCTGATACACTAAGGGCCTCACTCATCTAGCTGCAGAAGGCCTTGATGTTCCGTCCAGTTTGCCTCCGATCCTCCACAGTGTCCCACTGAGGGACGGAGTCCCCTGTGGGGGGAAGTGCAAAGGCAAAGGGTGGGTGTTTACCTACTGGACATTCCGGCAAGTTGATCTCAAACGTCTAGCTCTACCACATGATTTTGAATTTCCACAGTGGGTGGGGAGAGGGGTATTTTAAGATTATTGTTTTCTCTTTCTTGGCACTCAGTAAGCTGTGCCTGATGCTTGGTCTCTGGCAAGGAAACCTGTATCCTTGGGGAAGGAGCCGGGACTGCACAGCAAACAAAGAGCACTAGAGAACTCTTTCTGCCCCCTCCCCACCTCAGCTGGGGGTGGGAGACAGGCAGGGGTGTGGGAACAATGGGAGCTGTGAGTCATGATGGGGTAAGGCAGGATAACATCCCCAAAAAGGCTGCTCCTAGCCAGGTCTGGGGGGTGACGAGTGAGTGACCCCTGGTTCTGGGCACTCACTTGCCTTGACCTAGGTTTTCTTTTTCCTTTCAATTCAACTTTTATTTTTAGCAACATTATATATCTATATATAGATATTTCCCAGACGTCAAATAATGATACACAGATTGTGACAGAAAACAGTAGTCGCAGAATTCACGCTTCTCTAACGTCAATGCCTAACGGCGATTTCTTGTGAATTTCAAGTTATTTCTTTCCTGTTTTTCCTTCACTTTATAAAATAACATCTAACCCTCCTTTTATTTTCCCATGATTATTTGTATTGTCCTACTTTAGTTAGTATAGATTCTCTTCCTACCACAGACGAGGGTTAGGGCCGGGGGCCCAGCTCAGCAGTCGAGCACTTGCTTAGCGTGCACGAGGCCCTGGATTCCAACAAAACACAAGCATAAAGCTGAATGAAATCCATGAGGCGTTACCCCATCTTACCCCAACACACATGCTCTGTTCCCTCCCCCAGGTACAGCGAGATCTCAGGTTATGGCTAGATCTCACTTTGGTGTTTATGTTACTATGAATACATAAATATTACATAGTAAACTTGAGTTCATTTTTTTTCTTGCACATTTTTGTTTTCCGTGTTTTGATTGCTTGCTTGGTTTTGTGAGTTCCTGGTACTAATTCACTCCTAAACTTCCAACTTTATGGTCGTAAAACTCTCAAAAGTGTTACTTATCAGTCTCCATATCTTCGTTCTCCTGGCTGGTTGGTTGGGTTCAGGCTACCTCCAGTACCCTGGAGGGCTCTATTCACCATTATCTGGGGGTCCCCTTTGCCTCTTTCCTACATCAGAGCCTTTGGTTTCTTTTTCTTTCTTTCTTTCTTTCTTTTTTTGGGAGGTACCCAGGATTAAACTCCGACCTGAACTCCGACCTGGACCTCCCACTTGCCAGGCAGGTGCTTAAGCCACTGAGCTAAATCCCCAGCCTGCCTTTATTTTCTTAATCCCTCCTTGTCTGATTGCATTCTTCTTTTTTTCCCTGAGAATTGGTACAAAGGAAAATATTTTTGAGACCTCATACATCTAAAAGTATCTTTATTCTACCCTCAAGCTTGATTGATCATTTGGCCGGGTATCTAATTCTAGGTTGGAATTTTTGTGCTCCATAATTCTGAGGATTTTTCCCCTGCCTTTCTGTTCCAGCTTCTTACAGGGCTGTGGAGAAACTCAGTGACAGTCTGACTCCTGGGCCGTCGTATTTAGCCTGTTTCTCTTTCTCACTCCTCTCCCTTTGACTGTTTCCTGTTCCTGCTTGGAATATTTTCCTGATCCCCACACTTGGTCCTCAGAACTCTCCTCCAGCCTCAAGGCTCACGCCCTCTGCTGCTTCCTGTGATGATTGTGTTCTAGATTTTTTTTTTTTTTGCACGGGACCACTTAGGTGAGTCCTTTGGTTTTCTAATCTTTCTTTTAAAAATCTTATTCTAAGTTTTAAGGGGATTTTCTGAAATATATCCTTCAATCTTCTGACTGATTAAAAAGAAATTCTTCTGAATTATTTTCATTTTGCCTGTTCTTCCTTTTTATGTTTAAAAACTTTAAAAAAAATTTTTTTTGGTGTTTGAGGCAGTTCAGGTTGATCTTGAACTCACTGTGCAGCCCACGCTGGCCTTAAACTTGGAAATCCTCCTGCCTCAGTCTCTTGAGTGCTGGATTACAGGCATGTGCTACTACACCTGACTTTCTTCTTTTTTTATTAAAAAAAATTTAGTGAAAACTTGTAAGTATACATAGAAGTTAAAAAATGTTCTACAAAATACCTTTTCCCTCCATCTAGGTTAGTACTGTTACAGAGAAATATATGAGCCTTTTAAATAATTCTATATTTTTATTTTTTGTCAGGGCTTTGCTTATCTGAGCTATACCCCAACCCTTAATTTTAAATTTCTAGCACCCCCATTAGAAAAGTAAAAAGGAAAAGGTGAAATTAACACTAATAACATATTACTTGCTTTGAAAATCATTTATATATATAACAGGATAAAAATTGTTAATAAAACAACAGTTTCCCTTCCTTTTTTGATGCTAATCCTAAAAAGCAGCGTGTAAAAATCAGCATAACTCAGATGACGTCAGGTACCTGGTGATCACGTACGGCAAGCGACTGCTGTATCAAACAGTGTAAAACTAGAACAAACAGTTCTTAATCACGTATCTATTTATGTCCTTTGGCAGAAGTATTTGAAAGGAATTTGTAAACCACATTAGATTTGAGTTTTAAACACTTTGGCCTGCAGATCTTAAAGTTAAGGACATTCGGCTAAATAAATCACATTATCATTTTCACTCCTGAGAAAATTAACAATAATTCCCTAATATCTTTAATATCCTGTTCGTGTTCAATTTTTACCCAAGTGTGCCCAATTTTTCTTTGTTACCTGGTCTGTGTACACCAGCATCCCAGCTAGTCCTACCCTGTTGCCTTGTTCTTTCTGAAATCCATCACACTTTTCCTATGCTTTCTTTCCTAGAACACTGCCTTTTTAAGGGTCTCGGCAAGTTGTCTTGGAGAATGTCTGCCTACATTCTAGATTTGTCTGATCATTTCCTGTATCATGCACTTTGATTCAACCTTCTACCACTTGTATTGATTACAGACAGGAAATGAGATCACAGATGCAGGTAAAATGTTTTTAGCAAGCATACCATATGGGTTGCTCTCGTATTTTTAATTTCCAAGAGCTCTTTCTTATTCTGTAAGTATTCCTTTTTCATACCGCACCTTATTCTTGTTTCAAATGTTGCAGTATTTTTCTGAGAATATCTCAGAGAGACTTGCTATATGCGGATACACAGGTATACATGTGTATATATATTCTGCTGTTTGCACTATCTCTGAGTCTTTAAAACATCCTTTCCCATTTCCTTATTTTGCATTCTCTCTTTCAATGTGTAGTCCATCTTATAACGCTCAGGGATTCCTTACCTGTCTGTTTATCTTTGAAACAGAAGCTCTGATTATAGGGCAAAGGCTGTGCGTGACGCGCCGGCAGTTGACGCGCTTGTCGAGAATGCCCTAGCCACCGTGTCTGTGGGTCTCTTCTCTTGGGCCAATTTCCCGAGACTCCACGGAGTGCCGGGATCTGAGGGCAGACATAAACACGTGCCCAGTGTCCCCACGCTGGCTGAGCCGAGCCAAGGCAGGCCGGGGAGAGGGCAGAGCTGGACAACACTCACCTCCCAGCCTTCTCTCAGGAGCCAGTGGCCCATGCTCTGGAGATGAAATTCAAGGCTGGAGAAGGAGCGAGGGGACCCCATATCCGGGCTCCTGGGGACACCAGGGCCTCAATTTTGACTCCTGGCTCCAGAGTTAGTGTTCCCTTCCCCACTCCTGGCCCCGGACATCTCAATCTCCAGCAGTTCCTGGGGTCTCATGCCCCTCTCCTCCCCTCTCCTCCCTTTCTCCTTTGTAGCTAATTTTCTCATTCTCTTACTGCTTTAAAAAACACCTCTCCCTCTTGCTCCCTCCCCGCCTCCCTCTTCCCCTTTCTCACGCCCTGCTCCTTTAGCCTTAACTTCCCCTTTGTACCCTCCACTGGTGTCTCCAGCCAGGGTCCCCTGCAGCTCTGGGACACATCTGGAAACTTGGGGGTCAGGGCGGGTGCTGTTGGCATCGGAGAGGCAGGGGCCAGGGGTGCTGCTCGACATCTTGCAGTGCTGGGGGGTGGGGGAGCATCCTCCAGCCTGCTGTCATAGCAGCAAGCAGAGAAACTGCTCCGCTGTAACCCCTACTTCACCCCGACCCGATCTTTGTCAGAGGACACAGGAGTGGTGCAGAGGCCCGGAGAAGGAGCCCAGACAGTGGGCGGGACATGGGCCTCGGAATCTGCTGGTGTTGCTTTTGGCCTCTGCAGGGTCAGACAATCTGGTAGGAAAGAGCTCCTGGGCCATTCCGGCTGCTGCCACCAGCTGTTTACCTGACAGCAGGGACCATCTCAGGCCTGGTTCAGGGCAGAGAATAAGAACCCATTTGGCCAAGTAGAGCCCACACTAGCCTTTGACTGCTGCCTGGTGAGTTCTGCCAGGCATGTAAGACAGAAACCTGCCACTGGGAAGCCACTGGGAGCCCAGCAGGTGGGTTATAGGCATGAGGAAGGGCCTGGCCCAGCTCCATCACTGCAAGAAAACACCAGCAAAGCCTCCACTCCCTGAAGGCTGCAAGAATGGAGCGTCCCTGGCAGCTTAGGGAAGGAGACCAGGGCAGCTCAAGGCCCAGGGGAGAACCCTGGAGAGACCTGGCTGAAGTCTACCTTGTGACCCTGGGTCACGCCTGTGGCAGGCCACTTGTTGCCCTCACAGTATCCGTGTTCTGCTCTTAGCACCTGCATTTTTATCTGGGCATCTGGTTGACCAGCTGAAGACTATGCTGAGCAGACTCTCTTGCAGCTACATATGACCACGTGACTATGTTTTGGCCAATGAGATGGGAGCAAAAGGGACCTGGGCAATATCTGAGTCCTCTTAAAAGGAGAGGAGTACAAGCCAGGTGTCATGGCACACACCTGTAATCCCAGCTACTCGGGAGGCTGAGGCCAGAGTTCAAAAATAGCCTAGGCAATGTAGTAAGATCTCAAAATAAAAAAGATGGGATATAATGCAGGGGTAGTGTGTTTGCCTCTGTATTTAGTCTCCAGTACGTGAAGAAAAAAGAAAAAAAAAAAAGGAAAAGAAAGGGATCAAATGGGATGGCAGGAGCTAGAGCAAAATAAGCATCACTTCTTATATCTCCAACGCTTTTTGTAGGTGATAAATTGATGACCAGAGTTCACATTTATAGTTGATATATGGTGAGAATGAGGCTTGTGGCCAGGTTCAAAGCATTGATCTGCAAGAAGCCCAAGGTTCTTCCCATTTCTGACATTCTGGGATTCCCTGAGGCCTGCTGGGCAAGGCTGTGGCGGCCACCAGGCAGTCTGGCTGGCTGGGGACTTTTCATCCCGTCAGTGCCAAGTGCAGTGGTCCTCTCCAGCCTCTGTCATTTGGCCATATTGACAAACCAGCCATGCTCCGTGCGCCCTAAGGGCCTTTGCATGTGCTGGTCCTAATAACTGGGATCCATCTCTTCCCCTTTTCACAAAGGTGACCTCTTTACAATGCGGCTAGGGTGGCACTTGTGCCAGGAAGCCTTATCTGACAGTCCACCAGATGGAAAGCTCCAGAAGGGCAGGGCCATGTCCGATTTTCACTTTAGGCTGTATTCCTGCTGCCTCACATGATGCCACACCAAACACCTCTGAGGGAAATGGAAGAAGCCAGGGATGGAGCCTTCCCTGGAGCTTGGGAAATTGTTGAGCTGGGCTTCCAAGGCGCCTGCCACAGGCCAGTGTGCAGCCTCCTAAGATCCGAGACCTGCTTCACCTGGGGGAAACTCTGTCTGCATCCGTGAATCTCTGGGAGGGGTCTCTGAATGTTGTATCTGTGTGTGAACCCCCAGCGCTCTGTTCAGTAGATCTGGGGACCCACAATTCTGCTTTTCTAGGATGCTCTCCTTTGGGTCAGTGCAGCTCATCTGTGCACCACGCTTTCCAGTCTCATGGTCACAGACTGCCTCAGTCTCCCTTGATGTCCTTCTGTCTACTCGCGGTGGACCCTGGGAGGGCTTTTTTTTGTCCCCTTCACCTTCCAGGAAGGCATTCCAGATCAAGACTTTGTGAGTCCCAGCCGGAGGTGCCTACCATACACCAGGATGGGCCCCGCGTGTCTCGCAGAAGTCTGCGGTCGCCAGCTCCTACCCTCCTCTGGCCAGTTCTCTATCTTGGCATCGGTGTCTGCTGCGACACCATTGGACCGGAGCCACCCTTTCAGCTTTTTATTTGCCAGGTTAATTGGCTTTGACTTGGAGACACAAAGGCTCTGTGTGTACACACATAGGAAAGTTACACCAGGAAGAGGAGCTTGGACCTGCCCATCTGTGTCTCTGTCCACAGGGCCTTGGTGTTGATTCTGGCTGTGGCCACGGGTCTCCTTGGCTCCCTTAGCTCTGGGGTGGGGACAGCGCTGGAGGTGGTAAGCGGGAAAGGCCAGGACGCTTCACTCTGCCCTGCCCCAGTGGCCGTCACTGAATTCACGTCTTGTTCATCCGCCAGCCTGGCAGGGCGGCCCTGGGGCTTACACTGCCTCCTGTGTCCCCAGGGCTCGGGACTGGCCACACCTGCACAGGAAGTCTGGCTGAACCCTAATTTCTGCCTGGGACATGCCAAGAGGAGAGGGGTGGGAGCTGGGTACCACCCCAGCCTGTAGGTAGGGCAGGGCAGCACCTTGAAACCAGCCAGGACCCGGTCCCTCTGTGTAGCGCCGCCCTCCCTGGGCACAAACTCAGTTTCACACCATGAAATCCACCTTCCTGGGGAGCTGGAAGGCGCCAGCTGTCCTCTCCACAGAGAGGACTCTGTGTCCCTGGCACTGTGGCCTATCGCCTCGAGTATCTGTGGTTATACAGATGTCAAATTCTTCATTCCCCTCCCCTAGATGGGGCCATGAGGAAGAGAGTTGGCCCAGAGCCTGTGAGAATCCCTCTGCACACATCTGTCTGCACCCCTAGATCACTCACGAATTCTCCCTTTGCTTCCCTCACTCCCAGTGTGGACTCCCAGGTGTGGCCTCTGGTCTTTATGTTGCTTAGGAAATTGGGGTGCCCCTTCCTTGGGACAGAAAGTGACTAGGGCTATAAACACAGAAGATGTTTCACAAATACCACCTCCCTCCCTGGAACCCCATTTTGGGTCTCTTCTTGCCCACACCCTTGACCACCTGCAGCCCCAAAGCCTAAAGGAAGGCTATGGACGGTCTCAGAAGATATCAAGCCCTGTGTTCCCTGTACGTTTTGGGGAGGTGGTAGGGGCCTGGGAGGAAACAGCTCCAAAGGGATGGAGCTCTAGCCCCATCCAGTTACCATGGAAATAGGGTGAGTGACTCAGGGAGCTGTCACTCAGAGCCTCGGAGTGCAAGCGGGTTCTACGTCCCTGAGTCAGGATGGGTCAGGGTCTCCTGAGTCGCTAGCCGGATTGTGCTCCTGAGTGCGTGTGTAAGCTTGCTTCTTCACGTGTAGGGGTGTGAATGTGGGTGACCGCACCTGTGCAAGTGCATGTCCTGCGGAAAAAACTGCAGAGACCCAGAAAGGAACAGGGAAGGAGAAAGACAGTGGCAGGGGACAGAGGGACATCCTACAGACACTCTAGGAGTGGGGTGTCTCCCCTCAGCCCCGAGGAAGGGACTGTGGAGGGAAGGTGGCTAGGAGACCAGGAATCCTGGGTTCTGTCTGCCCTTCCCAGAGTGTGTATGACCAGGCAAATCTGCTCTGGGCCTCAGTTTTTCCATCCATGGAATGGGGAGAACAGATTTGTTCGGTTCACAGCACTGTTCCCTCTCCACAAGCAGGGGACAGATTCTGCGAAGCAAATCTTGAGAGGCTGGAAATACAAAGCCTGTGATCCTGGAGGGTCTTCAGAGACCCTGTAGTCCAGTCCAGGCCCTCCTGCCCACCATGCTCCCTAGGACAGGTGTCAGGAAACCCAAGAGAAAGGGAGGAAAAGGCAGATGCACAGAGGGCGGGCTGTGGGTTGGTGAGGATGATCGGGGCTGAAGGAACCGGGCTCCTGCAGGTTTGAGTGGGGTCGGGGACTCACCGTGAGGGCTCCTGGAGACCAAGGTGGGGCTGCTTCAGCACAAGCCCAGCCCAGTCCCAGGGACCCCAGCAGGACCAGCATGAGTCAGTTATGTCCCTGAAAGACCAGGACCCGCTCCACGAAGGGAAGGGGACCGGGAAGAATCCGCAGCTGGGAGCGCTGTGTTCTCCCCAGCCGCTGCCAGCCCCTGCCACCTCGGCAGCCCTGGTCGCCGGTGCCCGCAGCCCATGACACGGGCGCCACTGCCCCCTAGTGGTCACTCCGGCAGCACAGCGAAAGCCTGTCCCTGGGACGCTGGCAAAGGGGGTGAAGATCTTCCCCAACCGAATCCCCGCCCCCTCTCCCTGCTGGGGTCAGAACTGGGGAGCTCAACTCAGGGTGTCCCCTCTCCCTTCCCTTTCTCCTCAGCGCTGGTCTTGCACACGGGAGCTACCAGAATCCAAAACCATGTCACGTGGCTGACCAGTTCCTGGCTGGTCTAGGGAGCCCTCTAGGTCCTGGACACAGGACACCTCTGGCCGCTCAGTGGGCAATGGGGAGCCAGCGAGGGTTCCCGGGATGCCTTTCTGCATCTGCCGAAAGCTTTTTTACTGGCTCCCACTGCCCACTGAGCAAGCTCAGGCGCTTCTGCCTGGTCCTTGGGGGCCCCTCGGTCAGGCTGCTCCCTGCCTTCCAACCCCTTCTCCACCTCCACGACACCCACTCCCTGGTCACACTGGGAGGATTCCTCTCTCTCACAAGGACTTCGGGGTGCCCGACCCGGGTGTCTGTATGCGTCCTGCTCGGCGTGCCGCCCAGCCCTTGTCTGGCCATTCACGGCCTGCTGACCGGTCCATTCAGTGCTGCTGATTGAGTGGCTCGCCGACAGTGCCCAGCCAATGTCAAGGTGCCCACCGCCACGTAGCATAGGACGTGCGCACAGGAGCTGAAACGCCAGGTAATTTATGCGAAATATCAGGTCAGCTGGGCTCTCAGAGAAGACAATACTAGCAAATCTGAGAAAGTTTCCTTGAGGGTCGGAGCCAAACTGGAACCTACTGTGGGAGCAATAGAACTACAATACTGCCACCTTGTGGCACCATTTATAAATTACAGGCTAAACTTTCATGGAGACTGGAACTTTTTTTTAAAGAGTAGGATCTTGCTAAATTATCCAAGCTGAGCTCAAATTTTCAGTCCTTCTGCCTCAGTGTCCCCAATAGCTGAGGTTCCAGGTGTGCACCACTCCGTGCAGCAAGATCTAATCTCTTGAGTGTTGAAGCATCCCTGACGGTGATCACACTATCACTATCCTGCCAGTTTCTTCTCCTTTCCTCAAGGCCTCAGCTAAGCAATTCAGGCAGCTCCTCTGAATGCCTGGAGGCTATTGTAGTCAGGAGTTCTACACAGAACAATTAGAATCAAGACATGGAGTTATAATATTATTTTCATAATGGTCACTGGGAGTTAATACAAGAAATTGCAGAAAATCTATCCGTAACACCAAAGACCAACACCAAAGAATATTTAGTCAAGGGCCAGAGCAATGTCCCACCTGAGTCCAGATGAAAACCCAGAGCCCATGACAATGCCTCCCACGAGTCCAACTGGAGGTCCAGAGCCCTTAAGAAGGACTCATGCCAGTCTGCTTTACGGATCCACACTGGGAAGGCCCAAAGGTCAGCTGTGGAAGTCAGAAAGTCCATGCCAGCGGGGTGAAGGAGCTGTGCTGGTGGGATGAGGGTTCTATGCTGGAGCCGAGAAGTCACACTCACAACAAAGACCGGGGCTGTCCTGAAAGTACCACAGCCATCTTCATGGACATGGAGGCCTTGAGCTCCTCCTCCAACAAGCACAGTGGGGTACATGCTAGGAAGCAGTGTGACAAGTTCATCCTGGAGACCAAGCGGCACACGTCTTCCCCTCCGGAGCCAGGAAGCAATGCTCGGTGTGAGGACCAGAGCTCCTCCAGGAGAACCAACGGCTCAAACAGCAACTCGTAGGAGAACTCATAATGCCTCAATGCAATAACACCTTAACGCCTCAACCCTCAACACCTCCCTTCTTCTCCACCTATTTATCGTGGCAACTTTCCTCAGGTGGAGCATCTTCACTCAGTGCCATGCTGATGTAATCAGCTGGTGTTGTTGACCACCAGTTCTTAATTCATAACAGAGGCCTCCATGGCCATTTAAAACGCAGGATGAACAATTGGTGTGACCATTTAGCTTCCAGGGGCCTGTCCAAAATGATTCCATCCTGATTCTTAAGTGTTTTCAACTTGGGACCCCAGCTGGTTTCAGGGGTACAGCAACCGTTTGTCAGTATGTGTGAGCAAATTTGTGTGTGTGTGTGTTACTAGAGATTGAAACATGGTCATTCACACTGAACTACATTCCCAGCCCTTTAAAAATATGTATATTTTTTAATTTTGAGAAAGAGTATTGTTAAGTCTCTAAATTTGCCCAGACTGAGTTCAAGTCTTTTGATCCTCCTGTCTATCTCCCATAGGGCTGGGATTATAGGCATAGACCACCACAACCAATTTGTCTATCTTTTTTTTGAGGTGGGAATCTATATCCTTTTTGACCAGTTTCCCAAAGGGATCTGTGATTTGAAAAAGATTAACAAAATCTCTGCCCTGGGGGTGCTGCAGGTCAAAGCCAACTCTTAAAGGAGGCCAGGGGCTTACTGTCTGCAGCCTCGAGACAGAAACAGTGATGATATTAACTTCCACACCAATCGAAGATCTGATCTCTTTCCACCTTGACAGCCCCATTTCCCAGACCCCACCTCTCCACCCCCACCTTAGAGCAGAGAGAAACCTCAAGTGCAGATGAGTGGCCTTCTGTCCTTCCAAAGGTTTATGGGGGAAAGGAAGAATTTGATAACCTTCCGGGGAAACAGATGAATCCAAATTACCTAAGGCAAAGGAGTCAGGCTACTGGAGATAACACGCTAGTAAAAAACAAACCCTTATTTGTCTCTTGTCTCTGGATCAGGTGCATGGGCTCTGCCTGGGAAGTTGATGAATGATTTACTTATGTTTTTCATTTGGGGAAAGGCCTGCTTTTATCTCCGTGATTGCTTCTTTATTTGGCAGCTGGCTAACTTATCTGTTTTCTCTAATATAATTGCCTGGCCCCCTCTGCGGCTCTGAGGAATGTCAGCAGGGCTTTCTTTCTGTTTTCCTCTGGAATTTAATATTGTTTAAGCAAACTAATTGGACTCTATTTCACTTTGCTTTATTTTCCTACACTGGACCTAGCAATAGGCTGTTTAGGTTTTTGCTTGTTTTGCTGCTTCACAAAATCTCACTTGTGAAGCTCCCCGAGGAGCCGATCAGATATTGCTTCTCTTTTCCTCCCTCTCTTTCCTTAAGTAAACATTGCCACAGAACTGGGGTACAGCTGCAGTGGAGGCAGGAGGGCTGAGGTGGGGGCCGTCAGTAAAGCTCCAGGGCTTCCTCAGGGACACGCCTCGCTGTCCCCAGCCACAGCCTCGAGGGACAAGTTTGCAGACTGCTCACCCTGCAAGGGCGCTGCCACACAGCTGCCACGCAGCAGGCTGCACCACGTCCTGTGTCCCCTGGCCGGTCCAAGGACACGAAGGCACCTCTCCCACCTGCGCCAAGGGACTTTATGGGCTAAAAGCAGCCGCAGCCCTACATTTAATGCATATTTACAAGAGTGGAAAAATAGTAATATTCTGGACACCCACTTAGGAGACCGTAGGTTTTCTCTTGACTATTTAGGACTTTCCCCAGCCCTCTGTCCTTGGCTGAGTGAGAGAGGCAGCACTCGGATTGCTGTGGGAACCCTTTTGCTTCAGGCGCCCTCTCGCCCTCTCTACTACTCGGCGGGTTTAAGCGGCACCAACCCGTTCTTCCATCGCTTCAAAAGCCTGGACCTGGGTGGGGGTGGGGTAGGGGTGGGGGGCCAGAAAAAGAGGTGCCGGGGAAGAGAACTTTCCCAGCAGCATGTCCTCGTGATCCGAGGACACCTTGCTGCCTTCGGCAGGAATCCTTCCCCTCCACCCCAAAACCCGTTCCGCTGTAGATGCGACTGATCCAGGTGGTGCCTGCAGGCTGCCTCTGCTTTATGAAGGACTAAGGAACTTCTCCTGCCAGCCCTGACCTCGCCAGGCTCATGGCTGCTTTTCTAGGCAAACCAGCAGCAGCAGAAGTAGTGGCAGCCTCACAAACGGGAGACAGCAGATAACCACAAGCATTAGGTCAGACTGACCTTGGGCACCTGGGTGAGAATGCAGAGCCGGAGGCTGGAGCCAGAAGCGGGGGCTTGTGGGGAGTGAGCGGCTGGGACCCAGTGCCAGGCACTTGAGTAGGGAGACGGGGGTGGGCGGCAAAGGAGCTCTGTTGGGATCCCTCACATTCTTCTGCCTGATTTATTTTTTAAACCCAACCTTCTGTCCAGGAGGATTTGCGATGGCTAACAATAAAGACACCTAAAAGTGAATTTAGAAGCCAGGCACGGTGGTGCATACCCTTCATCCCATTACCTGGGAGGCTGAGGCAGGAGGATCACCACAAGTTCAAAGCCAGCCTGGGCTACGTAACAAGACAAAACAAGTCACAAAACCAAGCAAAGTAAGTAGCCTTAGAATGAGCCAGAGAGTTTGAAACCCTTGTCATGGGCCCATGCATTGATTCATTGCTCTCCTTGCTAAAATAACCATTTATTACCTAGCACCACACCGTGCCTGGCACACAGCGTGATTCACAAGGTCCTCATCATTAGCACTTCATTAGGTGACTGAGGACCAAGATGTGTATTTTGGAACTGCTGGAGAAGGAGGCACCTGGGTTAGGGACCCCGGCTGGGCTGAGTGGACAGATCTGGGTTTCTCTTCCACACCACTACTTCTGCCCTGTGTGACCTCAGGACCTCAATTTTCCCCACCAAGAAAGTGGGTAGGGGGATAAGGTCAGTGGATGGCATCTGGCCGTGTACAAGAGGGTGTCTTGGACTAAGAGATGAGGTGAGGCCCAGCCTTGCGCCAAGTGGACCAGAAACTTCCATGCATCCTAAGACTCCCTAGGGAGCCGAAGCTGCAGACACCTGACATTGCCACAGTTTGCTCCTCCTCCTCCTCCTCTCCTTCCTCCTCTTTGTCTTCCCTCTTCTTTCTCCTCCTCCTCTTCTCCTTTGCAGTGTTGGCGATGGAAGCCAGGGCTTTACACTTGTGGGGCATAAACTCTGCCACTGAGCTACACCCCCAGCCCCAGATTCTGCTTCTCAGATTCTGCAGAGTCCCCACCGCCCCGCCCCGGGAGGACTCTGATGCTGGGGTCTCTGGATACAGTTTGAAAAACCCTCGGCCTGACATCCCAAAGAGAGGTTGTTCTCTAGGAAAACAATTCCCAAGAGTGACAGGCAGGGGAAGCAAATGGAAATGCCAAGGAGCTGAGGGAGGTCAGAGAAGGATGGCTCTTTCTCTGGGATCTGGAAGAACGTGAGGAGCCGAGTGTCTCACCCCTTGCGAGATGTCAGAGGCTTGGTCCCTGCCACAGTTCAGCAGCCTTCGGCTCCCTGGGGAGGATGGTGGCTGTCACGTCAAGGAGGATGTCCCCAGTGTGTGACTGGTGACTCCGAGGACTGTTATATTCCTCAGTGACATCATCTTCTGCTGTGAGGTAGGAGTGCTTCCTTTCGGAATTTGCCCAAGTGTGTGTGTGTGATGTTTAAATGTATTTTCATTACATTTTAAAACATGTATCATTTAGCCAAGAGACAGGAGCTAACACCAAAGCAGCTATGTAATAGGATAAAGCTTCTCCAGAGGTGATTTTTATTTGAATAAATATGTTTTTCTGCAACACAAAACTCAAGAATTTTGCTTGATCAGCCAAAAGAAAATGGAAAGAGCATTTAAAATGGTAAGCGCGCTGGGTGTGGTGGCACATGCCCTAATCTCAGCAATCGGGAGGCTGAGGCAGGAGGATTCCCACAAGTTCAAGGCCAGCCTGGACTACACAGCGAGACCCTGTCTCAAAAAACAAAACAACAACAAAAATTGACCATAAGTCACAAACAAACATTACCCTGTCCAGATGAGAAGAAAGGTAAGAGCTGTTGAGTGGTGTTTTTCTCCCCACTTTTAGACTAACGGGCCTCAATTTCCATTTCCCACTGAGCCCAGCAAATTATGTCGCTGGCCAGAGGTAGAGGACGCCTCCAGTTCTGGTGGGGTGGGGCTGGAGAGAGGGCTGGGCTCGGGGGTTCTCTGACGATCCTGTCTTCCTGGAGGAACACAGCTGCCCTTTGGAGCTTCAGCGTCTTGGCCACCATGTTCATGTCCGTGCCAGGCTGGCGGCTGGGCTCTCCTCTCCCACCGGTGCTCTTTCCGTTGCCTGCCATCGTGGACTTTCTGGTCCTGGAGAGCAGTGTGGATCTGATTGGATCTGATCCCGGCCCCATAACTGAGCCTCTGCTCTGAAGTTAAGTGCTCATAAGCTTTCAGTTCCCCAGCTGCCGGGTGCTCCTTCTCTGTCCCCATCTGTCCTCCTGGGGTGGCCGCTGTCTGCCTTGCCTGAGCCCCTACGAGCCCGGCTCCAGCTGCGGGCTGGGTGTCCACTTGGCAGGCGAGCTTTGCGGGAGCACTGCCCTGGGCTTGGGGCCCACCCAGCTTCTGCCCCGCTGATGGACCGCCGCTCACCTTGGATTGGAAATGGACTCTAATTTTTTCCACCCATTTCTAACTTTGTCTAAGAAGTAGGTGTTGCCTGTCTTCTCTCTCTCTCTCTCTCTCTCTCTCTCTCTCTCTCTCTCTCTCTCTCTCCCCCCTTTAAGAATCTCAACCTGGCCATCAGTAGCTGTTTCAGGGCTCAGCGTCACCACGCAGGCTGTGTTTGGGGAGTGACCTTCTCCAGGACTCCCTGAGGTTTGGGGTGGGAGCTGCGTTATTTGCCGGGTTCAGCATTGCATCCATCGGGACTGGTCCCTCTCCCTCTTGAGCAGCAATCACACATCTGTGACGGTTTCATTCTGCCGAGTCTTCCGCCCTGCACAGGCATCGCCTTCACTCAGACTGTCCTCGTCAGGGAGGCTCCCCCTCCCCAGAAGAGTTTATAAAATCGGTAGTGAAAACCCGTAAACTTTCCTGAGTTCCAGCTTGGCAAGCGCTTTCTCTGAATTCTGTTTCCCAAGCAGTGAGTGCGTCTCTCTGTGCATGTGAATTATTTCAAGTCATCTGACTGTCTTTCAGCCCGGATCCTTCCTCAGAGATATGTTTATTTTAGGTCCTGGTTTCTCTAAACAATATGTTTGCTGCTTTGACATTCTGTTCTGAATTGGACAATTTTGTGTTTTAGAAACTTCCCAGAAAACAGTTGGAAGAAAGTTTAGTACACCAAACATTTCATAGAATCCTCGCCGTTAATCACTAGTTGTTAACATTTCACTGTGTTTCCCTTTTTTCTCTTTGTGTGCTATATACTTTTTTTTTGGAAGTATATCACTGACCCAGAACAACATCCCTACATATTTCAGCATAAATCCATCAGTCAGTTGTCTCAAAAAACGAACACCATGCTCATACCTCAGAAAACTCCAATAATTTCAAGATGTACAATGTATCTGCTATTCAGTGAAATCAGGGACACTCAGAGTGCTACGGCCGTAGACACAACTGCTACTAACATGTCCTAATTTGTCCCTATAATGACTCTGACAACTTTTACATGATTTTTTTCTTTTGGTCTTTCTGACACAGGGTCTCACCATGCAGTTCAGGCTGGCCTTGGGCTCACTTTGTGGCGCAGGCTGGTCTCAAACTCACAACAATTCTCCTGCCTCAGCCTCCCGAGTGCTGGGATTAGGGGTATGCGCTGCTGCGCCTGACTCAGTGTTGCAGTTTATCGGTTCAGGAGTTCATCTCCTCCACACGCATGGTTCACTGCTCTTTTTTTGCATTTATTTCTTGACTCTATTCTGAGGCATTGGTATTTCCGAGCTCCTGTACCTAAGTAAGTAAATAGTAAATAATCCAAAGGTGGTTTGCATTTTCTGAAATGCTCAATAAATGATGTCACACGGTAATACTTTTTTGGGTCCACGCCGTCTGTCTGGGCAGAGATGGAGACAGCAGACAGCCTTGCTGGGCTGCTAATCTCAGGCGGGAATGTTCCTCTCATCCCTCTGGCGTGCTTATCCCCGGGCCTCCTGTAGCACTGACCAGCACTCAGCTGAAGGGACCTTCACAAACCACGCTCCCTGAGGCCACATTTTCTCCCCCTGGACACTGCTATCTCCGTAGTCTCTCAGCTCTCCCACTTCTTTCCACTGAATTAGAGCCCACCAGGATCTGACCAGGACTTGCCCCTGAGCAGTCACCTGATGCTTGCCTTAAGGACTGCCCCTCTCTTAGGGGTCACTGGATGTCACCAAAGGAGAGGCAATATTTTGAACGTTATTGTTTCAACTATTTTATTTGCTTTTTTGTTTTTTGGTTTGCAGGTCCTCCTCGCTCCAGGTAGATGACCAGTCCAGTCCCCACTATCCTACCTCCTTCCGGAGCAAGAAGTCAGCTTTCGGGTGAGGAGCGCTTGCCCCGATCTGGTGTCTGCAGAAGTTCACGCAGGAAGTTAGGTCCTGGGCAGCAGGACGTGAGCCGGAGTGCTCCCTCAGAGAAAGGATGCTGACAGCTGCTGGCCTGGTCCCCTTCTCGTGCCAATGGTTCCAAGACTTGGCCTCCTCTCCGTGGGATCCCTGGTGCTGCTCCTCTCCTTCCTTCCTCAGGGACCACGGGGGTGCGGGGATGCTCCAGTCCTGTCCTGGGCATGCACTTCTCTCCCAAGGGACCCTCAACCTCACCCTCAACCTGGACCCCGCGCTTTGCTGTGGCCTCCGGGCTCTCTGTTCTCCCCATCCCTTCTCATTTATTTTGACATCTTTGATGCTCCATCTGCCTATTTTGAGCTTCAGTTTCCTTTTATTTATTTATTTTTTTCTTTTTGGGACAGGGTCTCATTACACAGTGCAGGCTGGCCTTGAGCTCACTTTGTAGCTCAGGCTGGTCTTGAACTCCCTGCAACCCTCCTGCCTCAGCCTCCCTAGTGCTGGGATTACAGGCATGAGCCACCTCGCCCAGCTGAGTTTCAGCCTTTTGATGATTTTAATGAGAGTCTTGAATTCTGCTTCTTGCTTGCCTTGCTGCTTTCTTGCAGTTCCGAGAGGAAAGCAGGGAAATAACAATCTTCAACGTGAAGCTGGAGACCACAGGGTTGCTGTGGTCTTGAATAGCTTTTACGCCTCCCTGAGGCCTGAAGATGATCTGACCCCCCAGTAGGTGCTCACTAATAACAGGGGCTTTGCATGGCTAGCAAACAAACCCTCCATCCCACTGTGACCCGAGTCTACATATTTAGGGAGACCGTTGCTTCTGTTCCACTGGGTGTCCCAGAACGTGTGGACCATCTTTCCTCCGCCGAGGTTAGAGCCACCCCAGACTGAGAGAGCTGCTGAGCCCGAGAACGTGATTGGCTGAGTTTGCCTTCCAAGAGCGGGGGCTGCAGGGTTGCACAAACCTGTGTCTGAAATGCGCCCAAGTCTTGTTGGGTCTTGTAATTGTGGGACCAGCAAGTTACACCTTGCTAGCAGGTTGGAGACTGACGCCAGTCTGGAGGCTGATTCTTTCTTCCTCTGGGTATCTCACTGTTTTCTTGTAACGCCTTCAGTGAAATGCAGTCACACTAAGGAAGGTAATCAGCTTTATTCAAAGTCAACTGATTTAAAAGTTAATCGCATCTACAAAATACAGTACCTTCTCAGCACCATCTAGACCTGCCTACTCCAGTTGCCACACAAATCGACCACCTTGAGTCTTTATCCAGTCTCCCTGCTCCTCAGTTTTCTCATCTGTAAAATGGCCATCGTAATGTTATAGGCAGCTGAGTTAGTTAGAAATATCATAGGCAATCAGACAGGGCTGGGCCCTCGAAGGAGCCAGTGCAGAAGACCAGAGAGTTTGTAACTGTCAGGGAGACAGACACCTCCACTGTGGGCCAGACCTCAAGACAAAAGATAAAACAAATGCACCCACATTCTTCCTGAAGGATAAACTTCAGGTACTGATATGCTAACTAGGCATCACCGCAATACCATGATCACCTTGAGGAAGCCAGGAGAAGCCACTAACCCAACCTCCTGCAGACAAAGGCCCTGTTCCCGCTTGCAGTGTGATTCACCTCCCTACTGGACCCTGATTTAACCAATCTTACCTGAGCAATCATGCTTGTAATCTTCCTGCGTGGCCATAACTCTGTCCCCCCTTGTGAGTTCTCATTTTTCCCACCTTGGACCCGCCTTACCTTGTGGTTTTGCTCTATAAAAATCCCTGCAGAGGGCCGGGTCCTTGGCAAATCAATTAAGTATCCTTTTCATCTCTCTCTCGGAAAGAGACTTTCTTTCTCTCAATAAATATGTTCTGCTCTTAGCCTCTGTTGATCCTAAAATTCAGTCTTCGATTTTAGAGAACACGAACTCGTACTGGACAGACAGTAGGTTGGGAGTTTCTTTCCCTGTGTGGATTATACCTTCCTTGGAGGATTGTTGTGGAAACCTGGCTGGCTAAGCATGTGAGTCACATAACAGCATCAACCACAGCCATTTCCGGGCCTCTGACCTTCAGCTGAGGAGGCATGACCTTGAGTGATGAGCCTTGAGATGATCTCTGCCATCCAGTGCCCCTGGAAGTTCCTAATGCCTTGTATTCCATGTCACTGCTTTGGGCTTCAAACACCTAGAGCGGTGCCTGCCTCCTGCCCTGACGCCTGACTGCTGCAGCAGGAGTGTGGGTCACCACCAAGCATGGCTTCACAGCGGCCCCCTTTCTGGGTCTCCCCAGGCTTATGTCGGTTCTGGGTTGTCCTCTGCAGGCCTATCAGAGAGAGACGAGGTCTTGAGACTAAGATATCATGATGACCTAAGAGACAGAGGCGTCACAGCCAATGGCCAGCCTGACCCGCACATGCTGCGCCAGCTGGGGAAGAGAACCTCGGCGCAGAACAGACAGGGCCACCAACCGGAAATGAGTGACCACAGAGTTTTACCTCTAGGGGCTGCTCAGGCCCTGGCGGTGTCCGTTGCTCAGCAGCGTACCCAGCCCGATTCCACCGCATCGTAATCTTTACTGCAAACTTGAGGGAACATCTTCTTAAACAGACACAGTCCTCAAAGGAGGATACAGGGCACCAGCTCCATCATGGGACAGCAGAAGTGGCCTCGCGCCCTCCCCGAGCTCACCCCCCACTCCAGTCCAGTTTCAGGAGGGTAATAAGAATAAATTAACATACGGCGAGCCCTAGCACGGGAGGTGGGAGCACAGGTACATGTTATTGGGCTGGGGCTTCAGAATGACCCCCACGTTGAGGGTTAAGAAAGCTTAGAAGGGCAGGTACAGGACTGTAGAGGGAAAGTGATTCCTTTCATTAACATTTTAACATTTCCTTAACATTTTAATACCAAAGGTTTTTACCGTTAGCCAGTGCCTACTGTGTGCATTTTACATACAATTTTATTTAATCCTCACTATTAAATGAGACTATTAAGCCCATTTTACATATGAGAAAACTGAGACTGAAGAAGATGAAGCAACTTCTTCCAGGTCTCTGGTGGGAATGTGATTCAGATGTGGAGGACGGGAGCTTCTAAACCCTGTGGTGTACTGCTGATGTCCAAAGGTATCCTCTCAAAGAAGGGGATTGAAACCAGTTTGGAAAAGAACAGGCTTTAAGAATTTTGAGCTGACCAGAATGAAACAGGCTGAATGACTGATTTTCTGGTACAGAACTTCTCAGAGCCTTTATGGTGGGTGCCTACCTAGGCTTTGAGGGTCTTCAAGGAGGGAATGATGATGCTCTGCTTTCCAGGTATCTCTGGTCACTGAATGCCTTTCTCACGGAGGACCTGCAGGACTCAGGGTCCCTCATGACATATGCTGGGACCTCCTCCTGTGGTTGGACTCAGGCTAACTTGCTGTTTACCAGGTCCTGCTCGACAGATAGGTGGGGATGCGTGGCCGAGACGGGTTCCACCTGCCAGCACATCTGCCATTCCAGACTGCGGCAGGACACGGTCGTGTTTGCAAATTTTGGACCACTGGGGACTCCGGTCCACGCTCTGCAGGAATTGTGAAGCCAGTGGGAAGCTGGCAATGGTGGGCACAGAGGAGCAGAGAGCAGATGCCCTGGAGAGGTGCTGGAGGGGAAGGAGGAAGGCCTTTTGTGCATTTGCAGTTTTGCAAATGAAAATGCAGGTCTCCTTGTTCAAAAAAGAAGAGCGCCCTTTCATGTGCAAAACCAGAAAGCTTCATGTGCAAAACCAGAAAGCTCGTTTCTGTCTCCCACTCACTCTCATTTTGTCGTGATGTGGGTTTTTTTTTTTTGTTGTTGTTGTTGTTGTTTTTCATTTGCTGCTTCAGGCTCTTCCAAGTAATGAAAAAATTATGGTTTTAAATTATTAGCACGTGTTTGCTGTTCTTTTTGGTATTGGGGATCGAACTCATGACCTCACGCTTGTCTGGCAGGTGCTCATGCCACCGAGCTAACTCCTCAGATTTGCTGTTCTTCCTTATACCATGCAATGCTAATTTTAAGTGAGGCTTCCTGCACCAAGAGCAGGGTCCTTCCAGAAGCAGGGCTCTGAGTGGCAGTGCAGGTCGTGCCCCAGGAAGCCGGCTGTGAGCAGGAAGAGATGTGGCCTTCGTTTGACACTGTTTCAGCAGCTGGCCCCATGCGCGCCAGACAGCACTGTCAGATGTCTGACATTTACAGCGCTTCTCCAGCGGGAGCTAGGGTGCATTTCTGAATGGCCAGCGTCCACCTTTCAAAGACTATAATGATCGCTTCATTAGAGACAGAAAGAGGAGTCAGCAAGAAAAATGTTCCCCTTGCACTTCCCAAAGCTGTAAATGTCACTGCTCATTGTAAAGAAACATTCCCAGGGCCAGGGCTGATAAACCAATCAGGCGGCCTCAGGTGAAGGCATTTTAGGAACAGGCTTCAAACTTGCCAGGCAGCTTTAGGGCTGAGCAGTGGATTCCTAGGGAGAGGAGGACACCAGGCTTCTACCTAGCAGGGCGGGAAAGCTGGGCATCACGGGGAGGCCTGTGATGGTCCAGAGTTGAGGTTGCTTGGTTGCTTTTGCTTCCTCTGTCCCTGACGTTTGCTGCTCTCCTAGACACGGTGTGCGTATGTCACAGTCCTCTGTGGCAGACTGTGTCGTACTTACGCGCAACTCACACACAAGTAATGTGGCCCTCTGGTGCCTCTTTTTATTCACCCACTTTCAGATCACCTAGGATCCTCACAGCAGCTAGAAGAGGCTCAGGTCCCACCTGTTTTTCTGGTGAATGAACTGAGATTTCAAAGGGAGAGGGAACCCAATCAGAGGTCACCTCGGGCCTCTGGAGGATGCAGTCTGCACCCCCATGTGGGTGTTTCCCTGCCTCTGCGGGTCATTCTGAGCTCTTGCTTTTCTGAAGCCACACAGGTACTGGTCTAGCACCACAGTATAGCCCTTGGATCGATTTGCTGGTCACACAAGAGTAAAGACTTTATTAAGCAACCAAATGAACACTTCCAAAAGCGGGTCGCTGGACTGGGGGAGGACCGACAGAATGGAGGTGCGCAGGGCCCTGTGTATACTTAGTACGCATTTTCCTGCCTACCCTGGGCAGCGGGTGCCTGCTACTGCTGTCCTGGTCCTTGTCTTGGCCTGTGACTGTACAATGCTGTACAGTTGTGACCCCACTCTCCAGAAGAGGAAGCAAGGGGAAAAGCGATCCAGCTACCATTCTCCACTAGACCAGAGCTGGAATCTGATTAGGCTCCCAGGAATGAGAGCTTTTTATTTTCTGGGTTTGGGTTAAGGAATCGGGCTGGGGCGTAGGTCAGTGGTACAAAGTCTTGAGTTTGATCTCTAGCGGTGCAAAAAAGAAAAAAAAAAAAAAAAAAAAAAAAAGGACTGCAAAGAAGTAACTAGTAACTATAAAGCAATGAGATAACTTTCTCACTTGGCTCCAAGAACTGATGCTGCTGACGATTCTGAACCAAGGACTCTGAATATGTTTTGAGAAACAGCAGCATCACTGCAATGAGAGGAAAGTTCCCGAAAGCCCTCTGCCTTCCTTGGCTGCCTCAGCACTGTTTTTAAGGCAGACAAATTTCTGGGATATGTTTCTCTAGGACCCGGGACTGTGGCACTTGGAAGGACCCTGGAGACCCATTTGCTTGGCGTGCTCGCTCCAGGGAGCTCAAGGTCACTGGAGGACTGTGTGTGTTACCTTATTGGCCTGCAGGCAACTTCATGAGTGAGGAATCATCACCCCCATTACTACAGTGAACAGATCCAAGGCCCAGAGAAATGGAAGAAGAAGGCCCAGTTACAGGACTAGGAAATAAAGGCTCCATGGTTTGAACCCGGGTCCAATCACTTCCGGTCCTGTGTTTGACAATGGCCAACACTGCCTCCTTTTGTCCCACCTCCTTCTCCGCCTTCCTCTGGTGTCCCTGGGTGCCAACTCAGAGATTCCCAGAATTAGGCAATTCCACTGACCCCGCCCACCCCCAGCTGGTCACTTCCCTCTGTTCATCAATACAGCCTGTCCCCCTGGCCTGTTTGTCCGGTGGGAGGCCCACCTCGTTCCCTGGGAACCCTAGGAACAAAGAGCTGTCACCCCAGCCTGCGGCCCGCCCCATCCTGGCCGGCTTCCTGACCTTGGGGGTTCTTTTGGCTCTTTCTTCTCTCCCCCAGGGGAGCTTTGATCTCCAGAAGGGAAAGGGCGGCAGGAAGATGAGAGATGCTAAAGAAGGGTCAGCATCTGAGTCATTCCGTCTCACACACACACACACACAATCTCCTCTGTGAGAAGCCTGCAAGGATGCCTGAGCAGGGTGCCTCTTCCCTTGGGCAGGCTCCCTGGGGAGACCAGCTGGGTGCACATCTCCCAGGAGGGCAGACCTGGGAGCTTCTCCTGGAATCTTGCCCAAAATACCACCCTAGTATCTGGACTTCTGAAAGCTGTTGGGTCCTCACAATGTACACTAATGTGCAAAAGACACCATCAGGCAGGAGTGTGTAAATTATAGTAATTATAATAATTATAATAACGATGTAGCAGCCACTGTCCTGACGAGAAATGGGAGGTAACACTGAACAGGACTAACCTGAGGAACTATGAGGTTATAAGGTAAGAAACTATTTATAGGGGTGTGTATGCAGGGGGAGGGGGTTTAGGAGAACCAGCAAAGGAGGGGGACTCAGGCGAGAGTGGTAAAGAAGGGTCCTTGGCCTTTCTTCTTGACCATGCAACTCTGCCGGTGCCTCCTGTGGGCTGCACAAACTAACAGCCAAGGAGCAGAGCGCCTGGGAGAAGTGGCTCAGCAGAGTCAACTCTGGAGCAAAGAGGAAGGAGGAAAGGGCAGGCTGCGGACCAGGTGGGGCGGAGGAGCCAACACAGCCCGCTGCTGTCTTACTAATGCTTAGGGAATGGGGCTTGGTTATTTTTCTCTGCAGAATTTTCACCAACTCTGGATCATTAGAACAGGATTCTAAGCACTGTGAAAATCATCTACTAAACTGGTCTGAATGAAAATCCTCACCACCGTTCTACCTATTGTAGGGTACCTATTTATTGCTATCGATATGGCCTAATACCTCTTGTTTCCTCTTTTTCCTTTTGGTTTCCTAAGACAAGATCTTGCTATGTAATTCAGGCTGACCTTGATCTCACTATGCAGCCTAGACTGGTCTCAAACTCAAGCGATCCTCCTGCCTGAGCCCCACAAGTGCTGGGATTATGGTTGTGTGCACCACCACACCCAGCCATGTTTTATGTTTACTGTATCTGATTTCTTTTGCTTTCTTTATTTACTTTCTCTTTTTGATGGAGCACATCCTGTAGGGATTTTCTGTGGAAGGGTACCCGAGGAAAGAAACATGAGACTGTGCAGATACAGTAATGTTTTGACTCTACAGAGTCGGACTGATGTCCGGGGTGGGCATAGATGGGGATTTGTTGGTCTGCCAGTATTCTGAAGACATTTCTCCCTTGTAATCTTGCTTCAGGTATTACAGTTGAGAGCTCTGAAGCCATTCTGACTCCAGATCCTTGAGGTTCTTTCTCTCTGATACCTTAGCGTCTTTTGTTTTTCTTGTCCCTGAAATTTCATAATGGCACGTGTGCCTGCATTTATTAGGCTGCGTACATGGTGGGTCCTTGCTTTATTTTCATGATAATTTCTTTCCCTGGCTCATTTTCTCTGTTCTCTTTTTAGAGTCTTTGTCAGCCTGCTGTTGGACCTTTATGGCTGATCCTCTGTTCTTCTCTTTTTTTTTTTTTTTTTTTTTTTTTTTTACTTTTTCCTTTTTATTGGTACCAGGGATCGAACTCACGACTGCCTGCTTGCAAGGCTGACACTTATGCCGCTGAGCTAAATCCCCAGCCCTCCTCTGTTCTTCTCCATCAGTTTTCTCTTCATTTCCTTTTATATAATTTTGTTAGTGGGGGAGAGTGCAAATGAAGTGAGCATTCCTCAGAATTATCTCCCTTTTCAGTTAGACTTTTAAAAACATTTTTTTTATCAAGTCTCTCATTTGCAAGAGCTTTGTATAGTCCTTGAATGTTCTTTTACAGCGTCCTGCTCTGCACAAGAAATTCTTTACTTCTTGCAGAATATTAATTATAGAATTTGTCTTGGAAATATTATTTCCCTGCATAGTTTTTGTTTATGCCAAATGGCTTTTTATTCTATATTTTTAAGGATCTCTTTCCCTCCCGTTAGTTATTTCCCTTAGGTATAAAACTTGGCTGTGTGCTCTAGACAAAAAAACTTAAACACAAACTAAATACTGGGAGCAGGTGAGCAGAGTTAACTTTGAACTTTAAAATAAGGTTACCTGGCTGGGCTGTTGGTTGGGAAACCCAGTGTCTTTAGGCGTTTATTCTTTGGGTGGTCAGTTTACCCAATAGCTTGCCAAGGGTCCCTAACCCTGAACCCCAACCAGAACCAGTCTGCACAGCAGGAGGGGAGCAGTGAGAGAACAAGGGGTGCGTTTACAGATGGGCCCCAGCTCTCACGTTACTGCCCAAGCTCTGCCTCCTGTTAGCTTCATGGCAGCATTAGATTCACACAGGAGCACAGATTTGACTATGAGCTGCACATTGGAGGGATCCAGCTTGTGCACTTTTTTGGAATCATTATAGAAATAAAGTAAACAATATAAGGTTAATAATGATGATGATAATAAGAATAAAATAGGCAATACATGGAATGCACCTGAATCATTCCCAAAACACCTGACCTCAGTCCTTGAAAAAATTGTCTTCCCTGATGCCATTAAGGCTGGGAACCACTGCTCTAGATACTGCTTGTTATGGTTGATACATTGTGTCAACTTGAGAAGTTTAGGAGTTTAATTAAGAGACTCAGCAGGGAGCCAGGGCTCTTATTTTGCAAATTATCCTCATCCTGTGCAAGAGGATAGCATGGAAATTTTGTGAGTGCCACACCTACCCTGGGAGGGGGGTGGCCTGTGTACAATATAAGGGAGAAAAAGAGGCTTGCTCTTGCCCCCACCCTTCTTTTACTCTGGCTGCTTTTGCTGACTGCTGCCTTGAAGTGTTGCCCCGATGCCATGTCCCCCAGCCTTGAAGCAAGCTGTTTATGGACTGAAACCTCCACAAACTGTAAGCTAAATAAACCTTTCCTTCTTTCATATTGGGTGTCAGGTATTTTGTCTCAGCAATGAGAAAAAAGTAACCAAGACACTGCTGTACTGGGAATCTAGGATGAAAATGACATACAAATTATAACTCAGAGTCAATGCTATTTCAGGGGACTGTTTCTAATGAATATCCCAAGAGTAGGAGTGGGAAGGGCACTGTCAGTCCCTGTCTACAAGACATGCTACCACTCTGTTGTACAGTATGCTACTCTTGGTGCACAGTGGGGTAGGACATAACAGGAGTTTGCTGAGTGTTCTTCTCCTGTAGCAACACAATACTAGTTCTTGTGTGCATTGAATATCCACTCGAGGGCCAGCCTCCACCTTAGGCATTGGGGAATATTGAAGATCTGTCTTTCCCCCCCTTTCTTTAGCAGTGGAATGAACCCTAGCCATAGAGATTAAATTAACTGATCTAATGTCAGACACCTATTAGGCAGAGTTAAAATTTACATGCTACTCTTTTTCATTCCAAATTTCTCTATTACTATTTTAAATGATCTTTATTTTCCAGCTAAGGAAGTTCATGTTTATTTTAGATATTTCAGAAAATATATGAAAGTCCAAATAAATTTTTAAAAGCAACTATAAGGCCACCAAAACTGTGGGTAATACTTTTTCATAGGAAGGCACCATAATTTACAATTTGTAATAACATATGGTTTGCTTGCTTCCTCCCTGGTTTGGGTCGTCTGGTTAGTAACCTAAATTTTTTTTTAACTACAGGGCATCAGCCCGGGGCAGCAGGCATAGGCAGGAATGGGCAGAGCTCTAGGAAGGTTGTATGTGTGGGGGAAAGAGTTGTAGGTTAAAGGGGGTTCTAAGAGCTGAGGTTCAGTACCTTGGAGAGCTCTACATGGCCCTGACCAGGAAGTCCTCAGGATTGGATTCATTTTCATCACCGCCAGCCGGAAGAGCTTTGTGAGTGTGGCTGGAGTCTCCCCACGCAGTCCTTGTCAGCTGGGAATGCCTGGCTAATTTCTACTCATCTCTAATGTTTTATCTCACCCTTAATTCCTCTGGGTCTCTGAGCTTCCTTTACCCTCAGGGATAACATATCTTTCTCCCATCTTTCCTCTGCATCTCTCTCGAACATAATTGTTTGTCTGTACTAATTAGATTGTAAGTTCCTTGAGTCAGGGACAAGTCTCAGTTGTCATTGGTCCTAGTAAACAGATACTATTAAAAAGTTAAATACATGAGTGCATTTTATGCAAGCAATGGGGAACTGCTGAAGGCAGTTTTTCTCATTAAGAGACATGTATTTTTTGCTGCTAGAAATGACTATGTGACAGGGAGTCTACACACAGGTAGAGGTTGTGGATATTTCTAAGTATCCTAAAGCATGTGTACACACAGCAGCCCCCGCAATAAAGAATCCTGGCCAAAAATGATATTTATGTTGAGGCTTGGAAACCTTGTTTCAGAATAATGAGACAGGTTTAATCAAACGCTTCTTAAAGCAATTCAAGAGTCATCAGAGAGCAATGAATTCAACCAGCTCATTTTACCAGGGAAGAAACTGAGATAGTTTCGCTGCAGGGTCAGAGCAAGAGCTCACACCAAAGGCGCCCTTTGCACACAGCTGTGGTTCACTGACATCATTTTTAACCACCTGGTCCTCTGAGTGGTGCATGATTATCTCGATGCACATTTTCCTGGGTTCATCAGTCAGGCACAGAGAACAAAAATGGGGTTGTTTAGATCAGAGAAAACATTTTCGAGTCACAGAACAGACACAGCCAGCTCCCCCATATCAGTCTCTTTTCTAGAAAGACATGCTATAAGCTTAAGGCTCCATAAAAATACTTCTCTCAGTGGCTCATTTCTGAACAATTCAGTCTGTGCTAGGAAACTAGAGATTAGCCCATGGAAGAGTGAATAATTTTATTTTATTTTATTTTTATGTCTTTTTGAGACAGGATCTTATTATGCAGTTCAAGCTGGCCTTGAGCTCACCTTGAAGCCCAGGCTGGTCTTCAACTTGCAATGATCCTCCTGCCTCAGTCTCCCAAGTGCTGGGATTACAGGCAGGCACCAGCACGCCTGGCTAGAGTGAGTTATTTGAAATCACTCTGCATTAAAACTAATTAAAGCTCTGGACGACTCAGCCTGCCACAGGAGAATTCACTCAAAGTGCTACAGGCCAAGGGGATCCAGTATAATTCTCCTCCATCAGCAAATAATAGTATCTGGGGGGATGAACTCAATTTCCAGGGGAAAGCCTTGAACCCCAGTGGGATGATCATCTCCCTCTTCAGGTGCCTCCAGTTCAGCATGACTGATCCCAAAGAGTTTAACCTTACCTTCCATGAGTCACCCCTGCCACTTTCTCAGAGATAATCATTCTGCCCCATTGAATTAGAAAAGCCAAATGATTCAGGCACCACACAGAGGGAATCAGCAAAGGACAGAAATAGAAGAAAAGAAAAATCTGTGTGGTGTCTTGAAAAAGAGTGCCTTCCAATAAATTTGGTGAATTGTCTTCGAGGGAATTGGCTGAATGCATTAATCATTTACTGTATATCATAACCAGCGCACACATGATTAGCTGGAAATATTTGTGGGCCCATGGAGGCCCCGAAACAATGCAGGAGAGGAAGCTGGCTTCTGCAAGAGCTCAACTTTTCCCTGTTCAAGTCTTCCTCAGAGGGGCAGGGGCTGTTTCAGTCCTGGCCGCCGCTGGCCTGAGAATGAAGGCAGAAGGGGGACAGGCAAAAAGGAAATGGGCAGCAGGCTCCCACAAAGAAATGCTTCTCTACTTCCATTCCTTGTCATTTTTCTGCCTTGCACACACACACACACACACACACACACACACACACACACACACACAGTAGTTTAGCAACCCTGAAGTTGCATTCAGAGAGATCTAGATTGAAACCCAGCTTTACGATTTCTCTGGCTTTCAAATGTATAAATTGCAACCAATAATGCTGATACCCCAACCTGTCAGGGGATTTATATAAAATGATGTACATGAAGCATGTGGTTCATGGGGGCACTAAATAAGCCCCCGAAGGGCTCAATTCCTACCTGGGTAATTTTCTAAAGACAGAAAGCCTTTTGCCCAGAAGATACTGCGTAGGGATCTGTGGAAGACAGATGGTCTACTTGCAGCAGACGTTTCCATCAAGGGTCCACTTGAGGGCTCATGAGTGTGCAGACCTCTTTAGAAGATGAAGTGGTTCGGTTTGTGCTTAGGCAAAGCTCGGAATGGCCTGGCTCTGTATTTAAGCTTTGACAGAATGAATTTGTCATAGAGTAGGCCTGGAGAAGGTCCAACACTCTTTTTTGGACATCGAAATAACCTGGAGCTTAGAATTCAGAGACAAAGCCAAACAAGAAAGCACCCTGCCATGGGTCCAAAGACAGAAAAGTGTTTCCACCATGAAAAAAAAAAAAAAAATAAATGCAGTCGGTGAACCTGCAGTTAGACACAGGGCGGGGCTCAGTCTCCTACATGCAAAGGGGTCACAGCCAGCTCTTCATTAGAATCACTGTGAGAATTCCACAAGAGCAGATCCCTGACCCCACCCCTGGAAATTCAGCAGGCCACAAAGGCCTCAGGATCTTGGTTTTTCCCTCACTTTTTATTTTTACTTATACATGTTTGCAGTATATCATGATGACATCTTTGTGGAGAATTGGTAGATGTCATTTCATTCCTTTTTGTGAATCCTCTCCCTGTCCCTCTCTCCACCTGTTGGCCCCCTTCCCATTTGCAAAAGAATTATCTGCCTACTTCCTATCTTCTATCTTGTTCTTTATATATATTCGGGGTTAATCGTGCAAGAGTAACTGTGTAATATTTAAGCTGTCTGATTTATTTCGCATAAGAGGATAGGCTCCAGGTGCATCCACTTTCCTACAATCACTGAGGTTTATCATAGCACAGCACACTGTGCTGTGTATATGCACCACAAGTTCCTTGTGCATTTATCAGTTGATGGACATGTAGGCTACTTCCAAGATTTAGCTATTACCAATTATGCTGCTGTAAACTTGAGTATACATGTGCTATGGCTAGTTATTTAGCTGGTCCTCAAAGTCTCATAATTCATAAGTTGGGGCTTTTCAGAGTTGGCTAGATCAAGAATGTGTAATTAATACTAGAATCAAGGGCGTGTGGTACTGAAGTTTTTTGTATGTGGACTGAGGATTGAACTCAGGGCCTCGTGCAGGCTAGGCAAACACTCTACCACTGAGCTACATCTCTAGCTGTGTTTTGAGACAGGGTCTAGTTATGTGGCTCAGGCTGACCTTGAACTCACTATGTAGCCTAGGGTGGCAATCCTTCTGTCTCGGCCTCCCAAGTGCTAGGATTATAGGCGTGCACCACCACTCCTAGCTTTGTGGTACTAACTTAGTCCACTGACTGGAATTAGCAGAGTTCTGGACGTGGATAATGGAAGCCCTGCTGAAGGTGTGCACAGTGCCAATCAGTAGAGTTAGATCCTGGATGGAACATAAAGGGCAACAGAGAGGGCAGCCTTACTGCTGCTGCTGCTATGGCTTGCTGTCTCTGTCTGGCACATCATGAATTGCTTCTTCTATGTGATGCCCTCTGCCATGCCACCCTGCCAGCTGACTATGGACTTAAACCTCCATACACTGTGAGCTGAAATAAACCTTTCCACTGTAGCTTGTGGGTGTTGGGTATTTTGTCTCAGCAATGAGGTAACTATAACAGGTCTTTAACTCTTTTGGGAAGACACCCAGAAGGAGAATAAATAGCTAAGTCAAATGGAACTTCTAGTTTTCATTTTTTTGAAGAATTCCCATACTGATTTCCATAGTGGTTGCACCAGATTACAGTCCCACCAATAATGTAGGATGGTTGCTTTTCCCCTGCAGCCTTGACAGCATTTGTTATTGATTTCCTGGTGATGACCGCTCTTTCTAGAGTAAAGTAGAATCTCATTGCTGTTTTAATTTGCAGTTCTCTAATGGCCAGAGATGTTGAACATTTTTTCATGCATTCTTTGGTCAGTTGTATTTCTTCTTCTGAGAAATGTTTGTTCATTTCAGTTGTCCATTTTTTGTTTAGGTCTTTTGTTTGGGGAAGTCTGACTTCTCTGAGTTCTTTATGTATTTTAGATGTTAGCCCTGTCTGAGGAATAGCTGGCAAAATTTCCTCCTCCCCCCCCATTCTGTCTCTTCACTCAGTTGAGAGAAGGTGCCTGAGAGATAACACTGATGATGAAGGTCACCATCATCATCAAGGCTATTTTTTTTTTTTTTTTTTTTTTTTTTTTTTGGTACTGGGGATGGAACTCACGACCTCATACTTGCAAGCCAGGCACTTATGCTGCTGAGCTAAATCCTCAGCCCATCATCAAGGGTATTTTTGACACTCATGACCTGCACAATGAGAGTCAGCCTGCATCTTCTCTTCTTCACCGCCACCCGCAGGACACTAACATGTCTCCCGATACACTTTGAACTTTTCTAATTTTCTTCACCCTTTCTTCCTCAAACGGCAGTGAGCTCAGGTTTACTAATGGAGCAGCATGACTTACTGCTGAAGAGGTATCTTTGGAATGAATGCAGGCTGGATTTCTGGTGCATTCCATGCCCATCGACACCCTAATGATGGCACAGCAACAAGGTAGGAGGGGCCTGGGTCATCGCCGACGGCAGGCTCATGGACACCTACAGGAAAAACAAGCTTTTGTTTCATCCTGGCCACAGACATCTAAAGCCGCATCCTGTCAAACAGTGAGCCAGCTGTCATAATGCAGGTGATAAAGAGCTGCAAAAGCGGTAGCACTTGGCACGGAAAAACACCTCCCTGAAGAGGATATTTTGCAAAGCACATGAGCCTGGTGGCACTCAGCCAGGTGAGGAAACGAGGAGAGGGAAAGTGTGGGCACAGGGACAGCGCTCGGGAAACGATAGTTTAAAATTAGTAGAACATGGAGGAAAAGGGGGAGGTAACGAGGCTGGGCTTGAAAGCAGGGTTTGTGCGGGAAAAGAAGCAGTGTGATGACATGAATACTCCTCAGAGAACCTTCCCCATGGAGTGCCTCTCCACGGAAGCCTACCATGGAGCCTCACACCGGGGGACACCCATGAAACCCCATCGTGGGACCATCCCCCTTCATGTGGCTTCCCACTATGGAGGCCCCCATCATGGAACCTGCCCTCCACCCAACTACCCTCTGTCGGTGGAGCCCTCTACCGTGAAAGCGCGTGCTATGGAAACTCTGCATGAAACTCTTTACCACGGAACTCTCACCATGCAACTTTCTGTCTTTAGCAGCTCTAAAAGCGAAAGGAGACTGAAAGCCAAAGGTAAGTTGTCTGTTAGCTTCCCAATGGAGACTGCAGACTCAGCCCAGTATCTCTACCTGCGGCATCTCTTCTGAGACACCCGGGAAGCTCCAGTGGTTCTCAGAAACAGGCCGCTGGCTGGTTGACTGATAGGTATCTCAGTGTGAACTCAAAGCAACATCAGTGGCCGAGTAAATTTAACACAACCTAATGATAACAGGCAGAAGAGTTTCATTTGGTTCAAATAAGCTCTGGATGAGGTCCTGAGTTCGATTCCCAGTCCCCACACACCCCCCAAAAAAAGCTCTGGAAGGAAGGGGAACTAGGGAAAAAGGAGGAGCAGAACCAACCTGTCAGGTTATTATTATTGTTATTATTATATTATTATATTGAAACAGTGTCAGCCACATCAAATACTACCTTCCATAGTCTAAAACCCTATCAAAACTGGGTGTAGTGGCTCATGCAGGGTGTAATCTCAGCTCTTGGGAGGCTGAGGCAGGAGGATCATTGTGCATTGAGACCAGCCTGAGCTCAAGGCCAGCCTAATCTACACAGGGAAACCCTGTCTCAAAAAGACAAAAAAACAAAAAAACCCAAAACACCTATCAAGGCCCCCATTTTCTACACGCATTCCAGTTTCTCTGGGTTAAGCGGGTCCTCTTTCCCTTTCCTGATCTTTCCAGGCCTTTGGTCACCCACTGACATTGGGCCATCTTGGTTCACACTCTCTCAGGTGGCCCTGTGGGCTGAGGTTTTACAGTGAACCGGGTACTGCCAGATACTCCCATCAGCTCACCTCATTGTGGTATCTTTCCTATAAGCACTTTCCCCCAACAAGTAAAGAAGCAGAAGAGTAGGCTGGGGATTTAGCTCAGCGGCTTAAGCACCTGCCTTGCAAGCAGGCAGTCATGAGTTCGATCCCGGTACCGATAAAAGATTAAAAAAAAAAAGAAGCAGAAGAGCAGGCGTAGTGCCACTGCTCACTGCGAGAGGCTGTGTATTTACCTGCTTACATCTGCAGCTCCCTGTATTATCACAAAGGGATGGGTGTGCTTAGATCTAAAACAGCCCCTGTCTCCCGTTCAGAGGGGAGCTGCTGGCTTACTCCACTGATGAGCTGATGGTGACTGCTGTCGGAGTCGGGGCCTGATCTGAAGAGGTGCATCCTCCTCCCTGTCGCTCCCTTCTCTCTCTGCTTCCTGGCTGCCACGGGTTCTGTGGCTTTCCTCCACCGTGCCTTTCTGCCATGTTTCCTGCCCTGGGCTGACCAGCCATGCACCGCATCCTCCCAGTACTGCGAGGCAAAAAGAACCTCTCTTTTAAACGGTGGTATTGGGTTTTTGCCCCAGCCACAGGAGAGGTAGCTAATACATCACAGAACCACCATTTCAGCCCAGAAACAGAAGTCTGTAGCCAGTCTGCTCCCCTAAATCACCAGCTCCTTCCTCTTCAGCCCTGTGAAGCCAGGTCTTCTGGCTCCAAATTTCTGCTTTATCCCCTGCACCATTTCACTTGCTTGAACTCTTTATAGAACAGGAAGTGGACAGTAATGTCCTCTAACTACATGGGTAACGTCAAAGAGCCGGAGCTCGAACTCCTGTACAAAGCCCTCTGTACCTCCGTTGATCCCCTCCTCTCAGCTCATCCGAGTCCTATCCCTCCTCCAGCACCAAGCGAAGCTCTGTTTCTCCGTGGAGTCTGTATTCCCCTGCCTTGCTGACCTCTTCCTCTGCCTAGAAATGTTTCTTGCCTTGGCCGTTGGCCTTGTCTGTTTCTTTGACAGGGCCCTCGGCAGTCACTTCTGGGTTTGTCATTTCACGTCCTCGATTCATCTTCCTCCTGGTTTTGTAGGCTTTTTCCCTGGAGCTCAGGACCACAGTGTACACCTGTTTACCTTCCTGCAACTTGCAGAGCGATTTGCACACAGGAGGAGGCAGAGCAGCACGCTCCGGGCTCTGGAGTCAGACGCCGGGTTGAAGCCCGGCCCCGCTAATTGCTTGCCGTGTGACACGGAGCTATGTAATCTCTGTCCAAGTGCCTTCCTGAAGGGTTGTTGAGAAAATTAAAGCCCATAATAACTTTCAAGTGGGTAGCACAGTACCTGGTACATATTAGTCATGCCACCGAGGTCAGCTATTTTAGGAGCTCCAGTGTTTGTCTTTCATGGGGAATGAGGAAATTGATTCTCAAAGATTTAAAAAAATGTTTTTTGAAAGATGAAGTCAGGGACAGAAAATTTCCTTTGCATAGGAAGTCTAGAAAAAATAATGCTCAAGGTGGAAGGAGGCCGAATGAGGGGGAGGCATTGACTGGCTTCTCCTTTATCACATCCACCTTGCAAGAGACTGCCGTAACGACTCCCCGGTGGGCCAAGCTCTGAAATGACCAACAGCAGGGCAGGCCACCGGGGAGCAGTGTCAAGGGCCCCCTAAGTCAGGCACAGGAGGCCAGCTTTGTTAGGCTTCTGCAGCAGCGAATGCTGTTAGGATGGAAGATGGGTCCATTTGGGCCCCAAACCCTGGTGTCCAGTCAGGACTCTTGAAGGTCAGTGACTGGAAACAAATGTGAGGCCTGGAGCAGAAATTTCTAGGGGGTGGCCGAGCAGGCGGTTTTTGTCAAGAGTCAGGAAATGTGTTGCTCTAGGTGCCCATGTTTTGTTTTTGTTTTTGTTTCTGCAAAAACAGCCCATCTCTTGCAAGGATTTTAAAGGGCAAAAGCTTGCCTTTTATTCAATTTTATTTCCATTCGTAATCGCGGAACAGACTCTTTTGAAGCACACAATGCTTATTGCTTTCTTTATGTGCATCAACTTGCAAAGATATTCTTCTCTAAGTACTTTCAGGGGGTTTTATGGAGACTTTTGAGATGGGATTTACATATAGATCATCTTTGTTGCAGTCCCGCAAGTCACAGGAGAGACTTTCTGAGCAGCAGAGCCAAGCGCCATAGAATTGGGATGTGAGGTAAGCGAATCACAAGCTCTGGGAAGCTAAAGGGAGCTAAAGAGCTGTGAAAGAGCTCAGCCAGGCGCTCCAGATAACAGGAGTGGGCAGGATTAGTGGGAAAATGGTACTCTGCTGGGTTCTTCTGGAATACAAGATCTTGTAGTTTGGGTGGTGTTGTAGTCAGGGTTTGCAACGGAAAGGATATTAGATAGACACATAATTTATAGGATTATTATAGCCATCCAAAGAGTCAAATAAAAGAGTGCAGGAAACCTGTCCATACACTAGAGACCCAAAAAATCCAGCTGAGGGCCTGGGATCCCATGGCCATGTCCTGCACAAGTCTAGTTGGAGGCCTAGAGCCCATGACAATGTCTCATGCAAGTCTTCATCAAGGATCTGTGCTGAGAAGTCAGTGGTGGAAGCCAGAAAGTCTGCAACAGCAGGGTGAAGGACCTGCACCAGCAGGCTGAGGGACCTGCACTGGAGCCAGGAAGTGATGCTCAAGGCAAGCACCAGAGCTCCCCTCAAAAGAACCACAGCCACCCTTACCAGCAGTGAGGTCCTGAGCTCCTCCAATGATGAGAACAGCCGAGTTTATATCAGGAAAGCCAGTGTGACAAGCTTCTCCAGGAGAATCAACAGCACACCAGTTTCCCCTCCAGCTCTCCGTTTATGCTGCTGGCAACAATCCTCAGGTGGGCCTTCCATAGCCAGCCCCACGCGGACTCAGTTCAGCTGGGTATCACAAGGTGACCACTTGTTATCCACTGCAGGTGGAGACATACGAAGGCAAAGCTCAGTGTAAGAGCAGTTGTGACCACCAAGCCAGGAGCATGTTGGATAAAGCGGAAGCATGAAGCGATACCTTCTAAGCAAACGCAGAAGGTAACACTCAGTGTAAAGAATTGTAGAAGCAGCTGTTACTGTGGCACTGCCCAGGAATCGCAGAACCTCCTTAGTGTGCCCATGCACTCTCTCTCTCTCTCTCTCTCACTGGCTCGTTCTCTCTGGCCTCAGCTGCCCATAGTTAAGTCTGAAGACGTTACAGCACTCCCCAACCTGTTAATGCCAGCGCCCCTTCTCTGCTCCCTTGGACATGTGTGTTGTAGCTGTCTGTTAATGAGTCTGTATCCCCAGCTAGACCTTGAAGGTCTAAGGGCAAGATGATGTTTTCCTCATCTGCAGCCTCAGAGTCTAGCTCAGGCCTGGCATACAGCAGGTGTCTGATCAGCCTTGGCTGCGTGAATGGCCTGTTCTTTAAAGTCCTTGGAGGACAGATTCATAGAATGAGTGGATCTATGATGCAGAGAGTTGGTATGAAGCGTGGGCTGAATTACTGCTGCAGCGAGCAACCACGGACCGTGCAGAGGATGAAAGATTACTCAGAGATGAGAATTAGCTCAGTGACTGAAAGGACCAGTGGGGTATTCTAAACAAGAGTGCCCACTCACTAGGGAGACACTCTGGAGAAGAAAAAGCCATCAAGTAAAGAATTCTTCGGCTTTTATTTAGAATACCACTGTAAGAGTCGGGTGTGGTGGCACATGCCTGTAATCCCAGCACTCGGGAGGCTGAGCCAGGAGGGTCGTTGAGAATTCAAAATCAGCCTGGGATACAAAGTGAGCTCAAGGACAGTCTCAACTGCATAGAGAGACCCGGTCTCAAAAAGATCAATCAATCAATCAATCAATCAAAAAATCAATGTAAGAGGGAAAAAAAAAAAAGCAAGAGAAAAGCAGTTTGGCCCAGGTGCTGTCTCAAGGCTGGGGAGCTTTTCTGGGGGAAAAGAGAAAGACAGGCTCCAGACACCATGCTTCACTCATCCAGACTTCTTGTTTACCATTTGATACTCACGCAGCTGTGCTTCCGCTCCGTAGTTTAATCCTGTGTGTGCTTCTGTCCCACATTTTAACCATTCATTCCTGGTTGAGCCTATGCACTTTTGTCTTGCAGTTAACTACTCATTCCTGGCCAGGTCCCCTAAAATCACCTTCCCAGAAGTGGTCCCGACAGGTTGCTCTGGCCAAAACACTGTAGTCCTCTCCTCTCCTTCCTCCTTTTTCTTTTTCCTGTCTATTCCAAATATCTTCCTCGGACCATGATGATCTAAAGCCCTGTTCTATTTGCATCCTGCTTCAAAGTAGGGGTCTTTACATAAGCAACACCACCCAGCGCTCTAGAAAGTTACTTCATAATCTTGCATAGGTTTTTCAGAAGATCCAGAGATGAAGATTTGAATGCAAATCAGTGGAGAAGCGATTCTGAGAGAACACTGATAGGGGGGAAAGAAAATGAGGCAGGAGCAGGAAGGAAGACAATTTAGGGTGTATTTATGGGCCCTGGAGCTGGTCCTGCGGAAGGTCCCCCAGAGCCCGTGGAACGCACCTCAGAGGCATCCCCATGAGGAGCAAGGGAGCTGCGGCATTTATTCATCAGCTCTCATCCAAGTCGACAAAGGCTGTTTTGGGAGCCCAGGGGAGATTAATCCTGCAATGCTACCTGACTGTTCCATGCAGTAGAGAACACACTCCTGAGCCAGCGAGAGCCCTCAGGTGCCTGGAATCAGTGTGCACAGCAACAGCGATCTCTGAGGGATCCAGACAGCAGCGCCAGTATGTCATGAGTACTGTGCACGTTTCCCAATCCCAGGCTCCCTGTATCTTTCTGTAAGGCTCCCTAAGTCAGGCAGGAGATTTTGCACAAACCCAGATGCTAGACTTCTGCAAGAGCATCTCCTGACCCTGGCAGGGGCTCGAAGCAGGCCCAGCTGGTGCATTCATACCCTACCACTTGCTTCTTAGGGCTAGTTCAGGGAGAAAGAGGATCTGCATAGCAAATCCAGTAAAGCGTGACTTCATTATCCATAGACAAGCAGCAAAAATCAGTAAGAGCCTATGATCCATGGCGAGCCAGTTCCCCAAGGCCCAGGAAGGTGTCCAGCGCGGTTGAAGTCTCATCTGTGGGTGTCAGAAGCTGACGGACCACAAATGCACCCCACTCTGGGTTTTACACATCCGATGTCCCTTGACTATAGAACTCAAGACATCCTGTTGTTGGGGGAATCAAAAGCAGAGCTCAGGTCAATGGACATTTCTTTCCTCAGGACGATGCATTCCTGGGTCACTGTCCCTGAGAATCCCAAGCATGACGGGAAGAGTCGGGTCAATCAAAGCTGCTTGGGGATCTGCTCTGTGCCTTTTGCTACCTACTGTTAGCCTGGCGTTCCAAAGGCTTCCATCTCTCCTCCCAGGCTGCCCCGCGACAGCCTCTGCTCCTGTCCAGGAGCCCACTGCTCTGTAAGGCAGCGCACTCCGCTGCTGGAATAACACATGCCAACCTGTGTTTCAGATTCCATCTCTCATCTTGTGATTTCCAGCTTAGTTCTGCCCCCCTTCCTTGTTGGAACCCCACTGTTGCACTACACTACTGTGGCACGGGGCAAAGGACAAAGGATTACTTGGAGTCAATGTCCAATCCAGACTCCAGCCAGGCCCGGAGGGGCTGCCCTTACCTGAGACTTCTCAGGGTGGGAAAGTCTCACAAAACAGCCCCAGACTGAAGCTCTGCGGTCTCTTATTGATAGAACCAGGATGTAGGGGGCAGGGGAAGGACGGGACAGTCAGGATGGTCTGTTAAATGACTGACTTTGGGCCTAATTTAAATGATTATTGAGAATGGGGAGGGCAAAGGCCAGCCCATTCTCTCAGTAAGCAATGCATTTTGAGCCCAGAGTAACGTGAGGCCCAGTAGGCTATCTTTTAATCTCTACCTGTGCATTCTGGAAGGCTTCAGAATCCCTTACATCTGCACATCCATTTCCCACATACCTCTGGCCAATGCCTCACACCCCGCAAAACGATTCCCCTACCCCGTCCACAAGAGTAACACTGTACTGACGGACTGTGGTGCTGGGATTGGACCCAGAATCTCTGCACTGAGCTACAGCCCAAGCCCTTTATTTTTAAATTTTTTTCATTTTGGACAGGTCCTCACTAAGTCATTAAACTGCTCAGGCTGGGCACAAACTTGTGATCCTCCTGCCTCAGCCTCCCAAAGTACTGAGATTACAGGCATGAGCAGCACTTCATTATTAATAGATTTTCTAAAATTAACTGGTTATGGCTTTGCCATGGCTTTTCTTGTCTGGCTCATGTCACCCGCTGCCTTTATCCTTCTTCCAGGGTCGTGGTCTTTAGACCGGAGCTTCTTGACTCACAGCGAATCTGCTTCATAGCAGCATCTGGCACTATCCGGAGACATTTTTGGTTACTGCAACTAGAGTGCCATGTCCTGGGACCCAGCCAGGGACGCTGTTAAGAACCCTACAAGACATAGGGTGGCTCCCATGCTGTAGGAGCAGCTGACCCAAAATGGTCAACGTTCTTGTAGCTTAGACACCTTGATCTGGACACGCCATTATCTAGGTTACTACCTTCTAGAATTCTATGATTTGTGGCACGGTGTTCAGAATTTGATACGTGGCACCTGTGAGAACAGGTCCAAAAGGAGCCCAAGAGCACAGGGTATGGTTGTCCTCTCCCTCTGACAGTGCTGAAGCATCCACCATGCACCCTTCCCTCCTAACCGGGCCAGGGCAGGGACAGCTTCTCATCCCATGGAAGCAAACTGCTCTCAAAGCAATGACTAAGGAACAAAAGCAGCTGGGTATGGTGACTCACACCTATAATCCCAGTACTTGAGAGGCTGAGGCAGGAGGATCTTGCAAATTAAAAACCAGCCTGGGCTACAAAGTGAGCTCAAGACCAGCTTGAAATATATATCAAGACCCTGTCTCAAAAGGACAAAAACAGGGGGCTGGGAATTTAGCTCAGTGGTCTAAGAGCCAGTCTGGCAAGTGCAAGGTTGTGAGTTCAATCCCCAGTATCAAAATTAAAAAGAAAAAGGACAAAAACAAAAACCAAAGCTATAGAAACATAAATGTATATCTAGGTGGAGGCAAATTACCCTCTGAGCAATTCCACAATGCTTTAATCATAATGCTGTAAATTGAATAAAATTCATTTCAATTTGCCCTGAAGACATAATCATACATCTTCTCAAGCAAATTTGTCGCCTGAAAATATGATTAATTGCTTTCTTACAAATTTTCACCCAAGACACTCTTAAAAATATCATGCAGGAGAGACCAATGCTCCATCCCTGCACCCTTTTTGGGTAAGGATGAATTAACCAGCTATAAATTGACTTAATTGTACTGTGCATGTATTTATCGGATCCAAGAAAGTATTCCAGTCCAGATGGTTTGACTGCTAAGTCCTACCAAAGAAACTGTTAATTCCTATTTTATCCAAACATTCTAGAAAACTAGTGAGGCATGGAAATAGAGGCAGCCTATAAGCTAGTACAATCATAAAATTCAAACCCTCCAATGGTAGTTCATAAAAATTATACAACATTAATAAGAATTTTTATAAAGCAAGGGTGTTTGCTTACTGCAGGAATGGAGGACAACAGAAAAATCCATTAACGCACTCATCACTCTAATGAAGGAGTGGTCACAAGGACACAGGAGATAGACCTCAAGGAAATATTTTTAAGGGGTTTTTTCTCCTAAGTATTGGCTGCTCTTACTGTGTAACAAATAACCACAAAATTTTGGTGATATAAAATAAGCATCTATTTTTTATATATCTTCAGATAAGGAGGGAGTCTGCTACCTCAGGCTGGGCTCCGCTGGGCATCTCAGCTTTAAATTTCTGGGGAGTGGGTCAGCAGGCTGAGTGGTCAGCTGGGTCTCGCTGGCTGGAGGATGCACGCTCACCCCACAGCAGTTCAGAGCAATAGTGGGTGCACTGCTTGCTTCACTTCCCCTGTCTGTGTATTTGTCCAAAGCAATGTGCGAGCGCCAGTTTAAAGCTAAGGAAAGAGGAAAGAGAGTCTGCTTCTCATGGTAAGGAGGATAAAGAATAGGGGCAGATAGTATACTGTATCCCAGGGCTACAGGGTATGTGGGCATTTATTTATAATTTATAAATATATATGTACATGTATATTACATATAATAGTTTTTATATGCAAGTGTTTCATAATTTAAAAATTAGATTCATTATTTACTTATTTGTCTCTTTGAAACAGGGTCTCACTATACAGTACTGGCTGGCCTTGGGCTCACTTTGTAGCCCAGGTGAGTCTTGACTTTGCAACAATCCTCCTGCCTCAGCCTCCCAAGTGCTGGGATTACAGGCGCGAGCCACCACGCCTTGCTCAATTCACATTTTCTTAGCCCATCCCTAAGCATCTGCTTTTGAGGTAGATAACAGATGTTTGTAAATTCTTTTTAATTCCTCCTAGCGAAAGATGGAATCATGCTTCTCAGTTCCTGGAACCCAGCTTAGCTATGTTATAGTCTGATTGATAGAATGAAGTGAAATCAGTGTCACTTGTTTTAAAGCCAGGCATCCCCCAGCACTCTGGAAGGCTATCACAAAATTGAGCCCAGCCTGTGCAAAATGAGACCCTATCTCAGAATTTAAAATAAAATAGGGTTGGGATGTAGCTCAGTGCAAAGGGCATGGGTTCGATCTATAGCACTGAAAAAAAAGAAAAGTTTTACACGGAGCCCTCACGAGACCTGCAGCTTCCATTCATTTTCCTGCAGTGCCACTCAACCCTGGCTCTCTTGATGTTGTGACCCACATAATTCTTTCTTGCTGGGACCTGTCCCGTGCACTGCAGGATGCTTACCTGACTTCTGCATCTAGACGCCCCTTCCAAGTCTCACCCACCCCTTTCCCCCAAAGGGACAAGCTCATTAGTTCACACCCAAAGCCCATGCTTGGAACCCTTATTGGCAGAAGCTGTTCTTGATGATCATGTTTCTTCTGTTCCGAGAAAGCATTTAAAGACGTTTACGGGGCTGGGGATTTAGCTCAGCGGCATAAGTGCCTGCCCTGCAAGCAGGCAGTCGTGAGTTCGATCCCTGGTACCGATAAAAAGGAAAAAGACAAAAAAAAAAAAAAAAAGTTTACAGAGTATCAAGACAAAATAATTTCGGAATAAAGAAGAAAACAAAGAAAAGGGCAAATAAGGTTACTGAAGCAAGAGACATTTCCTGTTTGCTTCGGCTGATCCTTTCTATCCTTCTCCACCTGCTCTGGGTTCCCTTAACAGTTCCCCGATTGAGGCTTCGCCCAGCTACAGTCTCACTGGGGGCCAATAACCACTCTGTTACGCTGCTCCTTCTACCCTGGAGGTCCGTCCCTGCTGGCTGCTTCCTCCTGCCCACTCCCACAACTAATTCTTCACCACACCCTCCTTACTTAAGCCTTCTGAAGGTGCCACATCAGCTGCCAGGGACCCTGATTCCGACAGTCCACGTTATACTCCTTAATTCTGCAGTCAGCTCAATGCAGGCCATAAAGACTCTAAGGTCTAAGCGTCACTATCAAGTGAAACACAACAACGGGGTCTCCAGTCTCTTTAGACAAAGCCGACCCACCCCTAATACACCAAGATGGCCAAGACATTTCCTGTGGTTTCTCCACGAGGGTCCTTGTGGCATAAAACTCCATTCTTTTGTTTTGCAAACCATCTCTAGTCACTAATGGCTCAAATACAGTCTCATCCACACTGTCAAGTTAACCTCAGTCTCAGAGCTCACACATCACACACACGTGTGGATCACACATTTCCATTCCTGACTCTCCCTCGAATTCTGGTTTGCACTATTCAATGGATGTCCACTCCGATACCAACAGGCACCTCAAACTCTTGGAAATGCCCCAAACAAAACCTTCAGTGTTTATTCTGCGCTCCCCTCCTCCTACACTGCCCTCTTTCTAGTAGCGGACCCCAGCATTAATCACTTGGTTCCCCAGAACATTCGTGTGCATAGGGAGTGTTAGAATTTACAGGAGGCCATCAGTTTGGACAATAGACCAAACCAGAAAAGACCTACTCATGCTGAAGTTCCATACCATTTTGAATTTGAAGCCAAAACAAAATTGTTTTAGTGCATCTTCCAAGAAATCAGGAAAGAAAAAATAGCCAGATTCCCAGACAGGCATGTTTTAGCTGGTATAATAAAGTCCTTTTTGCTTTTATCTTTACAAGGAAAGTAACTCTGAGACAACTCAACCTACTTTTTGTTCTGCTTCTGCTTTCTCCAGCTCCCCTCTGTCCTGACTGAATTTGGTTTGTTTTGAGACAGCATTTCACTAGGCAGTTCAGGTTGGCCTTGAACACACTATGTACCCCCATCTGGCCTTGAAGTCACTGCAATATTCCTGCCTTAACCCCCCAAGTGCTGGCATTACAGACATAGGCCATCATGCCCAGCCTGAAATACTCCTGTCCTGGTAGCTACATGCCTCATTTAAGTTAGGTCTCTGCTCAGATAGCAAACCCTCAGAAAGGTATTTCCTGGCCCTTGGCTCCACCACTCTCATCCCTTATTTTCCCTTCATAGCCCTGGTCAGCACCTGACCTTACATTAGATGCGTACTTGTATGCTTGTTTACTGCTTGTCTTTCCACTTACATAATCTCTCAAAAAAAGAGGTTGTTTCATTCACCCCAGAACCACTTTGGTCCTGGAATATGCCCTAAATATTTGCTAAATGAAGGAAAGAGTGTTTGACTAGCTTATTGACTCAAGGTATGCAAGATCAAACAAGTATCTGAGGGCCCATTAAGCAGGAGGTACTTTGCCAGATGCTTTAAAAATCTGTAACTGTGTTCTTCTGGGTAGGTACTAATGTGAGGGCACAAAGAACTCCTAGGATCCTAGCAATGTTAGATTGGTGGTAGTTGTACAGAAGAATAGTTGAGGCTATACTTGAAATTTCTGTATTTTAAATTTCATCTTTTTTCTTTATTCAGTCAGTGGATTCAGCACTGGGCCTGAATACAGAGCCTTCCTGCTGAGCTTCACCCCCAGCTTTCATTGTCACATGGTCTTACTAAACTGCTGAGTTGTACAGGTTGGGCTCGAATTTATGATCCTACTGTCTCTGTCTCCTAGACTGCTGGGATTACAGATGTGGGCCACCATGCCTGGCTCGGGTTTGTTTTTTCTTTTCTTTCTTTTTTTCAGTGCTGAGGGTTCCTTGCGTGCTAGGCAAACAATTTATCACTGAGCTGCATTGCTGGACTAAAGATTTTTTTAAAAAGTTTCTGACTGATCAGGTCAGACATCAACAAACTACTTCCAGGGTGACAAGAGGACTGCGCAGCCTGCTCTGTGAGCACTGAGTCCCTGAATACGAAGACTGGCGTACCCTGATAAAAAGTAAAGGGCTGGCACCATCCTGACCCTAGAAACCTCAGTGATCTCGAGCCTTCTCGGTCCTCGGTCCATCTTTTCACTGTGGTGCTCACAGATGGAGCCAGTAGAGCGCTCAATATGAGTTAGAGTCTCCGAGGCGACAACGAGGCACGGGCCAGGTCTTGTTTAGCCTCTTTTTGGTTCATCTGGAGCAGCGACCACGTTGCCCAAGTGTGTTTGGACAGATGCGGGGATACGGACTCCCCGAGACGTCAGCGCCGCGTAGAGGCGGCCACTGCCCCGCCGGCGCGCATGCGCAACAGAGCGGCTTACGCAGGCGCACGACGGCCCGGCGCCGGAGAGGGCGGAAGGCGGGAGCGCGCGCCCGCTCCGGAGGCGCGCCATGGAACAGCGGCTGGCCGAGTTCCGGGCGGCTCGCAAACGGGCCGGGCAGGCGGCCCAACCGTGCGCTTCAAGTCAGACCGTACAAACCCTGGGAGAGAAGGCGGAAGCAGTTAGGACTCCAGAGGCAGCCTCAGGCTGGTTAAGGCGGTTCCTGATACTTGTACGGAAACCGAGGCCCGCGAATGCCCGGGTCCCGCCCAGCCGCGCTCAGGTGAGAGGACAGAGGCCTTTGCCCCCACCTGGCCTCGGGGACGCCGCCATGGCCTCTGTGGAAACCGCCGTGGCCCCGCCCCCTAGGCGAGGGCACGCCCAACACTGATGGTCGCAGGTCACGCCCACCGCGTGTCCTCGGCAGCCCCGGCGGCGGAGGCGTGGCTGCGGATTTATGCAGGGCTTGGGGTGCAGATCTCGCGTTCCTGTGGCCCTAATGCTTTTTTTTTTCCCAGCTGGGGTCCCACGCAGCCCTTACTCCAGGCAGAGTGCAAGCCCTTGAATTGTTCTTTGGAAGTTGAGGTCTCGCTGTCACACCCTGTCGTGTGGCTTCCACCGCTTGAATTGGAGCCAGAAAAAGTTTGTTTGCAAAGCTCACAAACCAAATAACCGGGGAGGCCGTCCCCAACAAAGATCTTAGGAAACCCTGGGGCCAAAGGGCATTTGAGGGAGAGAGGAGCAAAGCAGAGTTTGGCTTTTCTCTGCCAGACCATCCTTGAGTTAACAGTTGGATTTTCTCCCCCTTGGTCCGTACTTGTTCTTTAAAACATTATTTCCCTGCAAGTCGAAGGTTACTTTTAATTAAAGAGCAAGATTAGCACAACCTTGGCCTACACTTTGAAGTTACCTGAAGATCATCATATGCCTTGGGCTCTTTAAAATTGATGGTTCTGAAGTCTTGCCAGTCCTGTCTTTTAGTTCCTTTTTCCAGAAATAACTAACTTTGCAGTTAGTCTTGAAGACACAGGAGAAGAAAAAAGGCAGCAGCTTTAGCCTGTGAGGTAGCTTCACTTAGAGGTGTCCTGGGACCAATATATGGCTCAGCTACGTGGCCTCCAAAATTAATGATTTTTAAAGTCTGCTGAACGCAAGCGAGGCTGGAGGGTTTATATAGGTTTTGCCTCTTCCTTTAGGTATGCTGGCGCTCTGGGAGACCAAGCTGAGCCCCCCTGAATACCGATATGCCTTGCTCGCTTTAAAATGATTACCTATAATCATCCGTTACAGTGTAACATCTGTTTAAGGATTATTTTTTAAAGCAGAAATTTACTGTTCCGTATTCTGAATAATACTCAGAATCCATTGTTGTGCACAGTATTCAAGGTTCCCATTTACTTGAAGGGTTCAACACTCCCGTTTCTTTTCACTCATTTTTCTCAATTGTCTTTGGCTGTCATTAATTAGAGTTTACCCAGCACAATTGCTCAAGATTTAGAACCCATTTTCTCTTGTTTTCCCCCTTCAGTTGCAAAAACAATGTCAAACGCACACACTGAGCCTCAGACTCTACCTTATTTCCAAAAGAACCTGAGATCACTGAGTTGAACCCAGAGACACTGAACTCAGAGAAAGTTTCTGTTATTAAGAGCCCAAAATCTGATGGCCTGACGAGAAGCAGCAGTGACCAACCTTGGGCTGGTTCTTAGTGATCACCCCGCCCTTCGTGAGTGATTTGCCTTAGGCTCATTTTCATTGACAACCATTCCTGGCTGTGTGCTGGTTTGAAAATTCTCATTAACATTTTGTTTTTCTGAAGTTACAGTCTGGCAATTCTGATGACACGTGGTAGCCTGTCAGATTTTGTTAGTCATCTGTTTATAATTGCATCTCCGAGGCAGTCATGGATAAGAAAAGTCACATTCTTCTTCCTCCTCCTCCTCCCTGCAAATTTTGCTTGAGGAAAAACACAATGCAAAACTTCCTTCTCTGATGACTGTCTGCCATATAGTGACAGAGATGCTGGTAATTTTCTAATGCTGCGGAAACCTCCCACCTCCTTCTCTAGCAGATGCTGTGCATCTTTAATTTCTCCCTTTCCCTCACTGTGACGCATTCATTCAGTGATCTCCTCCTGAGCCTGCAGTGTTCAGCTTCCATCCACAACCCTGGAGGCTGCAGTTAAGACAGATAAAGTCCTGCTCTCGTAGCACTTCATGTCAGCGTGGGGTGGGAAAGCGCTTAGCCTCTCAGGGTTTCCACAACGGCAAATTGGGAATAAATGTTTGCCTCCAGGACTGCAAGCATTTGGGAAGCACTCAGTAGTGGTGGCATTTGAATGCTGTCCTCTTTATGCTCCCTGAATAATAAATTCAGCTTATTGGGAATTTGGGTTTGCATACCTTCCAGATGTATCCCGTACCTCTCCATCCATCCATCCATCCATCCATCCATCAATCTATTATTTGTCTTTGGCCTCTGTTAGCACCTGATCAGCCCTGGTCCTCCCTTGCTGGGCCTCTTGCATTAGCACCAGTGCATTCTCTCCCTGGCAGACGGAGTGGTTGTAAACCTGAGTGGGACTATGTTAGTTTCCCACTAAGACCTTCCTTCGTTTCCCATTTTCAGAATCTTCCCTGCGGCGTGGCTGACCTGGCATGGCCTGGCTGCTGCCTTCCACCCCCACCATCATCTCGTCCCCTTTGTACAGGATGCCACAGTCGCTCTGGGTGTCCTGTGGTCAGACAAGCCAGACCTTTCCACCCTCCTCGTTCCTCCTCTTGGGCAGGAAGGATTGCACACAGTGGCCAAGCTTAGTGGATCGCGCTTCTTCTTTAATAAATGTCAGGGTAGGGGATGTTGATATGTCCAGAGCCTCGCCAGACTTTCTAGTCTAATCAAAAAGGTAATAATTACAAAGCAGATGCTAAAAACTGAAAGTGCCAACAAAATAGAATTTCTTGCACCGTAATCGGATGACTGCTACTTTTTGTGGAGGCCAGTATTTGTGGCCCCCCTTTGAATGCTCCATGAAGAATAGAGGACCCCACTGAAAAACAGCTACAAGTTGCCTGGCATTGAGAACCTAAGCATGAGGTGCTGTGTTCAGGCCCATGACACCAAAAGACACAACAGTCCTTCACTTCCATGTTATGTGCACTCCGGGGACACATGGGGCCTAAACAAAAGAGGGGCACTTCGGTGCTAAATAGCGGTGCTCAGTGACAAAGAGTCTGTCAGTGTCCCAGGACAGAAGGTGTCCTCTGCGATGGCCCAGGACAGACCCAGTTCACCAGTCTCACCAGCTTAGAAACAAGGTGAGGTGGGGCTGGAGGTTTAGCTCAACGGCATAAGCACCTGCCTTGTAAGCAGGCGGTCGTGAGTTCAATCCCCGGTACCGATAAAAATGAAAAAAGACAAAAAAAAAAAAAAAAAAAAAAAAAAAAAGAAACAAGGTGAGGAAAGGAGCCAGCGGTAATTCCAGGCCACAGAGCGTCCCTGTGGAGCAGGGTCAGTGTGGCTGGGGCAGAGGGGTCATCTATGGAGCACTAGATCACGGGTCTTGTGGCACAGAACATCTTTTTAGGCTTCTGTTTGTCAGACTGCAAGTGGCAGCCCATTAGTGGATGGTGACATACAGAAGATTGCATCCTCCTTTCAAATTGTTTAGACCAGGACCCAGCAGAGAGCTGCACATAGGTATGCCAGGTGGCAGTGTAAAGTGTATTCCTTACTGTAGGTCAGGCCCACGGATGTCTGGGAAATTGTGGGCTGCCAATGGAGCCCTACCTAAAGGTAGCACACGCCTGTCTCCTCGGCGTCCGACATGGGCCCCTGGGTACTGGCATTTCCATTTGTTGAATGCATGGAGCACCTTGGGTTCCAACCGCGGGAGTTCAGGTTTGAACACTGTGGTTGAGGTTTATGGGAGGAGGTCAGTGCGTGATTTAGAAAATTCTCCTAGCAGCTGTGCTTCAGCTGGCTTGGGGAGGAAGAAATGGGAGGTGGGAGTCTAAGTTAGGAGATACTGCCCAGGACCTGGCCAGGGTGCTTAGGATGGTGAGAGGGGGCCTCGGAGTGGCCGGAGCAGAGTTTCTTATTTTTTTAATAAATGAAGGAGATTTTTGTTTTCTGTTTTGGGCATCATCTGTTTGTTTTAGAATCATGTCACTCATCCTGTTTGAGCCCAGCTAATCAAATCAGCGAATGTCCATTGTCTCTGCATGGGAGACTGCTGCCCTGTGGGTTACTGGGCAGTTTCTGTTTGGGGCACAAATTAGCTTGTGTTAGCAGCAGACTGATAGGAAGAAACAACTCCCAAACATGGGAATCCACCTGAAAGCTGTGAGGTTTTTTGGGGTCACATCTTGCTGAGTGCTGATCATTCTGGATTCAGCCGGAGCCTGCACAGAAGCTCTCTGGCGATGACTATGTTAAGAGAGTAGGGTAAGAGAAATAGAAATCAATGAGCTGCAGCCTTCCCAGAGCAGCAAGAACACCATTTCTAGATTAGCTGTGGTCCTCCCACACCATTACCCATGTACTCTTACTGTGGTTTGGTTGTGTCTCCTAGGAGGTGGCTCAGCCCCCGAGGAACGTCCCCAGTCGTCCTCCTCTGCCTCCGCCTCCACACCGAGACCGGTCTTTCCTGACCAGCATCACCTTCCTGAAGGTCCTTCTCTGGTTGGTCCTACTGGGACTGTTCGTAGAGCTGGAATTTGGCCTGGTGTATTTCGTTCTGTCCTTGTTCTACTGGATGTACGTAGGGACGCGGGGCCCAGGGGAGAAGAAGGCAGGCGAGAAGAGCGCCTACTCCGTGTTCAACCCGGGCTGCGAGGCCATCCAGGGCACGCTGACTGCAGAGCAGCTGGAGCGCGAGTTACAGCTCCGGCCCCTGGCGAGGACCTAGGCGCGGCTCGGCTGCCACCAGCTAAGCCTGGGCCCGACCTCCTGGCCCAAGAGCATGGGCTTGATTTCCACTGCAGGGACTGAGCACAGCTTGCAGGTGGACTCTGACTGCATAATTCCTTGCTCTTTCCCAGACGGGTTGCTGCAGTTTTATCCTTGACCTTCTCTCTGGCTTGGGCGAAATCCCTTAGAAGACACTCACTCACTGTGCTGTTAATAAAACGTTAGTACTCAGGAGGGGAGGCCTCTGTGTTCCCCAGTGCAGAGGGCCGGTTGGGGGCGCTAGGAAGTGACGATTAGGTGTGGTACCAGGCTGCATTTTAAATGCACATGTTCTCTTTAGGTCTTTTACTATTTACATAGCATTTGTTCCGTGAAGAGTTTAAGTTCCAAGCTTTGGAGTTTCATTTGGCTTCCTGTTGTAATTTTTGCTTTCAGGCATTAATGGCACTGAGCTATGAAATGTTAGAAGACCTCATTGTTTTCAGACACAGGTCCCCGCACAGATCTCCCATCCCCATCTGCCAACTTCCTTTTATTCTCTTCCCCACTGACTAAAGGAAGAAGAAGCAAGGGGATGGATGTGGGAGGCATTTACCAAAGTCAGTGGCAGAGATATGATGTGATATTAGTTGCTACTCATTTATTAATCAGTGATAAATTCAGTTAGAAAATCCTTGGGTGTGTACAGAGGGAAGGGTGGGAACAGAACTCCAGCCGTGCTGGCTGCGTGGGTTACTCTTTATTTTCTAAGGGCTTTAAAGGCAGTGGTCCTTTGGCCTTTGGTTCGGGTGAGAAAGTACAGTGACAGAGATGAAATCGGGATTGATTTCGGGTACTTGCCTCTGCTGGTTCAAGTCTGGCTTCATTGAAATGGCAACAGAACCATCAAATACTCCTATAGATCATACTGATGTGTAAAAGGACTCTAGTTTTAAACAAAACTATGCCCAAACTTCTAGATTTTAAAGAAATTTTTGAGTCATTCAAACTTCAGGAAGTTTTCAGTTTCAGAGTTCAGCTATTAATTCTTTATTATGAAAGTAATTTAAACATTCAGAAGGTATTATTAATAGAGGTCTGTTAGTGCTTTTGTTCTTTTTTGTCCGGTTTACCTATTAAAGCATAGTCTTAGCTAAGTTTAAATGTACGGGAGTTCCCTGGTTCACACATGTAATTCTTTCCGTGATTCTGGTCACAAGCCAAATTGGACATGAACTGGATCAAATTTAATGGTTAGAGTCACTGTTTACCTTCTGGGGGAAATTCCATTCACTTCTTACCCAATTCAGTTTGCAACCAGAATCGTGGAAAGGTTTTGAAGATACGAGGCACCGCTGTATCTCTTATTGTTTGAGTGCTAACACCCGCCTAGGCCCTTGGGATATGGTAATGAAAAGCACACGAACTGCTGGCTCTCCAGACACGTGATCTACCTGGGAGTGTGGTGGGGCACAGGATAAAGCCAGTGACGACAGGGATAGGGACCAGTTGCGTCTCTGTGCCAGGCTGGCCGGCACAGTGTTTCAGGCCTGCTGAATGTCCCCCTGGTCTGCAGTTATTTCCCCTCCAGCCCTTTGCCAGCTGGGAATGTGGCTGCCCCTGGAGTCACCAAGGTGAGCAGAAGGTCCCTCACAGCTCGCAGAGCTCTCCCCTGAAATTTCTGTTGGAACTGGGTGCGTGGAAACCGCAGGAAGCAGGTGGATCCCTATGAAACACGAATGCTCTGATTGCATGTAGGATGAGACTTTGTTTCCCCGTTTACTTTCCCGTGGCTGTCCTACTTCCCTGGGTATTTTACTTTGACCTCTTAAAAGCTTAACACAAGGGAGAAATCTCTGTAATCAAAGTTTTACTGCAACAGCCAGGTCAATAAGCATCATTGTGGGACAGAATTAATTTCTGTTTTAAAAATGTGTGTTTCGTGCTTTCCTATAAAACAAAACAAAGGGTTGGAGATGTAGTTCAGTGGTGTAGCACCTGCCTGACAAGTGCAAGGCCCTGGGTTTGATTCCCGGTAAACCCACTCCCCCCCCAAATAAAAAAGAAAAAAGCCCGTACCTCTGCGGAAGGGAAGTTTGATCATACAGTGGTCCCAGCAAGAGACTTCCCCTAAGCGGAGGAGAGACCCAGCCTGGGAGGGACCTCGGGATCACACTTCGACAGTGTGACTGTTTATAATGAGGTGGGACCTGAACTGCGTTCAGCCCATCTAGGTGAAAGATTTGTCACCTGTCCCTGTTCCCCTGCTCACAAAGCCTGCCTGTAATGATAGCACTGCCTTCTAGGAAAAATAGCATGAGGACCGATTACATGCCTGGCAGGAGGAGGAGAAAGGACAGTGTGTATCTGCAGCTCTTAGCAGACCATTAAGCTTTAGGTGCGACCTTGATTTCCCAAATTCAGGCCTGATGAGCTCAGAGTTTCCACTCAGCACCTGATCATTAGCTCTGAGCGAGGCCTCTGCCATCAGGGAAGAGGGCTCTGCAGGCCCTGCGAGCACCTTCTGTCCAGCGGGGATCATGATTTCTGCTTCTGTTGCTAGCAGCTCATCTCATCTGGTTAGGGGGACAGTTAAGCTTGCACAAGGGACCCCAGAATGACACTGTGTCCCTGCCACTGCCAGTCTTGGGCAGGGCCAACTTTATTCCTGCCTAGAGATGGTTTCTGGCGAAGCCTAAAGAAAATTGCAGGTGCAGAATTCATACAATTGTTTGTTTTCTGAGAGAGCTTTTGTCCTCACCGCCTTCTCCCTCACCTCCCTGGTTTGTTTCTTCTCTCTCCAGTCAGTCGGGCTGGGAGCCCTGGGGCCCACTCCTCAGCCCTCCTGCAGCCCCCCTGTGCTTCTGGCTAAGTCATGCCCATTGCCCTCTGCGGCCCAGTCTCCCTCAGGCCCGCGCTGACCCATCCTGAGAGTCCCAGGACCAGGGAGGGGTGAACATCCCCATCGATAGCTGCAGAGACCTCTCTTTAAAATCCTTGGCTTTTTTCCAGGGTGATTTAGGCATTTGTATTTTACGCTTATCAGGCTTTTACTCTGAGTGTGGGAAGTCTTTCATATTTGCCCTTTGGTCCATCTGTGCAGCAAGAGTGGGCTCAAAATCTGTTTCATAAAAAGTTAGAAACTCACACAATTGGCAGAACCAATGAATCCCAGTTGGACAGAAGAAAGTAAAATTTGAGTTGTTTTGGATCCTCGCTGCTACTGCCGGCAAACAGGAGGAGGCGCTGTGGCTTGGGTACCCTGGAGGTGCCCTAACCGCCTGCTGAGCAGGAGAGCTGGCTGGCTGGCAAGGGTCAGGTTGCCATGTCACAGAAGTCCTGCCACCAGCGAGTAGCTTGGAGCTGCCACTACACAGCCTGGGTCCCTCCGCCTCCCACTTGATAATTTATGTCATGTGGAAAAGCCACTGGCATGTTTATGGGAAGCATTTGAGCTGCTTTTCCAGATGTCCCTCTCACTGGTCACAGAGGCAGAGCTCATCAGAGGTCCTGGGAAAGCCATAGAAATCGACCCGAAGTGATTTATTATATGCATATTTTAAAATAAAACACCAGCCTCTCCCCAGACCTAACAGGCAGCATTGCAGTTGCCTGTCCACATCTGAGCTTGGAGGGAGCCAGTAGCTGGGGGTGACAAGGACCTGCCATGCTGGCAGGGGAAAATCAGTCCCTAAATCAAAGAAAAGCAAAATTCAGACTGAATGCCTCGGATTCCATGATGTGTACTTCTATTTCATAGTGGAACGTTTGGGCTTACGTCTTGAATCTCATTCTCAAAAAGCTGAGTGAGAAGACAGGAGGAACGTGCAAAGAATCACATTACAAGGTGTGGAACATAACATGGATGTTTACAAAGGGATGAGGGTGTGTGTGTGTGTGTGCACGCGGAGGGGTCATGGAAGGCAGACCCCGCTTTCCACGCTAAGTCCTCTGCTTTAAAGCCCCCTTACCCACATTCCAAGACCTGAAGCCATGCGTAATGTCAAGCCCGGGCTTTCTGTGCTTCCTACACACACACATCCGTGGTGAAGTCTATAAATTAGATGCAGCATGAGATTAACGATGAAGCCAGTGAGAGTTGTAAAAACAGGTGATTGTTGCTTACTACAATTTCCCACTGGGTGTTTTCAGTCCTGGAACCACAGGGGCAGCAAGCGAGGCCACAGGAAAGGGGACACTGCCACGTGGCTCCTCACTGTACATGCTGTCTCCTGAGCAGGGCAGCGGCGGGTGCTCTGAAAAGGGGATTGTGGACGCCCCCCCCCCCCCCCCCCCCGCAGAGGAATCTGCAGGTCCTGGCCGTGAAGAGCCCAGAGTCTCCGTCCTCACGGGCTTCCGCCTGACCTCCAGCACACCCCAGGCCAGAAATCGTCAAGGCTGAAGAGGGAAACCAACAGAGGGACCGTTAGATCCAAGCAGAGGAAGATGGCTGCGTATTTGAAAAGGAGATAACAGATTTGCCACCTTTTTCTTTCTTTCTTTCTGTTTTTGCGACAGGGTCTCACTATGTACTTCAGGCCGGCCTTGAACTCACTATGGAGCACAGGCTGGCCTGGAGCTCACAGTGATCTTCCTGCCTCAGCCTCCTGAATGCTGGGGTTACAGGCGTGAGCCACCAAGCCCAGATGCCATTTTTCAAACTGTTCATTTGCAACACCAAAGGGAGCGAAAAAGAAACAACCAAACAACTACTGTAACTCCAGCTCTATAACTAAAGATAGTTTGTTTTTGAAAATTTCCTTCAAGACAAGATTTACATAAAGTAGCAGGTCCTGGTCTTGGAAATACAAGGAAGGAATGAGGCCTCGCTGTATGCTCTGCAGATATTTCAGCGCTCAGGAGCTGGAGGGTGATGGGGTTCCTTCACCTTTTGTCTTCATTTGTTCTTTTTTAAGCTCAAAAACAATAGCACCTTATGACAGTTCTGCCCCTCCCTTGATTCTTCTTTTTCCATTGGTGTGACGTTTTTATGGAAGTGAATGGCACAGGTCAGTTTTCATCTTTAAGACTGCCTGCCATTGTTGGGGTGGGTGCTGTGTCTCTGCCCTCCCTCCCCTCCCCTCCCGGAGCACCTGCCCCTGCCAGGCCTGGGCTGCCCTCCAGGGGACGCCCCCACGCCTGTCATTTAGGGTGCGGGGCTTCCTGTCAGAGCTGTTTGTGTTTATCTGGGAAACATTTCACCCTTTACCTGTTCTCATCGAACCGCTGGAAATTCCTTTAATTTCTTTTGGGAACCCTTTACAAATGACGAAAATGAGCTCTTGGGGTCCTGGGTTTCAAATTTTTTGCTCGGTGTGTTTAAGTTAGTTTGTGTTTTTGTTTCTATGGGAAAATTTTTGTTGTCAAATCTATGTGTGTATTTTAGGACTTCTGGATTTGTGTTTGTGTCATCCAGCAAAATTTTTTTCCAAGTTTACTTAGTGCTTTCATTTTCTAGATTTAAGTTTTTAATTTACCTAGTATTTATTTAGAGTAGGGTGACAGAGAGGGATCTGGCTTTATTTATTCAGGTAGCTTGGCATCACTGATTTAATAACCCATGTCTAGCCTCTAATTTAAGAATCATCTGTATCATACTGTATATTTTTTGTGTATTTGCATCTAGTTTGTAATTTCTGGTCACTTCTATTGATCTATTAGTTTTTTTACATTCTAGTGCCTTATTTTTTAAATTATAGCTTTATAGTATGTTTTAAAATTTGAATGGACTAGAACTTTTGTTATGACTTTTAGTTTTTTTAAAAATTCATTTTTCTGTGTGTGTATGTGTGATCTTTAGAATTAGCTTGAGCATGTCCTGTTTGTATTTATGTTGCTATCACACTAAATTTACAAATAACAAAACATCTTCAGGTTCTTATTTACTACTGAGGATCTGTCCAGCATTTGTTCAGACCTTCTTTGTGCCCCAAGTTCACTTCATATTGATCTTACCATTTCCTGTTTATTCCTGGTATTTTGTCTTTTGCTATTAAGGTAAAGTATAGGTCTTGTATTGTCTTTTCCAACTAGTAGTAGTTGTCTTGTGCAGGCATAAGAAAGCTATTGATTTTGGTATATTAATTTTGTAACTGTCTTCACTGAATTCTCTGACTAATTTTAATGGTTTTTCAGTTAATTTTCTTGAATTTGTCACAAGGGAACGACTTCCTTTTCAAGCAATGTAAAATTTAGTTCTTTCCATTTGCTAGAACTGTTAGCTTTTCTATCTAATTAAATTAACTAGAACATCCAGAAAAAAATTTAAGTCAGAATAGTAGTCAGTGATATCATTGTCTTATTCTTGCTTTTGAGCACATTTCAGACTTTTGAGATGGTTTTGCAGTTAGGCTGGTCTTGAACTCACAACAGTCCTCCTGCCTCAGCCTCACAAGTGCTGGGTCACAGGCAAGGGCCACCACACCCAGCCAGGATTTATCATTACTCATGGTTCCAGTTGGGAATGAGTGGATGAACAGCTGTCTTCTGAACTTTATATTAACTCTTTAATCCTTCATACTTTAGGATTTAGTAGTATCCTGTAAATGCAGGTAGTAAGTTTTTATTTCTTTCTTGCTACTTCTCTCCATCCCTAGATACCTAGAGCTATTTATTTATTGGTTAATTAGCTACAGTTCCAACCTGTTACTTGGTTAATCAACCTTACACGGTAAGTTTTGGCTGCAGCCATCAGGATGATGAAATCAACATAGCTGCACTGCCTGATCCCTCCTGTCTCTTTCCCTTTCCTCCTTTTATTATATTACTAATATGATTAAAGTTTTACATCTACATTGTTTTGTAATTACGTCTGTACTTTTTAGTATTAATCCTATTTGTAACTGATTTTTTCACTTAATGGTAACTGAATATATTCTCGTGCTGGCCTTCTTCGATGTTGACTTGGGCAGCTGTGTGATGATTCTGCATAGACGGATGCATCAGCAGTGATTTAGACAATGCTCTTATTATTAGACATTTAAGTTGTATCCAGTTTTCATTGGCATGACTAACATAGATCAGGATAATCTCCTGGAAATTTAAAACTGTACATTTTCAGTGTGTGGAACAGAACAATTAGATGCCAGTTCCTGTTAGAACAGTCATCTCAAACTTCGATGGCCAAGTCTCTGGGGAGCTTGTTAAAATGCAGATTCTTTCTATTTGGTAGACTTGGGTCAGGGTTGCAATTCTGCTTTTGAGACGCGCTCCCAGCAGAGACTGGTGCCGCTGGCCTCTGGGCCACACTGTGGACGGCAACAGCTCCGGGTACATTTTGTTTCTGGGGAATTTTACTTGACTGACAAGAGTGCTAGAAGACGTCATTGGCAGGAGTGGTTCCTTGTGTCTTGCAGCCATACCTTAAAATATCATGGTTGCATCAAACTATTCGTGGCAAGTAATCATTGGTGAGCATTGGCTTTATTATTTGATTAACGCAGCCGGAAAGCTCCCTTATGTTGTAGATGCCTCATTTGCCGGAGCCTGTGGTGGACACGTGGCTGAGGGACTCTCCAGGGAGCACAGCCTTGTCACATTGGCAAGAAAGGCTGAGAGCCCTGGGGGCCAGAAGTAAAGCAGAGATCAGACGGGGACCCTGGAATGAATCAATGCAAAGAAATCTGTGAACCCCAATTTGTAAGCAGTATCTGCCCTGTTAGCCTCCCGGGGACGTGGCTTGTGCTGGGTGGATTGTTTAGACAGTTTCGTCTCAGCAGGCCCTGCACCATCTGGTCACTGCCTGTCTCTCCCAGTTACATTTGCTTTCTTGATGCTAACCTTCATCAGGGGTTGGACCAACATTCTGCAAAGAGCCAGATGGTAAATAGGCTTTATTGATTATTCTGTCTCTGTCATGACTACTCAGTTTTGTGGTTGAGGAGCAAAAGCAGCCGGAGACATATGTAGACAGATCAGCATACCCATAAAACTTTATTTGTAAGACCAAGCAGAGGGCCGCAGTCTGCCGACCCGGCTGAAGTACACTAACTAGGCTTCGCCTCGGGCTGTTGGGAGCCCCTTAGCGGCCCTTGGAGCTACTCCTTCATCACACTCAGTCCTTAGAGGTTACTTTTCAAAAATAGTAATAACAACTTTTAATAATTCCTAGAGAAAAGCATATGTATTTTTTAAAATACACAAAACAGTTCATTTATAGTGGACAGTCTTCAGGGACAGAAATGGTTTTGCTATGCTGCTTGCTTTAATTGCATCCTTTCTAATGACTGCATTTGGCATTATGAAATGGCAAAGGGTGGGTAACGGGAAAGCATCTCTGTTTTGGATCCTTACTAATGAAGAAATAATGTCTTTGGTTCCTCTGGTGCTTGTCATGGATTATACTAGGTCCTGCAGATTACAGAGTCTTCAAAGAACTATTTCTGGAAAGAGAATTTCTACACAATTTGCACGTCTCCTGGAAGTAACAGGAGCAGTCTCAGGATCTAAGAAAAATCTGGCCAACCAGGGTGAAGAAGGGACCTGGGAGGGGTATTTCTTGAGGAAAATGATTGTCTTAGTTACTTTTTTCATTGCCAAGACAAAATACTCAACAGCCAGTTAAGAGAGGAAAGGTTAAGTTAAGGGAGGGGAGGGGTATTTAGCTCACAGTTCATAGAGACTTCAGCCTGTGGTTGGCTGGCTCCAAGGCAGATGCCATGACAGAGGCATTGCCGAGGAGAAACAGTCCATGGCAAAGCCAGGCAGGCAGAGGCCAGCACACAGCAAACAAGCAACAGTGCTTTTCCTGCCCCTTACATTCTGTCAAAGCCACTCACTCTCGGGGAAGGTGGCGGTCACCCCCAGAACTATGCCAAACCAATCAGTAGACTAATTTACTAATCATACACACAAACAGATGATTCAGGTTAGGACCTAGCAGCTTTGGAGAATCCAGCCCCAGGAGGAGAGAGGTTAGATTCTGGAGGTCACATGGGGTCTCAGACCTTGCACTGTAGCCCTTAGACATCCACATGTATGCACCGCCTTAAATGCAATGGAAATGTCACTGCTGTTGTGTCTGATGCTGAGACTTTGTATGTGTGACACCCTTCCTGGGCTTTCATTGGGAGGTCTCACGGTCTTGGCCAGTTTCTAGAAGTGGGTGTTTTACTAAAGACTTGTGCGACATTGGTTGTTCAGATGTTTCTCTGAGTAGCTGAGAATATTCTGACACAATAATTTTAGCATAACGTGGTGGTTCTGTACTAGAGCACATAAACACCTTTTTGAAAAGGTCCAAGCAATGTCATTGGAAGGACATTGGTTTAGCTTGAGCAGAGTGAGGTGTCTTGGCTTTGACATGTGGCTGTGCCTTTTTATTTTTTTTTATCGGTACTGGGGCTCGAACTCACGACCACCTGCTTATAAGGCAGGTGCTTACGCCGCTGAGCTAAATCCCCAGCCCATGTGGCTGTGCCTTTTGATTCTATAATCTCTACTTCCAACACAACACCAGGACTTGAAAGATGTAACAGCCTGGGGGTGGTTTTGCTGTCAAGTGGCATCTAATTGGTGGCTACCAGCGGGGTTCATCAAAGCTATAAATTCAATTACCATGGGATTCTGGGGGTTGCAGAGCTTTCTGGAGGGCAAAAATATGGTGGCAATACACCTGTCTCTTTCAGCCAGGGACATACATAATGGTTACAGATTGCTGAAAATTGGGCCACAGCTATTAAATTTGCGTGGTCATGTTCCCAAGGCCCCACTGTGTGTTTCTAATGCCACCTTAGGTCACCAGAATTGAAAAGTCTCCTGCAGACATCGTTTACTGCCTCAAGTCCTTGTTCTTTTACTCTAGAGATTTAGAAAGCTTAAGAAAAACAAAACAAAACTATCGGTACACACACACACACACACACACACACACACACACACACACACACCCTGCCTCCTCCAGGTAGCCCATCTCTGGGTGAGGGACTGCTCAGTGTTTGTTAAATCTCAGCTATCGATTTTTTTCCTGGTTGGAGGTTGAACCACAGATAAATTCTGAGGTCTATTGTCCCTACCCAAGGGGAGGCACAGTAACTCATTCTCACACTGGTGCCTGGCGTCAATGGGAGGACAAATAAAAGTTTTGTTAGATTTACTCTGGGCTGTGAGTCTTTTTCTCTTTCTAAAATCACTGTGTTCGTTGAAATGAGCCTTTGCACCACAGAAAACAATCCATCACGGTTTGGGATTGGAGAACTCTACAGGGAAAGAGCTCAGATTTATGGAAGGAGGAGTTAATAACTTTAACTAGAGACGGGGCTCCTAACCTAGTGCACTGTCCTTGTCACTTGTAATTCTCATTCTTTTTTCCATCTTTATAATTTCTTCTTCTCTTTTCCTGCAGCTCTTTTTCACATTTAAACAGTCTTCTGTATTTATTTTTGAGACAGATTCTCACTATGCAGTTCAGGCTGGCCTTGAACTCACTTTGTAGCCCAAGTTGGCCCCAAATTCACAGCGATCCTCCTGCCTCAGCCTCCTGAGTGCTGAGATCACAGACATGTGCCACCACACATGTGTCTACTTACATTCTGGCCTCTTCATTATGTCTTCCTACCTATTCTTTCCACCTTTGGAGGACACTCGATTTCTATTCCTCCTCATCACAGACTAAGGAATCTGTTTTCTCTCTTCTCCACCCATCCGGCTGTGATTATTATGCAGTCTACTTCATGCTGCTGGTTTGATCCAATTTCTGATGAGGGAAACCTCACTGTTCTTAATATTTCTTGGTGTGCTCTGGTGGGAGGATGGGTAGGGAAGAAGGGAGAAAGGAAAAGAATGAAGGACAGACGGACAGACAGCAAGAGCCTGAAACGCATGTGATCTCGGCATAGGATTTTGAAAAGATAGAAAGGCAGGGAGGGGCCCCTGGCCCTTGAGAACCCCACTGCACACGGCCTGAGCCGGCTCCTTCACCAAATCAGGCTGGAGCTCACTGATCCCACCTGCAGGGCAAGAGTCATCAGACTGTGCCTGTATCTGGCATGTCACTTGAGTCTGGGGGCCAGCAATGCTCATGAGCCTCCCTCACTGGGCCTCAGCAGGGCAGGGCAGCACATTCCCCGCACCCGCTTTTTTTATGCTAGCAGAAACCCTTCTTAGCCAAAGTACGACTTCAGAAGAAGGGGCCGTCTTTGTGTCTGATGTACACTTTCCCCCGAATCTCATGGTTCTTTCTTGGTTTGGGAAGTGTTTTCCCGGGAGGTGAGAGAGAGAGAGACAGAGACACCTCTATGTTGCCCCTGGTGCATGGCGAGGAAGGGAACAGAAAGGAGAGAACATCAGTCAAGGAGTGACCGAAATCCAAAGCCGGACTGTGCAGGGAAGCTGAAGCGTGGATGTCTTATCTGCCGGTATCAGGAGGTGGCTAAATTTGTGACTTGCTCTCGGAACAGGAATCCTTAGGCTTGTAAGAGACAATTCCCATGGTCTGCTTTTAAAGAAATGGGTGTCTGTGTGTGGGGAGATGTTTAAAGGAAAACATCAGATTACATACCGATGTTCAGAGGAAACTGAAATAGTGGCAGAATCAGAATTTGCAATTCCTTTGCTCTTCTGTAAGAGTGAATTGCAAACCCCAAGAGCAAGCAGTTATTTAAAGTTTATTTTCCTGAAGATGAATCTCTAAATAGCAGCTCCATTCACATCCTGCAGTTGCTTTGCAAATAAGGCTCATGCTTTTATGATTTTTTAAAAAATGGATTTAATGGACTGAGTTCATCTAGACAGGGAGATCAAATGAGTGAGTGGAATTAGAATACACATCCATTTGGCCATCAGTCACTGCCGAAGCCACTCGACCACCCAACTTCTCTAATTAAATGACATTGCAGTCCCCGTAAAAAGGCTGCAGTGGGTAAATTAGTCCTTGTGAGTGCTCTGAAGATGAGAATCCTGATATGAGTAATGGGCAAGGGCTTTTTCCTTGGGCTGGAATTGGCGTCTTTTGTGTTTTTCCTCTGCACCACGGGTCACCTGGGTTGACACTGCAGACACCTCCTCTCCCAAAGAGCAAGAGAGACACAGGAGTGACAGGCTTTTTATTTGACTTACACGGCAAATTAGGAAAGAGCCTGCATCCATTCGCCTCCGCACAAGGAATCATACAACATGCCTATTCGCTACCGTCAGCAGCAGGCCGTGTTTTACACGAATTTATACATGAAGAAATCCCATGAAATGGTCTTGTTGAAACATTCATGAAAGGCAAGCGTCCCCCCTGAGCACTAAAGATAGAAATTTAGCTCTGTCCCCCTGTGCAAGCTTGGATCACCTCTCTCTAGGTGCATTTATTTAAAAAACAGACCTGCATCGAATCCAAAACCAATAGTTTTTGATGCTCCTCTGCTTTAGGGATGAGGTGCTTAGGGAGGTGCTTAGAAGAACTGCACACCGGGAAGCAGAACAGGAAACATCTGGAAGATCCAGCCCTGTCTGTATGGGGTGAACTTTGCCTTTCTTAATGGTCCCAGTGACTCTGGGACACCAAAGGCAAGAACTGAAATTGTTATCTGGTCCAGAGGGCGGGAGCTCTTTCCTCCCCATGTTGTCATTTATATGTGGTTTTCTTCGCCTGGATTGCTCTGACACAGTGATAATTTACCACTCTAGATGCTCTGGGTTCAGTGATGACTGACAGCCTGACAGCTGCCTCAGAAACGCTGCATCTCCTCAGCGTAAGTCAGGATGCAGGCCACTGACCGCAGTGCCCTCCCCCTGCCAGGGCGTGGGACGTGGCGCAACGTTTTCAGCTCTGCAGCTCCTCACTCTCAGCTGAACCCCTAAATTGGTCACGGCTGAAAGAATGGCATTCTCAGTATGGCCAGCAGGGTCACCTTTTCCTGAGGCAGCAGGCACGGCAGGATGAGTGTGGGGAGGATTGTTGGATGCATGGGGGTGGGACACAGCCATGCTGCTAGTCAAGGGCCTGAAAAACCATGGTTGAAATGACCAAAGAGGAGAAGGGAGACCCCTTCCCTCTGAGAGATTCAGGTCAGTGAAGTACAAGAGACTTCAGGAGCTATCAGGAAATGATGATCCTGTCTGTTTCCCGCCAATCTGTAACCCTTGACAGGGCAGAAATAATTACAGATACTGCAGACACACTGTGACACTAAGTCAAGTGTTTGCAATTACACTGCCCAACAGTGGGGCCAGCAGGAAACAGCATAGGAGAATGGTCATGTCCGCAGAAGTCCCTTACCCTGGGCCATTTGCTATCCCAGGGGAACTCACCCCAGCCGCAAAAAAGGAAACAGAATAACAGCACAAAAAGAGTCAATACTAATTTGGTTCCTGATGAATGTTTAGCAAATCATTTGCAGACTAAGCCTATGTGTTTGAGGATTGTTATAGTTTGCCTTGTAGGAGCCAGAAGCAGGGTCAGCGCTGTAGATTGGAATCAATTCAGCAAAGGGAAAAATAAACCTTTGGAATATATTTTGTCTTCCCCAAGCACGTAGCAGGCATTAGCAGTAATGGGAGCCCTGTCTGTGCATGGACAGCAGGCATCTCCCACTTAGACTCTCAACCGTCCTCTCCTGGGGAGGTGCAGCCCCGGGACCTTCACAGCGGGCACAGAATTGTGGATTCATGGCAGCTTTATGCTGCTGTGTATAGGGCACACGCATGCACGTACACACACGCACACACACACACACACACAATGCTCTTCCTTCTGGTGGAAGAGAAAGACAGAAAGGGGTCAGGGAGGGGGAGCCCTCTTACCCGTGAGCTGCTGAATCATGGCCGGCACAGGTGAGGGTGACTGAGCCTTTCAGGGCACGGATGCAAATTGACTCTACTTGCTCTGAGTGGCTCTGTGCCATCGTTGCTGGTCTACAGTTGCCCAGTTTGCAGGGAGTACAGTGCCTGAGAGGCCAAGGGGGAAGTTCAAGACCTTCTTATAAATTTTCCTTTTAGTACATTCTATGTGGCTGTCAGTATAATTTTTCCAACACACACACACACACACACACACAGATACATCTGAAAAAATGAAACCAACCCTTTAAGAATGGTGGATTTTTCTATCTCAAATAGCTCACAGGCTGTTTCTGTGTGCACGTGAGTTCTGATGCAATTTATTTTTTCAGAAAAGGATGGATGAGGTGCTGGAGTAGAATCTGTAAGCAGACCCCTTTGCCCTCTCACCAGTGTAAATTACCAAGGGGAAGACACTGTTTGCTCTTCCGTGGAAACTCTAGGCCACACTACTGGCTTTCACCTAGCATATCTTGGTGGCCAGTTTTCACTTGTCCTTCTCAGAGGGCTCACTGGGATGAAAGACTGGCGCTGTGGCCTCAAGCAAATCACATCTGTGAGCTTCCCTCTTGCTTCTGTAGATCAGGCCAAGAAGGATTGTCAAGATCTTTCCTGCCCAGTGTGAGGTGCATGGAGGTGTTTGAAATCATTCCCTCAATCCAGAAAGCTGTCGTAAAAAGAGAAGGCAACTTTGCAATATGATTTGTGCAGCTCTGTGATTTAGAAGCTCAAAGACAACAACAGCCAGCAGTTGAATGACAGGGTCGGCGCCCTTACCCAGCTCGTGGCGCTGGCCAGGGTGCTGAAGCCGGCTGGCATTCACAGCACCCCCGGACCTTGCTGGCTGCACAGTTTAAACAAAGCCAGTGCCTACACCCTGCTGGTCAGCAACTGTACCCCAGGGCAAGAGTTCTCAACAAGCGCCAGGCTTAGCCTCGAAGTGTGAGGATGTAAACAGCCAGCAGAATTTTAAAGTACATTACATTCGATAGTTCCCAGACCTGTTAGAGCTATATTTAGTGTAGGCAAGTTCTGGAATAGCTCGGAGGGAGTGCGGCGCCATCCACATGAATATTAATAGCACAAGGTCTTGGAACAAGGAAAAGATGTCTTCACTTCGGTATCTAGAATCTATCTGTGAAAGAAAGACTTCATCGGGCTCAAAAGTCTTGGGGTGCAGGAGGGTGAGGGGCTTCCTGAAACCAGGAATCAACAACTTCATTTGAGAAAAACACTTCATTGATAGTTTAGATCTAATTGTCTGAGTTCCTAGGTGCTAAGATTCTCCCACGATCTCTCCCAGCAACAATGTCTTTCAGGCAGATCACATTGGTCTCTTTCTTTGCTGCTATGTCATGCATTAATGATTTTCAGAATTAGTTTATCTGATACTGAAATACCTGCACCAGAGCCGAATCCCCCAGGAACCCCAGCACGGGCACCTCAGGGGATCCTCCCTGGCTTCGAGGGGGAAGAAAACCTCTCAGCCTCCCCGCCCTGTCATCGCAGTCCAGGAGGTCAGTCCTCTGCATGGTTCCCTTCTTAGCCCCAGGTGCCACTTCCCCAATAATGGAGACACAACACTTGACTGCAGCTCGGTGTGAGACATTTTCTGCTTGGTGTGTTTTATGTCCCATTCTTATTTCCCCAGCCACCATCACTTTTCTGAGGGCATAGAGAACGTGTCTGGTATAAGCTTTGGGGGGGGGGTGCCCCCACTTTAAAAGGAGATGGGGAATTAACACACAAGGGAATCTGTCCTCTCCCTTCACTCTCCGGGACTTCGTTCCTACTCTGGAAGCTTCCATTGCCCCTGTATGCTCATCACCTGCCTCCCCAGGATGGCTGTCTGCCTCAGTCTGGGTCTCTGCAGTGCTGCTAGGAGTCTGCTTTCTCTCCATGCCTGGGGGCGCAACAGATTTTTCTTCCCCATCCAGCCTTTCTCCTGCTCATTGCTTATCGGTCGAGGCTGGAGGCAGCGTGAACGTGAATTAGCTCAAAATTCGGGTGAGTCAAATTCATCACCTCCCCCGGACATAATCACAGCACACACTTTAGCTCCATTTCCATCAGGCAGAAGACAGAATCGCACGTTTGGACACATGGACCACTCACAGCAATCAAGAGAAGTGCTCCCAAAGGCAGGGACTTCAAAGCAGGGGGAGCCCTCTGCGATGGTAATCATGGGGCTTGTTGGCTCCCCTTGGAGTCTCTTCTTGGTCACATCCCCTAAATTTAGAGGGTGTACCCAACTCCCATTCAAGCAAAAGAATCTGGTCGCATCAGAAAGCATCTCCACAAGGGTTCTCTTGGTCCTCGGGATTTCCACAGTGGCAGGTCACAGACATCCACAGTGGGGACATTCTTTAAGTGTCACACCAGAGGATCTTTGAACATCTTTTTAAGGACGAAATTGGGCTATGGTGCTTGACAGGAGCCCTGGTTCCCACATGTGGCAGAGGCAGGCACAAAAGCAACTGCGACCCCAGGGAGAAGTGGGAATCAGCAAAGGGAACCTCCAGTGCTTCCTCAGGGTTTATTCGAGTCACCTTCCATAGCCACTTCCAGAAATAGCCACGGCTGGTGGCCCAAAGCCCTCAAGGGGGATTGGTGGTGAGATGAAGGAGAAGACGAGAGAAATGGGCAGCTCAGACACACGTGGAGCTCCCCTTAATGAGGTGGTGGCCCCCAGTGGGACACATCACCGAGCTGCTTGGCTGAGGTCAGGGCTGCCTCTCTGAGGACCTCCTCCCCCATCGGCCCCAACCTCACTAACCAGCCATTGACCTTGTGTTGGAGCCTGGGGGTGATTTGCTGCTCCATCTGGGGGAACCCCAAGGGCCTTGTGGCTTAACAGGAAGAACTCCTCCTCATTTTAGCAGCGATCTTTTTTTCCTCTCCTCCTGCCACAGTGATCAAATTAGCAGGCTGCTTCTCCTTGGAGAAAATGTGTCCATGGCCCCAAGAGGCACTGCCCATTTGCCTGGCTGATGGGTTTGGGGAGGGAAAGCAGAGATGTCTGTGTGCATGCGTCCCTTCCTTCCCCTGTCCCCAGGAGGGTCACTCCCACCTCGGGCGGCCACCCGGCCAGCAGCCAGGACCACGGAAGGGCAGTGCTGGGTCTCAGCTGCAGGAGGCCTGGCAGGTGGCGGCATACATGCTGCTGCTCACTGTGGCTCCGCTGCTCAGGCTGCTGGTGGGGCACTTGAGGGGCTTCATGCTGCTGTCCCTCTGGATGCGCAGATGCTCCAGCTGCCAGCGCTCCCAGCTCTTCCGAAACTCCATCTGGACCTTCCGAGGGAAGAGGAGGGGGCAACAGGAGCCATCATGCAAACCAACTGCTCACAAAATGGCCCCATTATTACATTAGTGGAGAAGAGAAAAAAATCCACTATGTTATATTATGAGACATGAGTCAAGGCCTTCGGGCACCTAAATTAATATGCCAATAAAATTGTTTATCGTTGTCTCCTGTTATCTGCCTCTCCTCAGAAGAGAGATGGGTTTGATGAACTAATTGGTCCTTTCCATCTTTAAAGTCTGTGGTGCAGCTAAGTACCTTTTACAATCCATCACAGCATCAGAGAAGGAGAGCGAGGGAGAGATGCAGGAGACAGGATGGGAGACCAAGGAATCTGACTTGAGCACGCGCTCTCTGATCGCAGCATGGACCACTGCAGGGGACAGGGCACCCCTATTCCTCATGGTGCCTGCTACAGACCCTCTAGACCCCGGCGCTTCTGTTCAGCCCCTCACAAGGAAGGAGTGAAGGAAGCTAGAGTTCTGGGACATGCTGTGGTCCAGGCCCATTTGGGGGTACAGGGAGGTGCAGCAAGCTCAGGGGAGCTCAGTGAGGCTCCCGAGCCACCTCACTCCAGGTCTGAGACCCAAGAGAATCCGCCCGGACCAGGCTATCGCCTCCCTCAGGAGAAGCCTCTTCCAGCCGGCTGAGGCTTGGGGCAGAAAAACACAAAGGCAGAGCTTGAGGGCTGTGGCCCCTGGGCATGGCCTGGGACTGTGGTTCCCAGAGAGAGGGGTCTCTGCTGCTCTCTGGGTGTTATTCCTGTAAATTTGCCCTCCAGAGCTCCTGTGCTGTCCTTTGATGACCCTGCCCGCAACCTCCATGCGCAGGAGTGTCTGGGGCCCAGGCTTCTCTAAGCCCAAGCACTAGGAGGGCCGACTGTCAGCAGCTGTGAGTGAGGAGCTCTCTGCCAATCCCCCTACCAGCCCCTGTGCCAGCCACCTCCCCTCCTCCTCCTTTGCCATCCATCTAGCTTAGCCTAGAAGGATGCCTGGCGTGGCTGCATGCCATCCCTTAAAAGAACTTTTTCTGGGCTGGGGATTTAGCTCAACGGCATAAGTACCTGCCTTGCAAGCAGGCAGTCGTGAGTTCGATCCCCAGTACCGATAAAAAGGAAAAAGACAAAAAATAAATAAATAAATAAATAAATAACATTTTCTGTGCTGAGTATGTCTGAGATCGCCCAGAGCCAGCCTGCCAGGGAGGCCTGGTATCCCAGGCCACACCACGGAGCCCAGGCCTGTGGAGCGGGAGGGAAGGAGGCCTAGCAGGTACCCTCTATGGCACTCTGCTCTTTGCCAGCTCCCCGGCTGGCCAGGCATGTGTGCAGCCAGGCCGACAGCTGTGATGGGCACCTGAGGTTCACAGTGGCTCCCTCTGTGCAGCTACAGGGAGGCCAATCTTGTCTCAGAGCCACCCACTGGAGAGAGGAGACAGAAAGATGGTAAATCAAAGGACCCTGCAGGTGCCACTTCAGAGACTGCAGTGGGCGCGAGACCCCACAGGATGTCAAATGACGAGTGTCCCTCCCCCACCCCAACTGCCTCAGCACTTGTGAATCTCCATGGCGGCCCCATAATCATGACTGTCCTCAAGGCCCACCACCTACGTGCCCCCATCTTCCACAGATTATCTCAGTCCCTGTCCTCGCTAAGCCTGAGAAGTAGCTGCTGTCACCATTTCCTGCACAAAGGAGAAGAAGGGAGGCATCTCCCGGTGTCTCAGGCAGGATTTGAACCTGGAGCCAGCTTTGCTCTCATGCCCGGCCTCCTGCCTACAGCAGCCTCGAGGTCCTGCTGGCCCCTGGCTGTGTCTCCCCTCTGTTCATCGCACCTCGAGGCCAGGACCACACCCTCCTCTCAGCATCCCGCTCCCTGCACGAGGCCCAGCACCCAGCAGGTGCTCACTGTGTGTGCAGCAGGTGAATAAATCAACGGGTATCTAACATCAAGTCTGTCCCTCAGCTAAGCAAATGAAATAAAGACAACAGCCTGGCCCTGGAGTCTCGGCCCAGCACCTCCTCCCTGCCCTCGGAGCTCTGTGGTCCTGAGCACCCTGTCTGGCAGGCGCCACGCTGCCCCGGGGTTGGGGTGAGCTGACAGAGCTCCTTTAGCTCCATTTATACTTGGAGAGAAACAAGAGACACAGAGTGACCCTGCTGGGGCGACACAGTGTGGGAGTACAGAGCCACCTCTCTCTAGCTGTGAGACCCAAGCTCCAGCAAAGCCACCCCCTGACCCCACATCACTTCCCTGTCCTGACCCCTGGCCACCAGCTGCTGATGCAGGCTTCAACAGTCACAGGGCACCGAGCTCAGGCTATCTTTTCTCCTTGGGTCACAAGTATCTGGCACTGCCATGGCAACCCTGGGTTTGGAGAACAGCTCTGTGGGCAGAGGCCTCAGCTCAGGGGCCTTGTGAGTCTGTGGTGGCCCAGGGACAGTAATGCTTCTGTCCCAGTGCCTGGAGGAGAGGGAGAAGGTCTCTGGGGCTGGGTGAAAGACACAGGGCAGTGGGCCGAAACGAGGCTGGCTCTCCTGGTCTCTCAGCAGCGTCTCCTGGACCTCCTGGCAGGAGCCTGGAGAGACTGAGGGCCAGACAAGTGGGGCTACAGCCAGGCCTGGCCAGCGAGGCACAGCTCAGGTTCTTTGCCAAGATCAGAGCAGGAAGGTGTGGTCAGCTGTGGAAGCTGAGTCAGCTGTGGATGGTGGGTGAGGAGGGAGGTAACCAGGCTTTCAAGGGTGGAGCCAGGAGCCCAGGGGAGACCCTGCAATGTGGCGGGGAGGCCAGGCCCTAGTGAACGCAGTCCTTTAGGGACACAGGTGGGAAAGGTAGGCAACAGCATTGGGTTTGTGAAGGTGATAAGACGGCAGTAGACAGCCTCAGTCTCTCCTCCCGAGCTCTGTTCCTCATTGCCAAGTGGGGGATACAGGCAGGCCACCCCATCTCGTCCCATCCGCTACCAGTCTGCAGTATAAAACAGCAGTGCCCAGGGCCCACCCCTCGGCCTCCCTCTGGCTGAGGACACACTGCCTTCCTGCCCTCTTAGGGCTCTGCAGGCCGCTGCTGAGCTCCTGGAAGCCAGCTTGGGGGCAGCTGGGATGGCCCCAGGGGCAGGGCAGCGCCCCCTCCCCTTCCAGCTGCCCGGCTTCCTGTTCTCTGCAGTGTCCTCTGAAATGTCCTAGCCGCAGTGTCTGGGGTGGTTGTGACAGGAACGCGTCCCGAGCACCCTGCAGGCCGAGATCCATGATCGCTCATGCCAAGCAGCCGCCTGGAGGAGCGGGCAGGTCTTCGGCACCTGGCTACGAAGAGACCGAGACCGCGTGCTCGCCGTTCCCACCGTGCTCAGGCTTCACCTGACTCCACTCTCATGGGAACAGGAAGGATCTGAGGTTCCCCAGATCTGTGGAACCGGCCTCAAGTCACAGATCATCGAGCAATGGGACACGGGCCAGAGCCATGGACTGAGCCTTTTCTGCCGAGCCTTTCCTTGCACCTTTTCCGCTACCTTGCAGTTTGTTCTTTGAGCCACAGCTCACAGCTCTGAAACACAGAGCGCCTCACCCGCTGCTCTTTCTATGTCCCTCGCGCCTGCAATGTAAGACAACTCTGTTCTCATGTACTGACTCTAAGATCCCTGAGGCCTCAGGGATATAGATGCCACACTGAGGACCAGTGTCCCTGGGATCCCAGAGTCCTGGCCTCCCCGAGGCAAACCCTCATGGCCTGATTGCATTTAACAAAGTCCTCGGTTTCCCCCCGGGCCACTTCCTGTTGAGGTTGTCTCTCTGGGGGATTCCGAGGGGACCCTGCTGCTGCCCCATGACTATTTGGGAAGGACCTGGGGAAAAACACTATGCCATTTGTGACATCCGGTTTGATGGCTTGGGGTGCTCCTGCTCTGCTCTGGCACAGACCTGGTGCCTTGGAGGGAGAGGCCTTTCCAGGTGGCCACAGACACCCTCCTCCTAGGAGCTGATCCTCTCCAAGAGGGGGCAGAGGGCTTTGTGGGGTGAGCAAGAACAGCCTTCTCCCACCCAGCACCCAGAAGCCACGGTGGAATCCACCCCCTTTTCCCCAGTGGACCAGGGCTCTCGCCTGTGTACACAAAGAACTCAGTATTTTCTTCTTTAAACCAAAACCAAGCTGACCCTGGATCTGCCACTCCTCCTGGGCCCAGCTTGAGGCAGCTTTCCTATATTCTCTGGCCTTCAGTGTTTTCAGGTGCAAAAACTGAGCTTAATGAAATTTAGCAGTGTTTTCTTTTTTGGAGGGGGGAGGGGTATGGCCATTAAATGACATGGTTATTACTAAAGCCCCAAGTCTGCGATGTGGTGCTGTGTGTGTGTTGGACACTGTGCAGTAGACACCACTGCCACCCAGGAACCCTAAACGCGAGGCTGGGTCTTCCATGATGCTATGCCTGCATGTGTGTGTGTGTGCATGTGTGTGGAAGAGAGACAGACAGACAGACAGCATCACAGGACCTGCACAGAACCCTCAAGGGTATATTCAGGCAAGAAGCCAGCCCAACTGCAGCGCCTCAGTGGGGTATGCAGGGGGGTCCCCAGGGCCCAACTCCTGCCAGCCAGGGCCAGCAGCCCAGCAGTGTCCCCACCACCCCGCCGCACACCTCACCTCATTGTTGACAAAGCAGTACAAGACGGCCACCATCAGCCCCTGCAAATGACAGGCAGGTGAGAGGGAGAAGTGTGCTGGGGCTCTCACCCCATACCCCTCTTCAAACCGGGCAGCCCAGGCAGAGCCAGGCACAGGCAGGGTTCCCTCCCACGTCCTGGAGGAACAAGGAGGCCCTTGCAGGTGCTGCACAAGCCCTACAGACATCTGTCTGTCTTGTGCCCAGGAGCCTGGACTCAAGGAAAGACGCCGCCCTAGAGTGTGGGGCCTGTCCCCAGTCGGCCATCTGCTGCCTCGGTCCGGTGCTCCCAAGCCACGCGGCATCTGTGGGATGTGTCCACGTGGACGTGCTCTCACACAGAGGTCCCCCTAGTGTCTATATTTTCATACCCCAGCTTTGGAACTTCGTGACTCAACTTTGTTTTAACATCTCTGCGCCCCACTTTCCTCCTCTGTAAAGTGGGGGATCTGCCAGCTTCTGTGACGATGAAATGCATCTGTGTGTCTAAGGCGCCTGGCCGGCTGCTTGCCACACAGCGGACAGCAGCTGTGATGCAGGCCGAGTCCCTGAGTGCATCCCAGAAGGCTTCTTGTCCCTTGGGCCTACAGAGAAGCCTTGCCAGCTGTCAGCACCCCTGGAGATGCCCAGACACCTGGTGGCTCTGCTCCACCATGCAGCTTTGGGCACGGGTCACTCCCTCAGGCTGCAACCCACCCACCTCTTCCATCTGCGCAATGCAGGTGCAGGCAGGTGTTTCCCCTCCCTCGCTCTGGGGCTGCCCAAGCAAATGCCCCCAGCCACGAGTCACCTGGAAGGAGGTGAAGGAGAGCTCTGTGAACAGCTTGATGAAGCGCAGGGTCCCCCGGGCATGTTCATCCATCACGAAGGCAAAGATGACCTCGTGGGTCCCCAGTAGGGGGATGAGCGTCAGTGTAGACTTGGCCAGTCTGGGAGTCAGGGAGAAATGTTCAGGGTTGTTCTGGACCTCATGCTGGATCCTCTCCCAGCTCTGTGCCTTCCCCATTCCGGCCAGGACCTGCATCTGGGTGGACACCCCTCCACTCCAAATACCCTTGGATAGGCTTCCTGGAGGGCAGGAAACAGGTCAAGACCTCTCAGAAGCTCAGGGGCTGCCCAAGGACAGGGCAAGGTCCTACGCCACACATCGGTAGGTTAGAGGGTCACATAAGGCTCCAAATTAAGCATCCAGCATCTCTCTGGACAGGAGGGAAGGGCTGAGGGCTCCAGCAGAGCCAGCTCAGTGAGGTCACCTGCACTTGATATCTGTCTTGCACATGAGATTGGCCTTCAGTTTGGACACCACGATACAGATGACCCGGACAAAGATGAGGAAGTTCACCTGCGGAGCACACGGGTGGTGGCTGGGGACCCTCATCCGCTTCCCCGGCCCTTTCCCTGGCCCCAGCCCAGGTGCACCACAAGTCCTACCTGCACACATCATTACTCACCCCAATAGCAAAAAGAATGGGCAGTCGGATGATGAGCCAGTAGTTCATGTTAGAGTTCCTGGTCCAGCATCTGGGGAGGGACAGAGACACCACGGAGACAGATGGGACTCCTGGGGCGGGCACAGAGGCCCAATACCCCAGCCACGCAGAATACCATATGCACGACCAAGGTGCTACCCAATAACCAGGCCCATGGAGCCACGCAAGAGCTCTACAGGTACACACACACACACACACACACACACACATGCATGCACATGGGCACACACACATGCAAGTGCACACACAAGTTCCCACATATAGAGAGCTACACACTGCCCCCAATCAACCTTCCATGGACCTATGAGCATAGTCACGCGTATATCTAGCATCATACACGAAACAAGTGAGATAGCTCCTTCCCCAACATTTCAGAAAAGCCTGCAGGACAAAGCCCTGTGCCCCAGGGACCCAGCACCAGCACCAGCATCTCACCCTGGGGAAGGGGTGGGGTGGGGTCTTGAGTCCACACATTAAGCTCCTGGTCCCTTGCTTTATCCTCCCAAAGGTAGGAGCCTCCAGGCCCCAGGGTCCAAGCATCCCGTGGACCTTTAAGGATGGTGACCTTGGTGACACAGGCCCTTACAGCAGGACACTCACCCCTCGTCCTCATAGAGGTACTTGACAATGCCCCAGGGGATAACAAACAGCAGGGGAACACCTAGGAGGAGAGAGGGAAAGAGGGGAGAGGGGCTGGCAGGACAGAGCCCCCCACGCACGCCCAGGGCCCTCACACCTCCAGCCAGTCTCCTTGCCAGGCACCGAACTATTCCTAGGCTGGTCTGGGTGCATGGGAGATGGGAGGTGGCAGCCACGCGTCCACCTCCCTCAGCCACCAAACTCCTCAGGTGTGGTCTCTCGGCCCATGCACCTGCTGCCCGCTTGGCTGGAAGCCTGAGCGAGAGCCAGGAGCCCTCTCCTTCTCCCTGGCAGGACAACTCACCACCCACAGAGGGGCAACAAGACGTCCCACCTGGCTGCATGCAGTGGCTTAGATAAGTGTCCCCCAAAGGCTTGGTCTCCAGAGTGGTGTCAGCGGGAGGTGATGGCATTGAAGGAGGTGGGGCCTTAGGTCACTGGGGACTTGTCCCCAAACAGGATTTTGGGACCCTATCCCCCTCCACCCATCCAGTCTCCCTCTTGCTTCCTGGCCATAAGGTGAACAGAGTGCTCAGCCATAGGCAGCCTACATTTCCACCCTGTACCCCTACAAAAGGCCCAAGGCAATGAGTCTCACTAACCCTGGACTGGAAACTCCAGAATGTGGGCTGACAACCTTTCTCTCTTCCTCAGGTAACTACCTAGGGTATTTCATTATAGCAATAGGAAGGTGACTAACACCGGGGCTGGCTAGTGTGGTGGGCAGCCTCTTTGAGGGCCCACATCCATCCCTACAGCATGGTGTTCACGGCTTTGTGGCCCACAATGCATAGCGTTGGTTTGTGTCTCTAATCATCTATGGTGGAAGTAATGGTAATGGTCATCTCTGGGATCAGGTTATAATACAACTTGCAACTTGTCCTGGCTCATCATTTGCTTTGGGGGAACCCAATTGTCACCTCATGGGGGTCAGAGAGGCTCCTGCGGGAAGAAATGGAGGCTTCTTGCCAACAGCCTGGTGGGGGAGCTTGGGGTTGATTCTCCACCTCAGTTAATCTTGACAGGCAGCAACCTGGCCAACATCTTCTCCAGTCTAAATCAGGGATCCCGAGCTTGGGTGCCCAGCTATGCTGAACCCCGATTCCTGAACATAAACCTGTGATATTGTAGTCATCTGCTGCTTTAGACAGCTGTGGAGCCACTTGTTACACAGCAACAGAAACCTAACACAACTGCTTTCCAGTTCTCTGAGGGTCAAGCCGAGGCCCCGCTCACCCTGAGAGCTCGGTCTGGGTTGGTGACTTTAAACCTGGGCTGTTCATCTTCCTGGGACAGGGGAGGAGATGGATCAGGAGCTCAGACGGGCACAGGTGGAACTGGACTCCAGGGCTGCGACTCCATACTCTGACCAATTACCCTTGACGGTTGGGCACCGGCTTTCTCCTTGCCTGTCTCTACCGATGCTTCGCTTTGAGTTGGATCCACTGGTCTGACACAGGGAAGGGTGTGCATAGGGAGATGTGGACACTGATGTGAGTCCACAGGGGAGTGGGGTCCCTGCACGTGCGTGGGTGGCTTGGTGGGTCTCATCCTCTTCGGGCCTTTCCTAGCCCCGCAGGGCCTCCAGGACTCATGGACGTCCACCCCCCAGCAGCTACAGCACAGCTCCTGGACTTGGTGATGGGGGGGAGCAGCATTGCGGCACACAGCCGGCCAGCGGGCTCCATCAGATCCCCCCACTCTTTTGACAGTCCTGGGCCTTCACACTGAGTCACAGCCTCAGCCCTTTCGTAAACTTTTGAGACAGAGCCTCACTAAGTCACTAAGCTGCTCAGGCTAGGCTGGAGCTTGTCATCCTCCTGCCTCAGCTTCCCAGAGTGCTGCAGCTACAGGCGTGTACCACCACACCCACCTGGCCCACTTATTTTACCCAAAGCAGGTAATTTATTTTTTATACAAAGGGACAGGGCTGGGGGTGTAGCTCAGCAGCATGGTGCCTGTTTGGCAAGTGTGAGGACCTGAATTCAACTCCCAGTAAAATTAAATTTAAGGAATAGAGTGGTCTTTAGATGCCCAGGTGTGGATCCTGCCACAGAGACAGTGCTCAGCAGGATTCGATGAACAGATAAGTCAATATACATTGAGGGAGGAGCCTTAATATATCACTGAATCCCCCAGGCAAGAACGTGCCAACTCTTCGAGCCACACACACGCACTGAAACTCCTTCTTTGCGGTATTAGAGGTTGGACCTAGGACCTTGCTCTGAGCTCCATCCCTAGCCCTTTTATTTATTTTTTAAACTTTGAGTCAGGGTCTCACTAAATTTCCCAGATGGCCTTGAACTTGTGATCCTCCTGCCTCAGCCTCCTGAGTAGGTGGGATTACAGACCAGTCCCTCACTGACCTTTCTCTTTGATCTCTGCCCCACAGCAAGGAGGCACTCAGGCATGCTGCCGCCGGGCCTGGTGAGCTGCACCCATCCCCCACCCATCCCCAGCACGGAGCCTTTTTCAGGAGCCCGAGCTCAGCCCTGCCACATGCAATGTGCTCCCTGCTGGCTGCCTCTTTCTCCTATTTAGAGAAGCAAAACGGGTTGGCAAAGAAAAGCTCAAATGAAGACACACGGAGGGGAGACGTGCTCGTGTCCCTTCCTGTGAGTTTCTGGGGCCACCCAGCTGTTCACAGACTGCAGGAGAAGCTGACTTGGTTTTTAAGGGCTCCCCAAATGACGCCAGAGTCTTAATTTTAATTCTTCTGCTTGTATGTGACCTAAAAGTTCTTCCCGAGCGTCCCCCCTTGCTCCAGAGCCCTGAGTCCGCCTGTGAGGGCATCACGTTATCACTCTTGGTCCCCCTGTCTCTTCTGCTCTCCCCACCCCGATTCCTCAAGAAGAAGATGCTGGAGGTGAGGAAGTGCTCCCGAGCCGGTGCTTCGCAGGCCGAGCCCCGAGCATGGGGGTGAGGTGGCAGGTAAAGTGCGGGTGACCCTCGCCATCTTTCACTCAGAGACCTCCAGGGCACCGAGTGTCCTCAACTCCAGCCAACCGCCCCGCTCCCCTGCATACTCCACACTGTCTCTTTGATTGGTCCTGCCCTCGGGTTGCCATGGTGATAGGCCCTAACAGCACTGATGCTATTTTCCTAGAATGGTCAGATGCAATCATCCATCTCAGGATGGCCTGAGTGCCCCTTGATGGCCCGCTCCTCCCTGTGTCCACCCCCAGGGAGCTGCTGGCCTCTCAGCTGCCCCTGCCTGGTTGACTGCCTGGCTGGCTCCAGAAGCCCGGAAGGGGCGGTGGGTCCTGGGGAGGGGAGACGAGCTGGCATCTGTGGGCCAAAGCCAGGCCCACTTGTCTCCTGCCCAGAGGCTGAGCCTGCTTGATGGCACCCACAGGGGATGGACAGGCTGAGTCCTAAGGATGATAAAAGGATGCCCAGGGCCTGGGAGTCAGGAGCTCCTCAAAGCTCCTGCCTTTGAGGCCCTGTCCCTCTCTGGGTCCTGCACTCAAGACATGGGCCACACTGAGACCTCTGCAGAGGGTCCAGAGTGTCACACAGGGCAGGGTAGGGAGGCTGAGGCACTTCCGGAAGGGTGAACTGGTGGCCACATGGGAGGATGCTTCTACCACCTTCCTGGACCAAGAGGAGCCTTCCAAGAGCCAGAGGCGAGAGGGGAGGAAGTTTCTGGAAGCCAGAGTAGCCCGAAGTAGATGAAGAAATGAGGGGTGTGAATGAGAGCGGCAAGCAGGGAGGGGGCTATGGTGCAGGGAATGGGACCGCAGCTCCCCTGGCAGACCAGGGAGGACGGGACTCTGTCTCAGGTGGGTGCCTGCAGTCCCTCCAGCCAGGGCTGTGCCATCCGCTCTCCTGGCAGTGCCAGGCTCCCGGCCCTGCTCCCCATCACAGTCCCATGTGGTGAGAGGCAGAAGCACAACCAGAAATGTTCCAGCAAAAAAACAGACACGATGGTTCTTGGCAAACTTTTTTGGCTAGAACATTTCCAGCTGGGCTCCGGGCACATCCGCGGTCCACCCCTCGCTTCCTTGGCTGCCTCTGGTCACCCTGCCCCGCCTGGCTCTCTGCATGCTCCTTTCTGTCATCGTGCTGCCTGCCTGGGTCTCCACCCTGGCCGCCCTCTCCTGCTCCTCCTCACCGAGGTCTAAGACTCGCTCACCATTTCCCTCAGGACTCCAGGGCCGCGGGTGGGGTGCGGCGCTCTAGCTCCATAAGACTTTGGGAGCAGGGATTTAAGGACAGCACTGTGACTCCACCGCTGGGTGTGGCCGTGATATCGGTGGGATTAGGGCAGATGGGGGTGGAGGTCCCATCACAGGAGAAGAGGCGGTTACAGCAGGCCTGGCCCAGCGGTGTGCGCTGAGTCCCAAGTCAGGCAGGGGTCACGGCCTCCCTCCCCCTCGGCCCGGTGGCCTTACCCCAGCCTATGCTCAGGTAGAGTCTGAAGGCGCGCTGCTCCGAGAAGACAGGGAAGGCCAGCAGGGTGTGGAGGTACACACCCTCCACCAGCAGCCAGTAGTAATTGGCCGCCACGCAGTACTGCATGAGCAGGAACACCAGCCTGCAGCCCAGGGAATCCTGCGGGGAAGTGTGCAAAGCGTCCGTGGGGACAGCAGCCCTGCCTGCAGCGCCCTGCCACCCATCCCTGTCCTGTCTCAGCCACTGTCTTTGCAAGGTTCATTCAGGGTCAGGGAGCTTATGTCTCATGTCCAGGGCCGGTGCTAAATGACTCTGTCTGCCTTAGTTCCCTGGGGGACAGAAAGGACCTTCATGCTACCCCCACACAGTGAGAAAATCAGCCACAGAGACAGTGACCCGCCCGAAAGTACACAGCTAGGAAGCCGCAGGGCTGGGGTTCGAGCTTAGGTCGGTCTCCACAGTCCGTTCCCTCATGTTCGGCTGAGAACTCCCCATGGAAAGGTCTTCTCCCTTAGCCTGGGCCCCCAGGAGATAGCCTGCCACCCACATCAGGCTGCAAGAGAATCCCCAAGTAGACTGCCAACCTCATCAGACCAGAAGGTCCCTAAGCTGGGCGGATTCCCCATCAGACCAGGGAATGCAGGGCTCCTGAGCACCAGGCCCGGTGGCGCTGTCTTTCCTTGCTGTGGAGCGGCAGGAGCAGCCTTCCCAGCCCTCCCGATCGATCACACCTCACACCGCCCACCTGGTAGGAGAGCAGCCCATCCCACTGGTGCTGCTGGGCAGCCGTGCTGTACATCCACTTGAGGGCGGCGTCCTTGATGAAGACCGACAGGGCTCGCAGGATGAAGGATGCAAAGAGGTTCAGGTGGATGTAGTTCCGGGTGCAGTGCAGGTGCCTGAGGGAAAACGTGGGCCCCTTTCCCTGGCAACGGCAGCCACACTTCTGCGCTACCCCTTCCCCACCCGTCGGGCATGTCTCCAACGCGGGGGGCTGTGCTCAGTTCCTCCTTCCTCTGTGGGGGTCCACCTTCCCCATAACCTCGGAGATCCTGGGCCAGCTCAAGTCCTGCCTCTCCAAGAAGCCTCCAGTGGGGCAGTCACCCCCTCCGTGCTCTCCCTTTGGCACGGCACTCTTTTTTATGGTCTCGCATAGCCAAAGAGATGGGTGTGTGAGGATCAGTTTCCCCAACGGGACTTTGCTTCTTCTTGACGGGGACCCACAAGTTAACGACTGTCCTGTTCACAGAGGCAGATCAGGGCTGGAACGGGCAGGAGTTCAGATGCTCATATCCTTTTGTGTAAAAAGGCACAGCAAATTAGAAATACAAAGGTAGTTTTCAACCTGATAAAAGCTCCGGACCCTACCAGAAGGGCTTGTGACTCCTTAAAACCAGGAACACAGTTAGGAACTATGCTGTTGTCAGCTCCATTCAACAGACACTACAGATCCTGGTCGCTGTACAGCAAAGGGGTCAAAGAGGACAAGACTTAGCAAATCTAACAAGAAAACGGGCAAGATCATTATGGAGATTATAAAGCCTGCTTAAAATCCGTAAAGAAAAATTAAGGGACGATGCATAGAAACAGCGCATGTATGGACAGAGGGACCCGCTCTCTTGCAGGAGTTTATTAGTTCCCCCAACATTAACTAATAAATTCAACACAGCTGCAATAAAAGCACCCGCATTTTTGTCGAGGGACTTTAAAAGCTTTTAAAGAACAGCTAAAGGCCAAGAGAAATCCAGATACTCTCAACAACACAAAAGAGGCTCAGGCTGTAAGACAAGGAAAATTCCCAGTAGGTCTTTATGAGATAAGACACCACGCTTTTGGGTCAGGGACGGAAAGGCCAATGGAAAGGGAACCAGTGACAGGAAGCAACTCATAGATACACGGGGCCTTGGTGCACAGGGGAGGAACTGAGAGAGAGAGGTTAGGTCATCACCAAACACTATTGTGGTAATCAATCATATGTACACATGGAAAAAGGAAATTAAGAAATTAAATCCCCCATGTTCAGCATACACAAAAATCATGGTGAAAAATTACGGTGGATCAGAGACCCATAAGAAAAAGAGCAAACCTCTCCAACTTTTTAGTAGAAAATAGATGTGATTATGTTTATGGCCCCCCAGATAAAGAAAGGTTTCTTGAAGATGAGCATAAAGAAATATAGTCTTTGGGAAAAATAATTTTTAATCAATTGATAAAGTTAATTTTTTATCAATGGACAACGCAGACTGATAAACTGAGCAACTTCACTGTATTAAAATGCAGATCTTCTGTGCATAGAAGGCACCAAAGAGTGAGTGAAAAAATACACTACAGATTCAAAGAAGGTACATCCTGGCTTAGTATCCAGAATAATGAAGGCCTAAAATACGCAGGAAGAAGCCAAATATACCAACTAAAAACTAAGCAAAGGACATGAGCAAGTTTTCAGAATATGAAAATAGCTTCTTATCGCTAGTCATCTGGTAAAGGAGTAAAGGAGAACTTCTCACACTTCAGATTAGCAACACAATTCTGAACTGTTAAGCACGGATGGGAATGCTGAGCTGAGGGGCCTCTCTTCCTGCTTGAGAGAGGGCAAGTGAAACGTTCCCTTCGGAGAGCAACTCACCACCACAGGTAACAGGCAAAGCAGGTGGCGTTTGCTGGGCAATCTACCCCCAGTTACATGGCCCCCTGCACCCCACAGGGTGTCATGCGTAAGAATGACTTTTGGAACAGAGTTTGTCATTCCGAAAGAAAGAAAAAAAGGGGACACTCCAAGTATCCACCAACATGACTACAGACAAACCAGTAGTGTGACAATAACGGAATTCGAGGCGACAGTTAAAATTAACGCAACAGAAACCCTGCCTCGGTGGGCATGAGTCCACTGAGATGCTGGGCCACAAGATAATCACAGATGGGTATGTACAAGGCACTGTTAAAGGCACACGAGACCTCGCTGTATGCTTCTACAGAGGCTTACAAAGATGGTACAGGAGTACGGAAAGGGAAGGGATTACAAAGGTCAACTGAGGGGTTTGGCTCTGGTGGTGGGCAGGGAAGGGACCTGCTTGGACAGGGTCCCTAAGTCACTGTACTCTGAATCCTGGACTAATTCATCACAGAAGAGGAGGCTATTCACCCAGTAAATGTGTGTACTGAGCGCTGACTGTATGGCTGTCCTGGGCCACATTCCTTGAGGACAAGAAGAAGGGTGCCACTGCCCCTGCTGCTTGGTGTCCTGAGGTCCCCACCCTCAGAATTCCTCCTGCCCTGGAACCCCACTGTCTCGGTACAGCCCAGAAGAAGAGGGAGAAAGCTGTCCCCAGCTCCGACTCAGGAAGAAGGATCTCATTTAGATTTGACCTCAGGAAGAACTTTTCCACCGAGGCTAGTGAGTGCCAAAGACAGCAGGATCCCTAAGCACAGAATCTTTTCTAAAAATCATAATGACTTTTTGATCGGTTAAGTCGCATTTGCTCACTGAAGAGGGTCCCCAGAGTTTCCACCCACTGGAAAGCAGGCTGGGGGGGGTGTCCTTTTTTGCAGTCAGATAGATGCACCTAGGCACATAGCAGAGATCCTGCTGGGGACAGAGCACGGGGCCATCCTCAATCTCCTGAGCTTTGGAAAGGACCTGCTGTGCTGTCCTGTTGGTTTGGAGAGCGAGTGGGAAGCAGTCCCCACCCAGCTGCAGCCCCCCTTACCTGAAGCTGAGCAGGATGGCAGAGGCGATGACCAGGGCGGAGAAGGACAGCGCGTAGCCCACTGTGTAGATGATGTAGAGAGACAGGAGCTGCTCCTCTGGGGAGCTCTGTGTGCACACAGGGACACGAGTGTGCTATGTGGTGCACCTCGAGGCCCTCTTCCCCACTCTTCTTTCCTGGGCCCCAGGGACAGAGGTGGGGCCTCAAATCAGACCCCCTGGGGATTCTGGAACTAAGAAAGATATTGATCTGTGGAGATGGTGCTGGGCTCCTGGGGTCCAGTTTAATGCCAGAGCAGTGAACGTGCACCCAACAGCACGGTGTGTAAACCCAGAGGCAGAGGCTGGACGAGATGCCCACAGATGGACCCCATGACATGGAGACCCCCCCACTGCCCTTTCTGGGACTCAGAACCCCTGCTCAGCTCACTTTCTCCCCGCGCTTGGACTCCTCGCACTCCGACAGGTCCCTCCACGGCAGGCTGGAGTTGTCCCTGTGCAGCCAGAGGCCCTCTGGGGTGCAGAACCTGTACACATGGCCCTGCAGCACTGGGTGGGAAGATGGGCAGCTGAGTCTCAGCCCAGGGTGGGCAGCAGGCCCTGGGCTGGAGCCCCCAGCCCTCCCCAGCCTCGCTGTCCCAGCACTGGCACTTCTGAGTTAGTGACACGCCTGACGCCTCTACACGCACCATTCCCCAACACACGTACACACACACGAACACAAGCACACACCATGATGGTCCAGGCCTGGGACGGGGCATCACCAAGATGAGGACCACTAGACTCCTCCTCCTTAGCACTTGGGCGTGCAGTTAGAGGAATCTACATCTCTGAGATGAGGTCACTTTGGTCCAGATTCAGCCTCACTCACATCACACTACTGCCCAGAGCCGGGCTGGGCAGCAGCGGCCCTGCCAGGTCCAGTCACTCTCCACGATTCCTGAGTCTCCACATTCAGCCCCCATCTCCCTCTCACACTCCTTGGGGTGAAGAGACCCTAAGACCAAAGCCGGTACTGCAGAGCTGAGAGGGGATGAATCAGTTCCAATTTGGGGAGCCCCAGTCTGAGGGAGTCGCCGGAGAGAGAGAGGCGATCCAGTGATCCTTCTGGAATGAAGGCTCTCAAAGAAAAATCAGAAAAGTCCTCAGAAAGGGGGTGGTGCAAACACAGCCCCAGAAGAGCTGGCAGTGGGACACCACCTGTGACCACTGTCACCCCACCTGGACGCCCAGCTGCTGGGGCAGTCTCCCTCCATCCCTCCTACCCGCCTACCCAGGGAGATGGGTGGCTTTGTGGCCCCAGGTTCACGGGAGGCCAGGACAGTGCTTTCTAGGAGGAGGGGCCTCATTCCTTACCTCCCCAGGACATAAGTCAGGCACCAAGGCCAGGGTACAGGGGACAAAAGGGTGAGGGGAGGTGGGCTGGCACAGGGACTCAAGGAGGGAAGCTGCAGCCCCAAAACACATTTTAAAAGGATTTTAAAGACCAGCTTCCTGTACTGTGACAGGAAAGGAGAATGGAGAAGCCACCAGAGGCCCTGGGTGACAGAGACTGGTCAGTGTCCCGATGGGCGAATTAGCAGTGAGGAGAGGTTCATGGCCTTGTGTTTTGTGGGGAGCACTGACAGCCCCCAATCGGGCCCCCAGGGGCACCCTTTTAGGCCAGGGGCTCCATTACACAGATCCCCAGCCTGGTGAGGTGGCAGGGAGACCTTTACAGTGGGGCCCGTCATGCAACAGGACCTTGTCCTCCCCGCCACCCAGCAGGGCAGCCTCCCAGCTCTTCCTGTCCTCGTTCACCCTCCTTTCATGAACAAGCCCTGAACAAGAGAAAGGCATCATCTGGGCACACGGCAGGCAGATTAGCTCAAAGCATTACTTCCTCTGGACAAACCTGCCTTTTAAGACTTCACCCAGAAGAGAAACAAAAACCTAAAAAGCTAATGGCAGAACTTCCAGTGGGGACCAGCTGTGGGCTGAGCACTTGGTTACTAACAAAATCAGGCCCATAGGAAGACAAAGAGGGACAGGCAAGCTTCTGATTTTAGCAACCTGAAGGGAGCGTCTCAGGCCCCAGGACACTTCTCTTATCTGTGGCATGGATGCTGGACATTCTCTCCTGGGGTCAAGGTTTTTGCTGGGCAGCAAGATCAGTCGATGGTTGCAGATACGGAGACCTGGGCCGACTCCATGAAACTGGCGTCAGAGCCTGGCCTGGCAGCCCAGCTGGAGGGCAGGAAGGGAAGAGAATTCGGGGAGGCCAGGGCGCCCCGGGAAGGGAAACAGTGGCCCACAGCGGTGTGGCTTCCCACAGCTAGCACACAGGCACAGCAGGCACGCTGCCATGGCAGGGCCTCTCCCTACCTGTCCCACACACACCTGCTTTGCAGGCTGGGCTGGCACAGAATCTGTTCCTCCACATCTGTGGTTTGCACATCAGAACCACATTATGAGCTCGGTGCTGTTGATCCCATTTTACAGATGAAGCAAGAATCTCTAAGAAGCCACACAACTTGCCCAAGATCACCAGCTAGGAATAGCATGGTGAAGACTCTCCCCCTACCTCTTGGGCCCCGGAGGCCAGGTTAGCAGCCAAACTTGTTGCTAAGTCAACAGTGACCATGTGCCATTTCTCCTCCGCCTTTCCTCGGAGCTTGGATTTCCCACCATGCAGCCCTTCCCAGGAGGTTCCCCTTGCCAGTGTAGCCGCTGGCAGCTGGCACTGCCCCGGGGCCTCTGCTCAGAGCCAGCTGGGGAGGTGGGTACAGACATGCACATTCCTGGCACAGAGTCAGGAGATCGCTGTGTGCCCGAGAAGTCCAGCCAGCCTGCTGTCAGTTCCCCTTCATTAGCATCCAATATTAAAAGCCAGGGCTGTTCCCGGTGGAGTCCGTGGTCCCTAGGCGCCCATCCCGGCTGGAGGTGGGCTGCATCCTGCTCGGCCCTGCTTATCAGCCCAGCTTTATCTGGCCCTGGAGCAGCTGGCCAATCACAGCCAGGGGCTCGGCTCCACTTGTCAACAGGAGGTGAACCCGGGCAGCCTCCGCATGCCAGGAGGCCCAGGGATATTTCATTAAGTCAGCCCCTGGTGCTGGAAATAAAACCCCCAATTAAACACTTCCCCTCCCGGAAGCGGCCTCGGCAGCGCCTGTAATCAAGCTAACAGCCGCCCTTCCACGTGGACGCGAGCACTCAGGGCTGTGGAGAGCTGCTCATGAATCCATTAGTCGTTGCACCGTGGCAACAGAGGTGGCAGCCAGGCCTGCTGGGCCCCATTCTACAGACAGGGGCGCTGAGACTCATATCGGTCCTCCCTGCAGTGGTGGGAAGGGTCAAAGGCAGACTGGCCATGAAGGCACCTGCTCGGGTCAGGGTAAAGGGTCGTGCACGGCCTCAGGAGCCAGGAGGGGGAGCCCCAGGGCTCTGGGTCAGATCCAGCTGTGGGACCCTGCATGGCTCACTCCACCTCCCAGGTCTCGGTCTCCTCAGCTGTGAAAGGGGGTCCTTCCTCAAGAGACGAAGCTCGGGAAACGCCAGTGCAGAGGAGGCTTGCAAAACCCAGCCGCCGTGAAGGCTCTGTGCGCCCCACCCTCCTTCAGGGAGGCCACAGTGAATGGTACCACTCCAGCCAGAGCTCCTGGGGCCCAGCTCGGGCCTCAGTCTCCCCTTAGCAACCCTGGGCTGCCATAAGAACTCCCAGGCTCAATATCACGCAGGGAGGCACCTGCCAGAGTTTCTAAATTGTGAATTATAGGCTATTTTAAAGGCTTTTTATGACTCTCATATAATTAGAACTAAGCTAACAGATAGGTAGAAATCAGGAGAGGGGCAGCTAATGAGGCTGGAATGATTTGTAATCAGTAGATTCACGCTGGTGAGTAAATAAGGCTGCTGAGGTCCCCTCAGGCACCCAAGGGGTACCAGGAAGCCCCTGCGGCCCCACACACAGCCTGGGTCCCCAGGTGCTTCCCAGGGACACGTCTTCCCGGCACTCATCTGCTGCCACCCTCTGCACCACCCTGACCCCCAAGTCCCCAATCCCAGGATAGAATTCCAGGGCTTTGCTGGCCTCCCTGGGACGCTGTATAGCTGTGTAGCCTGAGGCCTGGCACTGTGTCCGAGGTGCCACCTGAATGTCACCCCCCTCCCTCTGTGGACAGCCCTTCGGCAGCTTCTCCCAGTTCTTCCAGGCCTGACCCTGATGCCACCTGTTCCTGCCCAAGGCCACACCCCGGGCACACATTGGCTCTGACCTTCCTCAGCACCTCAGTAGCTTCTCGGCACACCCCGCAACCCTGAAGGTCTCGGGGCACCTCTAGCTCCAGGTGAAGACTTAGCTTAGCACTCTGACAATTGTTCTGACCTTGATTCTCCTCCAAAGCAGCCACTTCTGCCCAGCTCTGTACCCCAGAAGGCTGACCCTGGGGACAGCATCACTCTGTCCCCTGTCCTTTGCTGCCTTGGGGCAGTGGGCAGCACTGAGATGGAAGACCCAGGCCGGCCGTTTCTCCCTGCCTGATACTGAGGCTCCAGCAGTGGACTCACCTCTCTGTGGCCGCGGTCCTGCTGGTGGCTTCTCTATAAAAGCGCCAGCTGCCAGGTGGACCTCAGGCCCAGTTCCTGCCCCTGGCTTCTCAGGCCTAGGGGTGCTAAAGCTTTCCAGCACTGCGGTCCTCAGCACACGGTATACCTACTTGGCCCTGTGAGGGACCCTAGCTCAGCACAAGGAAGCTTCAGAACTGCCCCAACCTGCTCCCACACGGCTTGGGTGGGCTGGGGAGCCCCCAGTGCCAACCGCCTCTGCCAAGGGGGTGCCAGGCCAAAGATGGCAATTATGCCTCAGGATCCTGTTTTTTTCTAGACTCACAGGAACCAGTGGCAGACCAGGAACCTATAGGTTGAAGTCGCTGTGTGAGTGCCTGTGAGGCCCTTAACTCCGGAGAGAGGAGGCAGCCTCGGTGATTCTGAGTGTCAGAGAAGGGAGTAAATTAGCCGGGCGCGGGGGAGGGGAGGGAGCTGGCAGGGGGCCGCGCAGAGGCCGTTATCTTCATGGAGAAAGCAATAAAACCGTGTTCACTCGTAAACGGGCACCACCAGGACCTATTTCCTGCTCAAATAAAATTAAAGGTGATGGATGGAGCCACAAGCAGCCGGCAGAGCTGGGGGCGCTCGGTGCTGAGTGATGGGCCCTGTCCCCTGTTCGGCTCCCAGGGGTCTAGAGGCCCAGTTAAGGCTGGCCACGCAGTGGGCGGTCCCCAGCCCGGGAGAGGCGGGCAGGTGTGTGCATGGGCGGGCGGTAGGGTGGAGGTACGCAGGCAGGAGGGAGCCCCGACAGTCACCCTCTCCCCCAGATCTGCTGCTCCCCACCTCACCACCCTGTCCCAGCTTCCCAGGGGTAAGTCAGGCCCAGAGAGATCTGGGGACCTGCTCCTGTCACACAGTCAGGCCGGGCAGCAGCTACTGGCGGAGCCACTAGATGGTAGGGCTCCTGGCACTTCTCCCCTGCAGAGGTCACCCAGGCCACTCAGCGGTCCCAGGCCAGAGCTGCACACACGGGCAACCCACCCCTGCCAATCAAGGAAATGACACATAGCACTGAAACACAGCGACTTCAACCTATAGGTTCCTGGTCTGCCACTGGTTCCTGTGAGTCTAGAAAAAAACACGTAGCATCTCTGTGCCTCAGTTTCTCATCTGGAAATGGAAAGGCCGTGGGTTACTTGCCTCAGAGGGTGGGTGGGAAGCCTCAAGGAGGTATGTGTGCGAAGCGGTGAGCAGGGCCATCCCTGTGCTCTGAGGCCTGTCCTGTGCCTGTCTCTCTGCCGGCCCCCGCCACCCTGTGCACCTCACTTCTGCCAGAGGACGCGATGGGATGAAGCCCAGGTCAGGCCCTGAAGGGCCGCCTCCTCCAGGAAGACCTCTGGCTTCACCCATCCTGGGCTCATTCTCACTGCTGCCTGTGGGCTGTGTTCTGCGTGGGGTCAGGCCCTCCCAGCTACCTCCGAGGTCAGAGCAGAGCCAGGTTCAAATCCCAGCTGTGCTATTTACCACCTCATTAAACTCCTGGGTCCTCAGTTTCCTCATCTGGACAAGAAGCAGAAGCATGGAGTAGTTGTAAGAGTAAAGGAGAGCGGGGCGTGGTGGCGCACGCCTATAATTCCAGCAGGGGAGGCTGAGGCAGGAGGATCGCTGTGAGTTGGAGATCAGCCTGGGCTGTACAATGAGTTCAAGGTCAGCCTGAACTACACAGTGAAACCCTGTCTCAAAGAAAAGAGTGAAGGAGTGACCTTTCAGGAGAAGACCGTGTCAATAAATACTATTGACACATTTTATGGAGGGAAGCGTCTTTCTCCCTTTATGGAGACCCAGCACCTCGTGGCCAGGCTTCTGGACTTCACTATCCACTCCCCACTCCTAGCCTCAGCACAGGAGGCTGGGACAGAGCGACAGTGTGAGGACATATTAGTCAGCCCTCAAGTCAGGGGGCCCCTGCACCTCGGAGATCTGTTTCCTTCCCACCTACCTAGGGACCTTTCCCAATGTAAGGGCCATGCCACCAACACCCGACCACGGCTCCCCGTGAACCCCTAAAGAGCCAGAAAGCAGACAAGAAGGGTTACCTAGGTACACATAGTACAGATGCACAGTCCCAGGACACCCTGTGCAGCCCCCGTCTGTCCCCGCGTGGCTTCTTCCCCAACCACTAGGTCAGGGGAGTCACTTTCCATCTTAAGTCAGACCCCACACTGCCCCCCACGCCTGCCGACACCCCGTCTCCCAAGTGAGGCAGGCCATTGGCTTGAAGGCCTGGAAACTCTCTGCAGTGGCCAAAGCCACATCTCAGGGCAAGGACCGGCCAGCTCTCCCACAGGCCCTCGGCCTCCACGACACAGGGAAGGCAGCAGACTCACCGCTGCTGGCCCAGGGCAGGTACCAGGGGCAGCTGACGTTCACGAAGGAGCCCGGGGGCCCATCCGGCCAGCAGGCGTAGTCATCAAAGGTCCTGTTGCAGAACAGGCCTGGGGAGAGGAGAAGAGTCTCTGAGTGTCTGTTTGTGCCTGGCTGGGTGCTTCTCCCCTCCCCACCCCAAGGCCCCCACACTGTAGAGCTGCACCCCACTCCCCTGCAGCGAGTGCCTACTATATGCCGAGCACTTTCCTTCTGTGTAAGACATCAGTATTTCCTGCCCCAAGCGCTGTGGGCATAAAGGCTGTCACACAGCTAACTTACAGTAGTAAGTGCTCAATAAACAATTCTTCTAGGCCTAATTTTAAACCGCACTTCACAGGTCAGAGGGAAATGGCAGCTCAGGAAGCTGAGAAGACAAATCTTCCTCTGTGCTATAATCACGGGCCAGGATTTGAACCTGGCCCGTCTGGCTCCAGTCACCACCCCCATGAACTCGCCACAGTATTTATTGTGGTTTGTTTTTCCTTTGTTTGCGATACTGGGATTGAACCCAGAGTTTTTTCACTGAGCTACATCTTCAGTTCTTCTTAATTTTTTTGTTTGTTTTGAGACAGGGGTTCCCCTAAGTGGCTAAATTGCCCAGGCTGGGCTCAAACTTTTGATCCTCCTGCTTCAGGCTCCCAGAGTGCTGGGGTGACAGGAATTGGGTGACCAATTCCTGATAGCAGGTGCTCTTGGATCTGCTGGTTCATCAATCCATGCATAGGCTGGGACGGGCTAAGGAGACACAGGTGGAAAGGCGGGGTCCCTACTCCGATAGGCTCACACTAAGGGCAGGAGGGACCAGACGGGACAGATGAGACAGGACAGAAACAGCTGCCCAGAGCTGACGAGGTGGGTGGGAAAGGGCCAAACACAACAGCATCCCTGGGGAAGAAAGAGCCTGAGCTGACCGTCAAGGACCTGCGGATTCGGGACAGGTGGAAAGTGGACAGAGGGCATTCGGGAGAGGGGACAGCTCCACCCAGGGACGGAGGCACAGGGCGCATGTGGCGTCCCAGACAGGAAACCATGCCCAGCCATGCACTCGGGGTCCATCGAAGCCTTCTGAGAGCTGGCTGGGCCCCAGCGACACTCACCGGTGGCCGGGGCTGGAGTCTCAGTCAGGTTGCGCTGGCACTGACGTCGGTACTCTCGCCATTTCTGCACTGTCTCCGACAGGGACACAGTGGCACCCTGGAGGGGGGAGGGGAGCAGAAATGGGGCCCCCGTGGGTCCAGCCAGCCCTTCTCCCGCCCCCTGCCACCCCGATGTGCTCTTGATTTCTTGAGCTCCTGGAGACCTCATAGTCCTAACCTTACTGGGCACTGGTCACCTCTGACAGGAGAGGAACAAGTGTGTGTCACACAGGGGACCCAGGTGCAGCCTTTGACATCTGTACCCCTCCCAGGGACCGTGCATAGCTCGATGTGTTGTTGGCACACAGAAAACTGCTACTGAATGGATGTCTTTGGGGGTGCACAGGTGAGGGGGAAGAGGGGAGGGTGTCACTCATTTGTGGTGTCACCCGCTCTGGCTGAAGAAGAGACTTCCTGAGGGCCAGGCCTTGGTCACTGCCTGGGGTTCCCCTCTGTCTGGTGCCCAGGCAGCCTGTCTGGAGACTACTTGCACTTGTGACCTTTCTAGAACTCCTTCTAGAAAGCAGGGCTTAGTGGGAGAGGGACTCCGTGAAGGGCGCACAGGGCCTCAGGAGGTGGAGCCTGGTGACTTCCTGGAGAACTGAGACATGGGGTGTGGTGGCATCTGGTGCAGCAGACAGAGCCAGGATGTCCATCATTAGCAAATGCAATCACGGGTAAAAGAGGACAACAATGGACACCCCAGGACTCCCTCCAGCCCCACCCAGCATCTATACATCTATACGGAGCAGGCAGAGTCCCAGGGCCGGAGGAAGAGTCAGGAAGGTGCCACAACTGACCTTAAGTCTACAATCCCCAGGAGGTCCAGAGTTGGCTGCTGGGCGCACGGTGCCCCCTCCCCACCCAAGCAATCCCTTCCGTCCAGCTCTGCGTGTCGCCTTCGGCGATGCCTGAGGCTGCGGTGCTTTCTGCTTTCATATTTTCCTAAAAGACCTTAAAATTCCTCATTTAGAGGCTGCTATTGCTGAAATGACCAGAGAGCCCCTTGTATACAATTTAGGATCTATACATAATTTAAAACCAAAATTTGCTTCTTGAGATCCCAAACATGTACCCGTGCGTGGAAATTAAATCATCAACAACCCTTCCGAGGCCTGTACCCCTGACTTGCAAAGCCCCAAAGCATGCACGGAAGATGGTTTCTGAGTAAGCCTGCGCGGGTCTGGGCTGAGTCGGGGTCTATGAGACAGCTGTCCTTAGCCACTTGGAAAATTCCAGAATGAGGGGTGTGTGCTTGCTCTGAGCCCCGGGAGCTTCCTTGAAATGAGGAGCTGATGGAGGCTTCCTGAAGGACACAGCTCTTCTGAGAGCAGAGGTCAACATGTGTGCTGTATTTGGGGAGGGGTGTGGAAAAAAGGAGTCAATCACACCAACCACGAAGCCCGTGCGTGACCATAACCACCAGTGAGGGGGCGGCATGGTTTACAGTAGCGTCCTGGAGGATCCATCTTGCCTCCGCCCACCTGCCTCTCTCTCCTTCCCTCTTTAGCCCTGGAAAGGTCTCTTCCTCCCTCCCCTCCGTGCAGCAGCTGCTGGTGGTAAACAGGCAGAGACGGGGAGACGGGGAGACGGAGACAGCCCCTGACGGTATTTGTTTCCAGTAGGAAGACTGGTGGGAGGCGGCCACAGCTGGGAACTGGGGCAGCAGGTGCACCTAGGCAGGAGGCCGGAGGGCTCTGCGACTCCAGGGACAGCACCACGAAGGGCAGCCCGGTCACCCACTCCAGGAGCTGCAGACAGAGGTGGCTCCATCAGCCACCAGCTCTCCGGGAGCCCGGGCTTCTCCCCGCTGGGTGCAAGGGCTGTGTTGCAACAGAACTAGCGCCCTCTCTGCCCACCCCTGCTCAGGATCTACGAGGGATCTCTCTCAGCCTCGCCTGGGAACCTTGGTCTGCAAGCAGAGCTGCCTGGATCTGTGGCCTCTCGGACCCCTGAGGAGCCGCAAGTGGGCCAGGTTCTGGCCTGTGGCTGTGGCGGGGGTGGGGGGGAGTGTGTGGAGGTGAACGGAGGCTGCCTGGCGTCAGAGCTCAAATGCTCTGCAGGAAAGCGAGACAAGAAGTGGCTGGATCGGGTCTTGGTGCAGTGTGAGCTCTGGGGGACTCAGGACCGGGAGGTGGGGACATGGCACTGGACGGTGGGAGGGGGGACGGTTGGCTGCAGGAAGGGAGGGCTTTCAGCAAAAGGGCACAGTCGGGACCAAGACCTAGAACATGGGAACATGGGGACAGCAGGAGAGTGGAGGGGCAGACAGTCACAGGCTGCGGTCTGGGCTGAGGCTGGGTGAGGCTGGGTAGACTGGGTGGGCTGGAGCCCACCTGGATGTCCAGGGGTCATGGTGGTGGGCAAACAGCCCCAGCTGTGAGCTCAGATCTGGGCTTGATCCTGGGGCTTCCAACAAATGAGGCAAGTGTGCAAGTCTGTGTGCAAGTTTTAACTTCTGGCCTCAGTTTACACATGTGAGAATGGGAACAACAGACCTCTGCCCCCCTCTACCCCAGACCACTGCAAGGACCAAGTTAGGGCTTAGAACTCTCCTGGCAGGCGGACAGGGCTCCGTCCATGCAGTGCCTCTTAGGGGCTCTGATTCTAAGAGAGGGCAGAGTGGAAGGAACAGGGAGGCCTGGCTTCCTGGATTTCAGGGTCCCACATTCCTTTGCCTCTAGAAGGAAGAACCTAGCACATTTTCCTGGCCCAGGACCAATCACCCTGCCGAGTCTGTGACATCTTCCAGCAGCAAGTCCAGCCGGTGGCAAAGTGAAGCAGGAGGAGACATGGGGCCCCAGCCTGGGAGGGTGCCAGGTGGCCCCCACTGCCCAGATACGCACCCCCGCCCGGGGTGGGTGTCAGGGGAAGCTGGGGCTTCCCGGAGTGGCCCTGGGAGAAAGAAGGCAACGGGGACAATGCCCAGGTTTGAGGCGTCAGTAAGGCTGGACGTCCCTCAGACTGGGAATTTGGGGTGTGGTCTGCAGAGGAAGTCGTGCACAGAGAGTCCGAGTCTTTGGTTCATATCCCAGCTCTGTCTGTCAACAGAGGACACTTTTAATCTCTTGGGGCCTCAGAGTCCTCATCAGGGGGCACAGTCCGGGACACACACAGGTGACTGCCGAGCCCTGCACAATGGGCAGCGTTGGAGGGAAGACACGGGGAGAGGAAGCCCTGGGCTCTCCATCACCGGAAGGCGCTGCCTCTCCGAGACCGGGCCCACCTGGAAAAGGGCCTCCTGTTTCTCGGTGCCAATACGGCTACCGGATTCTTTCCTTTTCTGGAAACCACTGGGGTAGAGAGGAAGGGGACCTTGGTCTCTCTGGGCACCCAAGAGAGAGAAGGGAAGGTGTGAGGGCCTCTCAGAAGGAGGAAAGGGGGCTTCAGAGACACATTTCCCGAAGCTCCCAACTGGGTCCAGCCTTCAGGCTGCTCAGGGTCCTGGGTCCTGCCTCCCCCCTCTGCGGCCTGCAGGGGCGGCTGCCAGGTCTCCCTTTTCCCCCCACTTTTTCTTGTTACGGGCTTCAGATAGGCGGGCAGGGAAAGGCCAGCCATGCACACCTTCTCAGGGGCACAGGGACCGCACACTGCCACGCACACTTTAAAGACATTCCCAGAGTCTCCTCCCACGTCATACACACCCCACCAGGCACACACTCACATGCTGCCCCCAACCAAGGCATACATACTCAAATCCTTGGCTGACACACCAGACCCACATAGACACTGTGACAGGCACACCTCTCTCTCTCTCCTGGACAGCGACATGGCCAGCAGACATCTGTTCACTTGCCAGGATTTCTCTCTCTCTCTCTTTCTCTCTGTCTCTCTCTCCCTCTCACACACACACACACACACACACACACACACACACACTTTCTCTCAGATGTTCCCATAGACACAGTGTCACATTGGGATCACAAACACACACATGGATACACAACTACATTGTTGCACACATAGCAACGTGCACCAGTGCAATGCCACACACAAATATACAGAGCAACAGGGGCTCCCAGAGCCCGCACCCTTCTCCAGGCCCATCTCTGTCTTTATCACAGGTCTGTCTACTCGTGCACAGCCGGGTGTGCACACAGCAGGGGCAGGGTGCAGCTGCGGAAGGACCTGTATTTCCTGGAACCATGGTGGAGAGAGCCCAGCTCAGCATGAGGTCCCCACCAACCGAGGCACAGCCTTGGACTCTGTCCACCAGCAGTTCCCAGTCCCCAAGGACAAACGATCCACTCCCCTGGGGTAGCTCAAGCTGCCACCTCAGGTGCCAGAGCTTTAATCCTCTCCAAGAGCCGTGTGATGAAGTCCTGTTTACAGGTGAGGATGCCGAGGTTCGGGACGGTCAAACACCCTACAGAAGATCAGCAGGTAACAGCAGATATTTGAACCCCAAGTCTGTCTGGCTTTAACTCCGGGTGTTAAAGTCTGTCTGTCTGTCTGTCTGCCTATCTGCTTAGGAGGCCAGCTCCCTCCTGGGGAGTCGTGGAGGTGAGGAGCAGTGAGGGGAGTAGTCTACCCCAGGGACAAGGCAGCAGTGGCCCAGGTCACCTTTTTTGGAAGTCATTGTGACCATCTCCCTGCCTGCAGGGAAGCTGCTTCCAGCTTCCCCAGACCTGCGGAGGAGGAGGGCCCAGCCCCAGCCCCAGCCCCAGCCCCATGCACTTTTTATCCTTTCTGTTTCTCAGCTGTGGGTTCACTTCAGCCAGGGAACTCTCCTTTCCCCAGCTTTTGTTCCCCAAATTGACACGAGGGAAGTGACTCTATTCCTGTTGACCTCATAGAAAATAAAATGCAGGGTTCATTATTCTAGCGTTGGATCTGCATGTGTGAGGTTTTGTCACAGTTACCGCAGTCTAACTCAAGGCGGCTGTCACTTCCCTGCAGAGGCCAGAGGCCTCCCCCTGAAGCTCCCCGCTCTCCACTCAGTGCCCGGCACCGCCACCCTGGTCCTCTTGCGGCCCAGGACTTCGAAAGGAAGGACCAAAGGAAAGGGCAGGTTCAAGGAGCCTGGCACCTCTGGGACCGGAAGCCAGGGGAGGAGACAGCCCAGGGAGCTCTCCTGGTTCCCTCCCAGCCTGCAGCAGCAGGGCACCGGTAGTGAGTCTGCAGTCCCGTCCTGCAAAGAGCTCAGGTTCACCAGGAAAGCCCCGGCCTGGCTGGCACGGCATGACAAAGGGGCTGTGGCATGGGGGAGGGGGTCACAGGGACCATGGGCGGCAGTTGGCACTGGGGAACCAGGAAAGGCATCGAATGAGGCTGGGAAAGGATCTGGGGGCTGAAAAGGTGCCGGCACCTTAGCTGAGAGGCACATCTGTCTACATCTGGTTCTCGGGTAGTGTATGGAGTTTGCCCCCTCTTGCCTGGCCTGTCATCCGTTCTGGTACACATTTTAAGACTACGCGGGCCCACTCCCCAGAGACGTCAGTCCTTTAGGTCTGGGAGTAAGGTGGTGAGAAGACAGTGTTCCCAGAAGCAAGACAGGACGCCCAAGCCTGCCCTCCGTTCTGCCCAAGCACGTCCCAGCATCTCTGGACAACTGCCCTCTCCAGGGGCAGCTGACCACCTTCCTCAGGCCAGGAGCTGGGGAGAGGGGGTGGAGGAAAGGCAGGAGAGCCAGAGGGGGGCAATGCAAGGGTCCACCAAGCAGGTCAGGGCATTCCTGCGTGTCCCAAGATGAGGTCTGGTGTGGGCTGTCAATCAGGGGGCTCAGAACCGGTGTGCAGGGTGTGTGAGGGGGCCCTGGCTGCTTCCTGCACCCAGCTTCCTGCACCAAGCTTCCTGCATGTCTGCTGCAGGGGCTGGGGGGAGGAGGTGGCACTTAAGTTCCATCTGGGAGGTCACAGAGGAAGGACAGCAAGCTGCCACCGCAGGGACCCTGGGGCTATGAGTCAAAGGCTGCACCTGGGGCCTGGGGCGGGGGGAAGCCCGGTGTCCCCCCTGGTCCCTCTCGGCCCTCCGAGACCTCTCAGCGCGTTTGATGGAGGATGGAGCAGGGGCGGTAGAGGGGAAACCGCAGGCCAGGGGTCCTGGGCCCGGGCTGTGCCAGGGCGACTGGCACGGGGTTCAGAAGCACAGGAGTTGGGAAAGTGGTTTCGGGAAGGGCAGAGCGAGACGCAGCGCCCAAGTCAGCGCAGGGCGCCCTCGGGCAGCTGGCGCCCGACGAGGGGTGCGGGCGGCGGGAAGCGGAGCCCGACCCGGGGTGCGGGAGCTGCCCAGCGTCGTCCGCCCGGGCCACCAACTCTGCGCGCCCCTTGGTCCCCAGGCCCACGGCGTCCTCGCCTGCGGTGGCGGAGTTTCGCTCAAGTCCGGGCCGGGCAGCACCCCGCGCCCGCGGCGCTCCCTCCCGGTCCCGGCCCGCGGGGCCCGCTCACCTGGGGGCGGGGGCCGGCCCTGCCCACCGCCCCGAGCAGCAGGAGCGCGAGGCGCAGCGCGCGGGGGGCGCCGGCCATGGCGGGGCGCTCAGGACCGGGCCATCGCTGCCACCTGCGGAACCGGCGGCGACTGATCCAGGCTGCGGGAGGCGCGCGGCGGGCGCGGGGGAGGAGCCGGCGCGGGGCCGCCCCGCCGCGGGAGGGGCCGGGCACTCGCGGTCCCCCGCCCCGCGCCCCGCGCCCCGAGTCCAGCGCCCGAGTCCGCGCGCGGGCAGCGCAGGGGCCGGGCCGCTGGCTGTGCCCGTCAGCGACCAGCGGCCGCCTCCCGCCCCCGCACTTGCGCCCAGACGCCTCCAGGCTCTCCGGCCCGAAGCCGCCCTGCACCCCCTCTGCCAGGTGCCCCGAAGGAAACTGAGGTCTGGAAGTGGACTTCCCCCAGCACTCGCTCCCCAGAGGGACTTGGGAGGCAGAGCCACCCGGCCTGGCCATCCCTCCCCAAGTCCTTGAGGGAGGCTGGGGCACACAAGCACAGGGGCGGGGGGGGGGGGGAATGCACCGCGGAACCCCAACAGCATCTAGGCGGTCCTCGCCACCTGGCAACCTGGGGAAACACGGTGCCGGTGGGGGAGCACTGAGGCACCTGGCTGCCTTTCTAGAAGCTTCCTGAAGCTGACACCCCTTGCAGCTCCAGGGCCTGCGGGTCTAGCCACCGTGCAGGTGTGGCCCCGCGTGCCCATGGCTGTGCCCAAGTGCCTGTGGCTCTGTGTTGTGTGGCCTGCTTGTGCGGACGCTGGGTTTTACCTGCCCCTGTCTCCACCTCCTGTCCCTACTCACGGTATGGAGCAGCAGAGCTGCAGATTCCAGCGTCCGCTTTGCACCCCGGATGCCATGCTGAGGGTCCTAGTTTATCTTACATTAGACAAGATAAAGTAGGTGGGAAAATGGGTCCCCCACACACACCAAGAGCTTTGGTGCCACTGTGAGGAAAGTGGGTCCTTGTCCCACCAGGCCTGCCAAGGGGGTTCATCTGGGACCATTTCGAAGAGAAAGTCTGTGAGAACAGCTGTACTTTGGGGGAGAGAACTGAAAACTTGTCAAACCCCTGACAGAGGCAGGACCTGTCTGAGCCAGAGACGGCCGGAGGGAGAAGCCGCAGCGTCCATTCAGCAAGAGGGGTCCTCTCTGGCCAGCTCTGCCTCCATCTCTAGACAGTCCTTTACGCCTCCCACTGCCCAGAAGTCAGTCCATCGGGCTTTCTGTGTGATTAGAGTCTCAGCAGCAAGTCCAGAAAACTCCATCTCCAGGAACAGTGGTGTAAACCAGGGCTGCCATGCAAAGGCTGCAGATTCAGCAGAGGGCTGGCGTGGCTGCTTCCTGATCATCAAGATCCCTGCACTGTCTACCTTTCCTCATCTTGTGGTCCAAGGTGTCTACTTAGGATCCAAAGTGGCTGCTCGGGTTCCAGTCTTGAAGTCCTAATTCCAACCAGCAGGAAAGAGGAACACACCCTCTCTATCCTTAAAGATATCTCCTGACCGTGGCAGCCACTGGTCAGAATTTAATCACGTGGGCACTGCTGGCTGCAAAGGAGGCTGGGAAAAGGTACCCTTTAGTCCAGGGAGTCACCAGCATATTGGGCATTTTATTACTCTGTCTCCTGTTGCTAATAACACACCACAGACAGTTTAAAGAGTTTCATTGCGGCTAATTATTCATATCAGAAGTTGAGGGGCCGCCTCTGGTGAAAGCCTTCCTGTTGGTAGAGTCTCTGTTTTGTTTATTTAATGACTATCTGTGGAACACTTGAGCAGGGTCCTGGGGCACAGTGTTGCGGGCCATCCCGCCTGCAGAGAGATTATGTTTTAGTGCAGGAGGGAGGCAATAAAGGAAGGGTAACATCACTGGGTGTGGAGCGCAGTTGTGATACCCACTGTTGTCACAGAAGATGCTGTTAAAGATCCACCCACAAAAGACCACTTTCTCTGTGCCAGGGCCTGTCTCTGGATGGAAGGAATTACTACTTTTATGTCTGACCCCTAGGAGCAGCTGTGAGCCACAGATGAAGAGCATCAGAAGGACACATGTCCCCAGGTCCTGGCCCACTGGATAGGACAGCTCAGAGGCCTGTTCTGCGTCGCCCAGGGGTACCCAGATTCCCACAGCAGTCCCCTGCTCAGTCGAGCTGGTGCGGTGCTGTCTTTTGCTTCCCTGTCTCGCTTGCATATTTGCTGTCTGCAGTCCCAAATAAGACAAACCACTTTGTCCTTACATCCTCATTCCAGGTCTGCACCTCGGCGTGCCCAGTCGCAGAGATCGGGCTCGGCGTGTACCCAGGAGGGCAGGGCTGGCCCTCCCAAGACATGGGGGGTGGGTAGCTGACACTGTCATCCGAGCCTCTCCTGTTAGGGCCCCAGCTCCAGAAGGAACCCCGTGCTGCACCTCAGCACTGCACAGCTCTGTCCTTCTTGTGTGTCCTTTCTGGCTCTGTCTCCTGCTGCCACCATCGCTGTGTCCCGTGGGCCCTGGAAGACAGGGTGGACGTGTGGGAGGACTTGGTTCCCCCAGCCAGAAGGTAAGTCAGCTTCAGAGTCCATCCGAATTTGGATTCCTTTTTATAAGAACATAGCTGCTCCCCGGGACTCTCCCCCAGGCTCCTGGAGGATGACCTTTCTCAACCACCATCAGACCTTGCCATACCGCCCCCATGGCCCCCCATGCCCACCCAGAGCAGCAAGTCCTCCAAACCCAGCAGCACCCGGGGAGCTGGCTTAGCTCTCCTGAGGGACCCTCGCCATCTTCACCCTCTGTCCTTGCACACGGTCCCCGCTGTCTGGGGCACCCTTCCCCACCTTGCCCTGCTCAGACTGTGAGCTCCCAGCTTTCTCCGGATGTCCTGTAGTGCACCTACCTGGGCACATGGCAGATGCACCATAGATGTTTGTGGCAGCTGAAATGTACCAAGCCAAGTGTCCTGCAAGTGCAGTTCCAGGGGAACTGCACACCTCTTCCCCCAGGCGCTGCAGCCCTGGAGCAGAGGAAAGGCTGAGCCCTTGATAGCAGGGGTTCGAGTGGATGGCATACTGTTTGCTGAACTGTACTTAACACTGACCATGACAATGAAAACCACAGCTTCCACACTGACCAAGGTGTGCTAAATGCTTGGGCGGTCCTGGTCTCACCATCTGTTATAGGCAAGTGTTATTATACCCATTTTATGGATGAGGAGATGGAGGTCTGTGGATGAAAAGAGAGTTGTTCATAACCTGGCACCATCCCATTTCTGCTACCCCCCAGTGCTGGTATAGGAGGAAGCTGCTGGTATGTGTGTGGCAGCCCAGAGGTTCCCAGCTCCTGCTCTGCCTGGCTTCCCGTGGCTCTTTTGTTTACAGCCCCAAGTGGGGGTCTTGCTCTCACCCTCCTGTACAAGGCTTCTCTAGGGCCCTAGGGTAGGCAGAGAGAAGCCAGCCAGGTTTTCAGATTGTCTGCAGGGAGTTTAGGTGTATCCCTAAGAAGAAGATGCTACCAGGCCCTGTTCCCATGGAGGCGGCTGCCTGTCCCTCCCTGTCAGTGCTCAGCAGGAAAACCTGGCCAGCAAGCAGGCAGGACAGGTTCCGCCTTGGGGAAGGGGACAGAAGGAGCAGCAGGGTAGAGAATCGCTAGATAGGGGTCTCTGGCTCGCATCCTTCAGGCTCCTTCCCCAGCTCCAAGTCCCTGAGATACTCATTTACTCCCGAAGTTTAAGATCACATTGCTCTTAGCTGGGGATATAGCTCAGTGGCATAGTGCCAGCCTGGCAAGCGCAAGGTCCTGAGTTCAATTCCCAGTACAATAAAAATGGTCTCATCTCCCTTCTGAGAGGAGGACAGAGTCCCATTACCTGCATGTGTACAAACATACGTGGGCCTTAGTCTGACAGCAGTGGGTTCAAGTTGGTCGAACTCGGTCACTTTCTGTGTAGCCTTAATGCCGTGAAGCCTGTCTGATGACTTACTAAGAATGGGGACCAACCTCACCCAGCCCTCGGTCTGCGTGCACCAGGCGCTGTTCTAGGAGCCCAGAGTGCCATTCCTTTCCTGCTCACCAGCGCCCTCACCCGGTGGCCGCCAGTAGTCTAAAAATCTGCAGACTGCAGCTGCCGCCCAGGAATCCACTTTCTGCAGGAGATCCTGGCTGCTGCAGCTCCTGAGACACAGACTGTGTCACCAGAGGAGGCTCCCGCGGGCCACAGCTCTGACCCTGATGACCTCTCCCCTCTGCCACTCACCCAGAGCTCCCGGGGGGGGGGGGCTGGGTTGTGAATCAGGGTCATTTTGAGTCCAGTTTAACAAATGAGGGTGCTGACATCCAGAACCCAGCCCCAGAGAGATAACCCCAGAGAGCCTGGATGCAGCCCATCCAGCAGCCCACCGCGGATTCACAAGTGGTGTTGCCGTATCAAAGCAGGGTTTGCTGACAGCAAGTAAAGCCTCCGTGAGTGGCAGCATTAGTGCTGTGCTCTTCACAGGCCCTCCGTCCTCCTCGATGTTGGCGCAGCCGCGGTACCAGGTCTCAGCAGGCAGCAGGCGCAGCTGCTGGTGCCCAGGCGCCCTGGCACAGCCCCCTTCCTGCTTGGGTGGTCATCGCCAGGTCTGGGGTGGGTGTCTGCCAGGTCCAGAGTCCTCTCTGTGGACGCCCGCTGCCCCCATGCCCCGAGCCAGCCGAGGTCACCAGGTGCTGGGTCCTGTCCAGCTCCAGGCCGTCACAGGGAGGATTTACTGCCTCTGAGCTACAGTGATTATTGCTCTCTTGGGTGGATGCAGCAAGCCGTATTTCCAAAGTGTCTCTGTGTTGCTCTCAAATGGACTCCTCTGTGGAGAGGGACAAGCCCATGGATTCGCACCCACTTTATAAGGAGGGACACTGAGTCCCATGGGCATTGGGATTCACTCGAGGTCACTAAGGACGGTGCTGGCAGCCTTTGTGCAACTCTGGACCAAAGAAGAGGAAAAAGTGGGGTAGGAACTGGACAGCGCCTTCCTTCTCCACAGAGGGCTCTGCCCAGCGGTGGCCAGGGCTCTGTCTTTGTCCCAGGGAGGGATGAGTGTCAGGAGTGGGAGGAGTGAGACAAGCCCCGTGGTGAGACCGGAGGCCCACGAGGAGGGCGGGCAGGGGTACCCTAGAGCTCTTGTGGCAGACCTGGCTGAATGCTCCCTGAATCTGGTGCACACCCCATTTTAGTTTCCTGGGGCAGCTGTCACAAACTGCTGAAAACCGGGTGGCTTTGCAGCAGAGAGAGAATGTCCAAAGTTCCGGAGCCCGGAAGTCTGAGATCAAGTTGTTGGCAGCTGGGTCCTCCTGAGACTGTGGAGGAGAAGCTGCTGCAGCCTCCATGCTCCTGGCCCTGCACAGGGGTCCTCCCTCTGCCTTCACATCGTCTTCTGGGACCCAAGTCCCCTTTCCCTAAGAATTCCAGTCATCAGGATGGGTGCTTATGGTGCCAATTTGACTTTAACTCGGCCGCCTCAGTAAGGAAGGATCCTATCTCCAAGTCAGGTCATATGCTGAGGTCTTGGGAGTTAGAACTTCAGATTTTTTTGGCAGGACACACTACCACCCATTAAACATTGAAGTCGCATTTCCCAGCTTCGTTGGTTACTGAGTGTGGTCCCCAGCAGGTGACAAAAAGAGATGCAAGCCTGGCCCATAACACCTCCCAGGCAGCCTCCCCTCCCTTCTTCCAGCTGCTGTGTTGGCTACGTGACCAGCAGAGGGCGCCACAGCCCCAGACGACACTGGACCCCTGGTTCGGAAGGAGCCTGGGGGCCCTGAGACACTGCCTGGAGCAGAGCTCCCTGCAGACTCACACTGGCTTGTAGCTTGTTAAACCAGCAAGACTTGGGCGCTGTTTGCCACTGCCCTTAGCCTACCCACCCCTACATCAACACAGCGGGGCGTGCCCCCAGGTCTATCCTGGAGAAAAGTCCACCCCTGTGTGCAGCTGTCACCAAAGGAACGGGGCTTCTCACCTGGACCCGCTTCCTCCTCCCCTGCTCCCCTCAGCTGCCTGTGGAGGCTCTGGGTGCGTGTGACTGGGGCTCCAGGACTGGCGAGAAGGCTTAGTCCTCATCAGCGAAACCCACCTGTCCGCCTTTCTGTCTGGAGAGAAGGTGGGGGCTGAGGAGGGGGGTGGCTACCACACAGCTGTCCCTTCTGAGATTCTAGGATCCTACAGGGAAAGAGAAATGCGCCAAATTTCACACATCTGGAAATCAAGGAAAGGAAGTGTCACACGGAGGCCTCCCTCGGTGTAGCCTTCAGCAGTTGTGTCTCTGGCTGAGAAACCCACTGTGCCCAAATGAGAAATAAAACCACCATCAACCTGAGTCCATCATGAAAGGTGACCGCAGGCACCCAGCAAGTGGCCTTGTTCACAGAAGCTGTTGTTTCTTCCTTCTTAGAAGAAATAGCTGTCCCCCCCTAGCTGTGGCATCTCTCAGGCCAGCCTGGAGAGGAAATGGGCCAGCGGGGTGCCAGCTCTTCTCTGAAAAGGTTGGCCTCACTGCTAAGGGTGGGCTCCCTCAGACTCCCCCAGGTCAGAGAAGGAGGCTCCCTCAGGGCAGGCAGAACCCGGCCACAGGCTGGCTCCTCCATGAGCTTCCTGGGTCTGGTCTCGAAGTCACCAGCCTGTGTCAGCTGGCCTGTGGCCGGGGATGGGGGGAAGCTTGGAGTCTCCCTCTGTTGTTCACATCAGACCTCTAGACCCGGCCTCCAGAGGGCCTGTGGCTCTGCCTGGCAGGGGTCACTGTGTCCCGTTCTTTCTCCCCACAAGGCCAGCTCAAGTCACTTCCTACTTTCCCTGCTCTGAAAGTCCTCAGCCTGGTGTACTAAGTGATGCTCTGGTTTCTGGCTCATTTGCCAAATGAGACGGCAAACAAAGCAGACGAGCCTACGAAGCACCTAATGGATCAGATGTCTGACCCTGCCCTTCTGGCTCCCTCGGGGCACGGGATGGTGAGGGGGGCTCCTCAGAGGAGAGGCTCACGCCATTTATTCCAAGCGTGGCGGTTTTGTGATGTGAGAATGCGGATATTTCTCTGAGAAATTGATGACCAGTGCTGCAGGAGGGGCAGGAGGACCCTGGGATCCTGGAGGGGAGACTGCAGAGGCTGGTGCAGGGGGCTGGCAGGGCTTTGGTGGTACAGCTGTGTCCAGGGTCTTGGCTGTGGTCAACACCAAGGCAGATGACCCAAGCTGGTGGACACAAACCTAGGATAAGAAATGAGTCCCCAGCCAAAGACCTGAGGCTCAAGTCCCTGAAGATCTCTCTCTTCTCTTGCCCATCAAGGAGCTGGGTTGACCTGCTCCAGAGGAAGTCCCTCAAGGTCAAGGTCAAGGACATCACGCTTATACAAAAACAAACTGAGATTGGCAGCAGAGCAGGTTTAAGGTGACTGTGTCCACCAAGGAGGTACCCACACATCTGTAGCCTGCTGTACTCTGTCATCCTGGGGAAGGCAAGCCACTGGAGAACAAGATGGGCAAGTTCCAAGTGGTGCCTTGCATGGTGACAAGGCCACAGAGCTTTGCTCTAATGCACTCCCACACACATTGTCCTGGTCCCTGTGCCTATGATGCCATAGCTGTTGTCATGTCTGGGAGGCTGCTATGCCTCCGCCGTTTCTGCCAAGGCCAACTTTGATGCCCCAGCTCTGCATCTGGAAGGAGACTGCTCCCCAAGTTTCCCTGCCAGGAATCTATTGACTGCACCAGCATATCCAAAGGGGCCACTGCCTGAGGCCTTTGCACGCAACGTCAGTGCATTAAACCCCAAAGCGAACAACCAGCCAACAAAAACACACAGGCACACAGAACGAGAAGCTACCGAGGAGCAGGTTCTCCTGCAGACTTCCTACCCGCCTGTGGTTTACGGACAAGGCCCTTAGTCAGGGTTCTGGCGAGCTGGGCTCTCACCCTGGTTCTCCTGTGATTCTCCTAGGTCCCCAAGTCCCTTTAACTTTCCAAATCTTACAGCTCTCAGATGTGTAATAATTCCTGCTGTCCTCTCCTCACAGGGTTGCTGTGAAGATCAAGCCGGATAACACATATGAAAAAGCTTCAGAAACTGCCAAAGGCCTGGGAAATAGTCGTGGTTGCTGGGGATTTAGCTCAGTGGTACGGACACCCATCTGGAAAGCGCAAGTGAGTTTGATTCCCGACATGGAAAACAAACAAATAATTAAAGGAATAGTTATGGTCGCACCCACAATGTCCTTGAGGCTCTGCTGTCACACGCATGCAGCCTTTCTTCCCAGCTGTCCCTCTCCTGTGTCCCGTGCTGCGGCCAAACAGAAATCTGTCATGATCTGAATTCTGCTCCTGCTTTGCCTCCTCCTGGGATGCTCTTAGCCCTTACTTCTTTTGGTCAAACTCTTCCTGACTCAGCCTCAATGATACATTCTCCAAAGACCTCCCCAATGCTCCCAAAGACAAGTGAGTCAAGTCTCTCCCGCTCTCCTGTCCCAGGGCAGTGACCTCTTTCTGACTTTGCGTGGCTGTGTGCAGAGCTGATGTTTCCAGGATGCTGTGAGGCTGAGGATAGGGTCCGCGTCTCAGGGCTCTTGTATCTACTGGGGTTGGCGTAGAGCTGATGGTGCGCTCAGAGCACGTGGTACCATCATACTCGGTTACAATGAGTTGGAGTGGACCTCAAGCGGTGACCGATGGCACTGGAGCCTAGAGCCTAGACAAGTGGCTGGGCTCCAAGGATCAGGCCTATAAACCTCTTTTGACAGAAAAGCCCAACTTCAGAGCCTAGCAATTTGAGATCATATTTGCATTGGAGGCTTTTTAAAGTAGCAAAACTTTTAGATTTATGTCTTCATGAACAGATGTGGAAAGGAAAATCAATTCCTCATAGGATTGGCTTGTTTTTATTGCAGTACTAAATATTATGCACCAAGTGACAAATTAATACATAAATTGACCTAGAGACATCAACATCACGGGATGGATGATGAGAATGGAGAGGAGTGGTCCGAGCTCCTGGGGGCTGGGCGGGGCTGACACCTTCGCACTGCAGTGGAGTCAGTCAAATCAGCTTCCCAGAAAGATGCCGGAGGGGCTGACAGCGCCAGTCAAGTGTCAAAAAGAGGCCAGATCTTCCTCGGAAGAGGGTGGCTGCTCACACGCTTTGTTGAGGGACGGTGTAAGATGGTGCCATGCCAGGGCTGCTGGAAGCTGGCATTTGAAGGGCCTGGCAGCACCCAGGTCCCCTCCAGGGACCATATCCCCAGAGAATACGTCTTCCCCTCTGGGCAGGGCCAGTCCCAGAGCCCAGGGCACGGGGGCAACCGAGACAGCAGGCAGGAGGGGGCTCAGCAAGAAGATCCACCCGCTGAGTCCCTGGCCGCTGTCCCAGAGCCCTGGTTTCCCAGGACAGAGGAGGGGCCCTGGGGAGATGGGGGAGCTGGGACCCACCAGAGAGCACGGCGGCTGGCTGCCGGGAGCTGACACTGACACAGTCTCCGGAGAAAGCAGACCAGGTGGAAAGAGCACGTGTATTCCCTAAAGAAAGATTCCATGAAAGTGAAAAAACCCAAAAGCAACTGCTTGCCCCAGAAGAGGCGATGACACATAACAGACAAGGTCACTAACACCAAGTACCTTCCAGCCCTGGAGAAAGCGGGGAAAGGGAAAGACAGCGAGGGATCGGGAGAGGAAGGCAGACGGGCAGGGAGAGAGAAGAGCATTTTTTGGGCAACTTCTCAGGATTTATCAGGATGGGACACTGGATGTCCTTTAGGGGGCCAGTTTGCACCAGCAGGAAGCCGCGCATGGAAGCCACACGTGACAGGTGGGTGTCCTCAGCCCTCGGACACAGGCTGAAATCGCAACCATGCGTCTAGGCCTGGGTGCCGGGGACAGAAATGCCCAGGGATGTGTCAGCCGGGAGCCAGGGGAAGGCTCTGTCTTGGAGAAGCTGCAAAGATGCCAGGAAATGGAGGAGAAGCGGGAGGGAGCCGCTAGAGTAGCTCAGGTAAGTGAGCATGAGCCACTCCACCTGGAACACCTGTTCAATGAAAACTGAGCATAAAGAAAGAGCCTGTGACGTCGCCACATCACATATGCCCAAGTAAGGTGGCCTGGTAAGCCCGGAGCAAGAGAGGTAACTGTGTGTCCGTCCCTTGGCTGCTGAATCCTTGGGGGACAGAATGGAACTCTGTAAACCAGCAGCTCCTACAAGGGTTAGCACTGATGCAGGGCACATCGAGAAGTATTTATGCTTATCTCAGGAAGTCTTACATAAAGGGAGACCCCAGGAGCGGCTCCGGATGCCGGGAGACTCACGTGATGGAGCTGACCAGCGTTTCCCACGCACTCAAGGTACAGAAGCAATTTTTTGAACACAAAGTACAGCTTTAGCCTTCCAAAACAAATAAAATAAAATAAAAAATAAAACAGGGAATTTATGGCTCCGAGAAAAAAAGCAATGAAGGGAGGAGGCTTTCAGATTTCAGTTGGCTTCGGAGCTTGGGTTCTTTTCCAAATCTGCTCAGTCCCTACTCTGTGCTTGGGGGGCCCCAGCCCCTCGAAAGGGATAGAGCCGTGCATGCTTCAGGCCTTCTCTAGACTTCAGACTTGCTGGAAAATTCTGCATTTCAAGGCTGCATGCAGATGTCAGAAACACCATTAAGTTGTTCAGAGCTCTCAAGAGCATAAAGAGGAAGGGAGAGAAAACCTGCTCACCATTTGTGTTTTAATTAGTGGTGGTGGGGAGCAGGACGGGAAGAAAAAGGGGGAGCCTGGAGGAAGGGAGGCTGCCCGTGGTGTCCGGCTGCCTGACCGCCTTGGCCTGGGCCTCCTCCAGGTCCAACAGCCCGTGGGGCCATCCTGTTCCTGCCCGCCCCATCTCCTTGGCTGCCCTTGGGACTGGAGCCCAGGGACTCTTGCGGGAAGCCTGCACACAAGTCTCCATCTCGGTCCTCCTAGAAACCCGGACCTAAGGCGGACAGAGGCAGTGCTCAGTGTTCTTAGTAGGTGGACAGAGCTTGCAGTGCACACCTGTGATTCCAGCACTAGGGAGGCTGAGACAGGGGGCTCACCAGGAGTTCAAGGTCAGCCTGGGCTACATGCTGAGTTCCAGACCAGCCTAAATTGCATAGTGAGACCCTGTCTCAAAAAACGCAACAAAATTAAGTGGATGGCTGTCTTCAAATATAGGAAAGACACAAAAGCTGATGGCTAAATAGCCCTGGGGTGCCCATAATGGCGCTCCCATAATTCAGTCACCTTCCCAAATCCTTGTTTATGAGCACATGAGGTTCTTGGGAGACATCTAGATAGAAACCATCACAGATGAAGTCTGAAAGTCTAAAACATCTGAATAGATAAACTGCGATAAAGCCAGTAAGTTACTTTACCAATGAGTGATTTACCAATGAGTGACCTTTGAAGTTAAAAGCTTCCCATAGCGCCTTAATTTTTTTTTTCACTTACAACAATGAATTTGCTTTTTTTTTTTTTTTTTTTTTTTTTTGGTGCCAGAGATTAAACTCACAACCTTGCGGTTGCCAGGCAGGCGCTTGTGCCACTGAGCTACATCCCTGGTGGTCCTCCACATTTTTGCTCTCTCTCTCCCATTCCCTCTCCCCCCTCCTTCCCTTCTTCCTCTTCCCTCCCCTTCTCTTGCTGGATTTTAATCGCTTCTGCCTTTGCATGTGGACAAGGAAGCAGCTTGAGATCCCGACCTGAACTCGTGTCTTCCCACCGGGAGATTGGAGTTCGTCCCTCCAGCACGCTCCCTTCAGCCTACAGTGTACCTGCTGGCCTAGCAAGTTCAAGATGGTCCCCCAAATCATGTCAGAATGAACCCAACAATTCTTCCCAAAGTCCTTGATTTTTACACATTTGTTTGTGCATGCGATAGCTGTCCCTGCCTTCTGGTCTCCTTTCTCTGTGCATCATCCCTTCTGTTCCTAGGATTAAAGCTGCCCAAATGCATGGGACAGAGAAACACTGTACGGCTGTGCATTGCAGAGGCTCATACCATTAGGCTGGCTTTCCAAAACTCTAGCAGTGTCTCATGAAATTCACAGAGCACAGATAGGGGACATTCAGGCTGGTTTGGATCCCAGCTCTGTCTTTTGCTAGTTTGAGAATTTGGGCAAACAGCTTAGCTCCTCTGGGCTCAGTCTGCAAAGTGGGGATGATGGCGTTGGTACCAAGCTGGTACATGGCTTACGCGTATTAACTACTCCAAGCGCTCAGAGCAGCCTGTGCTAGCATGAGACTGGGCTGGAGACAGGACCCAGATCTTGTTTGTGTTAGGCAAGTGCTCCGCCACTAACAACATCCCCAACCCCACACATTATTAGACCAGGACTGCACTGTGAGCAACATGAGCTCACAAGCCTTGCAGTCTCTTTGTAGAGACCTCGGCAGTCATTCAGGACCATTTGCCCAGCAAGACAGCTCTTTTCCCCGCATTTTAAAGACAAAAGATGTATTCAGTTAGAGTTTCCAGACTATAAATTATATCTTTAGACTCCAATTATTTTTTGCTTCAGCTCAAGTTTTCTGAATTCCCAAATTTTACCTTCACACCCTATTTCAAATTGCTTGCTTTTCTGCCAGTCCAATGGTCAGCTCTCTGGTTCTGATCTCTACTTCATCTTTTCTGGTCTTGAACGATAGCCTTCTAACTGCTCACGTTCTTTAGCAGCTCAGAACTATCAATGGCTCCCTGCTGTCCCCTGCAGGCTTCTAGACTCTCCCTCATACCCTGCATCTGATGTCCTCTTCCCTGCCACCTTTTGGGTTATTTTGTTATTCATGCTTTCATCCAGCTGGTACTTATTGGGGTGCTTCATCGAAACAGGCTCTGCTTTTCAGAAGCATGTTATATATAAATAGAATCATACAATTATGCTCTCTTTAAGGGCAGGCTTCCCTTCACTGCATAATTATTTTGCAGTTCATCCATATTGCCTTGTGCCTCAACGACTTCTTCCTTTTCATTGCTGGGTAGTATTCCATTGTGTGGATATACCACATTTGTTCATTCATTCATCTGTAGATGGACATTTGGACAGTTTCCACTTGCTGGTCATTGATGTTACAAATAAAGTTTCTACAAATGTGTTCAGAAATTTTTGTACAGATCTTTTCCTTGGCAAATATCAAAGAGTGAAACATCTGGGTTGCACAGTAATTATGTTTTAAGAGACTGCTGTCTTCCAAAGTGTTTGTACCTTGTACACTGCCTCCTGCTGTGAATGAAGCCTCTAGCTGTCCCACCCAAGAGTTTTCTTCAGTGAGGCTGAGGGTGACAGTATGGTGACACTGGGTGGGGGGGACATCATCTAATCCTAGCGACAAAAGCAGCTGAGCACGGGGAGGGAGAGAGCCGTGACAAGGCAGAAACTTTGTCTTAGGCCAAAGAGCTCACCAAGGACTCTGGGATTTGGGGTGCACGTTCCAGGTAAGGGGAGCTCAGCGTGGGCTCTGTGTGGGCCTGTTTTGCACGTTCCGTGCAGCGTCCCGTCTCCTAGTCTCCTCACACTGTTCTTCCTTAGACGTGCTCCCCTACCGCCTTGGTAATGCCCACGACGGGGTCCAGCCCCAGCTGGAGCGCTGCCTTGCCTTCAAGCTCATCCCTCTCTTGTCCGAGCTCCACCCGCGGCCCCGAGTGTGTGTGCTTCCAGCTACAGGTGCGTTCTCGGTGCCCCCGAGGTCTCTGACCGCGGAGAGCGGCTCTGTCGTGCAATGCCACCCACAAGACCAACCCGCTTTAGAGGGTCTGTCTCTGGGTGCTCGGCTTCTGGCCTTTTTTTGTTGTTGTTGTTTAAAGTCCAAAGTAGAATAACATTTTAAATCAGCACAGGTATAAATCTCATTGCTCATTTTGCTGAGACCAAAATGAGAAGATGTGGACTGACTCCAAGGTGGATAAGACTGCTCTGCCTGTCTCCCAGCACAGCTGGTCCCCATCCGGGCCGCTGTCCTTTGCTCTTTTATGCTCACCAGGTCTCCTTCACTCAAGCGCGGCTAATTACATAATTAGTGAAAGAGCAACAATTGTCAGAGAAAATGGCTTTGTGTTTATGGAAGTTCAATGACTCAAAATGTGGCAGGAAACCATTCACGGAGGCGCAGAGAAGAAAGCAGGGCTGGGCCTGGCTAGCTCTTGGCAGGGCGGGGTGGCTGCGAGGTGCCTGCCAGAAACAAGGCCATTTGGAGGCACGGACCTGGCCCAGGTGCCCATCCCGGGTGGGCTCCAGTGCCCACTTCTCTCTCCTCTGTATTCACTCAAGGCAAAATAATCAGGCGGAGCAGAGTCCTCAGGAAGTGGTACTCGTGTGGCTTTAAGCAGACTGATCAGTGACTTCTGCTTAATGCACATTTGTTCTGTATCTTTCCCCAGTTTCCTTCAAGACATTAAAGAACACTAACCCTAACTACTATCCACAATAGCCAGGGGTTTCCACGATGCCTTTGCCTTCACTTGTTTTAGCAACTGGACAAAAAGTCTTGATAAAATCAGTTTTAGTTCAGGCTCTGTAGGTTGGTTTGCTCCTGTGTCAGAGCACTCTCCTTTCCCTGTGCCCGTCCACACAGGGCAGTGGTTCTAAAGGCCGGGCAATGTCATCTGTGATTACAGCGTGGCAAATGTCACTTGGACCAGAGGCCTGGCTACTTTATTAAACTGCCTTTTAACAGTTCAGTGGCTGTGACATTGAATCAGTCTCCTGAGTATACCAGAGGGCGCTGTGACAATGTGCATTTCATAACCTATTAGAAAGCCCACCAGACTCGGGCGGGATTTCCTCTGGGGTCTCCCTGGACTCCCTACCTCGGCTGTTGCTGGGCCATTTTGTTTCATTTGCCATCAGAGACAGCGGGTCAGAGAGGAGTGAGACTCCACCATGTCCCCTTCCCAATAGGTGGAGCTGCGGGCTTGGCTGGGGCGGGTGCAAGAACTCTGGATGAGAAGACCAGGGCCAGGCCTTCTTCTCTACCTCCGAGTGGCGTGAGCTTCCAACAGCGGACCGCGTCTGTTCTGCTAAATTGACAATTTCCTTGAGCAGGAAATAAAGGCTCATGCTGAGTTTCAGACTAACTACAGAGTAAGGAATAGCTTCACTTTTTAAAGACCGCCTTTTAAGACATTCGGCATCTAACCTAATTTCGCTTGATGGAGTTTGTTTTTCCTTCTCCATTTGCTGCCTAGAAATGTGTTTCATTCTCTCCCGCAGAATTGCGGCAGAGAGAGAGAGAGGGAGACTCAAGAGTTCCCTGCGCTTCAAATGTACTGAAAAAATAAAATAAAACTATTTAAATACAATGAAAACAAATTCCAAAGGCAGCCATCCCAGTGGAGTTCCTGTCCCAAACACTTCTCGCCCCCAAATGCCCCATGAAGGCCACTTCCTGGGCTCCTCAGGTTCCTGCTCAGGAGCAATGGGAAAAGAGCAGATTCAAGAGAGCCCAAGAGACCAGGCCCAGAGGCAGAGGCCTGTGACCTCAGCACCTGAGGCAGAGGGGTCAGGAGTTCAAAGCCACCGAGACCCTATCTCACAATTAAAAATGAGAACAACCTTGGTAGAGTGTCTCTGGGTTTGGTACCACCACCACCACCAAAAAGAAAGAAAGAAAGAAAGAAAGAAAAGAAAAAAGAAAAACAACAGGTTAGCACATTTTTCATTTAAGGGAAAGCAGTTTTTGTTGGAGAGGCAAGTTTTGAAAGTTTTCGTGCACTTGAATCCTTTCAGGATATAACAGATTTGCCTTTTCTTTTAGATTTTTTAAAACTCTAAACCTGCTAACGTGCTCTAACCCAAAGACAGGATTTTATCATTGAAATGTAATTATAGTGGAATATGATTCCTAGAATAAAAAGCATGCACGTCAGAATCGTCTTTTTTGAACATGACGCGAGGAAAGACACGAGCGAGAGGAGGAGAGGTCAACCTTTTAATTGAGAACGAGCGGTCAAGCAGCAGTCAGGGCGAGACACACGGCGGCTGGGTCTCTCCGTACCGGGGTGTCCCTGAGGCTCCTGGGGCCCTGGGCAGGTGGCGATGGGCTTACTTGATGTCACACAGAAGGGCCACGCCTCTCAGGATCCAGTGGTCGGGGGACAGCACCGTCCGCAGGTACACCACGGTGATGAAGGTCAGGTCTGTCCGCCTGGGCTTCTTGTAGATGGGACACACGTACAGCTTGGGGTCCTTGGGCGCCGTGGAGTTGATGGCGAAGATGTGCAGCACCGGCAGCAGCGTGAAGAGCACCTTGGGCGTGGACTCCGTGAGCTTCCCGTTGCGCCGGTCCCAGGCTGCCCCGTCCATGTACAGCCCGTAAATGTACACACCTTCCTGCAAGAGCCGAGGGAAGGGAGAAGGGTTAAAAACACGCAGGGCTTAGAAGGGCATCCGTAATGCCATGCTGATGGTCAGACCGGTGAGAAGGCCTACACCGGTCTTCAAAAACTACTGGATGAGGGATGCGCCAGTGGGCACTGGGCCCGATTTTTCCTCATGGCGTCACAGGCAGTGAGGCTGGGGACGACATGGGAGGGTCCTGTTACTGCTTATGGGGGTGCGGGGTGGCCCGCCTGGGCAGGGGCGAAGTCAAATCACTTCTGCGTGCAGCTACAAGTCTCTAAGGTTCTCATCGGAGTTGGTGCAAGGTGGGAACGTGGCCAGGGTGTGGAGCTGGGACCTCAGCCTGCCCTGGCCCAGCCAACCTGTGCGTCTGTGTGTGGCTCCATCCCTGGACACAGAGGAGTGTCCAAGCGCCCCCAGAGGCCTGCCGCGGTACAGCAAGGGAGATGAAGCGGCGAGGTAGGAACAGCACAAGTCTTCCAGGCATCTCTCCCACACACTGGGACCTGCCCTTGTGCCCCTCCATCCAACCAGGGACACGAGAAACACAGGTACGGGGCAAACTTTTAAAAGATCTGAATTGGATTCTAGCATCCACTTGTCACTGGGGCTTTCAGCTGAAGTGCATTGTGGGAGAATCTTTATGGGGGGTGGTGGCCCTGAGCTCTCCCACAATGCACTCCAGCTGAAAAGCCCCAAGCAAAGCCTGTGTTTGGCAGGCAAAGGAGAGAGGGTTGGTTTCCCAGACAGGAGCAAGACTACAAGGAAAGGTAGGACGGCTGGTGAGCCCCAAGCCACTATTTGGCAGAAGGTTCACCAGTGGTCAGTGAGGGCTTGGCCCGGGAGGAGTCCTGATGCCAAGCTGAAGGGTCTGAACCCGTTATCTTGCAGGCAGTGTGTGTGTGGGGGGGGTGTCACAGAACACCAGACAAGAGAAAGCAAGGCTGGGGTCTTACAGGAGAGCTCCAAGAATCACACAGGCTCATAAAGTACTTATACAGCAGATGGTGACCAGTTTTCCATTGCTAGTGAGCATAGATAAGGAGAAATAAATCTAGATTAACATAAAGGGCATGGAGATTAGTGGTGAAGTGCTTTCTAGAATGCCCTCACACAGGCTCCCAGCTTGAAGAGCATATTTTTAAAATCAGAAAGAGGCATGTGGTTTGACAGCAAAATCTTGGGCAGTCACAGAAAGCCAGGACATACAGTTCTCATCATCAGCTGAGTGCTTGATAGTTATCTACATGAACAAGGTATCACTGTTCAGAAACCATCTGATCTATAGTAAACTAGCTCTCTCTAGGGTCTTTTCACTCTCGGGACCTTATAACGTCAGTCAGAAGGTGTGGCAGATGGAACAGTGTCAACCCACATTCATGTCCATTCAGAAGCTCAGAATCAGGCTTGGAAGGCTGAGGCAGTGGGATTGCTGCAAGTTTGAAGCCAGCCTTGGCTACAAAGTAAGCTCAAGGCAAGCCTGAATGCATAGTAAGACCTTGTCTCAAAAAGAAAAAACAAAACAAAAAGATCAGAACACATTTAGAATAAAGACTGCAGTGATAACTAGTTTAGATAAGGACATACCAGGTGGTGGGTTAACTAATGTCAACTCGTAACACCCAGCTGAACTGAGTCAGCGTGTTGCTGCAGTGGTGCTGGGTGTGGAAGGCCCGCCTGAGGATTGTTGTCAACAGCATAAAAAGAGAATTGGAGGGGAAGATGTGTGCTGTTGGTCCTCTGAAGAACCTTGTCACATTGACTTTTTTGATATGAACTCAGATGTTCTCTTTGTTGGAGGAGCTCAGGTCCTCGCTGTCACTGAGGATGGCTGTGGTTCTCTTCAGGGGAGCTCTGGGATTTACCTTGAGCATCACTTCCTGGCTCCAGTGCGGATCCCTCAGCCTGCAGGCCTAGATACTTCATCCTCTGGTGCAGACTTTCTAGCTTCCACTACTGACCTTTGGGTCTTCCCAGTGCAGATCCTTGGTGCAGACTTGCATAAGACATGGTCATGGGCTCTAGGTCTCCAGCTGGACTCATGGGGGACATTGCTATAGGTTCTAGGTCTTCAGCTGGACTCGAGGAGGACACTGCTGTGGGATCCAGGCCCTCAGGTAGATTCTTTGGGTCTCTAGTGTGTGGACAGATCTCCAGACTCTTCTGCATTTGACTTTTTGGGTGACTATTATAAAATAACCCTATAAATTACGATCCTGTACTAACTCTATTGCTTTGTAAACCCTGCCTACAACACTGGTTAGGGCAGGTCTGAAATGACTTGCATTTTTGTGGGGAGAAGAAGAGGCATGCAGAGAATATACAAGGGGAAAAAGGTGTGCCCGTGAAGACTGAGGACTGCCAACAATCACCACAAGTTAGAGGGGTGCACAGAATAGGATTGTGCCTCAGAAAAATGATGCCCAGGTGACCTGAGAAGCTATCCAGCCACTGTGTGGGTTTCAGGAGGCCGCTGACCTCTAGCTAAAGCCTAGGGGCAGAATCACTGCCTAGAGCTGTGGGCTTTACAGTACCACTCCAGAAGCCTAGGGGACAGAGGACAGAACCAAAGAGAATTATTCCTCAGCCTGAATATCTAAGGGAGTTTGTCTTGCCAGGTTTTGGACTTCTTTGGACCCATCTTCCTCTTCTCCTTCTACTTCTCCCTTTTGGAGTGGGAATATTTCTCCTATTCAGGCCCCATCATTGAAGTTAAGCTGGAACAGAATGAATATATTCTGCATGTGAGAAAACCATGAATGTGGGAAGGGTCAGAGATGGAATATACTAGACCGAATTGTGTCCCCCCATTTTCCTATGTGGAAATCACAAATGTCGATGTGATTATGACTTGAAATGGAAGTTTTCGAGATGATCAGGTCACAAAGGTGGGGCCCTGGTCTGATGGGATTAGTGCTTTCATAGAAGAGATGCAAGACAGCTTGATTTTTCTCTCTGTGCCATGCAAAGAACAAGGCAGCCAGGATAAATCAGCAAGAGGACCCTCACCACAAACTGACCTGATGGCCCCCTGATCTTGGACTTCGAGCTCTAGAACCGTAGGAAAACAAATTTATGTTTAAACAATAAAAATTCTCAGTCTCTTTCTAGAAGAAACAATATTCCCCACACCTTGACTTAGGACTTCTGGCCTGTTGAACTGCAAAGGAATAAATTTCAGTTGTTTTTAGCACCTAGGTTGTGAGGCTTTATCAAATAGCCCCAAGAAGCAAATACGGACTTGGATTCCCAGAAGCAGGGTGCCTCTATGACCAACTGCAGATCCAGAAGTGACTCGCAAACCACATGATAAGTAGCCACTGGAGGAATCTTAACACATATGGTTTAAATAACTCAAATTACTTTCAAGAGAGGTCAGAAATAGAGTTTGAAAGTGTTTACCATGAGGTCTCAGATACAGTAAGGAATACGTTACTGGGCACTGGAGGAAGGACAATCCTTGTTATAAAGTCACAGAACACATGGCCAGACTCGGCCATCATCTGCTCCAGCCCCGGTATTTGAAAAATTAAGGGATGAAAGTCAGAGAAAGGAAAAACGGGGTTAAGATGTATTATTGTGTGTCTGCGTGGGTCCTGTATCAAATCTATAAGATGGCACAAGATGGCCAACTTCCTTCTCTGAGGCTGAACTGTCATGAGGTGAAGGTGAAGAATGTGTCCGAGTTTGCTGAGCAGATGTTGATATCCAAACAGTCGCTCGGGATGGCATCCGTCCTCCCCCAGCTGGATATTTTTGCATCCCGTGTCCCAACGTTAGAGAGGACACTCCTCTGCTACCATGGGGGCTTCTGAGTGATCCACAGTGGTAGCTTGAGATGCATGGAAAACCTTTCCATCCAACACGAACTTATTGAAATGATACAGACTCGTCAGCCCAGCCCTGGGAGACGGAGGCAGCAGGAGGCTCACAAATTCAAGCCCAGTCTGGCAATTTAGTGACTTGCTAAGCCACTATCTCAGAAATGGAAACAAGTAAATGCATAAAAAGAACTTGGAGTAGCTCAGTGTGAAGGCCTTGGGTCCAATCTCTGGTCCTTAAAAACAGAGACGAAAGTAGCCCGGGGAGTTCCAGGGTTCCCTGGGCTTCGTCACGGACCCCTTCCCCGGCAGATGGAGGCGGCTCTGGTTTGAGGTCTCCTGGGTACAGCGGAGAAAACCTTCTCTGTAGAGCAACCCAGTTGCTCCAGGCGAAACTTTAACTTCCACCCCCAGCCCCAGAACTGTTCCGGCAGCAGCACCTACCGCAGGGGGGGACGTGATTTCCTCCTTGGTCTGCCGCAGGACTTCGTTGTGGATGGTCACAGTGTCCAGTGCCCAGCCTTTGTGGGCACGAGTCACTTCCTGCCTCATGGCTGTGAGGAAGCCTGGAGAAGAACAAGGAAAGATTTGCTGCCTTGTTTGCAGTCGGTCCCCCTAGAGCCCAGGAGGAAGCAGTGTAAAGTGTTATTTGCCAATCAATCGCCAAGCCTCATGCCTATCCCCAGGGGGCTGAGGCCAAACCCCAGGGGGCTGTTTCTCCCAGTGTTTTGTTTCTATGGGGACTGCGATGAGGTCGATCTTTCCTGGCAGTGGACAGCACAGCACAACAGCGCTCTTTTCCGCCTTACCCTGGGGCCTTGGTTTGAAAGTCTCCTGGGATCCCAACTGCTCAAGTCCTCTGAGGGTCATAACCCACTCCCAGCTCATAGTCTCTATTGGAAGGGACAATATGGAACGTGTGACCGGAATGGTGAAGTATTCTGAGAAGCAGCATTCCAATTAAACTCCAATCAAACCATTATCAAGCTTCTATTCGCTATAATGGAACAATTTCATTTAGTCTAAGGAAATAAGGCATAATGCCATAATAGGAAACCCGACTTTCAATTTGATCAAACAAAGCAATCACACCGGAAAGGAAAGCTACATGTTTCAATGTGCATAATACAGTTATTTTAAGATAATATGTGGCTCCGTATCTTGTGGCCTTTGTTTAAACTTAATATTTGCAAATCATGCCATTCAATTCAATAAGAGAGGTCTTCTTGTAGACTGGCATTTTCTATTAGAAAGAATACCCTAAACTTCCACATGGACTTTAAAACCTTAGGTTCCATCTGTGACCTGTGTACTACAGTTCAGCCTCTGTGGAAATACTGCAAATTATGAGGCTCTCCTGTGGGTAAAATTTCGGGGTGCGTATGTCCTTGCTGCTATTAAATTGTGACCTCCGAGAGCAAAACCAGCGCATAAATGGTAACACGTTACTGGGCTTGAATAGCAATCAAGGGAAGCATTCAACCAAGAAGAGGGAGCATGGCAAGGCATAATCCTAAGCGCTGAGTTAAGACTTTTTAGAGATGGAAGGAAAGGACGGCACCCAGCCTGACTTCACCTGAATCAGGTCCTCCTCATCCCTGAATCAGACACATGGAGAACCCCCCAGATAGCCATTCCTTCCTTCCATCTACTCTCCATAGAGTGGCCACTGTGTACCCCTCTGGGTGGGACAGGCCCAAAGATGAAAAGACCCTGTATTTGAGGAGCTCAGTCTATGGAACTAGGGGCGGTGGGGCATGCCTATGATTCCAGTTTAGTAAGGAGGCTGAGGCAGAAGGATCGCAAGCTTGAGGCCAGCCTGGGCAATTTAGAAAGGCCCTGTCTCAAAATATAAATGTTGAAGAAAAGGTCTGGGGACATAGCTCAGCAGTAGAGCACAAGGCCCTTCATCCAATCCTGCAAAAGAGAAAGGAAAGGAAAAAGGAGCTCGGCAAGGGTGTGCAGTGAGGAGGACATTTCACAGTGTCGTTATGAGCAAAGGTGTGGACACAGCTCAGGAGGAAGCTCAGGGGAGGCTTTGGGGAGAAGATAGAGTGGGATGCAACTCTTGAAAGATGCACAAGAGTTTGCCAGGTGGGACAATTCACGTTAGAAGAGGAGCATGTGCAAAGGTACAACAGAGGTGAGGTGATGATGCGGACAGGGATAGAACTACGGCAGAAGCGTGGGTGTCAATTTCAGAGTTAGACCTGGATTTGTGCTTGACTTGGTGCGTGGCAGGAAGACACTGCCTACTTACAGCAGGCAAGTGATTCGGCTGCACTGGTATCTGAAGAAGACCTGATCAGGGCTGGGTGTGCTGATGCACACATCTGTAAACCCAGCCCTGGGGAGGGTGAGGCAGGAGGCCATTCTGGGCTACCCCAGCTCGAGGCACTGCATGGTGAGAGACCCTGCCTCAAAAAAAGCTTGTTCACAGCACCATTCAAACTGAATTTGGGTGTAAAGAGGGGTCTTTGCATTAATCCAAAAGAAAAGGTGGTCAGCATAAGAAAGGATGATTTTATGATACAAAATGTTGACTTTTATTAACAGGAGACATAGTGGAAATTTGCCTGGCAGCAGCTGCTGGTCACCGCCTGTGCCCTGATTGCGGTCCCTTGGGGGCCCTGATTTTCAATGTAATCAAGCAAAGTAATGATGAAATCATGGTCTGCATGTGGTTATGTTGACTCCCATTTGGGGATCCCATCCTCTCATAATAAAATATTTTGTGTGTTTGCCAGTCAGTGGTATGCATGACCACAATACTGAAATCTGATTCATCCCTCTAAGTCCCTCCATGAAAACGTCCTCTTCGTCATTGAACACTAAGTGTTCCTCCGTGTGGGCTGTGAGACACTGCATAGCCAAGGCAAGCACGTGGAATTAAATGGACCCCATTTTATGATATTTTAAAAATCATCAACCAATCCGTGAATCCACAAGTTCATAAAGCATAACGTACAAATCCTGGTCTTAAACATCCATCTGTGCAAGTTAAATACTTGATTTTTCTAAAATATTCTAAGTTCCAACTAAATTGCAAATTTGACCTCCCTCCATATGGCTCTCGAGACAATACCCGAGGAGCCAGATAAGGAGTGACCTGCATTCTCCCTTAGTAAGGACTCTGTTTTGTCCCTATTGCCGAGCTCTGAAAACCCTCAGTACAATTAAGGAGAGACCTAGACGTCCCTTGTCTTCTCCTGTGGTGCAGTATGCAGTTGTATCCTGTAGACTTGGTCAGCAGGTCTCCCAGGACTCAGGAGGCATGCCTACTGTGCCACCAGGTGGGACACAGGACACTCAGCTTGACTTACCAAGAAAGGATAAATGTCAAATAACTAGATCTGAGTCCAAAGGGGCAAGTAGGGAACTGTTCCCTGGACTATTTTCATTCAAAGAACATCGATAAAATTTGTATGCTTTCAATCCTTGATGGTTTTGATTTGATCTACTGAAAGAAAAAAGCATGCTCTGTGGCATTCCAGGGGTAGAGAGTCTACTTAAGTGTTCCATGTGTTCCACTTTTTTAAAGTGACTTAAAAAAAAAATAATCAGCGAACATCTTTCTTGAAGTCTGGTTCCAGGTATGAAGGAAGCAAAATGTGTTCTTGTTGAAGCCTGTATAATTCTTTAAAGATTATTGATACAGTTTTCCTCATAAGGGCTTGGAAATAAGCGCTTTTTTGGCAAAAATTAAGTTTTGATAATTTCTAACAGGTGATAAAATGATTCATATGCCTGAAGGAAGAAACAAAAAGTTGGGGAAAGTCTTCAACAATAATAACCTACTCTCCAGGAGGTTTAACCTCCCACATGAAAATGAGCAATTTGACTATTTACGTATCAGAGTTACAGGTGGTCTAAGTGAGATGCTCACAAAAATTTTCCCCTTGAAATTCATAAAGCACAATGATTTCTTTATTTAAAAAGCATAATGAATTCCTCAAACCCTTGTCAAGCATATTCTTTTTGAAAACTAGGATTATACATTGGAAATTCAGGGCTAAAACAACATTTGTTATGTCTTAGTTCCTATCACAGAGTAATCCAACATTTCTGCAAAGCTAATCCTGCTGTTTGACTTGTGCAATCAAGGTCTTTGGAAGGATAAAAGAAATAACCAATCACGAGGGCTGCTCTTTTCAACCTTATAGAGAGTTGGCTGGTCCTATCACAAAAATAGGCAACCTTTTTCTTTCTGTAATAACTGATGCGGTTCCTCTGTAATGGGCCTTCAGTTGTGCAGTGTTTCCTGTCTAAACAGTTACCAAGCCTCCCAGGAGCATCTTCAAAGATGAGGAGAAATGATGTTCCTGCCACGAGTTCATGACAGGCAGTTTTTCCCCCAAATGAGAGGCAAATGTAGTTCATGGCTAAGTTAAACAAAGGTCAGAAATCATTAAACGAAGATGGGGTTGATCCGCCCAGTTGAACGAAAATGCGCCAGGCATCTCTCCAGACTTTGCTGCATGCTAGAAGGCAAACATCTGAAAATGCTGCCAATCAGAATCATGGGGAACCTTGGAAAATCCCCAATTTCCGGACCATGGTCCAGATCAATCACGGCAGCATCTCTAGAGGCGTGGCCCGGGCATCCCTGTTGATTGAGGGTTTCTTCTTAAACTCTAATGCTCCCAGAACCACCTGGGTGGGGAGGGGGCTCTTGACACAGTGCGGGTTCTCAGGCAGAAGAAAAGTCGAGTGTGAGGCCCGGGGTCCCACATTTCTATGAGGCTGAGGTTCCAGGCTGGACGATACCATTCTAGGTCACAAAGACGGAGGTCAGGGTTCTGTACACATTTGAACGTCTAACGGACCTTTGAAGAAACCACTTGGACAGATTCCAGAGTCACCTCCCCAGAGATCACAGTGTAATTGATTCGGAGGTCCCAGGCACTATTAAAAGTGCTCTGGGTGACTCCACTGTGAGGGCTGGTCTGAGAACGACAGCTCTGTAAAAAAAACTGTGAGACAGGTCACCAACAGTCCCTGAGCCACATTTGCTTAAAGAGCTGGTTAAAGAACCTCTCAGTAAAGTAAAATAACAGGAAGGCTGTTAGTAGCCTGAGCTGACTTCTTAAAATGTTATTAACCAGGGAGATGATTGGTACCAGCAAAGCTTAGCACACCCAGCACCGTGCCTGTGCTCTCCCGTGTTCTGAAATGCATCCCCTGAGCCCATCTGTCTTCTCTTGTTACTTCATGCCTGTTTCCCTGACCCCAAATTCCATTTCTCCTCTCCCTCCTAACCCTTCCCACTATTTCCTCTGGCATGGTTCAGCCTCCTCAGAACAGTCTCTACCTTTTTGCCCTTCCTGGAAGCAGGCTCAGCCCAGACCACCTTGCCCTTCACAACAGCTGCTCCACCCTTCCTGAGAATCTCCAGCACGCAGGCAGCCACAGGCTTCCAGCCGTCCCCAGCCACTGACCGTCTGCCAGCATCTGGTCTCCACAGTGCCCCACTGCAGTGGACCCCTCTGTGCCTTGACCTCGCCATTTTAAACTCATCAACGCTACCCTCTTTCCTTACACTCTCCCCGTTCAGTCTAGATCCATTCTCTTCACCCCTTGCCAGGCAAGACCCCAACAGTGGATGGATCCAAAAGTTCCCCTCCTCCCACAGACACCGGGCTGACGAAGGAGACCAGACACCAACCCGCAGTGGCCATCGAGAACCCCAATGGGATTCCCGAAGCCACCTGGTAGACCCTCCCGCCTAGCTGATCAGCTGCCTGTCTCCGGCTCCCGCTACCCTGAGAAATCTCTCTCCTAACACCTCCTTTGGAGATGACTTTGCTTCTTTCTTAACATAGAAAGCAGAAAGCGCCAGCTGGGGACTCCTCTACCCCTGCCACCACCCCTGCACTAAGCTCAGCCTTCCTGCTGCCCCCGTCTCAGAGGGCAGAGCGTCCCTCCACAATGCCGTGATCACCCGTCCTGCCTCTTTACCTTCTCTCTGCCATCACTGCCTTTCTCTTTCTCTCTCCTGGTTTCTTTCCATCAGTGTGTGAACAGACATGAACTTCTTATTCTTACCATTATTTTCTTTTTCAGACGGGATTTTGATCTGCAGTGCAGGCTGGCTTTGAACTCACGGCAATCCTCCTGCCTCAGCCTCCTGAGTGCTGACAAAGCCTTAAAAGAGCCTTTTCACTTCACAACTATCCTCCAACCCGCTTCTCTGCTTTGGAACCAACTGTCTTGAAAGAATTTTCTATATTATCCACACTCCTTCTCCATCCCCCCATTCCCTCATTTCTCTCGCCCTGAAACCCAAGCCCTCCACCTGTGCACTCTGCTAGCTCTGCTGGACCACCTCTTGCCAACAGTGTTCCGGCTGAGAAATCCTTCTGGCCATCTCTGGCCCTCTGGCCTGGCAGTGGCAGCCCTGTCACCCCTCAGCACCTTCCTGCTCTTTGTCTTCCATGACCTGTGTCCTTCTGGTCCCTTCTTCCGAAGTTAGGACATGAGAGTACCGTCACAGAAAGAATGCAAACTGGCAGAAACACAATGCCACCGAGAGCTGATGGCAGGTGCAAATGGGAATCCTCCAGCTCCTCTGGGACGTCAGATGAGCCAATCACAGGTAGAGATGAATACTTCTACTTGTGAGAATGGCTAAGGCCATCAGCAAGAAGGCCAGGCGCGAGGGCAGAACTCGCTCGGGTACAGCCCACAAAGGCAGCTGAGAAGCTGCCCTCGGAGACGCGAGAACAAGAAGGCACGAGTGGGGCCAGGGTTTGGAAGAGTTTCCAGGATCAGCATCCCAGCTACCGTCAAGGGAACGGAGTCAGCAGGAAGGACGTTAGGAAGGGTGGCCTTGGAGAAAGTGGTTTCGGTATAGTAATGACAGCTGGCCAGGCTGGGAGACTGGTGAGGAAGGGGACCACGGGCAGGACTGGACTCTTAGGAGATGTGGTTGTGATGAAGGCCAGGTGTAAACCCCTCCCACACATGCACAAAGGCAAGCAGGACAGTCTGTTATTCAGTCAGGCATCTGAGCAAGTCGCAGTCCTCCTATGGGTCTGTGACATGGGGACAGGTTAGTACTATAGGGAAGGTTAGCGCTATTACCGATATCCCAGTCACTCGGATTCCCTCCGACATGAGGGGCAGCCTGGTTCCGCCAACTGCTCCACTGGGACATGGTTAGCGCTGTCACTGGTCCCTTCCAATCCTGATGTCCTGTGAACTTTTGGAGCATCCCTCCGCCTCAGAAACAGCAGGCTTTTACAAACTCTTCTCCAGGCAAGTGCTCAGAAACCACAGAGAGCAGAAGCCAACCAACACCCAGGCAAGAGGCTTCAGGTAATTTTTACAGAAGCACAATGTAACAGGGCAAAAATTCCCCATCTCTTTGCTTCAGCAAAATCCCTTCTCAGGCAGAGATCTCGACTCATGTAGGGCAGAAGCAGTTACTGGTATCTGCTGCCACAGGCTGCCCTGGCATGTCAAGATGCTGAGAAAAAGCACAGGGAAAAAGCAGTGCAGTTCGGCATCTGAAAGGCATACACTCCAGTCAAACATTTGGAAAATAATGACCCTGCGTGGTTCAGAGTAATCCCGAGGTGTGAATCCTGGGAGGTAAGACTGCATCCGCCTCCGTGCACTGCCAGCCCCTGAGTCACAGCCAGCATTGCCCAGCAAGGCGGGGCCGTCACTCTAGAGGTTCTGAGAGGCAGGCAGTTCCCTGGCTTGCAGCTCCTCACAGCTCACACACCAGAATCTAAATCATGACGTATGCCATGGCATATATGATGCCTTGACAAAAGCCACCTGTGAGAAAAGCAATCCTTGGAGAACCCCAAGAAGCACATCTTAAACAGAAGGTGACTCTGCACCCACAATGGCTGGGGAGGACCCAGGGGAGGATCGAGGTTCTTCTGACCCAAGGAGTCCAGTAGGAGGCAAATCCACGCACTGCAAAGGCTGTACCACGTAACACATGTTGCAGGGTCACAGATGCACAGAGCCTGACCATTTTAATAACCAAACCTAATTACCACACGGCTCAGCTCATCAACCGCTACAGAAATCACCGCAGAGAGGCTGAAAGCACCCGATGAAACCCACAGTGCCTGAGTCAGCCTCTTCAAACCTGGTCAGGTCTACGACAGCCCTGCAAACAGCACCAGCTCAGTCCTCAAGGAGGGGTGGGTGAAGCACGTCACCTCGCCTTGCAGGAGCATGGCTCTCAAAGTCACTGGAGAAGGCACCAGGGCATGAGGAGAAGCACATGGCAGAGGGGGTGTCAGATGCCACACTGCAGCATAAGATGATGAAAATGAAGTGTCCCGTGAACACAACCCTTTCAAGTGTTTTATTGTCTTCTTTAGCCCCAGAGATTCTAATGATACATATTGGTGGTGAAACCATGGCCTCTTAGCAAACTGCACTGTGTTTTCCTTGAATGCGGGGGACTAATTTTGAAGTCATTGACTGAAATGTCTTGGGTTGAAGAAAGAAAAAAATTTTTAACTGAAGGAGACTAGGTTAGAAGACAAAACTCAGGAACTGGGTTCTTGTTGAGGAACCCATCACGGACGCCAGATGAAGGCCAAGTCTTCCAGTGGGAAAGGGCTAGATGTGCTCATGCACCACCTGAGAACAGGTGTGCAGCTGCTGTAGTCTCCACATTTTTTAGAATAGGCCTAGCAACATGGGACAGGAAGTAATTGTCCTTCAAGTCAAGGGGAGGAAGTGGGAGCAGATAGGGATTTGTGTTTGGGAAAACTTCGTCTTCTGTGCAGTGAACAGCAAGCAGAGTTAAGGGTGTGCAGAAGCACATCAGGGTTAGACGCTGGCTGGGGTACGTCTGCATTTTTCACAGATAGGGAGCGAAGAGAGGAAAGATCAAAGTCTGGCTTGAGCACAGAAGTCCAGAAACAGGAGAAGGATGTATATTACTTACAAGCAAAATGAAGTAAGGAGCAAACAGGAATGTACATCTGCCTTCGTGTTTCTTTAAGTATTTGGTTTGTAGCGTTTTTTTTTTTTGTCTTTTTCCTTTTTATCAGTACCAGGGATCGAATTCACGACTTGCAAGCAGGCACTTATGCCGCTGAGCTAAATCTCCAGCCCCCGGTTTGTAGCGTTTCTTAATTCATATTCACTGCTAGAGATTAGCTCATGACAACAGTAAATTCATTTATAGAGTAGTTCTCGGTGCTAGACATTATGACTTGGGTCTTTTAAATTACTTTTTTGTTTTGTTTTGTTTTTGGTGAGACAGGGTCTCACTATGCAGTTCAGGCTGGCTTTGAACTATGAAGCCCAGGCAGATCTCAAACTCAGGCTCCCGAGTGCTGGGATTACAGATGTGTGCCACCATGCCCAGTTTAAATGACATTTTTAAACAAAAGTGAAGATAAAAAATAGCTACTGAAAGAAGCTGTTTGCCATGACAGATGGTGCATTTAGTCACTTGTGTCCATGGAGGCCAGGGACAAATCCTGCTCCCGCAGTTGCTGAGGTCAAATGTCCACCCAGCGGCCTCATAGTTTTGGGCCTTCTCTGCCACACACCTGGATGCCCAGCAGCTCTCTGACCAAGCCGGGCTCCCTCCCGCCTTGACCCCCGACCTGTCCTCTTCCCCTGCTCCCTGGCCTGTACTCTGCCTTCAGCCTAGGCCACTGCCTCCCCTGCTCCCCAAGGATCCTCTTTTTGTGCCTCCTTCAGGTCTGTCACCTCCTGCACTTCCAGCTGAGTGCCCGGCTCTCCTCTGTGGACCTGGTGAGAGTCCTCAGGTCCAGCCCCCCCCACCATCTCCTGGACCATCTCTTGACCTTTATTGACTTTCTGCTGCCCTTACAATCGAGCCAGAACTCCCAGAAGACTTTTCAAACTCCAGCACAGTCCCCTCCCTGCTTCCTGAGCCGAGCCGCAGCAACCCTGGTCTTGGGCTCCACGGCCACGTCTTCTCTTGGCTCAGGCCTCTGCCTCTGCAAGGCCCACACACTGCTTCCTGTGGAAAGTGCCTCTCTAGGCAGACTTATCTCTCTGCCCTCCGTGTTACCGTGGCACGTGGCCGTCACAGGGGTAGTGCAATAGCCACCATGCTCAGGCTGCTGACAGGTCTGTCCTGCTGACCAGATTATGGGCCCCTTTAGGGCAGGTGTCCGGTCTCAGATCTGTCTGCTGAAGGCAGTTAGCAGAGCGGTGGCACAGGAAAAAAAGGCAGCTACACAATTCTCACTAAGAGAGATGCTATTGCCTCAGGCTGCAGGCCAGGAATTACCTGGGGAGGACTTGCTCAACAGAGGGCTTGCAAGAAAGAAAAACACTCAACAGTAGACACACAAAACCTAAGAACAGCTGCAATTCACTTCCCGAGTGAGTGGAAATTCTGGGGGAAAAACAGATGAGCAGACTCTGAGAGCCACCCCTGCCAAGCGTAAAGGCCGCAGACCCAGCGCTTCACCATGTGCAGCTCAGCCTGCTCAGACAAGTCACCATGGTCTGCATTACAAATTTAGATGCTGTGAAGGCTCTCAAAGATGCATCAAGCAAGCAGATGAGTGTGTGTACGCTCTCTGAGGGCAACTCCCTGTGAACCCTTCGAGTACAACAGTTACGGGAGGACGGGTTATAACCCGGAACTACACAAACGGTGAGCACACAGCTCAGGGAACACAGGCAGTAACCGGCACGCAGGTCAGGAGGCAACGTTCCCAGGCTCTAGAGGGCCACTCCAGCTTCCCTAATCCCGGACCTCTCCAGGGGTAGCCCCTTCCTGCCTTCCCCACCGCAGACCCCCAGTGTCTGTCTTTACCTTCATAAAAAACAAATTGTACAGGAGGCAGTGTTTGCTGTTTAGCTGCCTTTACTCGCCATTACTGTGTGAGCTCAGCCACCTGGCTCAGAGAGCAGTAATTCATTCTCGGTGGATAGATGGCAGTGTGTCTTCTGTGGCATTATAAATGGAGCCATCAGGTGCTGAGCCAGAAGCAACCCAACCTCTCTGTGCCCCCAGATTACAAGAAGCAAAACTACCTGTGTTGTAGGCATCTACACAAACATTTGCTAGTTTCAGAACCTTCCAAACTCTATAGTATTTCTCAGGGAACATTTCTAAAATGAAGGAATAAATGAAGCAGAATTATAAAACATTGTTTTAGGGACAAAAGCCCCCAGATCCTGGGAGGGATGGAAGCCCCACAAAGCTCACTGAATATGTTTGCCAGTAATGATTTTCAAAGTTAGTCTAATTTTCTGACCTTTAGGAACAAATTTTGGATCTTTTGAAGATTTTCCTTCTCCTCCTCCTCCTCCTTCTCTTCTTCCTTCTGTCCTCCTCCATGATTTTTTCACAAACATTGAAAAACTAAAGTTTGAGGCCGGGGATATAGTTCAGCAGCATAAGTGCCTGCCTAGCAAGCACAAGGTCCTGAGTTCGGTTCCTGGTACATAAAAGAAAACTAAAATTTGAGAGAATTTTTCTAGAAATATTTTCAGTGTCCTAGCAGACCAAAGGTTTGAAAATGAAAATGAAAAGGGAAGATTTTGCCACTACATTGGAAAAGTATGGTAGGATAAATTTCAGCACACTTCTCAGATGGAGAAATACAAATGGCAAATAGATATATGAAGAAATGTTCAATATCACTGGTCATTTGAGAAACGCAAATTAAAACAACACTGAGATTGCATCTCACTCCAGAAAGAAAGGCTATCCTCAAAAAGATCATCCAATAACAAATGCTGGTGGGGCTGAGGGAAAAAGGAACCCTTCTCTACTGTTGGTGGAAGTGTAGACTGGTACAATCAGTGTGGAGATTCCTTAAAAAACTAGGATGGCAGGACCCATTCCCCCCAGCTAGTCCTCTTCTGGATATTTTTCTAGAAGAACTGAAAACATCACACCACAGCCACATATGTGCACCCACGTTTATAGCAGCACAGTTTGTAATAGCTAAATCTTAGAAACAACCCAAAATGAGAAATGGACAAAAGAGATGTAGTATTTTTATACAATGGAGTACTACTCAGCTATAAATAAAGATACATTTGAGGCTTTTAGGTAAATGAATGCAACTAGAGAACATACTCATAAGTGAAATAAATCAGACTTGCATGTGCAAACATTCCCTAGTGTGAGAAACTAGAAGAATAAATAAGATCCAAAAGGTACAATGAATATTGCAAAAGGGAAAGAAACTGCTTAAGAGGAAAGAACTGGGATGGGAGAAAGGAGAAAAGAAAGGAAAAAATATGTAAACACAAGACAGCTCAGGTAACTGTACTACTCATTCTGTTACTTCATTGAAAGGGACAGTTAGTACTGACCTTGTCTTATCTATTTTGCATGCCTGCATCTGGTAATCTGAGCAACTCTTTTGAAGACAACAATATGCAATATAATAACCGTTTTAATTTCCCATTATATCACTTTTGAAATTCTGCATTGTTTTTTAAAAATTCTCTTTCAAATAAAAAGAAGAAGAATTTCAGGTTGAATTTGCTAAATAAACAGAGGGTTGCCTGTGGTCTGCAGCCCCTGAAAAGCACGCTCAGCACCAGCAGCCGCACCTCTGAAGTTGTGCTTTATGCCCTCGCCGTGGGTTGCACAGCATCATCACCGGACTCCCCACGTACCTACCTCTAGGGGCCCCACTTTTCTGTGAGCGTGTACCTTGGGGATTGAAGAAGCCAGTCATCCAAAACACGTTGGGTCTCCCTTCGAATATCCAAGTAGAAAACTGAGCGTTTCTTTCCAAAAGCTCGGTAAACCAGAAGCCCAGGGTGGACGAATCCCAGGACACCCTCTTCCACATCTGGGGGATGCGTGCATCATACATGTTGTCCAGGGCATCTCTCAGGTTCTGAGGGAGACACGGGGACACACGTGAGGAGGACACAGCAGCGAAAGGGCAGATGGTGACCGAGAGAGCCCCTGCTCACCTCACTCATGATGATTGTGCCCTCGATGGCCAATTTGAGGTCACTCAGGCTGCTGCGAAGTATTGAGATGACTCTCTGCATCCTGTCAATTTCTTGTCTGAGGAAGATGTTCATTGAATTCAGATGGCCCATCTTTATCAGACGAGCTTTCACCTAAAACAAAGCACACGGCACAATCAAGAAGACTTGGCATCATTTATCATTTCTCTCCCATGGACCTCTCCTTCCTCAGTTCTTTTTCCCTTCTGGACATACTTCCACCAGACCAAAGCAACTCTAAAATATCTCTTGCAGAACCAAACTTGCCATTAAATCCCTCATTTTCTGAGCTTCAAAAACTCCTGTTCAACTAAAATGATTTTTACTTCCTGCTGATTGCACTTAGTTGATAATTGGAAATGTACTTTAAAAAGCTGAAATAAAATTGTACCTTTCCCTTCTTTCAAATGATTAAGTACTAAGTGTCAGTTAAATATTCTTTTGCAATCTAACCTTAATAAGAGTATGGCAGGATATTTTTTTTCATTAAGCTGGCAGAGTTGTTATTAGAAATGTCAGAAAAAGTTAATATAACTGAAATCTTTACAGAGCAGATGCTGGTAAATATGATTAACTGTGGTTTCTTAAGATCATGGTTGCCTGGGCTAGGAGGGATAAAAGGAGTCTTTAATCCACCCAGTGAAAATATTTGACTTTGTGGGAGAGCCATTGAGCGTCTGTCATTTGTTCCTTTTGAAATATCATTCACTGGCCATTTTAAAGAAATCAATAGGGACGTGTGTGGTTGTGGGAACAATAAAATATAACAATTATTGGAAAATAAGCCCATACATGTCCACATTTCATTTTAGTGGTGTGTGCCAAGAAGATTGTGAATGTGGAGGGCAACCATAAAGCACTTTGAACTTTTTGCTGGCCATAGTCTAAGGGGGCAGCACAGGAGGGACAGACACCCAGCGTGGGAGGGAACTCAAAGTGTGGTATCAGTCCCCAGTGTAACCAAAATGCCAGCAGCAGCAGGATTCTCATTCAGAGGTGCCCAGGCCCCTTCTTAAGGTGTGGGACGACAGAGGCCCAGAGGGACAGGGTCCTCTGGACCCCTCACTGGACAGAACAGGCCTCTGGGATGGCGCACACATTTCCTTCAGCCATGGGCACTTCTGGCTGGCTGCATCCATGTGGGTCACCCCGGGGAACAGATGAAGTGCGCAGCACAAACTCAACAGGAAGCGGTGATGTACAACAGGACAGCAAGAGCGTGACATGTGCATGGGGGCGAATAACATAAGAATCACAGCCTAACACGCCTTAGGTTTTTGCCCAAATCCTGCTTCTAGAACTGATGGTTTTGGACCCTCCAAGGCTGCTTCCCATCGCTACCCAAACCCCTCAATCTCTGCTGGCTGAGCAGCACCTGAGCTTTCAATCGTGATGACTCTCTTGAAATTCTTCCTTTTAGTTTTTTTGTCTTTCTCTTTTCCATTCCTTCCCTTTCCCTTTCCTTTCCTTTCCTTTCCTTTCCTTTCCATAGTAGTGGAGATTGAACTGAGTTGAGTTGCACCTACAACTCTTAAAAAATATTTTGATTTATTTTACTTTGAGATAAGGTCTTGCTAAGTTTCTAAGTTGCCCAGGCTGGGCTTGAATGTGGAATCCTCCTGCCTCTGCCTCCCAATGTGCTGGAATTATAGGTGTACACCATTCACACCTGGCTTGGAAATTTTAGGAAAAAAGGATTTACAGAAATACTTCTTCAACCTTGCAAGAGAGAAGTTAAGTCCAGGTATGGCCACAATCAGCCAGGTTTCTTTATTATGCTAACAGCTCCAAATTGCCCTGGCCTGCTTAGAGTTCTGAAAGGCTGCCTGCCTGGCATGCTGGCCTGTCCCTATAGACTCAGCTGCAGTCCTAACTTGGGAAGCTGACGTAAGAGGATTACTTGTGTATAGCAGTTTAAGGTCAGTCTGGGCAACATAGCAGAGCTCTGTTCAAAAAAATTAAATTATGGTATACCACCCCCCCACTGCTAAATTTGACTGCCTTTAAAAAAATTAAATTAAAAATAATAAATGGAAATAAACGCTTTACTTGAGATAAAGACATGCTTAGGGGAACTAACTCTTAAAATATAATTTTAGTACTCATCTTATTTTGTGTATGCTATCATTTCAGTCTAAAATTGTCTTTTTATTAAATAGAATTACAGATTTGTCATACACGATTTTCATTGTTTCTTTTATTCCAGTAACGAATCTGCAGTTTTGCTAAGGAAGCTAATGATGTAATTATATTCCTGTTTACAGAATTCATTTTACTGTCATATTTTCAAGGAGAAAGCGCCAAAATGCTAAAAAAAAAAAAAAATCAGTAATTTTGGGACAGGAGAAGTTTTGGGTGTTTTGAGGTACAAACTCCGTCCAGGTGGAAATCTACCTGGTGACATCCTGGACACTCAGTCTCTGCCTGCTCCTGCTGGTGAAGCGGCCCCATCAATCCTGGAAGACTCAGATTATCACAGGGGCTTAGGAGTGCCCTCTGCAAACAGCAAGCTTACAGCTGAGTCATGGAGAGGAGCTTCAACCACTTTCATACACCAGCTTTTTTAAATCTCTGAAGGAAGACATTTTTCCTCATCTATCTTTTGACAACCACACACATAGTGATGGCTGAAGCTCTGTCCTTATCATATTTATTTGTCCACCTAAAATTATTTATCATAACTACTCCTGCACGAAGCCATTGATTTGGGCATCCTAACCAAACGCCTTGGTTCCATCTACACAGCAGAGAGGAAAAGTGTTTTAAGAGGTAAGAAAACCTTGTTAATCTCGCAAGCACTCATCACAGGCTAAAAACGATTAAGATTGTAGGTTCTAGAATCGGAGCCGCGTGGTGTTCAGAGTCTAGCTGTATAATTTAGCTTGGCTCTGCCGGTACCATCCAGAGAGTGAAGGGTTATAATGTGCATAAAGCACTTAGCACAAGGCCGGGTAGGTAATGAGCCCTTGAAACAGCGGCTCCCGCCCCATTACGATCTCATCCGAGTGACCGAGTGACCGGGAGAGTGAGCCGCTGGGAGACCGTCAGCCTGGAAACCGGCTGCTTATAAACATGAAGCCCGCAAATCGCTCTGCTTTATTCAATCAGCTCCAGAATCGATTAAAAATCAATTGCGTTAGCAGCCCATCTATCCACTATTAAAATATTTCAGGCTCTGGAGGAATGGGAAACCACTGATACCTCCACTTTTTGGCTTGAAGAGGTTTGAATTTTTGTTTAGCATGGCTTTGGACACAGCAGAAGTTGGTATATAACTGGGTCATTGGGAAAGCTTTGACCAAAGAGGAATCAATTTGTGAAAGAAATTTTAAAGAGAAAGCAACAGGTGGAAAGCATGGCGGAAAATGTTTTTTAAGTCTTGAAGGATGCCTAGGGTAAAAGAACAATAAGAGACACAGAGTTTAGCAACATCGTTAAACAATATTCATCTGTCACGCAGGCCACACCAGGCAAGCTCTAGTTTTTCATGGTCATCAGACCGATGTGTTGAGATGCACAAATAAATGATTAGATTGCATCTACCCAGTCAAATACAAGATTCCCACGGCCAACTCCAGGAGGAAGAGGACGGAGGAGAATGCTATGCTGGCTCCCTCCCCTTCCAGCCCAGGGGAGAGGCCTGTAGCCACAGAGCCCTGGGGCTTCCAGCTTCCAAGCCCATCTTTTCCCAGACCTGAGATAGGGGCAGTGATACAGGGCAGCCACACCCGCATCATGGCCCTGGCCTCTGACCATTTTATTAAGGAGCTACACTTGTTGTTTGGGATCCACTGGGACCCTAAGATCCTCGCAGAGAGGGGTCCACAAGGTTAACCTTTATTTTTTTTTTAAGTAATAAGATACCAGGCTGGGGATTTAGCTCAGCGGCATAAGCACCTGCAAGCAGGTGGTCGTGAGTTCGATCCTTGGTACCAATAAAAATGAAAAAAAGACAAAAAAAAAACCCAAGTAATAAGATACCAGTTGATGGCTCTCTTTTCTCATGAGTAGACAGTGGCATTTATCAGAGGCCACATGGCACATAACAGGCCGGATGCAAAAGCAGGGGTAAGAATACAGCTGTCTTTTATTAATTAAGAGAGTAAAGAGATTTGCAAAAGGGCCAAAGAACTAATTTTCTCAATGAATTTTTTTTATCTTAGTAAAGTATACTTTTTAAAAATAAAAATGTCTTTTATGCTTACATATAACAGGTGTACAACCTGTTTTTGGGATCCTTCAATATTTTGTGAAAGGGTCTTGAGATTAAAAAAACGTCTTTTAAGAAAGGCTGATTTACACGTGGGAGGTTCAGGAGGCTGACAATCCCGGCCATCTCCTCCGGGTTTATTTAAATGGCCCCCACTCCTATTCCATAGCGGAGAGCACTAAGGGGGTGAAAGGCGGGGGGCCAGAGACAGAAACAAAAGGTTACTAACAAGAAATGACAGAGCAGATTTGGCTAAGAAAAGTGGGGAGAGCTCTGAAACTATATTTAAAAAAAAGCAGAGGTCATTGCTAATGGTGTATAACGATTTAAAAGACACAGTAGTCCTAGTGCCATATTTAGATTGAATTTAATTTGTTCTGGTCTGTCCACTCATGTCAGATTTGAGGACACAGACCTCTAGAACCAAAAATAGCAGGTTATACCATGATAACTATCCTTACTTTCCTATTAACTTAAACTGAAATCCTGTATTACTTACATTGTCTTACTATGACTGATCTTAATTGTATCTGAATCATAAGACTATTGGTTGGCCTTGGCTGATTCTATTTGAAATTGGTATGCTTGTTAGTATCAACCCTAAAAGTAGAGGAAACTACTCTGAACATGACAAGATGTAAAGGATATCCATACTGGTATGAATTAGTAACAGCTCTCAAATCCTACAATGCTGTCAAAGTTAAGTTTTTATAAAAATAGGTGATAGTATGTTTAACTATAATAAGCCAGTGTTGTGGACAAATCTATTGAAAATAACAAGAGAAAACATAGTAGCTACGGAAGATCATTTATATTGTAGTCTTATATGTCTTATCCATTGCATGTTTTTCTAGGAAATTGTTTTGCTGTCTTGCTATGACTTGGTTTTCCCTATAATACAGAGAGGATAGATATATAGGTAGAAATTCACACATGGGTTTTTTTTTTAAATTATTTATGGGAACAGATTATATAATGCAAGATGTAAGGAACAGATACTCTGAGGAAGAGACGCTGAGAAACCCGAGGCTTATTTTGTAGCATTATAATATAAATTCTAGCAATCTATTGTTCGCTGATTAGAATGACATTGGACTGGTTTCTTCAGCTCAACTTCAGCATATGCAGAGATGGGGACGGCTATCACAAAGAGAATGAGAGATGCGATGGTAGTTACTATTGTCTTCCCTAATTTGGAACTTGAGGACCTAAAAAGACTTCATCATCCTGTAATGATTTGATTAGTTCTATAATATGCAATAAGTATATAAAGTGGGTGAAGATAGGGACAACTATTTGTAAGAAGCTAGAGACAGTTAGATAATGAAGATCTTCAGTGGACTTGCTTTGAAATCTGTATTTCTTTAAATTGTTTTTTATTTTTTTTTAAATGTTCTGTTCTGTTTTGATATGTTTAATCTTACCCTCTTTGAGATGTAAAACAAATGTGTAGGACTGATAATCATATTACTGAGCTTTTGTTCGATCATAGAGCAGAATGGTTTGTAGGGTCACTTTTTGAATGTCATTCTGAATACTTTAATTCTATAACCTGAACAGCTATTTCGAAGAAGACAATGTGTAACTTATCAACCGGCAATTTCTTACCTTTTGTTTGTCTGTAATTTTGTATTATTTCTACCCTTTTTTTTTTAATCTCCATATATTTTTTTCGTTTCCTTTTCTTTAAATTAAAAAAAAAAGAGAGGGGAGATGCTGCGGGGGGAAGGGGAGCTCGTAATCTTCAAGATGCATGAGAAAAGGCAAGGAAAAGAAGACCGGCAGGTGAAAGGGAAGTTGGAAATGGAGCAGCAGGCGGCAGAGAATGGCAGGATGGGGCCACATGGGTCCAGCGCGGTGCTCAGCGTGTGAGGCCAGCCCGCCCGCTGCAGAGGGCACGGCTTACCTCATGGGGCACATAATCCGGGGGCAGCTTGCTCAGCATGTCTTCCGACAGCCTGTAAACGATGGCCTCCCGCGTCTCTCCCGCGCCGCCGCCACTCTCTTTGGGTTGGATGTTGGTGATGGTCTCCAGAACCCCAGAAGCCGTGTTACTCTGATACCTGATAGGGAGAGGGGCTGGTCAGAGTGAAACGGAGAAGCAGACAGACCCTCGGAAACAATTGTCAAAGTTAAGATGAAGGAATAGGAGCTCTGAGATCAAAGAAAGAGAGAAAGGAGGGAAGGAAGGGAAGGAGACCATCATAGCTAGAGCAATAAAAAAATTTAATGTCCTATTTACCGCCTCCTACTGGCACATCAAGAGCATCACAGAAATGAAAAGCTCTCCATCTCTGTGGAAAGAGATTCCACAAATGTCCTTGGTGACCCAAATCAGTGCTTGCAAATCCTGACTGTCACTAGCTCAAGCACCCTTTTATTCTCCTCTGCTCAGGGACAGGTCATGAGTGTCTAGAATAATATGACAAACTGGTTAGCACGAAGGGAGCTACTCCTATTTCCACACTCAATTCTGCACTACTAACATTTCCTTGATCCTTTCTGTTCTGTTTTCCCATTTTCTAATTTGTTTTATGATTTCCAGGGCGATTTCCTGGCATCCATCACAGTCATATCTTTAAAACCCATTTAGTCCCCATACACTGGCACTGAGCTAGATTTCAGAACATGGCAGTGGACAACACAGAGTCCTGTCCTCCAAGCGGAGGAAGTGTGCATTACACAGCACCACTGCAGGAAGCCCTGCGGAAAAAACAGGATGCTTTAAGCAAGTTTCTCTCCCGCTATAGCCCTTTTAGGTTTATCAGATGCCCTGAAGTGCAAGAACTTAGCCTTTACCCTGAGATGCTGGCTGGGTGTTATCTGGGCACTCATGTATTTGTATATGTGCATGTACATTTGTGTTGTGTGTGCTGGTGTGTCAGTAGCCAAAACCAGATAAAGTCACTTAAAAAGTCACACGTGAGCTGAGATCTAAAGGATGAGCAGGTCAGTCTGGCAGTAGGTGGAGTGGGAGGCAGAAAGGACCTTCAGGAAGAGGACGTGAGAAGGATTTCAGTGCCTTTGAAAATGGAGCCACGGCCAGTAAGAGTGGAGCCTGGGACCAGAAGAGCGGCAGAGGGAGCTGGGGAAGGGACCCCTGTGGGGTCATGTGGGCTATTTAATGATTCTAAACTCGATCCAAAAGACAACAGACAACCACTGTAGACTTCCCAAGCTGGAGTGTGGCACGGCGTGACCAGCTCCGATAGACATCAAATCCTCTGACTAAGTTTTGCATTTATAAATTTGTATATGTCCAAATGTGTACCATAACACAGAAACAGTGGGAAACAAAAGGCAACATTTTATATTTATTCTTTATATTGTATACACATTTAACACATTTTATAGTTACTTAACGTTTGACAAAAGAATTTTAAAAAGAAGTAATCAGATCAGTGCAAAAAGATTCATATAGAGGACTTTAAAACAGTATTTGTAAGAAAAAATCCTGCTAAAAATCTGCAAGCATTTACAGAAGCAATTAAAATGGTGATGTACCTCTGTTGATTCGGGATCATTAGGAGCTTATAGACCAACATAGCACTGAAAAACAGCTATCTATTGGACCAACTAGCCAGGTCCTCTCTTGGTAACAATGTGCATACAGGTACAGAAAAAAAATCTAGAGGAGTACTCTGACAGTGGGATTCTTTAGTATTTGTGCTGCCAAAGTGAGCTCAACAGTGGGATTTTTTTATGACAGGCTTTATATTTTTCTGCATTGCTCATTTTTTGCAGTAAAATGTATGATGTTTATAATAGTATAAAAACCATTTTCCTTGGGAAATATAGAGAAAAGGCAAAACCCCCATGGGCAAAGCCCATTTTAAGTGTCGAGAAAGCAAAACACATGGGTCAGTGGTCACCGGTTCAGGCTCACTGAAGAGCGTCCAAAACATCCCTACTCTTCGTGCCCCATGAGAAAGGTCTCCTCTAACACTGCTCCACAGTGCATGGCAACACAGAATGACACTCTCTCTTCTCGTCATGCCTAGATGTGAATTATACTAGCGGAACTTCCCGCAGTAGCAGTCAGCATCCTCAGGAGCTCCTGGTGAAGTTACTCATGCTTCTTTGCTTATGAAACAGTCACATTTCGTGAAAATAGAGGGAAACATATACAACTGTGCTTTTAGTTCACTTGGGAATGAAGCTGAAGAACACAGGACCTGCTTTCATATTTTGAGCATTGTTGTCTGATCACCAGGTAGAACAGCACATGTGGACTGAGACAAGTGTACCCAAAAGACTGGATCCTTCCCTAAAGCCCCAGCTATGGTAAATGCACATGGCAGTGATAACAGGCCCAGCGACAAGCTGGTCAGAGCTCCCACCCCTGCCCAGAGTTAAGGAATTACCTCCATATTACTTCTTTACGCATAAGAACTGCATAGTTCGTAGAGTAAAAGTGGGTTTTTAAAGATTGATTTTATATTATATATTTTATGTATAATTTAAATTTAGCTTGGATCTTTCTTGTGAGCTACCTCAGTTCAGAGGGGGTTTTAGGATAGCCCAAAAGACACATACAGGAAGACCTCAGTTTCTGAGTGGGTTCCTTTCTGGGAGAACGGTTCATTAAGTAGGATTTTTTCATAAGCTGACAAAGTGAATCTTACTCAGTACACCTGTGGACATTTGCAATTTGAATGTTCATAAGTCAGGGACTTAGCATATTGTAAGAGCTGAAACTGAGTACACAGAACCCATTTCTGAATCTTGAAGAGGGGGTGCAATCCGAATGGTTTAATGTTTTTTACTTGAAAAGAAAAACTGCATATGACATAATCCCAGTTTTCGAAAGTCATCTAAAGCACAACTGAATTACAAATAACTCTGAAGGAGAAATGAAAAAAAGCTGGTGAGACAACAAATTAAAATTTACTAAAAGCCAAGGATCCTCATGTTAATATATGCATTTTAAACAATGGGATTCATGTTCCTCTAGGTTTCCCCACAGCTTCAGATCCCGCAGGGACAGAACATGTAGATGCACGGCTGTCAGAGAGGAGGAGGTGCCACCTCTGCTGACATCTTCCAGAGAGCACGCAAGGCTGAGTGCTGGTGAATTCCTGCCTGTATCATGAACTCCTCGTAGCCACACATCCCGGACTCTGCCAGCTCTCTTTCTTTTATCAAACAAGTCCCACTCTAGACTCACTGTATGACTCCTCCTTGCCCTTCATGCCTTTGTCCTGGTTCGTAAGTGACCTCCATGTGTTCCCCCAGATGTCCACTGTAGAACCGCGGAGGTGGCCTCCTCGTCCACCCAGACTCCCTCAGTTCCCAAGCATTCAACCTCACCATCACCTCCACTGCTTTCAAAGCTGCTCTAAACTCTGCCATAAAACCTGGTATTTCCAGAAGCCATACTCTGCGTTAGTCCTTTACCCCCCTCAGTACCTGCCCCCTGCCACACTCGGAGCAGGCTGGACTTGGCCCCCAGTACCTCATGCACTTTGCCATCTTCATGCCTTCGCCCACATCTTGCCTGGGTGTTTCCTGCTCATTATGTCTTTCTGGCCTTGGTGCTGCTGTCCCCTCCTCCTACTCCCATCTCTAACCTCAAAATGCTCCACACGCATCAAGGCACAACGAGGGTTGCCTCTGTCATTAGCTTTCTTTGGAATTTGCCGCTCTCGCACTGCAGTCCACAGTACCGTAGATGAGCTCTGGCTGCAGAATGCACCAGGTTACCTGACAGACCATTTGCACTCAGCCCTGCTCAGCCTTGAGCCACCAGGGCAAGGATGGCGTCTCACTCCTCTTCGCTTCCCCATCCCGGCCAGACAATAAGTTCTCAGCGAGTATCTGTCTGTTGCATTGAAGCCAGTTGGCTGGGATTTTATTAAACTTCAAATATAAAGGAGAACAATTTTCCAAGACTTAGAGGACATGAAAATTTAATTGTCTGCTCCTTCTTAAAAGTTTTTAGCACACTGTTTTCCCTGGACTTCCGCTTCCTGGCACTTTTCTACCTACAAAGGAATATATATTTAGCTCCTTGGAGCCTTAATATTTGATGAGCTAATTTTGTTGTTTTCATCAGATGTGTTTGTAGGTTTGTCGTACTGTATATGACTTACAAAAACTGGGATCGTGTTACACTCTAAAAAAATTCAGAAAGGGGGTGCAAAAGGCTTCTGTCATACACATGCTCACATACACATGCTTTTTAAAATGAAAACACAGAAGTAAAAAGATGCAATTTCAAGATGAAGAAAAACTAACTTATATTATCAACATAGGTCTTTAAAGGTTAAAGAAAAAAATCAAGGTAAATTTCCATCATGCTAAGAAAATCCAAGTTCATTCTTCCTGCCTAATCTAGCTATAAACAAAATAGGAAAAGACCCCACAACCTGGAGTCCCAGGGTGTCCCTGGGCTATATCCCATCTAGAACGCACTGATTGGTGCCAGCAGTGCCCACCACTGTGGCCACGACCATCTTCTTCATCAGCTAGGCCAAATTGAAAGATGCCCAAGGGAGAGGCTGACAGAGACTCCTGCTGCTACGTCTCACCCAAGAAATCCCACTCGTGCTGGGTGCTTTTATTCTTTTAGGAGGTGACCTGAAAAGAACCCCAAGAACACAGATCCTGGGAAGCAGCCTGGAAGAGCCAGTCTGTGCTGAACAGGAGCTAGACAAGCTCTCCAATTCATTTCCCCAGCCCTCGTTTTGCTAGGCACTGAGCGTCATTTCTTGGTATTCCAGGGTTGTACCACTTCCATCTCTTTTTCGACAACGTGCTTTTTATGTTTGCAAAGATATGAAAGGCAAAAGCCAGTAGGCTGGCTAGAAGGCAAATATTTCTATACGCCTTCAAAAAAACCCAACGTTGTTTGACAAAACAGTGTCCCTAAATGTTTCCAGATGAAGAACAAGAACTTTAATATTCTGAGAGCACTGGTTCTAAGTTACTTGTTCAAGAAATTTTCTCTTTGGAATAAACAAGGGAAGAAACTCATCTTGGTTGTTCTGGAGAGTTGGGTTGCAGGCAATAAAAATGCAAAACAGCTGACAAAACAGAACTGTCTATAAAAGAAACAATTAACTATCTAATGAGAGATTAGTGCACGGTCGCATTCAAAGCAGTTTAGATTTATATACACCTTTGCAAATGAAATATCAATGAGCATAACTTTAAAAAAATCTCAAAAGTATCAGTTAATACAAAAAGGAACGCATTAAAATGTGCCCTGCATAGAAATGAAAATTGTAATAAGGTATTTGATAAATCTCAGAACATAGAAAAATATACACAACCACTAATGAGAAAAAGAGTCAAAATAAATACTGCTTTTCACATCGAGATGGTTGAATCTGTAATCTTTGGTGCCTTATAAATCTAGATAATAAAATGTGAATAAGCTATGCATTTCTTTTATGGTTCCTGTCACCAAGCTATCTAACCTCTTGGGAGAATTTTAACTTATTTTAAAATATTTATTCAGTGGGAGCCCCACCCGCCCCCTCGAATTCTTCAGAGGGTCTGCATTTTGAAACAAGGATGGAAGACAAAGACTGTGTCCCTTTTCTCTAAAGTTCTCTCTTCTCATATTTGTGGGTGCCATCTTCACAGGGCAGAGTCAGGTAAGCAGGGGACAGCCAGCAAGCCTATCTAAAAGCCAGCATTGTTAAATGACATGATCCACCATATAAAGTCATCATTCCTCTGGCTGGGAACATTAACAGACTTAGAAAGAGTACCGTAGGGTTCTCACTGTCTCGTGGCTTCAACCTTTATCTCTGCTCAAATGCACTCAAACCTCTCACCTGGGCTCCTGTCCATGTTTCTCACCTCACTCAGATAATATTCCACTGTCTTTCCCAACTCAGAGTCCCCAAAGGACTCTGTAACACCCAACAGGCACTTCCTCTCCCAGCTCCTCCACTGTACCAGCTTCCAGACCAGGTATCCCGGGCAGCTTAGGCTACTGCCTTAATTTCCCGCACTAGTTGGAGTTGCGTCTTGCTGGTATGGGAGGGGTAGGCTTTAGCTGGGAAGCTGCATCTGTAATTGTTTACTGCCTCCTGGTGGCTGCTAGGGGGAATCATGATGGGGGCGTAGTGAGGAAACTTCAAACAGGAGGGTTCCCTGCCCAGGGTAAGTGGGCTTGGGATTCCACTCACCAGACAGTTCAGAGCCCAAAGGAAAGAATAATTGAGCTTAGGACAAAACTCACGCAGAGACCAAGAAAATTGCCAAACATGGAGCTACAGAATGGAGCCTATTGCCTGAGCAGAAGCCCAGAAATAGGCCAAGATGTGCTAGCTCAGGAGAGGGGGTTGAGGTGGATAGGTGGTGGGTGGATAGGTGGTGGGTGGTGGGTGGGTGATAGAATCCTGAGTAGACCAAATGGGAGGTTGAAAATGGAGACAGGGGTGGGAGAGCAGGTCTTACAGACCAGCCAGTTGTCTATGTTGGAAATAGTCTTCCATCAGAGACAGAAACATCTGCAGCTTTCTACTTGACCTCACTGAGTGTGAAAATAGATTACTATGTCCTAACACTCTATTTTTGGGAGCCACTAGCTTAGGCATCCTACAGCCTAAGGGGTGGGGTGTGGGCCCCGAGAGAGTTGTAAAGGGTCACTTGCCAAAAGACAGAAGGTTCCCCATGCCCTCTCTACCACCTGTTGGCAGCAAAAATTGTATGCAAACTAAGAAAGCTATGGATTTACCATAGGGTCTCTAAGCCTCCAGATTAGGTTGGAGCATTGGGCCTGGTGGTGATGCCCTGGAGCTTGCATTGTATTCTAAGTGCTGGGGAAACTTCTGCAATGCAGAACAGGTATGGGAGATAGGGGCTTATTTTGGGGCTTTTTAAGGCTGTGCTTCCTGCAAGACATCCAACTGGACATCATGTGAAATTGTCTAGATGACCGCGGCCTCACAGAGGAGAGGTCTGGAAGAACTCAGCATTTTCTCTGGGATGTGTCAGTATAATCCAGCACAGTGGCTGAACAGAGCTGCCCTGGTAGGTCACACTGAGAGCCTGCACATTCATCCTGGAGACAGACTTCAGCGGTTTCAAGCTGTCATCAGATTTTAGACTGAGGTCTACAGAGATAGTGTTATCTCCACACTTCTATAATGAGTTTACTGAATGAGCAGGACTCATTATCGGATCGGATCACAGAAGGAGAAGGCAATTTTACTCTCTCTGACTCTGTACTATATCCAGCTCATTTAATCAGGTTAAAGCCTAATTTGTGTAAACTTTACAGTTAAACATGAAAACATCGAAGAAACCAAATTTCCTTGGACTGCACCATTTCTAAAAACTGACCTCAGTGGTAACTGAAGATAAAGATGACATCAAAAAATTAGTATCACCCAAAAGCACTAGGCCCAGATGGTTTCACTAGGGAAAGTATCCAACTTTAAAGAATGTGATGCTATATAAATTGTCCCAGAGTCTAGGAAACTTCCAAAATTTTATAAAGCAAATATAACACTGATTGGTAATTAAACCCAGTGAAGATATCACAAAAATCTCACTTATGAATATTATTGCAAAAGTCCCCAAAGAACTGTTAAGAGAATATTGGGACCAAGTAGAGTTAATTTTAGGAAATTATTAATTAGGAAATTATTAATATTATTCATCAAATTTTTATACATTTGGGGGTAATGATATGATTATCATCATAGAAAAGGTATTAAACAAAATTGAACATTCATTTGTGATAAAAAAGAAAAGTAAATATGCAATATAACTAGGAAAATCCCAGAAAAAAATACCAATGAGGGGAAACAGGATCTACCAGAGAGTAAAACACAGTCTCTAATTTTTTTGTTTTGTTTTGTTTGGAAGGGGGTTGTCTTTATTTTTTCTTTCTTTCTTTTTTTTGGTGTTTTTGAGACAGGTTTTCATTATGCAATTTAAGCTGGCCCTGAGCTCCCTTTGTAGCCCTTTGTAGACTGGTCTCCAACTTGCAATGATCCTCCTCCTTCAGCCTCCCAAGTGCTGGGATGACAGGTGTGCACTATCATGCCTGGTGAGTTTTAAACAGGGTGCCACCAGAAATGGACTTCATACCTATAGAAATCCTATCTATGTTAAAGAAGGCACCTTGGGTCACTGATGTTTTGTGGAAAAAGCTAACATTTTATACACACTTATTCCAAATGAAAAAAGGAACAAAATATATAAAAGGAAACATACAAATACTGGAAGAAAATATGGATTATGCCTTTATAATCTGCCGTGGGAAAAGCCTTTCTGACTATTACTAACAGTTTAGATAGCAGAAAACTAGCACCACCAAAACCAGGTCTAGAAGTGGAGGAATGCAGAAATGGATGCAGAAATTTGACCATGAGAAAGTAGAAGCAAAACAGAACACAGAGCAAAATATAGAAATGAAATAAACATTTCTCCCTAGCCAGTGGAAAAGGTCATAAGCAGAGCCTCTATAACACACATCACAAATAAGGGCTAGCGTCCCTAAATTTAAAAAGATCAAAAAAAAAAAAGAAGAACAAAGCTTCACTGGGAAAAATGGACAAACTATATATAAGGAGCCCTTGAATATATGAAAAATACCTCCATTCAACTCAAAATAACACGAAATTAAAACTACACTGAGCATTTCTCCTCATCCTATTGATGAAAATTCAACCCAACATCCTGTTGATGAGATTCTGAAGGGCCAGGTGGGCTCAGGGGTGCAAAATAGATCAGCCCCATGGAAAGGACTAAGAAAGGAAAAGGGAGATGGAGGAGGGGAGGGGGGAGGGCAGAGGTGGGAAAGAGGGGCGGGGAGGGGGAGAGAGATGGAGAGGCAACCGCCACACCTTGATCTAGCAATCCCACCCACAGCCACTGACCTAAAAAATACATCTCCAGCAGTAAGGAGGTGAGGTTGTCGACTGACGGATTATCTGAGTCACCAAAATACTGGAACCAATCCAAATGCCCGTCCTTAGGAGAACGGTTGGACCAACTACGATCTACACAGACAATGGGCAGCAGGCTGCTGTGAACAATGAGAAAGGAACTTAGGAACCGCTAAGCGGTGAATTATATAGGATACCCTGCTAAGTGAAAAAAACAAAATGAAACACCAACCATCACAAACCTTGGCAACTTGGGCAACTTCATGCAAGAAAGAAGGGAAAATAAGACTAGTATGCATAAAGGTTAAATGCATGCAAAAGGCAATCTGGGTGCGCTAGACCAGAAACTCACGTGTTTACCCACCAATGAAGGGAGCGGATGGGCTGAAGGGTTAAGACTTCTCTAACAACACCTCGATATGGAGCTGAGACCTCTGGCCTTGCTCATGTTTTGCATATTTAAGACAAAAATACAGCTGGGGAAAACTAAAATGTAATACAAACAACCACAACAAAAAATGAATGCAACCATATATTGACTGATAACAAAACCACACAGATAAAGGCAGTCTAAGTAACTTGGACACAGTACTCTCTATATCCCAAGCAATATATACCCAAAAGCAAAAACAACTTCCAGGAACCTCTGACCTCTACTGTTGGGAGTGGCATCGGTGTATTAATTTCAAGTGAATGAAGAATAGATTAAAGTTGCTGGGAACCACAGTTCTCACAGCTGGAGAAAGGAGGTTTTTTTTTTGTTTGTTTTTTTGTTTTTAATTTCCGAGAAAAGATAGATTAACAATGCATAGGGGAAGACAAGGAAGAATCTTGAGGTTTGCAATTAGAATTGGGATTATTAGTATTCACTCATGACATTTCACAAAATACTTAACTTTCCTAGGTCTGTCCACTATAAGGGCCTAAAATAGGTGAGTGTGCACACACACAGGAAGAGAGGGAAGTAAGTGTGGTTATATACGAGATATAACTTTAAATGTATAAATATACAGGTATTTGGAGATACAACATAGAAAGAGAACGAGCAAATGGAATTAAACGCTAACAAGCAGCCGAGGTGGAACGTGAGGCCCATGCACCGGAATCTTCCCCAGGATCCATAATCGCTCACAATAAGAAGCTCAAGAGCCTTCAATCTCATTTACACCATTGTTTTTCTCTGCACTATTCTAGCCCTGGTTCATATGCATTGAGAGCTGGTGACTATTATTTCCTCTGGCAACCAAGATAGAGTGAGTGGTTTTCACCAGAGTGAGAGGTTTTCGGCTTTGTATCATGTGCTTTTTGAGAAGACTCAAAGCCTGATAGGATCAGATTCTCAAGCTCTTGTCAAGGATAGAACCCAAGTTCAGAGCCAGAACACCTGAAGATACAATGACAAATCTCTAAATGCGGGGAGACTTGCTCACTGTTTTTCCGCCCACTCACATGAAATCATGGGACTGTTCTACTCTGACTAACAGCACTGCGATCAGATTCCTGGCAATCTAGAAGGATTCAGTGTCATCGATTCTATCGACAAACAGCTCTGGAGCACCAGGTATATGCCAGCACCGCAGAGACTGTGGTGAACATGGACACAAGTTCTAGGTGCAATGGAATTTAAAGCCTTTGTGGTGGTTGATAAATAATGGCAGATAAAATAAGTAAAATACAGTGCATGTCAGCTGGTGATATGAACTATACAAAAAAGCAGGGGTTGGGACAGGATTGCAATTTGAAAATAGGGTAGCTATGGAAGGAGTCCCTGGAAAAGTGATATTTAAATAAAGACTGGAAGAGGTAAAGGGGTGAGTCACATGATCTTAGCCGAAGAGTGGAAGAGAGTGGGAGGAGAGATTTCAGGAAGTGCAAGTTGCCTTGTTTGGGAGTTTTGGGGCCTGGATGAAAAATAGGGAGGTGGGGGAGCTGGGGCTGGCCAGGCAGGCGTCACAAGACAGACGCCAAGGTCTGCAGTTGGAGGTGGATTTCTAGGGCACCCTGACCTTGCCCCAGAGTGAGCCAGGATCTCAGGAAGGCTCTGGGGTGTGTTCCACTCACAGTCCCTTCACGCTGCACCCTCTTCCAGATAAGTTGATTGCAGATAAGTTGACCCTGAAGAATTCATTTTAACTCTGTTCTCCTTTCCCTTCCCAATTAACTTAACACAGCCTCTTTAATAACAGCTAGAGCTGCCACCAAGCCTTCTCTGCTCCCCATAGGACACACCAAGAGGCCACAGAGACGATGCCCATTGAAAGGAGGGGGTCGGCCAGGCATTCAGACAGTCTGGTCTTCTCGAAGGTAGTGATCTCCAAAGACAGGATTAGAGAGACTTTATCCAGAGGGTTGGTGGCCCAGGGAGGGGGGGTGGGGGGGTGGCATTTCTTATCTCTTCCAGGAGCAGGGACCTTACAAGGCAGTGACTTCAGTGTCCCATGGAGGATTTTCCCAGCAGGGAGGGGAATAATGGGAGATGGGAGTGGGGATGGAGGCACAGTGCCTGAGTCACCAGCGGCCTGAGGCGAAGGTCATATTGGTGACTGTGCCTCTCTCCAGCCAGCCATGCAGCCTCTCCCCAGCCTGTGTTAGCTCTCTGAAGCCTTGGCTGCGTGTGCCTGGTGCTCACTGCCGTGTGCCTACCCTGGGCAGTTCATGACGAAGTCATCACCTCCCAGCTCGCTCAGGCCCTTTTAGATCCCACTTATGAGCATTGTATTTTTAATGGCTTGTTGGAGAAAGAGATAAGGAGCAGAGAGACTACATTCCTATCCATGGAGAGCATCAATACCAATAACACCAACTGGTTTTATGACAGGACCGAGGAGGAGTAATCAATGCATAAATTAGAGCTTTAAGGTTGTCATAAACACAGGAGCAGCAGGATTTAGTGAGGGGAGAGCAGGCCAAGATGTGACACGGCTGTAATTGGGAGACAGGAAGCAATGCCATTCTTCACGGTAAAATAAAAAGAGGGGAAAGGAGAGAGATTAAGAGAGAAAATGAAATGCACTGCCTTTGCCAGGCTGGGTTACAAACGACCCTTCAAATCGAGAACTTACGTGATATCAGCATTAGGGTGAAGACCAAAGACTTCGGGGTTATCTAGGGACGGCAGTGACTGGATGTACTCAAAGTACTGGTCCAGGGTTTTGCACACAGGGATTTTATATCCGGTGTAAAAACAGAATGACGGCTCGAACATCTTCTCACTGAACCAGACCTGCGTGTGAGAGAGAAAATAAACCAGGGGACTGATGAGCACCTAAATGAAAACTGCCACTGTGGAGGGAGAAGGGCTGACTTATTTCCATCTTAATAGGGTTTTTCCTTTTTACATTGGTTTGGAAAGCATCTTCACAGAACCCCTGATAGAATAATTAGAACATAACGGAAAGGAAGAGAGACCGCGATGCAATAGCAGTTAGGCGGTGAGGAGGCAGAAGCTTCTGCTGCAGCTTCAGAGCAGGGGGGCAAGCTGGTCCCTAGTGGAGCGGTCTGACCACTGTCAAGTCCCACACCACAGGGTCAGCAGATGGGACCTACAGCCAGGCACCGAGATCCCCGGGCATTTACATTACCCTGCGTGCTGCCAAGGGGTGAAGCATGGGCACAGCTTTAGGCAGGACCCAGCCAGAAACCCTGGTCCCTAGGCACAACTGCCCTCCCACCCTGAGCCCGAGAGCCTCCTTCCTTAATTAAGTTGTGTCCCTGTCCACAAGAGGCAAATGGCTCCGCCCACCTGCCATGGTGTTCGCCTTAGACACCCTTTCTCACACCACATGGATTATCTGCCACAAACCGGTGAGAGAACAAATACGTACTTGGTGTGAATGGGGGGAAATGGTGCTGAAAGCTTACACGCGAGGCAGTGACTTCAGCGTCCCATGCAGCGATTTTCCCAGCAGGGAGGAGAATAATGGGAGATGGGAGTGGGGATGGAGGCACAGTGCCTGAGTCACCAGCGGACCGAGTTGAAGGCCACAGCGGTGACTGTGCCTCTCTCCAGCCAGCCACGCAGCCTCTCCCTGGCCTATGTTAGCTCTCTGAAGCCTGGCGATTACGCTGAAATACCTGCTTGCCTCTACTGCCTTATTTGCTCTGGTTCTGTTCTATTCAACTTGTGAGTGCATGGTACTAAGCTTTGTGTCAGAACAGAATGCAAAGACACCATGCCTTCCTTTGAGGAGCGTGTGATGCAGGATACGGCTAAGCCAATTATGTAACCACCATGATACAAAGTGTGCTAAGGTGAGAGCCTGAAGGAAATAGAAATAAGCCATGTTCTAAAGAAGATTACGGCAGAAAGAAAAAAAAAAAAAAGAAAGAAAATGGCCAGGTGGACGTCAGGCAGGGCTTTACCAAGGAGGTGACTTCAGAGAGAAATTTTAGAGCAGAGTATTTTGACAAGAGAACGGGGCCCTGGGGAGGCCACACAAGCAGAGGCATAGAATAACTGATGCACATGTAACCACAGCTAGGGTAGATATAGTGGTAGAAGATCAGATAGGAAAGGAGAGGTGAGGTCACGGTGTGTGGCTGATTGAATGTCAGGGTGATGACCGAGCTTAATTTAAGGAAACTGACAGTCGTTAAGGAGCACAGTGCTATAGCATAGTCATTGCTTAGAAATATTGGATTGTGGGTGATGTTGCTGACAATTGGGGGAAGACACCCCAGGGAAGCAGAGGCTTCGGGTCTTCGGCACACGGAGCACGGTGAATTCCATGCTGCCAGATAATGAATGTCTACAAGAGCAAGACGAAACTTCTTCCTGTTTTCCATTACTCTGCTTACACATGTCCAAATGGCTGGATTCAATACACACAAGTAGCCGAGTTTTACCGCACTTAGGGGCTGTTTCGGGCTACAGTCAAAACACAGACTATGGCGAAGTCTCCCTGGAATTACTTTGGAAGAGTCCAGCAGGTACCCGTGGAGGTCAGCAGCTGCTACAGACTGGATCTAAAATGACTGTAGCTTGTGGTGCTGCCGGGAGGCCGAGGAACCCTTAAGAGGCGGAGCCTCAGCAGAGGCCCCTCCCCTTCCTCGTTCGCTTTTGTACTCAGCCGTGTGTGAGCCGCTTTGGTCCACCACATGCTGCCCACCATGGGGTGCTGCTCTCATAGCCTCAGGCCCAAAAGCAAGGAAGGCAACTGATCATGGACCGAAACCTCCCGAAGTCCTGCAATAAACCTTCTGTTTCCAAGCACCTTATCTCAGGTACTTGTTACAGTAACAGAAAGCTGACATTGCAACCACCCTTGAATAAGAACATTCCACAACTGATCGCTCTGGAGGAGGCACCCAGTAAGATGCAGAGGACACAGAAGACAAACAGGGTCAAAGACAAGCCCCAAAGTAAAGGTCGCAGGGACAAAGGGTACAACCTGAAGGCACTGGTTCGCAGTGGAACCGCTTCCCCACCAAGGCAGCTGGTGCTGGGGAAAGTGGCGACAGCTTGAGGTCTGTGGTGAGGAGGGTGAGCACCAGGCTGCAGAGGAGCCAGGGCTGGGGAAGGCAGGATGCGGGTCCTGGGGTTCTTTCTGCAGCCTGTTCAAGAGGGTTTCTGCTGCTTAGCTCTCTGGTTATTGAGGGGCTACCTGGTACAAGCCTGAGCTAGACAGAGGGACAAGAGGCCAAGGACAGACAGAAGGTTGCAATGAGGAGGGCAGAGAGCAAACGGGAGGAGAATAAAGGAGTGGGCGACCAACTGTCCGACAATGAAGGCGTGGAAGCCACTGCGGGTCCTCAGAGAGAGGGGGAGTGAAGGAGCCCAGGAAAGCTGCTCAGGAGTAAGGGGTGGACGACAGTGGGATGAACTTTCCATTTAAGGCAGTGACTGCGGAGGACAGGGTCCGAGAAGCCAGGGCCAGATGATTTACAAGGGCAGGTGACCTGAGGGGAGGAGGCTGCTGGCACTCAGCAGCAGCCTAGAGAAGCCCCAGCGTGCAGTCCTGGTTCAGGCCAGCCCAGGGTTTGGGACTCAAGATCTTGGGCCTCTCGGAGGCAGGCAGTGGCTGAGCCTGATTGACTTGTCCCCTATGCCCAGTTGATGGCTGTCCGGGTAAGGAGAAGAGGAAGAGGACAGAAGGCGGGCTGGGTCGCAAGTTGGAATCAGATGGGGCAGGCTGCTGAGGGAGCAGAACAGTGCCTAGGTCCCTCCCTCCCCACATTCCTGGCTCAGCTGGTGGCCCCCGCTGTACCCCAGAGCCAGCCCTAGTTCTGAGGTGGGCCCCCTTCTTTGCCAGCTAACTGAAAGGTTCCAGCCACCCAAGAGTAAGGCAGTTTCAACAGAACAAAGACCTGCAGAGGTGGTTGGCTTTTTTTTTTTTTTTTTTTTTTTTTGTCTTTTTCCTTTTTATCGGTACCAGGGATCGAACTCATGACCGCCTGCTTGCAAGGCAGGCACTTATGCCACTGAGCTAAATCCTCAGCCCCGGTGGTTGGTTTTCTTGAACTCAAGAAAGTAGATACATATTTTATAAAACTGAGAGGCAAGTTTTGTTGGAAACAAAAACACCTGCTTTTCAGGTAAGGCTTGGATGTCTTTGGAAATTTAATGCAATGGTCTCTGCTTTGAATGACTGTGCAACCCTGGGCCTGGGAAGTTTCTAGTGTGTCGAGTTCCCATGATGCTTACTGGCAGAGGAAGGGGCACAGACAGCCAGAATACCCAGCACCTTGCCAAGGGACTTATGTGGAGTGGTTGGGCAGATGGCCTCTAACAGGGCCACACACTCCCTGTCCTGCTCTCAGAGAACTACTTATACTTTAGATTCTCTCTTCAAGTATCCCAAACTTCCTCTCCCCCACCTCAGCAGTGACCCATCCTCATCCTTCCCACCATAAGGAATGGGGATCCTCCTTCTGCCAGGAGGGCAAGGGAAGGGCACAAGATGGGGTGTAAAACACTGCACACACAACGGCCAACCCAGCTCAGCCCTGGTTGTTAAAGTCATCATGAATTCATCACAGTGTATGTTTATGGCTCATTCATCCTTCTGTATTTGCACAACTGTTTAAACATATTCTTGTTTTTTTTTTGTTTTTTTTTTTTTTTTAGTTTAAAAGAGGATAAAATAGAATAAAGCAAATCAAAACAAACCAGTGTGAGAGATATAGGCCTAAAACATTACAAAATCAACAATAGTTAACCATAATGCCTTTTGACATCTTCGAACTAGCTGCAGATAACTTTGGACATAGTAAAAATCAAACAGAACAGAATAGAATAGAAACAATAAAAACAAGACAATGAATTAATAAAGGACTTCAAAACAAGCCAAAATTGCTACCATAATATATCTTGCTATCTTGGAAATAGCTGCTCCTGCCGTTGGGTTTAACAATCAAACAAAACAAAAGAAAATAAAACCCAACCCAACGAAACAACCAAAACGATACAGGACTTCAAAACAAGACTGTAGGGAATCAACAATGGCTGCAGCCCTCAGCAGGAGTCCCCCCAGATGCCACACAGAGTACCACTACCCTCTGGACCCATGATCAGACCACTGGCCCTAGACCTGCAGTGTCAGTGAAACACCAAAGCACCGCAGGCATCCGGTTGCATTTCACCTCATAGCTATCAACACAGCCTGTTTCTTTGGATAAGCTGGTCAATTAGGGGCCGGTGTAGGGGAGGGCTGTGAGATGGTAGTTCTGGTTTTCTAGCTCACGTGCCAGAAGGTGGGCATCCACGCACAGTGCTAGATCCCAGACTCTTAAATGTATTCTTGTAAGTAGATATTTTATATTTTTTGGAATGTTGTCTTAGTTACTTTCTCCCTGCTCCTTGGGTCAAAATACCTGACATCCACAAGTTAAGAGAGAAAAGATTTGTTTTGGCCCACAGTTTATAGGTTTCAGTCTACAAGGCAGGAAAGCATGGCAGAGAGGCATCGAGGAGGAGAAACAGTCCATGGCAGGGTAAGCAGGATTGTGCCCATCCGCTACGTCTTGTTCTCTTAAGATTTTGTAATGGACACTGTCATATGGTCCTGATGCTCCTTCAGGGCCTAAGCTCCACCTCCCCCAGTCACATCTAGAGTTTTGGGTTCACAATATTGTCCCTACCCAGCAACTGCCCTGGGTGAAGGGGGCCCCCTCAGCCAAGATTGTTATGTGGGTGAGAGCAGAATGGGGGAAGGCAAATCTCCATGTCAGAGTCTGTTTCTAGGGAAACCAAATATGATGGTTTTCTTCTTCAGCTCTATGCGATGCCTCCATGAACGGTTCTGTATGTGCCCATCTGTGGACTTTCCCAAGCCATTGCCAGGCTGTATCTGCCTGGGTTACTCCATTTCACCATGTATCACTGGGTCATTCTTCAAGAAGTCTGTACCCGTTTAACCTCCAAGCAGCACAGCTCCACCCCCACATGGCCTCCCCAACTCTTGTTCATCTTTGTCTGCATACAGCTTCCCCCAAATTATGCAAAAATATGTTTAACAATCTCAGATCTCAGGTCAACCACCTGTTTACCAAAATACCCTAGAATCTTGTACTTTGTTGTTCAGGCTCTAATTTTGTTAAGAAAAAAAACTCAGAAAATCTGTATAGAAAGAGAAAATTAACAAAATAGTTCCTAATATAAAGAATTCAGCAATCATAAGAATTCTCCCGTATTCTTTTTCCACGTAGATAGTGCAGATCGCTCTTGTTGCTGTTGTTTGGTTAGTTTTGCTTCTCCCTCTCCTCCCAAGGCTGAGAATCAAGCTCAGGGCACAGTGTGGGGTTCACAGAGCTCTACCACTAAGCTGTGTTTTCAGCCCCTGCTCTCTGCTTCTAACATACACATCAGCATCCTCACGAAGAGCTCGCGGCTGATAGGGGTTATTCACAGTGTTCACCTTCGACATGAAAGCTGTAATTGCTAAGAATTCCTCTTCTCTAGAAAATGTTTACCAGCAAGTGAGATGTGGATTTCACTGGTTATAGACAGGGGAAAATGAACACTTCATCGATTTTCAACTGTCTGTCCTAACACAAAAAGTGAGAAAGCTGAGATTCTAATGCATTCCCCTACTCCTTATTTTGGGTCCTAAAGTCACGTGAATGTTGCGTTCAGGAAAAGGCACAGCAGTGAAGGTGTGGGGGGGGGGAGGGCAGCAGGGAGACCCGGGCAGGCACAGAAGCAGCTTCACAGACCCTTGAGCACCGACCGAAGCTCTCAGGGCACTGCAAGTAAACTGCTAGTTAGTGCTGCTGCTATTGTTGGGGTGTGGGTGGTAAGGGGGACGGTGGCCCCTGACTCATCCTTTTTTAGTGGCTGTTTGTTTCATGCTTTTTTCTCCTTTAAGGTTTTTTTTAACCTTTAGAGACAGGGTCTCACTATGCAGTTCAGCCTGGTTTTGACTCACTTTGTAGCCCAGGTTGACCTCAGACTTACAGTGATCCTCCTGCCTCAGGCTCCCAAGTCCTGGGATCATAGGTGTGCACTTGGATCCCCCTTAAGTTTGGCAAGCCCATTACAAACAGAAAGCATTCTTGTTCAAAAGGGAAATTCAATAAAAATGTGTCTCTGTGTCTTCTTTTTTCTTAAATTGACTTACCCTGGCAAAGCAATTAAGTAGACGTTTATCAAAGTCATCGGTCACTCTGCCTCCGTATTGTACTTCTCCAATCATGTACCGAACTGTGCTCCATGACACACCCTTTATTAAAATAAAAAAGGATAGTTCACTGTCAATCCAAATGAGCATCTCAGGGCTTTACCTAGCCCTTAGACTGTGTCTAAAATTATACTGTTACTTGCCTTGTTTGTTCACCAGAGAAAACCCTAGCAGGTATGATGCCCACAGAGTATTTAAAATAGGAGAAAAAAGTCTTTTTTTTCACTCTGGGGTTGTAATCACCTATAACAGTTATTATAGTCACGCCAAGTTATTACAGAGAGAAAAAGTGGTGTTTAGTGAAGAAGGAGGGAAATCAAGTATTCAGTGCTTCAGTGTGCTTTCCTAGCCATGTGTTTCCTGAAATCAGTATGAGAACAAGAAGAAAAGTACTCACGGGATTTTCCTACAACGCAATGCTTTGCATTTCATCCTGTGAGCTAAAACTACATTAAAAAGTACTTATTCATTTCTATAGCCATCATATTATCAATATATTTCAGACAGTAACGGGTTTTTAAAGCCCTCAATGCATTTTGGGTAGGAGAAATGAAGATCTGCCATTCTTAGTGGTTTTTTTTCTCAGTTAAAATTTTATTTCCCAGCTTGGTTGTCTTTCAAAGCAGCTATTTCAAAGTGACCAGGATTTGTATATACCAACATGATAAATAACCACACAAAGCTGAACCCATATGATGTAATGTTTTTGCATCAAATTGCCATACTTTTAACTTAATATTCCTCTGTCATTTCAGGGGAAAATGGATCTAGAGTCTCTTCCTGCCTAAGGAAGCCTTCACCATGGCTCACCAACACCAGCTGGTACTGCAGAGTCTGTGATTATTGTGAGGGCTTAGTACGGGCTGCAGAGAGGGATGGGCAGGAAAAGTGGTATTAGGAGGCCCTTGTTTGCACCACCATTGTGTCTTACAAACACTATTTCATGTGTTCACCACAGAATCTGGGCCCCCTTCCAGATGGCGATACAGCTCTCACTTTCACGATCATGAGGAAACCACATTTCCAACCCTGTGTAACATGGAAGGGGAGGGACACTTGGGTTTGCATTCTCAGCTCCATGGCCTTGAGGAGGACACTCAGCGTCTCTTCTCTGTTCTTCATCAGTAAAATGCACATCATAGCGATGCTTCACCACCTCATGGGTGATCAAGGCAAAATGAGGAGCATCTGGGAGTCCTCTGAAAACTGGGAAGCGCCCCATGACAATGAGTGACAGTATCAGAAATGACAGCACGGATGAGCAGAACAGTCAAGAAGTGATTTAAGGGCTCAGGTGTAGCCCAGTGGTAGAGCACATGTCTATCAAGTGTCTAGGTTGAATTCCCAGTACTGACAGCATGAAAGCCAAAGCCATTTACCCTTGAGCATCACTGAGAGACAGTGGGGAGGGAGGGAGGGGGAGAGAAAGAGGGAGACAAAGACAGAGAGAGAGAGACAGAGAGAGACAGAGACAGAGACAGACAGAGAGAAAAAAAGAAAAGGTAACCTAAAGTGAAAAAAACTTCTTTATGGGCTGGAAGATAGCACCTCTTTGTTTTGTTTATTTGCTTGTTTGGGAGGGAGGGAATTATGGAAGGTTTTCTTTTCTCTCTCTCTCTCTCTCTCTCTCTCTCTCTCTTTCTCTTTTGAGACAGGAGCTTGCTATGTAGTCCAGACTGGTCTGGTCTTGAACTCACAGGCATCCTCCTGTCACAGACTCTTTTAAGTGCTGGGACTACAGGCGTGTACCACCCTGCCCAGTTCTGTCTTCGTTTTTAAGGAGGCAAGTGTAAGGTCAGGGAGGCCAAGTTAGACGGAAGCTCACCTCTTCCCACAGGGCCCTGGGTACCTGTGTGACAGGACGGAGGCCAAGGGACTCTGCAGCACACTGGGTTCCATCTCTGGCAGGCAGCTTCGGGTGTGTGCAAGAAAGCTGATGGGGCGAAGAAGGAGGGGAGGTGGGACCAGCAAACGGCTGAGGACGGCGAGAGCAAAGCAGAAAAGGAAAGAAACTGCTTCACTCACTTTTTTAATATCACACTCATCGAGGTGATTCTGAATGAACTGAACGCTGGCGGAGAAGTCAGCAGAATTGAATTCATACGGAATGTTCCATCCCAAGGGACCGAATTTCCTTCGCTCCTTGAAAACAACAAAGAAAAGTTAAGCACAGCATGAGGGTTTAAAACTATGTGAGCTAATTCCTTTATTACTTGTTTTTTGTTTGCTTGTTTTTGCTTTGCTTTGTTTTGTTGTTTGAGATCAGGTCTCACTGTGTAATTAGGCTGCCTTGAACTCACTGTGTAACCCAGGCAGCCCCCTGAATGATGGAATTACAGGCATGCACCACCACATATGGCTTCCTTTTTTATTATTAATATAAGGTATGGTAAAATTAAGACATTATCAAGATAAGCTGACGCTGTCTTAAAAGAACAGTGTATGCAATTTTGGAAAGATTAACCACTAAAGATACTATTTCTATATATAGCTAAATCTATCTATAGCTAAATAAATCTAGTATTTGCCAACTTGGAATTTTTGGCTGGTTTTTGTTTTGTTTTGTTTAAGTCTAGACTTCCACTGACAACTGAGAAAAAACACAGTAGATGCTCAATAAAACCTTGTTGCATGAGTTGCTGTTCTAGGTCAGACCCTTTTAAAAGTGAAATATTAAAAGAGTTTGAATTTTTCAAGTTGGATAACGTAAGCCCTCATAAGCGTTCAGACTCGCTGCTAGTCTCACTTCGTAATGTCACCGTTTCGGAGTCTGAAATGGTACATTTGTCTTAATACTTCAGTACTGCCTTCATTTGTTTCTCTCCACTAAACCAAAAAGAACCTAAAAGCTATTAGAAGCTGTGGCTGTTTAGAATTGCCAAGTTCCTGATAAATAATCAAGCCAGACTTCATTCAAATGATTCAACTGTCGGCTGCTGTTCTGTAGGCCATTTAAAAGTCCTGCGTTAGAACTGATGTCTCCAGGCTCCAGCTGCCCAGCAAATCACACAGATGGTTCAAATACGCCCAAGCCATCAGCTCTCCATGCCCAGCACACAACCAGTCTCTACAGAAGTCCAGGGTTCATCTGGACCTGATCCTGGGTCTAAGGTGAGGGTGCATGTGGTGGCGAGGTCCCCTTGTACATTTATGGGGAGACTGAATTGTACTTCCTCATCTCTAAATACATAGCTTTGCTTTCTCTTCTGCTTTAACCAACCAGCTCTCTTTCTCTCTTTTTCTCAGTCTGTCTGTCTGCCTCTGTCTGTCTCCACAAGCCGTTTCAATTCTTTTCACTACAACTGTCCCAAACCTCACAGACTAAGTAATCTCACTATTTAAAGGAATCTCATTAGAATTTTAGCTTGGACAAAATCATAAACAGCTTAGAAAAGGAATTCAGAAAGTACAAGGTTTTCATTACTGATTTCCAGGGAATGCTTTTAAGATACTAATAAACCATTAACATCAATTTGGATCACAATGTTCTGAACCAGAAAATAAAAATGACATGGGGGGAACTTCTTAAAAATGGAAAATATTGCCATTACTTCCTTGACCTCCACTTCCTTAAGCAAGGTTATCAGGTGTTAGAGGCTTATATAATGTGACTCCCACCCATCCTCAGCTAATTGGATCAAAAGCGGAAGATTCCTTCTCCCAAGGACCTGAACTTGGAGCTCAGAGGCTGTCTGTGGTTTACAGAGGGAAGCCCTGTGAACTCAGGAGCTATGAAGGGCATAGAGGAGTGGAAGGCAGGACCATGACAGAGGACAGACTGACCCCGGGCCCAAAAAAGGGAGCCGTGGCCCTGAGACCGTTGGCTCTCCTCACGGTTTCCTAGTCCCACAGTGCCCTGGTTTGCTTTCAGGTTGTTTCACGTTGAAGTATTTAGTCCTATCGTTAGATTTGGGATCTTGGCAGTGGAAAACAGATCTTCTAATTTTGTCTTTCTTGGGCAAAAAAGCCAGGTTGCCCAATGAGCATTGGTCAGTTACTATGAGACTCACAGGAACTTTTCTGGGCACTCTCTGGGAGGTCAATTCCAGGCCGACCCAGGATTTTGACTTTCTGGAGCGGACATCAGAAACACTGCTGTAAGCTTCCTTGGGTTGTTCCCAGGAACCCAGGTGGGTTGAGAGTCTATACGATAGTATATTAACATGTGTTCAGTGAACCCATTTGTCCCTGAGATTTCTTCATCTTGGGTCTGTGATAAGAGGAATGAACTCACTGTGTGAAATGTGAATACAGTGAACCTCAGCTCACAAATTTAACTCTTCCCATGATTCTGAAACCGGGCTGTGGTCATGGCACTGCCTGATACAGAGTTGGCAAACAAAAACAGTTTTGTGGAATGTGTTCGTGAACTGGGGTACCTCGGTAGACTATTTTCCCATTTTTGAAACAGAGAATCCAAGCCTACACTTGGTTTTACCTATGTGTTTGACATAATTTTTACATTTCAGGGTTCCACTAGACAGGACACTGAATGAGAAATAATCCTTCCTGATTACTAAGCTGCTTAAATTGGCTCTGGGGAAACGCTCCCATTTGTATGCACCGAGCAACTGCAATTTAGTTGCTCTTTAAAATGTGATCTTTGAAAATTGCCCCAATGCTAAAATTTGCTTCACATTTATGTCACTTATTATCAATTTTCATTTAAAGCATTCAGTTTACAAGTTGGTTTACTAAAGTCATAGACTTTAGTTGAGCTCATTTTGGGAGGAAAATGACAAAATCTTACTAAGTGTCATTTTCTTCCATGAATGAAGCTGTTTCATATTCTTGCAATTTTTTTTTGTTCCACTGATCTCTCAAAGTGACAAATACATGTACCTGGATCATCATCTTGGCACACTATTAGAATAAACTCAAATCACTGGGGTTTAAGAGTTCATAAGGAAGCTCAAAAGCAAGGTATTTCGCTGGACTTATTTTAGTATACTGAATCCTTTCGATCCAAATAATATTTTGGAAGCCAAAAGAAGAGTCCTACGTAGCGCAACAGGAAAGTGTGAAAATGTATGTACTTTCATGCAGTTTTAATCAAGTTGAGAAAATAAGATTTAGAAACAAGGAAGGGACACCTTGATAGTGACTTGGAAATTAGCTGTCCAAATTTAGAACAGAAGCTACGCTTGAAAAAGACTTCTAATCAGTGGTTCTGGTTCAGGATAAAATTGAGTCTGTTCTCTGAAAAGAGAGAAGAAACTTCTGAGCTTGGCAAAGGCCATGAGCAAAGACAGAAGCGTGTATTTGAAGAGGAGGCTGCAAGTTCAAGGCTCTGTGCAGAAGGGAGTGAGCACTGGTGAGCAGCAGAACTGAGTGTCCACGCCCATCAGGGAGGGAATGGAGGAAGCTTCAACCAGCAACACAGCTTCCCGTACAGTGCTGGCCTACAGGACAACTGGTCATCCCCATACTTAGTTTTGCTAATCCAGTTTCTTTTTTTCATTCCAGAGAATATGCCAGTGCTACTAGTGAAATCTGGAAAACTTGGAAATTTGGAGAACTCTTCAGTTATTCATAGAAGTCAGCATTTTAGAGATGTCCAATAATCATTTAAAAAATGTCAAAGCTATTTCCAATTTGAGATTAGAATCTAACAGCCCCCACAGCCCAGTGCAGAATCACCTCACTTGCTTCCTTATAATCAGGTAACTGAGCTGGGTATGGTAGTGGCACATGCTGGTAACCTCCGCACTTGGGAGACTGAGGCAGGAGTTTCACTGTAAGTTCAAGGCCAGCCTGGGCCACATAGTTAGTTCAAGGCCAACCTGAATTACAGAGTAAGACCACTATCTCAAAAACAAAGACACAAAACCCCCCTAAGGTAACTGAAACTGTCTCACTCTAATAACTTGCACTAATATAAAATGAAAAACACTAATCCATATTAGATAATATAAAGAAAACTTTACCAGGTAAAATACTGTAATTAACAAAAACATCCCAAACCACAAGGAAACACTATAGGACAGTGTATAAAAAATCTGGATCATGGTGTAACTATTAGAGAACATTTAAAAGAAGAATTTTACAATCATGCTTGCCCAAAGCAAGAACTTTAAATGCACTGTTAAACTCACAAAAGGTGTTTGTCAAGGCTCAAACTTGAGAAAGAAAAAAAAATATAAACATCCAATATCATACTAAATAGACAAAAACTGAAGCTTTCACTCTAAAATCAGGAACAAGACAAGGATGTTCACTATCACCCTCCTACTCAATATAGTGCTGGAAACATTAGACAGAACAATTAGACGAGAGGGAAATAAAAGGAATAAGGACAGGAAAGGAAGAAGTTAAATTATCATTATTTGAAGATGACACGATACATGTACACAGAAGACCCCAAAAACTCCACTGAAATAAGCAAATTCAACAGCAAAGCTGGACACAAAGTCAGCACTCACAAATCAATAGCATTCCTGTACACAAACAACAGACTCACTGAGAGAGAAATTATGGAAATAATGCCTTTTACAATAGCATCCCAAAAAATGAAATACGGAGGAATCAATCTAACAAAGGATGAAAAAACCTATATATTGAAAACTACAGTATTCTGGCAAAGGAGATTGAAGAGGACATCAGAAAATGGAAACCTATCCCTCGCTCTTGGATAAGAAAAACCAACACAGAGAAAATGGCCACACTGCCAAAACTGTTACACCGATTTAATGCAATAGCATTAGTAGACCTCACAGATCTAGAGAAACAGATCTAAAATTCATTTGGAGAATGAATGAGAATGAATGAATGAATGAAGAGGCCTAGAAAAGGAAAGGCAATCCTGGACAACAAAGGCAAGGCAGGAGACATCACAATCCCAGTCTTGAATTATACAAAGCTACTGTGATAAAACCAGCATGGTACTGACAGAAAAACAGACCTGAGGATCAGTAAACAGATTAGAATATGCAGATACAACTACAAAGACACTCAGCCACCTTATCTTTGACAAAGAGGCTAAACATGTTCACTGGAAGAAAGAGAGCTTCTTCAATAAATGGTCTTGGAAAAACTGGTTTTCCACATGCCAAACACTAAAATTAGACCCTTGTCTATCACCATGCACTAAACTAAAGTCAAAATGGATCAAAGATCTAAATATTAAAACAGAAACACTAAATCTATTGGAAGACATGGTAGGCAAGGTAAAAATCTTGAAGATACGGAGTAGGCAAAGAGTTCATGAATGAAACACAAACTACACAGGAAGTACTTCCAAGAATCAAAACCTAAGATCTCATCTTATTAAAAAGTTTTTGCACATCAAAAGAAATCACCAACAGAGTGAAAAGAAAACCCACAAAGTGGGAAAGTTTTAACCAACTGTCCTTCAGACAATTCTGGATATGTTCTATCCAGAACATATAAAGAATTAAAAAAGAATATGGCCCTCCAAATCAAAGACCCAACCCAAAAATGGGCATCTGAAGAACACATGCTTCTCAGATGAAGAAATAAAATGGCAGATAAATATACAAAGACATGTTCAACATCACTGGTCATTTGAGAAATGCAAATTAAAACAACACTGGGATTCCATCTCACTCCATAAGGAATGGCTATCATCAAGAAATCAATCAAAAACAAATGCTGGAAGGGCTGTGGGGAAAAGGAACCCTCCTTCACTGTTGGTGGGAGTGTAGACTGGTACAACCACTGTGGAATTCAGTGTGGAGATTTCTCAAAAAACTAGGATTTCAGGTCCTGTTCAATCCATTATTCCTCTTCTGGGTATTTTCCCAGAAGAACTGAAAATATCATACCACAGAAAAAATGTGCACCCATATTTATAGCAGCATGATTTGTAATAGCTAAATCTTGGAAGCAATGCAAATGTCTATGAGCTGTGGAATGAATAAGAAAAAGATGTGCTATTTTTATACAATGGAGTATTACTCAGCTACAAAGAAGGATAAATTTGAGGCTTTTATAGGTAAAGGGATGCAACTTGAGACCATACTCATAAGTGAAATCAGACTCACATATGTAAATATTGTATCACCTCCTTAGTGTAAAAAAACTGAAAGAGTAAACATCCAAAATGTACAATAGATATTGTGAAAATGAAAGGGAAGGGCGGTGTGGCAGACTGCGGCCCCTCCAGGGAGAGAACCATCAGCAGCTCCTGAGATCCGAGCCATGGAGAAACTTAGGACGCTGGGAAGCCAAGCAAGCACCTCCCCTCCCTGGTAAGCAATAGTGAACCTACTGGTACACGGCCTAGAGTCAAACAGCCCACTTCCCCTACCCCCTTTCCCCTGTCTCCCCCCCCCCCCCCCGTTAGCAAATGGGAACCAGAAATCTGAGCGTCTCCTGGGAGGTTGACCATAGCAAATAAGGGGGATTTCCTTCTACCATCTCTTTGAAGGCAAATATTTTTATTACTGTTTTGCTCTATTCTGATTAATGGTACTGCTCTATTCAATATTCTGTTTTGATAAGTTCTATAATGTTCTGTATTTCATTTTATTTTGATATACATGATTGAAAAAGCAACTATTATAAAGATAACGAAATATACTGTGACACCTATTACTGTGATCCTGGTAATCTGCTGTGAAGTTGTGGACCAATTTCACTGTACGATCTTAGTTGGCTTTATTCTGTCTTGTTCTGTTGTATTTTACTACTTTCAAAATAAAATTTAAAAAAAATTTACAAAAAAGAAAATGAAAGAGAGAGTGCTTGAAAGGAAAAATAACATGGGTAGGAGAAAAGAGAAAAGAAAATAGGGAAAAGATTATATGTAAATATGTGTGTGTGTGTATATATATACAAAATAGATAACTACTGCTAATCACTGTTAGTTCATCAGAAAAAAGTTTGTGCTTTCATTGTTTGTTTGATCATTTTTCATGTTTAAATCTTATAATCAGAACAACTACTTTGAAGATAACAATATGTAATATATTAACTAGTGATAACCTCCTATTATTTTGTCTTGAAATTCTGAATCATCGTTTTTACTTTTTGTCATTTTGTTTTTAAAATAAAAAAATACTATGTAAATAAAATCAGAAAAAATAAAACAAAATGTAGAGGAAGTAAATATTTTCTGAAAGAAGTATTACTAATGGAATTTGTGGCACGGTGCTCCTCGAAAGATCACTTGTCTCCATTTTGGCTAAGCCTGGCCCTAACTCTGTGTATTGATATGTATACTCTACCCCCTCAACTGGCTTTATGCCATGCAAGTGTTTCCAGCCAAGGTGCTGGTGTGTATCTTTGGAGCAATGCGACAGGTCAGTGATGCTCCACCTGCAGCTCCCAACTACGAAGCGTGATCCAGACCAAGAGACCACTGGGTGAGACTAAGCCTGCAGAAACCACCCATGACGTCTCAGGGCAGGGGGACAAGAGAGCTAAGCTGAGCCACCAACCAAAACCATAAGATACTTCCTCAAACTGCGTTATGCAGATTCCTGTGAACTTAAAGGCTCCCATGACTGGAGTCTGCTACTCTGTCTGCATCCCTCTCCCTGCGTATTGCACAGGTGCTGTGGGGCCTCCTGCCCAGCCCAGGTCACAGTAGCCACATTCTCACAGTCACTCAAGCTCAAAGCACTCGCCTCTTTATGAATTAATAAAACCTGGTCTCTGCCCTGGGTCATGGCCTTTGTTCCGCTAGCCATGGTGCTGACTGGACCCCCTGGCTCCCCTCAACTGCAGATAATGTGTTTGTCTCTTTGTTTCATCATGGGCTGCACTGGAAGCGGTAGACTGGAATTATTTGCTAGAATTTCAGTAACTTTTCCCTGGCATTACAAATATAAATTCCTCAGGACCACTATGAGGCTGAGCTGGCTCTCTATAGAATTTCCTGGGCTGTGATGATATGGCTGTTTTTATTTAATATTTAAATTATTTTAAGGGCCATGATAAAACCCCTGTATTTACAGCTGCCATTGTGGGCCCATAAAGAGCCCGAGACAAGGCTGTCTCGAGGCTCGCTGTTCTGGGCTGGAGGCAAAATGAGCTTAGTAAAACAATAGCAGGAGCAAGAACTCCGCAGTGACGTATAAGCCACCAGAAACATCTCAAAGATGAGGCCCAAGGTGAGAAAATCAAAGTGATGGGAGGAGGATCCCAGACCATGAGGACGGCACAGAAATAGCTGAAGATTCCTCCCTTAGGCGCTGGGAGATCGAGAGCGGCACCTCTCTTCCAAAGCCTGCTTTGCGTGGCCTGGTGTGCAGTCCGGGTGCTGGCTGTGAAGCTCTGCTCAGTTCAGTTACCCCTTCCAACACACTGCTCAAGAGCCAGACCCTGGCCGCAAACGCCATTGTCCTCCTGTGGGAGGTGCTGGGAGGAGACCAAGAGTGCAATGACTGAGCTTCAGAAGGCCCAGACTTTGGAGGAAAGTGTGTCTAAATGAAACTCCTGGAAGATGAGGCCACAGAGGAGGTCTCCTTATGGGCATGTCCAAGAGCATGAAATGTTCCCAGGCAGTGGGGCCCAGTACGAGCCCGGGCTTCTGGAGAGGGAAGGCTCTCATGTGGCTGGCAGCAGGTGGCTGGCAAGGGCAGAGGCATCACTGGATGGCAGGAAGGGTGGCAGCCGCTGCAGGAACCTCCCGTCTAGGGCAGCTGCCGTGTGCTCAGTACGGATGGGAAGTCCCAGAAAGAGAAGAGGAGGGCCGCCGTGTGTGTGGAGTGTGTAGCGCTTTGCCAGGAGTTGCCCTGTCCTCTGGGCAAGTTCCTAAGGCAGCAGCCAGGGCATCCTCCTGTCGGGTAATTCTGATCCCACGCCAGTGACAGAACAAACCACACTCCCCACCACTCTTCTACCTGCAAAAGTCATCTCTGGTCAGTTCAATCTATTTGCCCTTCTCCAAGGAAGAAAGCTCATTTTGTTCTCTGCAACGGGAGTGGGGCCCATATCCCACAGCGAGACCCTGAGTTGGGGGAGGTGAAGGTTAATGCCAAACCACAATTCAGGACATAGCCGATCCTGGGGTACAGGTGGGGGGCTGGCTGTTTTACCCAAGGCCCTGCATTCGGATATGGGGTGGACTTTAGTGTGAACTCCTTCCAGGCCCACAGCTTCAGATTATGTGACATGAGTAGATTCTCTGTACTTTTTTTTCAGTCTCTCTGAGGACAAAAGTATATGCGTCCCATTTGTATAAACAAAACTTACTGGTGTGCTATGGTTTGGGTGAGTTTCCTCCAAGGCCCCTGGTCCTCAGCCCGCGGCACTGCCTGGTGGTCTCTGGACTCCACCCTTTAAAAGGGACCCAGTGGCCCTTCTCTTCCTCTCTTTTGTGTTCCAGTCATGAGGTCAACAGCTTTATCACACCTGTCTCCACCCATCTGTCCCCCAGCCAATAGCAACAGGACCAACTGACCATGGACGGAAACCTCCAAACCTGTGAGCCAAAATAACCTTTTTCTCTGTATAAGCTGATCAGCCCAGATGCTTGTTACAGTGACTGTGTGCATCTGGAGGAGCCTGTCAATTAAATCAGGTGTGTGGCTCTTGTATTTAACACTAAAGAGGTAAAAGAAATGTAAGAAACTATCTAATCCACCACATTTCTTCTTCTGGAAGTTGTGTCTCCATCTTTCACCTGCACACACAGCACCTGGCATCTTTTTACACTGAAGATTCTGAGTGGCAGGTCTGGGGGGCCCGAGGTCACTTCCAATAAACTCCAAGGGGCGCTAATCCTGCTGGCCCAGACAGAAAGCCTGGACAGAATCCTGGGTGTTTCTTTCAAGCTGGCACTATCCTAACCAAAAGAAAAGATTTAGGCAATGATCATGGTAAACATTTCTGAAACTGATGAAAAAAGGATCAGGGAAAATAAGTTTGTATTATCTATACCTGCTGTATAGGCACAGAAGTGAGTGGCAGGATTTTAAGATTGGGAAACACCTTGAAAGGTCCTGTGTTAGTCACTTTCTTGTCACTGGGAATAAAACCTGACACCCACAGCTTAAAGGAGGCGAGGTTATTTTGACCCACGGTTTTTAGAGGGTTCAGTCTATGTTTGCTGGCCCCAAAGCAGAGAGGGAATGGTGGAAGGGTCTGAGCAGAGCACAGATGCTCACATCACGGTGGCCAGGAAGCAGAGAGAGAAGGGGAGGAGCCAGAGAAGGAGACAGCCAGTCCTGAGGAAGCAGAGAGAGAAGGGAGGAGCCAGAGAAGGAGACAGCCAGTCCTGAGGAAGTAGAGAGAGAAGGGAGGAGCCAGAGAAGGAGACAGCCAGTCCTGAGGAAGCAGAGAGAGAAGGGAGGAGCCAGAGAAGGAGACAGCCAGTCCTGAGGAAGCAGAGAGAGAAGGGAGGAGCCAGAGAAGGAGACAGCCAGTCCTGAGGAAGCAGAGAGAGAAGGGAGGAGCCAGAGGAGACGGCCAGTCCTGAGGAAGCAGAGAGAGAAGGGAGGAGCCAGAGAAGGAGACAGCCAGTCCTGAGGAAGCAGAGAGAGAAGGGAGGAGCCAGAGAAGGAGACAGCCAGTCCTGAGGAAGCAGAGAGAGAAGGGAGGAGCCAGAGAAGGAGACAGCCAGTCCTGAGGAAGCAGAGAGAGAAGGGAGGAGCCAGAGAAGGAGATGGCCAGTCCTGGGTTACAACCCCAGCCAGACTCCTCCTCCTACAAGCCAGGTAGTTACAGCGTCCCATAATCCAATCCCCTTCCAAAGGCCCCATCTCTGAACATATGTGGCTTTGGGGAGAATGTTCTAGATCTGAACCTTAACAAATTCCTTCCTTCTGTTTCTTAACCACACATTTGGGGAAACAGAAGTCCTAAGGGGACATCACCGACCAACTTCACTCTGCTGACCGACTGCATGGCAAGCTAAAATCCAGGCCTTCCGACTCGCAGGGAAGCGCTCTTTCAAACACATTATTATACACTTTTAAGAGATTTTTTTTTTTTAAAAATAGACACTCTCCTATTGGCTTTCCAACCCTAACATGGAGATATTTTTCACCTTAGCGCCATGACTGCACGACAGTCTTGTTGCTTTTCTTGCGTTTAGCGCTGAACAATAGCCACTAAAAACACAGGTCACTGCACTGACCATATGGAAAATACCCCCCATCAGCTCTCCATGATAAGCAGGGTGGAAAAGTTGAATCATCACTGCTGAGAACAGAATCATAAAATACAGGATTTGTGAATGGGGAATTAAATAACAGAGATAAAGCAGTATTTGTATTAGAGTGATAAGGTCCAGCAAAGCGAGCAAGGATGCATGAAATAGGTCTCAGGGACTTGCCAGCTGTAATTTATGGTCCAAAGGCCACAAAGGAACTTAGTAAAAATAACCACCCACAAATCCTGTAACCTGACCGTAACTCTCCCGGGCTGGGAGACAGATAGCCACCACAGCTCTTTCTGGTGGTAGTGTGGGACCTTGGAAAGTGTCAGGAATGCTGAACCAGGGGGTTATTAAACATTTCTGGAGTGAACTCTGAACTGCCCTCCATCCTTGAGAAACATGAGGGAACTCACACACTCCCGAGCACAATGTAAGCGTGACCCTTGGGATGTGGCAGTAGTCCATTCTGTCCTGTCTAGTCTCAGGGAAGGGCAAATGTGACTCTTTATCTCTCTGTGAAACCAAGGCGCAAACCAAGCACATTAAAACCATAGAGCTTTCCAATACAGAACCACACACAAAGTTAAAATACACAACAGCAGGATGTGTTGGTGCATGCCTGTGACCCCAGCACTCTGGAAGACTGAGGCAGGGAGATCATAACTTCCAGCCCGGCCTGGGCAAGGAGCACCTTGATGAGACTGTGTCAAAAAAAAAAAAAAAAAATAGAAAGGGCCAGGGATCTAGTTTGGTGTGAAAGCCCAAAAACAGAAACAAACAACACCTGACCAGCCCCCCAAAAAACCCTTAAGATACAAGATAAAACAGTAACAAATCCCACGAAGTGTTTGATAATCAAAATTATTAAATTACTACTAATTATCTTGTAAAAACAAACCAAGAGGCCAGGAACTGATGCCAGCACCAACATCCCTCTGACTAGTAGAGAACACCACCAATCAGGGCCAGGCTGTCCTAACCTGCCACATGTTCTTATAGGGTCTCTGTGTCAGTTCCTCATTTTGAAGGTAGTGACCACCCTACCTTGAGACATGGTTTTTGCTGTCACATGAAATGATGCACATAGAATTCCTGACTGGCACAGGCCCTTGCAGGCCCAAGCCCCTTTCTTAATAATCTGATCAATACTCAAATGTTTATTGAGCTCTTGACTGTGCTCCAGTGCAGCTGTGACAGCAGGAGAAAAAGAAAATCTGCCCTCAAGAACTGTACCATCTCATGGTCAGGGCAGAAGCCTCATGACATCCATAACTAAGACCTAGGAAGTCAGAGGCGGTAAAGGGCAACAATGGGAAAGAAAGCAGCTCGAGGTGACAGGTGGCAGCAGGTGACACCTTCCCGCCACTTCTCCACTGAAGCTGTGGCTCATCATTAGCACCTTCTCAGTGTGCAACTGCTCTCTGATTACCTGCACAGTGGAGTGTAAAAACGCTACTGTGTAGAGCATTGGCTTCCACATGGGTAAATTACTGACGTCCAGAAGGTCCTGATTAATTCCAGCAAACGTTCTTTTCAGACCCGCGCGGACACCTTGGGGTGGCTCATTAGTGAATTTGAGAGAAGTCTGCCGTCAAAAAGAAAACAGTTGTTTCATTGCTATAAATTAGTGGGAAGAATAAAATAGACATTATGACACATCAGACAATGAGATGCTTGTGGCACATAAAATGTGGCGTGAAATTCCGCATTGTAGAAATTAATTACACTCATTGGAGCTGAGACTGAATAAATTAATACCCTCCTAGACCTCTCGTGGAAATAGTTACTGTGCAACCTGGACATTCATGGTCCGGATTCTAATGACTGTAAGATGTGTGCAGTGCAGACTCCTAGGCACAAAAGTTTCCATCTTTCGATGGTGTTGATTATGCTACTATTACCTGTGTGTCAGGGAAAAGGCCTGTATCTCACAGAAACCAACCTGAAGCAGTGTGATTGGAAATCGATCATGGGGCTCAGTAGTTATCCATACTCGGAATGAATCATCACTGGCCTCGGTGGTGGTTAGCGTCTCCAGTAATTCCTCCATGAATTCCAGGCCAAGGTGACAATTTTGCAGTAATACCCAACCACCCTGTATCCAAAAACAGGGCTCATATTTATTTCTTGAAACCACTTTGTGATCATTTTAGTAAAACAAAATGCACAGATTAAAAAAAAAACGTTTGCTTAGAGCATCTGATTATTCCAGTTTGAGGACTCATACACATTTTAAACTGTATTATCAATATGATCCCCTGCTACTGGTACAACCTAGTCATTTAGAATTGGGAGGGTTCAAAATGCCAATATGCTACTACTCCCGTTCAGGAAAGAACAGAAATTAGAACTTGAGGACAGCCTTGCATAAGTACACTGTGTGCACCATCTAATGGTGGGAATGGTGACTTAAACTGTCTGCCTATGGGAAAACAGGTACAACTCCCCCAAGCCCAAGAAGACTGACTCCTATCACCCACAGCTACAAAGCAAGATTCACCATCTCGTGAGAGAGCTGGAGACAGCACGTTTGGTGACATTCCCTACCGATATGCTAAACCTTATTCTTTGTTATTGCTCTTTCCACCCCATCCTGAAACCACATTTACTGAGCTCTGCTATATTAAATACGAATTTGATAGAATTACCTTTATTGAATTCATGATTAGTTTGTGTTATCCTCGACCTGGTCACTTTGTGGTTCCTCATTCCACATTCTGCAGTGTCACATCCTATAATATCCTAAATCTGGCATCTCTCAAGGTGACATCCTGGCTGTATTTGTTCATTTTCCCCTTAGTAATACCATTATTATCAATACTTATCCTACTATGAGAAATAGAATTTCAAACTTACAAAACCTAGTAGTCTGAAGAATGTTAATTGAATGAAATATTTAAATAAAAAAATTTCTAAAGAAATCACCTGAGCCCAAAGTTAAACTGTCAGATCATTCAACAGAGTGAAACATTTGAATCGAGTAGAAATGATTTTATATAATTGTTTCTATATAAACTAAATATAATTTATTATTGAATTTAATTAAGTGGTAAAGATTAAGACTTAGAGCACTTAAAAATTAATGACGAGTTTGAAATTTTGATGACCCAAGTAGAGTTTTGGCCCATTAACCCTAATTATTAATTCCCAGAAAAAAACTGTCCCAAAGTTGTATGGCTATGATGAGATCAAAAGCTTAAAAATAAACCAAGATCTCATTTTATTTTACAAATAGTGCAGTTTCTTATTACAGCTGAGATGGCTGCTTAGAGACCATTCCTAGAAAATTAGTATATTGTACCATTTATTAGGTGTGATGAAAACTGTATCTCAATATTTCATTTAGCTTGCAACTTCCAATGAGAATCATTATCAATAGTTAAATATTAAGTCCGTAAGTATTTCTTATTTGCCTGAAAACTGCTCCTTAATAAAAAATGAAAGCCTGTCTTTAACTACAAATTGAAATTTAACTATCTCAATCTGTCACTTCTTAAGCTCTACCTCCTAATACTGATCATGAAGTTCCAAGACTGTTGAGCTACATCCTCGGGAACCAGAAGACGCATTTCCCAAATTGTGAATATGTAAATAAATGAAAACAAAACAAAGTATTCATCATAGGAAATGGAAAGCTTCCCAGTGGGCTGTCAGGAGGAAGCTAGCTTGAGGATTAAAATTCACAAACGGAAAACAGGGATCAAGCATCAGTGACCGGATGGTTCTCACCACTGTGTGTTCCTACGTCAGTCAGAGGGTCGGAAGAGGGACAGTCACAAGGGGCACAGTGGCTCCTTGATACGTACCTGCTGCATAGACATCTGAATCAGCTTTCTAGCGTGCACTTCCTGTCCTTGTCCCATTGAGATAGTCCTACATTCTGTAACACAGGAGAAGGTGAAGCATCATAAGATTTTTTTAACAGGATTGGAATGAAAAGTTAATTTTGAAATGGTCTCAGCCTTCCTTCTGCTGTCACTTCTGAGAATGAGCCTGTGTTGTTTAAATACGCCTGGCCCTTGGTGTGTCGATCAGAAAAAATGAATAAAGCAGAGGACTGGAGACAGCACTTGGAAAGGATGGGGCAAGGAGACTAGCAAGACACGGGGAGGCAGAGACAGACAGAGACACAGACACAGACAGAGACACAGACACAGACACAGACACAGACACAGACACAGACACAGACACAGACAGAGACACAGACACAGAGATACAGACACAGACACAGACAGAGATACAGACACAGACAGATGGATAGAGAGCTCACGTGACAGAATTGAGGATCCAGAAATAAACTGTCACACACATATGGTCAAAAGGGTTTCAGCAAGGGCCCCAAAGCCATTTAGTGTGGAAAAGGACAGTATTTTCAACAAATGAGTGAAGTCTGACCTTTATATCACACAACATACCAAAATTAAGCAAATGAACCAGAGACATAATTGTCAATAATGAAACTATAAAGCTCTTAGAAGAAAATATAAGGGTAAATCTTTGTGACCTGAGAGTAGTGATGGTTTTTCTGGATATAATATCATAAACACAAGCAAGAAAAAAGAAAATAGGACTATAAGTTGAACTTCATCAAACTTTTGTGCTTCAGTGGGTACCATTAAAGGATATCCTACAAAATGGATGAAAATACTTAAAATTATACTTCTGATAAGGGTCTTGTGTCCATTATCTAAAAGGATTATTTCAATTCAACAACCAAGAGTCAATAGCCCAATTTAAAAATGAGGTAAGGCTCTGAATCAACGACTCTCCAAAGATGATAAGAAATGGCCATCAAGCACAGGAGAAGACTCTCAAGACCATTAGTCATTAGGGAAATGTAAATCAAAACTACAATGAAATGCTATTTCACTCCCACTATGATGGCTATCAACTTTTTAAAAGGGGAAACCACGCAATAGCAAGGATATGGAAAATGTAATCTTCCCACATTGCTGGTGGTAATGGAAAGTGGGGAAGCTGCTTTGAAAAATGGTCCTGTAGCTTCTCAAAAAGTTAAACAGAATTTTCATGTGACCCAGAAAATCTACTTCTCAGTGTCTATAGAGAGACCAACAGGGCAGAGCAGAAGCCAGCAGCAGATGATGGGCTCTCTAGGACCCGGCATCAAGTCAGAAAACTACTTAGTGAGGAGTAAGAAAGTCGGGCTTCAGGAATCAAGAAAGAGCCAACAGGAAAGCTAAAAACCATGGAGAAATAGAAGATAATGTAAAAACAAAGCAAAACAAAAAAAGAACAATGCATTCCAAAATGTTCATCTGGGCTCCCTAGAAAAAGGGAGCCCAACTCCACAAGCATAAGGTCAGCCCAAAAAGGGCTCCAGACCCAGTGATAAATGATGGCATGGCAGCGCCAGCCCCAGCTGCAAATGCAGTGTGAGACTTACCCTGAATGTGGCTTCTGCTATGTGGCAGGCTCGCTTTGGAGAAGAAATCCCCTGTAGTGCCTGCTGTATCTCAGAGTAGCACAGTCCGGAGCCACTTTAAGAAGGGTTCTATTGTTTGAACCTGAGTACTCTGGGAAACAGAATAGAACAGCCACACTTCAGAGTCCCTGGGGTCACCAGCCACAGTGACTGGGCAGAAGACGGCCACAGAGACAGCTGCAGAGAGGGGAATAGTCGTGACCATCCTGAGAATTTTAGGTGGTGAGGCTGCTGCTCCAGCTGTAGAGGACACAGTGATTGGCCACCCCACCCTCAGTGGTGGGACCAGGCCCTTTGTTTGGGCTTCTGAGGGGGCTGGGTCTGGCAGTGCCATGCTTGGCTCCTCTCGCTGCTGCTTGTAAGCGCACAACTCAGGGATGTTTGCCGGACAGGCAGAGGGGCCTCTGAAGCAAGTGGGACACTTCACAAGCCCTCAGGCTGCAAAGCTAGCTGGGCACCGCTGAGGCTCAGGCTCACAGAAGGGCCCAAACAGGTACTAAAAGCCTCTGGAGTGAATACAGCCCTGAGGCAGACAATACTGAATGATCCCTTCCCAGCAGGAAGGGTAGCACTGGGCATTTGTTCTTAAGTGGGTCTGGAAACACAGCAGGCCCCGGGGTGACTCACTAGCCTCCCCCACACCTAGTGGATTTCAGTGCTGTAGGTTCTGAAAGGCGCTCTCCCCACGGAAATGTGTCAGGAGGCAGGCAACGTTCTGCACAGATCCTTTCTTCAGTATTTTTTTTTTCTTGTTACTGTTTTGTGTTACTTTTACCTAATTCCATTAACTCTTTTTATTCTTTGAGTTTTTATCACTTTTTTCTGTTTTCTCATCTTCCTTTTTGAATTTTACTTCTTTCCTTTTTCCCATTCTCCACCATCCATTTATTATTACTACTACTTTATTGCTATTATTTTAACTGATATTTTTAGCTTTTTTACTTGATATTATTATTGCTTTTTTCTATTGTTAATGGTGGTGCACTTGCTGCTCTTCACTGGGTTTTACTGTTTGTCGATATCTGGTCTGTCTTTGTGTTATAGCTGCTGTGACTCATCTTCTCTTCTCTGAGTGCAGTGCAGGTCACATCCTCAAAAAGTCTGGACGCTAACAAGACCCCCACATAAAAGGAAAGAGACATCCACTCTGAGACATGCACAAATCTCAATTTAGAAAAACAAGAAGCATGAAAAAACAAGGTACTATGACTCCTTCAAGGGTTCATAACTTGTTTGTAAATAATACAAAGACATCAAAGCAGAGGAAATGCCAGACAAAGAATTCAAAACACTGGTTTTTTTTTTTTAATGATGAATGACTTCAAAGAAGATACAGATAAATGACTGAATGAATTAAGGAAGACAATGCAGGAAATGAAGGCTCACCGAGAGAGAGAAAGAGAGAGAGAGAGAAAGAAAGAAAGAAAGAGAAGAGAGAGAGAGGAGAGAGAGGTTTTCTGAGGAAGAATCAAACAGAAATCTTAGAAATTAAAAATGCAGTAAGTCAAATGAAAAGCCCAGTGGAAAGCTTCACCAATAGACAGGATCAGGCAGAAGGTAGATTTTGAGGGCTTGCAGTTATGGTTGAAAAATTACTATAAACAGATACTAATAATGGAAAGAAAACCAAGAGATTATGAACAAAACGCCTAAGAACACTGGGACATGGTTAAAAGACTAAACTAGGACTTTTTGATATAGAAGAAGGTGCTAAGTTTCAGATTAATTGCACAGAAATCTATTAGTAAAGTCATAACAGAAAACTTCCCAAACCTTGGGAAAGATATAGACACATCTAGGTATGGAAAGTATTTGGAACAGGCACCACCAGAAAACACCTCCCCATGTCATGTTATAGTTAAAACGTGGAGAGGACAGAACAAGGCAGGAATATTTGAAGCTGTCAGAGAGAAATGCTAAGTCACTTACAGAGGCAAATCCATCAGGGCAACTTCAAACTTTTTGGCAAAAACCCTCAAGGCCAGGTGTGGAGACCACCCGGGTGGCTCTCCCGGAAAGAAGAACATGTGTCTCCATTTGGCAAAACCTTGCCCTTGTATGTACAGAGCTCACAAGGATATCGCCTTTACACAATGCAGATGGGTCTAGCCAAGCGCAGATGTGTAGCCTTTGATGCAGTGCCACAGGTCAGTGATGTCCCGCAGATGGCTCTCAACTACTAAGGGTGAGATAGGCTGAGAGACGTGTGCCGTCAGCTGAGACAGAGCCTTGAGAAATAACCTGATGTCTCAGGGCGAAAGAGTCATACATTAAATCTGAGGCAACTGACCAAAAACACAATATACCTCCTCAAACTGTCTTATGTAAACTCCTCCAAACTTAGAGGCTGCCTGTCTCCAGAATCTGGTGCTCTTTCTGCACAGCGCCTCTGCATATTGTACAGGTGCTGTTGTGACTCTTACCTGGCCCAGCTCCCAGCAGTCTCGGACTTCGGCCACTCTCAGTCTCTCAACCCTGAGCCCCTCCCCTCTTCAGGAATTAATAAAACCTGGGTTCAGCCCTGGGTGGTAGTCTTCGTTCTGGTTAGCCATTGTTGTGACTGGACTCAGGATCCCCTCGACTCCTCACAACTATAGACATGTGTTTGTCTCTTTAGCCCCCTCATGCGTTGCACTGGCAGTGGTAAACTGGAATTCCAATAACTTTTCCCTGGGATCGCAAATATAAACTCCAGACTGTGACGAGCCTGGAGCTGGCTCTCTATGGCCAGGAGAAAATAAAATGATGTATTTCAAGCCCTGCATAAAAGAAAATAATTGCCAACCTATATTACTATATCTAGCAAATATAACCTTCAAATTTGAACAAGAAATAAAGAATTTATCATTAGATAAGCATAAACTAAAAAAATTCATGACCACTAAGCCAGCATCAGAGAAGACACTTAAAGGAGCTCTATACCCACAACAAGCAGAAAAGATAAATCAATTACAATCAGGAAAGGATCAAACAGTAGAAAAACAAAATGACAAGAATTGGTGCACATGTCTTTATAATAACTCTGAATGTAAAGGGTATTAATTTTCCAATTAAAATCCATGGCAGATCTAATTTTAGAAACAAGACTTAACTCTTTGCTATCTGCCAGAAAAACACCTTACTAGGAAAGAAATAAATAGTGAAAATATTAAAGTGAAAGTATGGGGAAAATATTTCTAATGGAACTAATGGAACTCGAAAGCCAGCAAGAGTAGCTATACTCACATCTGACAAAGCAGACAAAACTAGATGTCACAAAGAAAACCACTAATTATTGGTAGTGGAAACAATCCACCAAAAAGATATAACAATTGTAAATATATTATGCACCTAACATTGGTTCACTCAATTTTATCCTCCCCCAAAACACCGACTAACCAACAAACAAAAACTACTCAATATAGAGGCATATGAATCCCAGTATAATAGTGAGGACTTTGGTACTCCACTCTCATCAATAGACAGGTTATCCAGACAAAAAATCAGCAAAGAAGTATGAGAGTTACACACTTTAGACAAAATGGAATTAACAGATGTCTACAGAACATTCCACTTAACAACTACAGAATATACATTCTTCTTAAGCAGCTCGTGTTCTCAAAAGCAAGTCATATTTTATTTAGGTCATAAACAAATTTAGCAAGCAACAACAAGTACAAAAACATCAAAATAAGTTTTGTTTCTCACCATGTGATAATGGAATGAAACTAAAAATCAACAGCAAGACAAATGTCAGAAACTGCAAACATAAGACTGAACAATTCACTTCTGGATGATCAGTGGGTCACTGAATAAATCAGGGAGGAAATATAAAAATGCCTAAAAACAAGTGTGAATGGAAACACAACATACCAGAATCTCTGGGGTACAGCAAGGGCATTCTAAGACGGAGGCTTATAGCTATGAGCACCTGCATTGAAACATCACATTAGAGACTTCTCAAATAAATAACCTAATCATGCACCTTGAGGTCTTAGAAAAACATGGACAATCCAAAACTAAACCCAAACCCAACAGAAGGAAAGAGATAATAAATATCATAGCTGCAATTAATGAGATAGAGACTAAAAGGAAAATGAGCAGTCAATGAAACAAAGAGTTGGTTCTTTGAAAAGATAAATGAGATTTGTAAACTGTTAGCCAAACTAACCAAAAGAGAGAAGACTCAATACAGTTAGAGATGAAAAGAGGGATATTATAACAGATGTCACCAAAATCCAGGGGATTATGAGAAATAATTATTATAAATAATATTTATTATTAGTACTGGAAAGCCTGTATTCTAATAAATTGGAAACTCTAGAAGAAAAGGATACATTTCTAGACATACATGACACATAGAGCTTACTCCCAGTGTCTCTCCATGAAGTGGGATGGTATAATTCCCAGCCCACACTCTGATCTTCATTTCTATTTTGACTTAACTTATGGAGTTTTGAACATACCTAAAGTTTATAAACCTTATGCAGTCACCTGACCTATATTAGTCTAGTTTGGGACTCTGGTATTATTAGGGAAGTCCTCATCACTTAACATTACATCACTAATATATTCTTTTTTTTCTTTTACAGCATAATCTGAAGCTCTTAATATCCTTATCAATCCAGAAATTATTTTGGAGTTTAATATGAATAAAGATATTACATTTTTCTAACACTAACCTGCTGTCTCCACACTGTTCACTGGCTAATCTCTTATCTCCCTACAGATTTGAAATGTGAGTCTTATTATAAACTATTTATATATATACACTACAGTCTACCTTATTAGGCCTTTCATTTTGCTCCATTGATTTGTTTTCCTATGAAGCCAGTAACACACTAATTAAACTGCCCTTTGATAAAGTTTTTAAAAATTTGGTAGTACTGGATCTTCATTATTCTTTTTCTGTTCAAGATTTATTGACTATTTTTGTTCACATATAGTTCTAAATGATCTAAGATCTCCCTATTATCCAATTAGGAGGGGAAAAATGCTCCTTGAACTTCAATTAGACTTGCATTCAATTCATAGATTAATCTAGAGAATATTGACATCTTTACAATATTGAACCTTTATATCAAGAATGTGGGATACCTCTCCATTTATTTTAGCTAACTTTCATGTCAGAAAATTTTATAGTTTTCTTCAAATGGGTATTTAAAAATTATTTCTGCTTCATTTTTATTGCTATAGTTAATGGGATTTTTACATTTTTATCTTACAAGAAGGCATCATTGATTTTTTATATATTTATTTTTGTGACCAGTCACCTTATTGAACCATCCTATTAAGTCTAATCGTTTTTCAGCTGATTTATTTGTGTTTTTTAGTGAGACAATTATACTGTCTGAGAGTAATGATGATTTTTGTTCCTCCTTTCCAATAGATATATCTTTTATTTATGATTCTTACAATACCGTAACTTGTACAATGATGCTAAATAACTGGGCGGCAGCAGACATCTTTGTCTTACGCCCGACGCTAACGGATATGTCTGTCTCTAGCCACTCGCCAAGTCACGCTGCAACTTGCACGGATTATTCTTTTGTTCCTACTTTTTAAAAGTCAAATCTAAATGCTGAATTTTTATAAGATGCTTTGTAAGCATCTATCAAATATGATATGACAGCTTAAGGAAAAGTCTTTTGCTTATCATTGGGAAAATTTTTGTTTCTGTTCTTCTTCACTTTGTGATTCTGGGGCTGGGACTCAAGCTCCATCCTAGTCCTAAAGAGATTTATTCCTACTGCATCTTTCTGACGTTCACCTGTGGATTTTTACCTCCTCAAAACACCTTATTTGTACGTTATCATTTAAATTTTCCATTGCGTTTTCCTTACTTGTATTTTAGTTAAGATTTTATTGGCAGGTGAGGTGCATGCCTATAATCCCAGCACTTGGGAGGCTGACGCAGGAGAATTGCTTCAAGTTCCAGGCCAGCCTGAACTACACAGCAAAACCCTGTCTCAAAAAGAACCCGCCCAAATAAAGGACTTTGTATTTCTGTTGATCAGTAGAATCAATGTGTCGTTTTCTTTCTTTTATGTAATTACTGTCTTGGTCAGTTCTTGCTTACCAGGCTAATTAATGTTAATAAAGAAAAAATGTATCCCATTTTTCTATATTCTAGAAGAGAACACAGGATGTGAAAGTCTTTGGAAGTTTTTAAGGGACTCACCCCAAAGTCCCCCACGCCCAGAAAGCTTTGCTACAGTAGTATTTTAAAACAAAGATTAAAACTGCTTAATTTTTCTCACTTTGATTACTGGTCTGGATTTTCTACTGTTTCTGAGAAAATTTTGAAAATCTGTATTATTCTACAGACTTCTCAACCTGATGAGATCTTCCCAGTTACTAGAGTTCCATTCTCTCACTATTTAAAACATTTCATCTATGCGGGTTGTGCTCATTTCTCCCCGCTAATTTGTCTACGTGGGGGTTTCTATTTATTTGTGGGCCATCTGTCATTCGTTTTTGGAGTCCTTCCCTGAGGCCCACCCCTCTCACCCAGCTCCTCGCAGGGAGTGTCCTGGAGCTGCCTGCTTTCTCCCCTCTCCAGGTTCCCAGGACCTGGAGAACTTTGCTACTCCGAGCTTCTCTCTACAGAGCCTGGCCAGTGCTAGACAATGCCCGTAACTACAAGTTTTCCTTCTCTTTTCCTACAAAAATTTATTTGATTCTGTCCCACCCTCAACTTCCTGTCAGGTCTCTGATTAAGCCAGCTAGCAAAATCAGTGGGAGGAAACAAAAGCCAAAAGCCACTGAGACCAACGCTGTGGGGTTCAGGAGCCCAGGAGTCCTGAATCAGATCTGCCACCAACTAGCTCTGGGGCCTCCTCTCCACGTCTTGGTTTCCCCAGTTGCTAAGGCAATTGGGTCTCCAGGCTTTTAGTCTCGTTCACCTAGAGCATTCTATGGTCATCTATTACCCAGTCTTCCAGATTAAATATTAATAGTTGATGCTAGATTCATGTGCTGATTGGTCCACATAGTAGTTTAATTTTCACAGCTATCCTTGAGACTTTTAAGCCAGAGCAGCAGACAGAAGATCTTCTCTCACTGCTAAATATGATATGGCAATAGAGTTGTTTATGAAGTTCACTGGGTCCTTCAGTATAAAAATTCAATCCCCTCTGTTTCACTCTCCTAATGAAGTTACCAATAAAAGCTTGCACTGTTGCCAGAAAAACTAAAGGAGTAGCAAGAAAAGGAAATCATCAAATTGCTAAGCAAAGCAGATTAACAATACAGAAGGTGACTTCTGTATGTGTTTGCTGTCAGGGTTATGATTTCTTTCAAAGGAGATCCTGAACTCTTAATTCTGTTCTTAAACCATTGTCTGAGACAACAGCATTATTTTAAGGTGACACAGTAATACAGTTATGAATGTATTTGGGTTTTTATGCTTTACATTGTAGATTTGTGTCAAAGGTATATAAGGCTCCCTTTGTCAGATTATGAAGGATTCTAACTTATTAACATTACCCTGAAGCAGAACTCTTTCATAAGTCAGGGGCTTAACTGTATTTGAAATCAGAACTAACGAAATGCTTTCTTCTAACTGTGGTACCCTTTCTAAGAAATGACCCTATTCCAGTTCTATGTGGTTTCTGCTATGAATTTACGTCTGTGGTAACATTTCATCGATTGGTCCAGAAAGGAACATGTGACCAAAGCTAAGCCAATAAGTGACTTCTCTGGATATCTGGACTTGGAACCCTCAGGTGTTAGAGGTGTTCCCTGAGGATGCTGACTGTGCTGAGCTTGGCAGTAGTGAAGCCAGCCAGCCACCAGGGCCGTGAGTTCTGCACCGTGGAAAAGAATGACTTGTGGCAATAAAGAAAAAAGGCAGAGAGAAATAGAACACAGAAGCCGCTGTGAGCAGAAAGAGACACCAGAGTGATAAAAGCTAAAGATGGTTAATGACCCCTCGCCAGTGGTATATGGAACCTGTTTGCATTTGGCACCGTGTGAAAGCTTACAGAACACAGAACAGTGTGCTGCTGCAGGAACAGACCAAGGTCAGGGTGAGAAACGCTTGTGTGTCATGTTCGGAGAAGGATAGCAGAATGCGTTTCCACAAGTTAAAGACAGAATGCAGAAGGAAGGTGGCAGGCACCTGGGCATGTCTCAGTCAACTTAGTGAACTAGATAAGGAACTCAGGGTAAGGCTTAGTTTATAACACAGTTTTAGTGACTCATAATCAACCACTCTTATAATCTTTATAAATACCTGAATGAATGAATGAATAATGAATGAACTCTGTAAGTACAGTTACAGAGAGCAGAACCCAGAAGATCTGGGAAGATAACGCCAACAGCCTTTGGATGTGATGTCCCCGATAAACGGTCTCCCTTACAGGGACACTCAGGCCTGTCAAGATGAGCTGTACCTCTCTGTCCCGCAATTCCACTGCCTCAGCCACTGCTGCCACTGATTCTGGGTTGGCAACTCCTTACCCTGTTCCCTTTCTCTGGGATAATTTTCCATCTGTTTCCTACCTGGTAATTTAAAAAACTTTAAATCCTTTAACCTTATTTTTCAAAATATCTATATATCTATATTACGATCCTTTCCCAGGCAATCTGAGTAGCTATGAATTCTATGACCAGCCACAGCTGAGAAACTTATCACAGTGTTTCTCATATCGTCTTCAAG